>NC_141194.1:84639602-85264602 GCF_055505025.1 Bos grunniens | reverse complement strand
TAAATCGCCATGGTTAACAGCAGGTGCTTGAATGGAAAAACATCAGGGAAACTATCACCCCACTTTCCTGCTCCATCTCTAGGATGATTGTCACAGGAAGGTTGTTATTTGTTCAGCCCTCCTCACATATGTTTGGCCAATTGCTTTGGCTCATGGGCTACCAGTCCCTCATTGGCTGCTACTGTGGAGACTGTGGCTACGTTCACTGTCACTGGACTATTCCATCATCCCTGCAAGTTTGCAATTCAGTCAGGATTTCTGTTTTTTTGTTTTTTTTTTAAAAGCAAAATGTTCTACGTTGCAAACAAAAAATAGGATCAGAGAAATCTGGATAAGGTAATTTCCAGAAGATATGGTGCTGGATTCCAGAAATTTAAAATTTTCTTATTTTACACTGTGTTTGAGTCCTATTTTACACATGGAAGTGAATTGGGATTGAAGGAATAGAATGGGTAAATGTGATTTTTATATCTGCTACTGCTGGTGCAGTGGTAAAGAATCTGACTGCCAATGCAGGAGATGAAAGAGACACAGCTTCTATCCCTTGGTCAGAAAGATCCCCTGGAGTAGGAAATGACAACCCAGTTCACTATTCTTGCTTGGAAAATTTCAAGGAGATAGGAGCCTGGTGGGCTCGACTCTTTGCAGACCCTATGGACTGTAGCCCACTAGGCTCCTCTCTCCATGGGATTCTCCAGGAAAGAATACTGGAGAGGGTTGCCATGCCCTCCTCCCGGGGATCTTTATGACCCAGGGATGGAACCTGCCTCTCCTGTGACTCCTGCATTGCAGGCGGATTCTTTTCTGCTGAGCCACCCGGGAAGACCACACTGTTTTTTATTGGTTGCTATACCCCATATAAAAATCTCTGGATTATACCTAAATATAGATGGGAGAATGAAAATGGAAAAGGCCAATGAAACTTTTAGGGAAAGAATTTTGACCATAAAGATCCCTAAAATCATTGAGAAACCACGAATAGAAATAACCATTTAGTAAAGTGACGAGTTGCAATACGTTAAGAAAAAGTACACGATTTTCCATCGAACAAGTGACACAACCGACACATATTGAAGCAAAGTTAATGAGGTTTTTAATGTTTTCTTTGGGGTAGAAATGTTTTAAAGATTAAATGTAGGGCCTAAAGGGAGAACCCTTAAGTCTGGTTTGTGATGGTCAGACAGTCCTGAGGCAGTTCATCTGCAGGTGTGGTATCTGATGAGCGACTTGGTGGCCTGGGTTATGGAATACTTGCTGAGCACCCCAGGCAACAGAAGACGCACAGCTGTCTCGATGTCTTCGTGCATGATGGTTCGGCGCTTGTTGTTGCGGGCCAGGCGCCCGGCCTCTTCGGCAATCCGCTCAAACACACCTTTCACAAACAAATCCAGGATGTTCACGGAGTCGTGGGAAAGACTCAGGCCTGTATGTACTTGCCTCAGCACCCTAGGGAAATAGGTAGCAAAACTTGAGAAATTGTCGTGATGGCAGTGCCGGTGACGGCGACGGCGGCCCTTAGCTGTCTTCTGCTTTGCCTTTTTTGGTTCCGCATCATACGGCTCTGGTTTGAAGGTCTCCGCTTTTGCCATATCCGTTTCAGAGGGCTCAATTTCGGAGGTGCCATTTTCTTTGGTGATCACGTCTTCCTCATAGCTGTCAGAGGATGGTTTGGACATGGTAGAGCCACCATTCCCCATAGCTCAGCCCAGAAGAACAGTGAGGGCGTTGAAGGCCGTTGGCCGAATTTATAGGCCCTGCTTTCCCTGATGTCACAGACACTGTCCATATCTGATTGGATGCAAGGCAGGTAGGCCTGTTACTATGGCAGCCCATGTCACGTGACACTGGACGGCCCACCTCCCAACTCCTGCCGCCCCCCTCCCCCACGTTTAACCCCAGTCAGCCGAACTCACCTGGTGGCTCTGACGGTAAAGTGTCTGTCTACAATGCAGGAGACCTGGTTCGATCCCTGGGTCGGGAAGATTCCATGGCGAAGGAAATGGCAACCCACTTCAGCACTCTTGCCTAGAAAATCCCATGGACGGAGGAGCCTGGTGTCCATGGGGTCGCAAAGAGTCGGACACGACTGAGCGACTTCACTTTCACTTTCAGCTAAACTCAGTGAAAGTCACCTAAGTTGAAAAATGAAATAATCAGTTAGAACTTCCTGAGAGAGTATGACAGACCTCCATAACTCCAGCTCTTTCAGGCATCAGAGTGACTCAGGTCACCTGGTGGACATTTTACTCCAACACAGTATCTTCTCCTGATTGACCTTCAGTGGCATGAGCAGAATGTCCTGGCTTCCTCAGCAGAGTGCTCCTGAAAATCATAGGAATTAAATAAACAGCTATTATCTACAAAATTTATCAAAACCAATGATCAGTATGAAGAGAATGACAAAATCCCAGTCTCCAAATACAGAACACAGACATAGGAATCCTTACACATGCACACTAAAAATATTTAACATTTTGCAAATTATAAGTTGTTTTCTTAAACATTATTTAGGTCCCCCAAATACCACACATACTGGAATTGATTAATGATTTATAGTGGTTATTTCTCAAAAAATGATCACTCTTATTGCTGAAAAGTCACTAGGATGAGAGAAAACGAATAAAAAAAGAGAGAAATAAAACACCTAGAAATAAATGTACCTAAGGTGGTGAAAGACCTGTACTTAGAAAAAATAAGACCCTGATCAAAGAATGTGAAGATAATACAAACAGAGGGAAAGGTTTACCTTGTTTATGGATTGGAAGAATTCATATTGTTAAAATAAACATGCTATCCAAGGCAATCCACATACTCAATGTAATTGCTATGAAAATACCAGGGCATTTTTCACAAAACTAGAACAGACAATTTTAAATTTTGTATGGAAAATGAAAGACCCTGAATCACCAAAACCATCTTAAGGAAGAAGATCAGAACTGGAGGAATAAGGTTCCCTGACTTTGAACTATATCAGAAAACTACATTAATCCAATCAGTATAGTATTGGCACAAAAACAGACATGTGGAACAGAAGAGAGAGCCCAGAAACAAACCTATGTGCTTATGGTCAATTAATCTATAATAAAAAAGACAAGAATATACAGTGGAGAGAAGACAATCTCTTCAATAAGTGATGCTGGCATAACTGGATAGCTACATGCAATAAAGTAAAATGAGAACATTCTCTAACAGCATATACAAAAATAAACTCAAAATGGTCTAAAGACCTAAATATAATACATATATTATGTAGGAAGTCATTTTAAGAAACAGAATCCATTAGATATTTTAATGAGCTGTGTTTCTTTCACATTTGTAAATTCAGAAATTAAGTGAACACATCAGTTATAAAAAAACATTAAAAATACAAAACAATGGGTTTTAAAGAGATAACTGGGACCTCAAAGGTCTCTGATATACAGGAAATTGAGGATGGAGAAGGGAAAAGCAGTTTGATGTTGAAGACTGGAAGGGGGAGTAACACTAGTAATTATTCACTTCAGTTGATGATTAAGGAAATAAGACAGCCTATGAGTAATCACCTTGCAATGTTGTGGTTCATTGTAAAGGCAAAATAAGGGAAATGGCTTCACGGCTGAGTTAACAACTGCAAGTCTCAACTCACGGATGATGGTGTTGATAGGATAGGCATACCCCATTCAGAAATCTTTTCAACATTACCATTGTTTATGGATTCACTTATAAAGAGGACCCCAACACAACATAGAAGTTAAGTGCAACAAAAAATTCAGGAAAAAAACTCATTTCACACTGCCTAGAATCAGAAGTTTCTACCCTAACTCATTCAGATGATCTAATGTAATTCTTTTCCAGCCCTTATTCTCTTGTTTTTGAAGTGGAAAACCTTCATGGTTTTCAGCTTAACATCCTAGGGATGGCGAGGGCATTCATCAAAGAAGCTAAAAAGTTCATGTTGACTCCATGTCAGCCAAGGAGGGACTCAAACTGGTAGCCACAGTCACTGAGCCACCCTACAGCGAGGTTATCCTGACTAAACCAATAATGGTCTTCCTGGGGTGTTCGGGTCTGGTTACAGTAGTGTAAGAAGTATGATTATTTATCTATATTATTGTTCATTTTATAAAACTAATTAAGATCATTTAAATATTATATAAGTGTTAGAAAATGGCCAAATAGTAAAGAATCCACTTGCAATGCAGGAGACTCAGGTTCAATCCCTGGGTCGGAAGATCCCCTGAAGTAGGCCATGGAATCCCACTTCAGTGTTCTTGCTTGGAAAATTCCATGGGCAGAAGAGGGAGGCAGGCTACAGTCCATGGAGTCACAAAGAGTCAGACACGACTGAGTGACTAATACTTTCAACACTTTCAAGTATTCTAGAGTTCCTGTACAAAATGCTAGTGATTGGGTCAGTTAAACACATTCATTTATTGTCTCATACTTTTGGAGGCTCTAAGTCCAAATCAAGGTTTCATCTGAGTTGGATCTTACACAAGGTGTGAATGCATAAGGGGCCTCCATTCCTGGCCTCTTTCCTTGGCTTGTAAATAGCTGATATCTCCCTATACCTCCCCACATTTTCTTTCCTATATGTATATATCTATGTCTGATTTTCGCTTTTCCAGTTCAGTTCAGTTCATTTCAGTTGCTCAGTCATGTCTGACTCTTTGTGACCCCATGAACCACAGCACGCCAGGCCTCCCTGTCCATCACCAACTACCGGAGTCCACCCAAACCCATGTCCATTGTGTCAGTGATGCCATCCAACCATCTCATCCTCTGTCAGCCCCTTCTCCTCCCGCCCTTAATCTTTTCCAACATCAGGGTCTTTTCCAATGAGTCAGCTCTCTGCATCAGGTGGCCAAAGTATTAGAGTTTCAGCTTCAACATCAGTCCCTCCAATGAACACCCAGGTCTGATCTTTAGGATGGACTGGTTGGATCTCCTTGCAGTCCAAGGGACTCTCAAGAGTATTCTTCAACACCACAGTTCAAAAGCATCAGTTCTTTCGTGCTCAGCTTTCTTTATACTCCAACTCTCACATCCATACATGACCACTGGAAAAACCATAGCCTTGACTAGACGGACCTTTGTTGACAAAGTAATGTCTCTGCTTTTTAATATGCTATCTAGGTTGGTCATAACTTTCCTTCCAAGGAGCAAGCGTCCTTTAATTTCATTGCTGCAGTCACCATCTGCAGTGATTTTGGAGCCCAGAAAAGTAAAGTCAGCCAGTTTCCACTGTTTCCCCATCTATTTGCCATGAAGTGATGGGACTGGATGCCGTGATCTTAGTTTTCTGAATGATGAGCTTTAAGCCAACTTTTTCACTCTCCTCTTTCACTTTCATCAAGAGGCCCTTTCCCTTTTTATATGGCTATAACTCATTTGGATTAAGACCTACTCTAATGAACATATTTTAACTTGATTACTTGGTAAATACTCTATCTCCAAATATGATCACATATGAGTATGAGTGTTTATGGCACAGATACATTACTTTTAGAGGCACAAAATCAACCATAGGAGATATGCATTTTGAACTAATTGTGGGCATATCTCCTGCCTCTTTCATCTTATTAAGAGAACACTGGTGACCACTTATGAGAAACAAGGTGGACCCACCACAGTCATTTTCACAATTCTGTGAATGTTTAGTAATTTCATTTTAGTATTTTATTTCTTCTTCCCTCTGTGAGGGAGAAGATAGTCTGTCATTCTCAATTATTACAAAGTATTCTTTACACCTACAGTTGTAATTATTTCCTATTGTGTAGGATATAAGAGCCTGTAAAGTACACAACTCTCAGCCAAACATTCAGATAAAATCCTGATAACCCATGAAATTAAATTTTTCCTGAGCCCTTCAGGAAAGGGACAGGGCTCTACAGGACAGAAAAAACAGAAGACTTTCTTTAAACTGGCAGAACCTCATGAGATAAAGAAAAAGAATTGAGGTCCTCATTTCACCCCAGTCAGAATGGCTGCTATCCAAAAGCCTACAAGCAATAAATGCTGGAGAGGCTGTGGAGAAAAGGGAACCCTCTTACACTGTTGGTGGGAATGCAAACTATTACAGCCACTATGGAGAACAGTGTGGAGGTTCCTTAAAAAACTGGAAATAGAACTGTCATATGACCCAGCAATCCCACTGCTGGGCATACACACCAAGGAAGCCAGAATTGAAAGAGACACGTGTACCCCAATGTTCATCACAGCACTGTTTACAATAGACAGGACATGGAAACAACCTAGATGTCCATCGGCAGATGAATGGATAAGAAAGCTGTGGTACATATACACAATTACTCAGCCATTGAAAAGAATGCATTTGAATCAGTTCTAATGAGGTGGATGAAACTGGAGCCTATTATACAGAGTGAAGTAAGTCAGAAAGAAAAACACCAATATAGTATACTAACGCATATATATGGAATTTAGAAAGATGGTAACGATGACCCTATATGAGAGACAGCAAAAGAGACACAGATGTATAGAACAGTCTTTTGGACTCTGTGGGAGAAGGCGAGGGTGGGATGATTTGAGAGACTAGCATTGAAACATGTATATTATCATATGTGAAACAGATTGCCAGTCCAGGTTCGATGCATGAGACAGGGTGCTCGGGGCTGGTGCACTGGCATGACCCAGAGGGATGAGATAGGGAGGGACGAGGGAGGGGCGTTCAGGAAGCTGAACACATGTACACCCATGGCTAATTCATGTCAGTGTATGGCAAAACACACTACAATATTGTAATTAGCCTCCAATTAAAGTAAATAAATTTAAAAAAGAATTTGGCAATAAGCCCCCTCAAGAAGTTAATTTCTTATTATTATTCTGTAATGTTGAAAATTAAAATGAAGGAATTTGAAGGGAAAAAAGATCTTACTATGCAACCTACATTAAAATCAGCCATGAAATCCAGTGCATGCCTTATTGTTGCAGCAATTAGAAATTGGAATATCCGCTGGAAAAAAATTCAGAAGTGGAAACTCTGTGCGGGTACAGGTGACTTCTAGGAGAAACAAGTGTGAACTTTTCAATTTCAAAAGTGTGAACTTTTCAAATCACACTTTGAAAAGAGTGACTTCAGAAAATGCCTGGGGAGGGCTGTACCTTGCCCCATGTGCTCCGGTAGTGGAGTCTAGGCAGGGTGGGGGGGCGAAGAAAAAAAAAAAAAAGAAAATGCCTTAATGTCTATGTTGCTAATAGTTGCTGCTTCAAAACATCAGTTTTTCTTCCTATGAATCAGAAATGCATTACCAAGCTGGATTTAGAAAAGGCCAAGGAACCAGAAATCAAATTGCCAACATCTGTTGGATCATCGAAAAAGTAAGAGAGATCCAAAAAAATATTTACTTTTGCTTTATTGAGTATGCCAAAGCCTTTGATTGTGTGGATCACAGCAGACAGTGGAGAATTCTTCAAGAGATGGAAATACCAGACCCCCTTGTCTGCCTCCTGAGAAATCTGTATGCAGGTGAAGAAGCAACAGATAGAAATGGATGTGGAACAACAGACAGATTCCAAATCGGGAAAGGAGTATATCAAGGCTGTGTATTGTCACCCTGCTTATTTAACTTATATGCAGAGTACATCATGCAAAATGCTGGACTAGGTGAAGCACAAGCTGGAATCAAGACTGCTGGGAGAAATATCAATGAACTCAGATATGCAGATGACACCACCCTTATGGCAGAAAATGAAAAGGAAGTAAGAGCCTCTTGATGAAAGTGAAAGAGGAGACTGAAAAGGTTGGCTTGAAACTCAACATTCAGAAAATGAAGATCATGGCATCTGGTCCCATCACTTCATGGCAAATAGATGGGGAAACAGTGGAAACAGTGTCAGACTTTATTTTTGGGGGCTCCAAAATCACTGCAGATGGTGATTGCAGCCATGAAATTAAAAGATGCTTACTCCTTGGAAGGAAAGTTATGACCAACCTAGATAGCATATTAAAAAGCAGAGACATTACTTTGTCAAACAAAGGTCCATCTAGTCAAGGCTATGGTTTTTCCAGTGGTCATGTATGGATGTGAGAGTTGGACTGTGAAGAAAGCTGAGCACCGAAGAATTGATGCTTTTGAAGTGTGGTGTTGGAGAAAACTCTTGAGAGTCCCTTGGACTGCAAGGAGATCTAACCAGTCCATCCTAAAGGAGACCAGTCTTGGGTGTTCACTGGAAGGACTGATGCTGAAGCTGAAACTCCAGTACTTTGGCCACCTCATGCGAAGAGTTGACTCGCTGGAAAAGACCCTGATGCTTGGAGGGATTGGGGGCAGGAGGAGAAGGGGACGACAGAGGATGAGATGGCTGGATGGCATCACCAACTCAATGGATGTGAGTCTGAGTGAACTCCGGGAGTTGGTGATGGACAGGGAGGCCTGCCGTGCTGCGATTCATGGGGTCGCAAAGAGTCGGACACGACTGAGTGACTGAACTGAACTGAACTGAAACTATGGTAGAGGTAATGAAGATAATGGTGACCTCCTTCAAAAGATCCCATGCATGAACTGCTACACCCAGTGCCCTCAACCCTGCAGCAGGCTACCACCAACCCACACCTCTGCTGAAGACTACTGGATACCCCCAGACAAGTCTGGGTCGGTCTCTTGTGGGGTCACTGCTCCTTTTTCCTGGGTCATGGTGCACACGATATTCTGTTTGTGTCCTCCAAGAGTCTATTTCCTAGTCCTGTGTAAGTTCTGGCAGCTCTATGGTGGGATTAATGGTGACCTCCTCCAAGATGGTTTATGCTATACCCAAGTCTGCTGCACCCAGCCATACCCAAGTCTGCTGGACCCAGAGCCCCTGTCCCTATGGCAGTTCACTGCTGACCCCTACCTCCACAGGAGATGCTCAAACACAGTTCTGTCTCAGTCTCTGTGGGGTCTCTGGGTCCTGGTGCACACAAGGTTTGTTTGAGCCCTCTGAGCGTCTCTGGTGGGAATGGGGTTTGATTCTAACCACGAATGCAAAAAAGCAAAATGGTCGTCTGAGGAGGCTTTACAAATAACTGTGAAAAGAAGAGAAGTGAAAGGTAAAGGAGAAAAAGATATACCCATTTGAATGCAGAGTTCCAAAGAATAGCAAGGAGAGATAAGAAAGCCTTCCTCAGCGATCAATGCAAAGAAATAGAGGAAAACAGCAGAATGGGAAAGACTCTTCAAGAAAATTAGAGATACCAAGGGAACATTTCCTGCAAAGATGCACACAATAAAGGACAGAAATGGTATGGACCTAACAGAAGCAGAAGATATTAAGTAGAGGTGGCAAGAATCCTGAGAACTATATAAAAAAGATCAACATGACCCAGATAATCATGATGGTGTGATCACTCACCTAGAGCTAGACATCCTGGAATGTGAAGTCAAGTGGGCCTTAGGAAGCATCACTATGAACAAAGCTAGTGGAGGTGATGGAATTCCAGTTGAGCTATTTCAAATCCTAAAAGATGATGCTGTAAAAGTACTGCACTCAATATGCCAGCAAATTTGGAAAACTCACCAGTGACTACGGGACTGGAAAAGATCAGTTTTCATTCCAATCCCAAAGAAAGGCAATGCCAAAGAATGCTCAAACTACCGCACAATTGCACTCATCTCACACTCTAGTAAAGTAACTCTCAAAATTCTCCAAGTCAGGCTTTAACAGTACTTGAACGGTGAACTTCCAGATGTTCAAGCTGGTTTTAGAAAAGGCAGAGGTCAAATTGCCAACATCTGCTGGATCATCGAAAATGCAGGAATTTCAGAAAAACATCTACTTCTGCTTTATTGACTATGCCAAAGCATTTGACTGTGTGGACCACATAAAACTGTGGAAAATTCTTCAGGAGATTGGAATACCAGACCAACTGACCTGCTTGTTGAGAAATCTGTATACAGGTCAGGAGGCAACAGTTAGAACTGGACATGGAACAACAGACTGGTTCCAAATCTCGAAAGTCGTATGTCAAGGCTGTATATTGTCACCCTGCTTATTTAACTTCTATGCAGAGTACATCATGAGATATGCTGGGCTGGATGAAGCACAAGCTGAAATCAAGATTGCCGGGAGAAATATCAATAACCTCAGATATGCAGATGACATCACCCTTCTGGCAGAAAGCGAAGAACTAAAGAGCCTCTTGATGAAAGTGAAAGAGGAGGGTGAAAAAGTTGGCCTAAACTCAACATTCAGAAAACGAAGATCATGGCATCTGGTCCCATCACTTCATGGCAAATAGATGGGGGAACAGTGACAGACTTTATTTTTTGGGGCTCCAAAATCACTGCAGATGGTGACTGCAGCCATGAAATTAAAAGATGTTTTCTCCTTGGAAGAAAAGTTATGAACAACCTAGCCAGCATATTAAAAAGCAAAGACATTATTTTACCAACAAAGGTCCATCTAGTCAAGGGTATGGTTTTTCAAGTAGTCATGTATGGATGTGAGAGTTGGACTATAAAGAAAGCTGAGCACTGAAGAATTGATACTTTTGAACTGTGGTGTTGGAGAAGACTCTTGAGAGTCCCTTGGACTGCAAGGAGATCCAACCAATCCATCCTAAAGGAAATCAGTCCTGAATATTCATTGGAAGGACTGATTCTGAATCTGAAACTCCAATACTTTGGCCACCTGATGCAAAGAACTGACTCATTAGAAAAGATCCTGATGCTGGGAACGAATGAAGGCGGGAGGAGAAGGGGACGATAGAGGATGAGATGGTTGGATGGCATCACTGACTCAGTGGACTTGAGTTTGAGTAAACTCCGGGAGTTGGTGATGGACAGGGAGGCCTGGAGGGCTGAAGTCTGTGGGGTCAGAAAGGGTCAGACACGACTGAGCAACTGAACTGAGCTGAACTGAAGTGATCATAACCTCCCAGAGCCCAGTCCCTGTTCCTCTCCCCACCTCAAAGTTAAAAGCAGAAATGTTTAAAGAGTCACTCACCATCTACATGGAGCTGGGTATCATATGCCCAAGTACTTAAGATGACTTTGTCTGCTGTAAGATGGCAGTTCAAGTTTCTCCGGGCCCCGCTGGCCAATGGGTAAACATAAGGTCCCAAAAGCAGTAAAAGGGCTTCCCACGTAGCTCAGTGGTAAAGAATCTGCCTGCCAACGCAGGAAACTCGGGTTTGATCCCTGAGTTGGAAGATCCCCTGGAGGAGGGCGTGGCAACCCACTCTAGTATTCTTGCCTGGAGAATCCCATGGACAGAGGAGTCTGGTGGACTGCAGTCCATGGGGTTGCAAAGAGCCAGACATGACTGAGCCACTGAGCACAAGCAGTAAAAACTCACTGTCACTGATGCCTGTGCCTACCTGTGTGTTACAAAACTTCAATCCTTTGAAGGTTTCCTCCTCTAATTTGTGGAAGAGCCTGACAGTTTTCCCATATTCTGATAGTCCTCTCCTGTTCTTCCATTCCTACTCTACATCGTGGCCTTCCGCTGCCCACATGGTCGTGCCAGAGCCCAACCCTACCTGCTGGAGGGAGCCTCTGGCTAATGAGAATATGGAGGCTCCTGCAGGGTTGGGGTGTGGCTCATCATAAGCCACATCCACAGATCTCTTCAAAACCATTATCTTCCAGGTGAATAAATCTTAGGGACTGTCTCCAAACTTCCAGTTCTGGGGCCCAAATGGAGAGCAAATGTCACCTTGGCCTGGTCCTCTACCTTTCTGCCATCCTCTCCCCCACCACCTGGTCCCTGTCTCTGCCCCTCAGGGACCAACAGTATATAGAACCTTCTCCTGAAGATCATTTCTTCCATGAAAGTATAGGGTTGGCCTGACACTGAATGGCTATGCCTCAGACAGTTTCTAAACATTTCTGTATCCCACTTTGAGATCACCTGAGATCCCACGACACTGGACTAGTTCCTCACATCAGATATAGGTTGCCTTCCCCTCACTCTTTCTAATAAGCTTGAGGCATTCTCAACCTTATTCTCCAACCAGAATATTACAGGTAAAATAACTGGGCCTACCTCAGAGCTATAGAGAAATTTTTTTCTTCTGGACATATGTTTCCTTCCTTTACACCTGGTCTGAAAGCTCTGCAAATTTCAAACAGATGGGAGGGGTAAGCAATCAGTTCAATCCTTTGTGATTTAATGGGGGATTTATAGGAAAATAGACATTGTATTGTAGGAGGTTGAAATGGCCATTGGAGGAGGAGACGACTTTGAGTACCTCTTTCTCTCCCTCTAACAAACTAGGTAGTTCTAGACAGGCCTCATTACCTCTCAGAGCTTCTGTTTCCTCTTCTCCAAAATGGGGTTAATCATCACCATCCTGCTAACCTCACAGCATCATGTGACAAATGTTGTGAAAGTGTTTGGAAAAATCAAATGCAAGATGTAAAAATATAAGATCTTTTTTATTACCCTTACACCTAGGTTCAGCCCTGAGGAGGTTGGGGTAGGTTGAGGTAGGATAGGGCTAGTTGGGACATAATCAGCATCTAGTCTCTTTGGAGATGCTGTCTAAACTGTGGGGAAAGATCTAAAAGTAAATCCTTGGCTGAAGACTGGCATAAGACACACATTAATAGTGACATCTGTGGAGCATTTATCAGGGGTCCAAATTCTGGACTACCTGCTTTATCTGTATTATCCTATGTCATCTTCAAAACAACCATGTGAAGTGGGTGCTCTCATTAGTCCTATTTTATTTTATTCTTTTACCAAGAAGCTCTGGCACAAAGAGGTTGAGTAAGTGGCCCCAGGCTAAAAAGGAGCAGAGCTGGGATTTGAACACATGGAGTCTGACCACAGAACCCCACATGCAACCACTCCACTATATGGGCACAGCTTCATTATTTAGAGCCAAATGGTCACTGTGAAGGCTTACCCTGTCACCCGGGACAATTTTGCCACCCAACAGTAGCCAACATTTGAAGGTCATAAAGTCTGAGGCCTGAGCAACAGTGGCCCTTCCCCATCTTAGACCCAGATGTGAATTCTCCTGGGGTATTTGAGAAAAGTCTTTCATATTCAAGGAAAAGAATCAATCATTGAGGGATGGTACTGAACTCAGGAGGTTCTGCCCAGGGGCTAGCTATAGCCCCAAAGTAGAACAGCCTCTGTTCTGGGCTCTGGTCACAGAAGGAAGGTAAGATTCTCCCCTGGGCATCACCCCATAGAGGAAAAAAAATGTATTTTGGACCCCAGCATATATGGAAGGGTATAGGACTCTGAAAGTGAAGGAATTTTTGTGGTTACAGCAGGAGCTGTTTCTTTTTTCTCAGCACTTATTTCCACCTCTTTGCCACTCCTCTCTCAAGAAAGGGGGTGGGGTGGGGGGAAATGGATAAGGAAGGAAGATGATCAACCATTTGGATAGTCTATGTCCTTGTCTTCCAATGTCATCCTCTTCTGCCCTCTCCCACCACACCTTGGAAAGTGATCCTATTAATGGTTCTAACATTGGGATGAGTGTACACATTAAAAGGCATCATTTAGTCCACCTTTCAACCCCCTTCCTTAATGAGTGAGGGAGGTCAATTGTATGGTAATGGATGGTAACTAGACCTTTGGTGGTAATCTCCTTGTAGTGCATACAGATGTTGATTTATAATGTTATATAACTGAAACCTGTAATGTTGTACACCTGAAACTTATATAATGTTATATATCATTTTTATCTCAATTTTTAAAAGGGTATATATGAATCAGAGTATATTTAAAGTAATCTAGAGGCATTGTTGATAAAAAAGTATTCACATTAAAAAAAGGCACCAGATACTTCTGGTTTAAGCATCTTAATAGAGATAATTTGAGTGGCTTCTCCCATTGTAAACTCAAAGAAATGCTGAATAAAGTGTTGGGGGCGGGAACTCACAGCTGGGCCTGAAATAAAGAAAGGGAAATCTCCAGGAGCAAATAGCAAGGAGGGATCTTAATGGCAGACCCCTTAACTTTTGAGCCCTCCAGGGGGAGGTGATGGACCTAGAAGAGATATAGACTAGCTGACAATAGAATATTTATACAGCGCTTGAACTTCTAATTCTATACACTGCTCAACTATCACTCAAGAGTCAGTATGAAATGTAGACATTTTCCAACAAAGACTGAGTCAATTCACCATTCATATGAAAAGACTGAGTCAATTTACCATTCACCAAGACCCTTAAAGCTGGGCTGGTCTTGGGAAAGCTGGCAAGATTTAAAAAGAAAACAAATCCTACCCTTTGACAACCTTTGCTGAGAATTTTACTGGTCTAAGCATTGATGTATAAATGGGTGCTAGAAAGACTAACCATGGCTTTCTTACAATATCCTCTAATATCTTTTAAAAATTTATGTATTTTTTGGTCTGAGCTTTATTGAGTTATAATTCACATACCATATAATTCACCCATTTAAAGTGTACGATTCAATTTTTTTTCAGTATATACACACACACAGTTGTGCAACCATAACCACAATCTAATTTTATTTTTTACCACAATCTAGTTTAAGAACATTCTCATCACCTCAAAAAAAAAAAAAATCTCTGTACCCATTGAACAGTTACTCCTCATTTTCCCTGTCCCCCAGCTCCTGGAAACCACTAATCTGCTTTCTGTCTACAGCTTTACCTATTGCATGTGCCCTTTTGCGTCTGGCTTCTTTCACTTAGAATAATGTTTTCAAGATTCATCCATGTTGTCACATGTGTTAGTACTTATTTCTTTTTCTAGCTGAATAATATGCCATTGTATGGATACACAACATTTTGCTTATACGTTCTTCAGTTGGTGTACAGTTTCCACCTTTTGGCTATTATGAATACTGCTGCTATGAACAGTCTTGTACAAGTTTTGTGTGAATATACATTTTCATTTCTGTTGGGTACATATATAGGATTAAAATTACTGGAGCATATAATTCTATGTTTAAACATGTGAGGAAAGCCAAACTATTTTCCAAAGTGGCTGCACCATTTTACATCCCCGTTAGCAGTATATGAGGAATCCAAGTTCTCCACATCCTCACCAACATTTGTTATTGTCTGTTTTGATTATGGCCATTCTAGTAGGTATCTCATTGTGGTTTTGAATTGTATTTCCCTGATGGCTAAAGATATTGAGTTTCCCTCTAACATATTTTTATTACAAACTCAACTATCTTACAACATATTACTGTAAGTATTGTTAGAGACTTCACTTTTCAAGAGTATTCTGGGAGAAGCTACTGCTCCCCTTGCTCTCCAGTCCACCGTAACTATGCTACTGCCCTATACCTTTTCAGGATTTGGGGGCTGGAGTGGGATTAGAAAGGCAAATTCTCATGGTCCTTCCAAGATCCATAATAGCTTTCTTTCAACTGCTGCCTTCCATAACAAAGATTATTTCAGAACAAAGATGAATATGGGCTTGTATTTTGGGGTTTTCTGGAGGCCCAGAAGCCATGACTCAAAAGAAAATTCCTAGAGAAATATGGCCTCTTTCCTGTGAATTCTTTCTCCTTCAACCCCAAACTAAAATAATCCAAACAGATAATTCATCATTGTGGTCATTCATTGGGCTAAGACTCTCTTATTCTGATACAACTCAGAGTTTCTCCATAACCAAGTCACTATCCTTTACCCTGATAAAAAGAAAAGGAGAGAGGGAGAGAGAGAGAAAGAGACAGAGAATAAAACAAAATGAAAATCTGAATTGCAATTCCAGCTATGCAAGTCCGTCAAGTTGTGTGACCGTGGGCAAGTCACTTGATCATTCTGGGCCTCAGTAACCTCATCTTTGTGATTGTTCAATTCTCATTAGGGAATCAGACAAGATGATAACTCCCCTTCTGTTTGGATGTGCTCTGGAAGTAGGAAGATGTCTCAGTGGTCTGGGGAGAGGACTACTGGGGCAGAAGCCCAATCTGAGCCATTGCTAGAGGGCAGCATTGTATCAGCAATTATTCTAATGACACTGGCTGAGGTGTGGTCGCCTCAGAATTCTTTAATCCAAAAATGTAGTCTTTTACTTTCCCAGAAATGGCATTCTTACAAAAGGAAGCAAATTTCTGGAAATCCGCAGAGAGAGAAGAATATTAGAGAAGAAAGTCTTGCTTTCTGCAAGTTTTATTGTTAAAACAAAATAAGATTGAAAAGGAAGATTGTGCATTTTAACTTTAAATTAAACCTGTTTACTTTTGGTCTTATTTGAATACAATTGCACAAATATCTCTTCCTCTTTGAAGACTCCACCAGCACTACAAGGAAAGTATTCAGATTTATTTTAAACTTCTTCCAATGGTTTGATTCATGGATTCAGTGACAAAATTTCTTAGTAGGACATCTTACTATGGCATCTCTTCCTTCTTTGGCTGATATTTATGACAACCCCCAAAAGGAATACTTAGGAAATGGATTTGTTATAAAGAATCATCCACAATTTCTCCACTAAATCTTTTGATGACTTGCTACATTTTACAATGGCTAAGTTTCTGAATGTCTAGGTGACATTCCCAAATCATCTGTCTGAGGCAAAAAAACTATATGGCTGCAATAACTGTTTAAACCATGTTTTTTCTAGCTGTGTATCCTTCAGTTAGTGTAGCTTCCTCAGTTCTCCTTTGAGTTATGTGAAGTGAAAGTCACTCAGTTGTGTCTGACTCTTTGTGACCCCATGAACTATACAGTCCATGGAATTCTCCAGGCCAGAATACTGGAGTGAGTAGCCTTTCCCTTCCCAGGGGATCTTCCCAACCCAGGGATCCCACACTGCAAATGGATTCTTTGCCACCTGAGCCACAAGGGAAGCCCCCATGAGATCATGTTCCTCCCCTAACCTCAATATGCACACACATTTGTCTAGGAGCATCAGGGATTGTCTCATGTGTGACATGCCCATAAAGATAGCTCTCATTATTCATTAAGGGAAAGAAGAAAATGGACACATTGCAACTCTATAGCAGTGGTGGTAGATACATTTCCATGTACATGGTTACTCCAATTATTTGATAGTAACTGCTTAGAGCATTGTTGAGAAAGATTACTTTTCTTTTAGATACCACCTTTTTATTAACATGATTCATAATTGTCAGAATCATTTGGCTTATACATCATTTTATCAGTTGGTTCTATGCTTGAGGTGCTGCTTTAGTTCATTAGTTTCTTTTTTTAAGTTATTTATTTTTAATTGGAGCTTTACAATATTGTGTTGGTTTCTGCCATATATCAACATGAATCAGCCATAGGTATACATATGTCCTCTCCCTCTTGACCCTCCTTCCCACCTACATTTGGAATCCATAAGAAAGAGGGAAAATGAGCAATTCATTAGTAATGTCTGCTAAGAGAAGGGGTGAGGGCATATAAATTGAGAAAATCACCATCCTTAAGGTAATTCAAGCAAATGACTCTGCTTTATTCTTAATAATGAGAAAAATAATATTTTTAATAGCAAAGTATTATATTATTGGGCTTTTCTGGTGGCTCAGATGGTACAGAATCTGCCTGCAATGCAGGAGATCCAGGTTTGATCCCTGGGTTGTGGATCCCCTGAAGAAGGGAATGGCTACTCACTGCAGTATTCTTGACTGGAAAATCCCATGGACAGAGCATATTATTGAAAGGTAACTGGGATATCTCAAAAAACATCCAGGCTATGGCTTGTCCTGGTTGAGAGGGTATAACTGACCCTCAAGAACCCTTAAAATCAGGGACTTGAATGCCACCAGTATTCTTGGTTTTTCTCTTTGCTTTTCATGTCTGGATCTCTCTGCGTATTGACTTACTTCTTTCTTCGCTATAGGCTATCTTTTTCCACATAGTGGATGATCTAGGCCTCTAGAGTTATTCTGTCCAGTTTGGCAGCTACCCATCACGTGTGGCTATTGAGCACTCAAAGTGTTCAGTTCAGCTCAGTTCAGTCACTCAGTCATGTCCGACTCCTTGTGACCACATGAACCGCAGCATGTCAGGGCTCCCTGTCCATCACCAACTGCTGGAATCTACCCAAACCCATGTCTACTGAGTTGGTGATGCCATCCAACCATCCCATCCTCTGTTGTCCCCTTCTCCTCCTGCCCTCAATCTTTCCCAGCATTAGGGTCCTTTCAAATGAGTCAGCTCTTTGCATCAGGTGGCCAAAGTATTGGAGTTTCAGCTTCAACATCAGTTCTTCCAATGAACACCCAGGACTGATCTCCTCTAGGATGGACTGGTTGGATCTCCTTGCAGTCCAAGGGACTCTCAAGAGTCTTCTCCAACACCACAGTTCAAAAGCATCAATTCTTCGGGGCTCATCTTTCTTTCTAGTGTGGCTAGTCTAAATTGGGATGTGATGGTTTGTAAGTGTAAAACACACAACTCGATTTTGAACACAGAGTACTGGGGGAAAAAAGAATGTAAAATATCCTATTAATTAAAAAAACATAGATTTCATGTTTAAATGATAACATATTGGATTTATTGTGTTCAATAAAATATGTTATTAAAATTAATTCCACCTGTTTCCTCTCTTAATGTGGCAATTAGAACATTGAAAATTACATACTTGGCTCACACCATCTTTTTGTTGGACAGCTCTGCTTTACAGCATTACAACTTATATAGCTACTCGGGGAGTGATTGAATTCTTTGAACAAAGCACAAAAAATGAGATAAAGGGTACTTACTGGTGTGGACCAGAGGTCCACCCCTAGAGCATTCCTGTGTGGACTGCGGGGGAGTCACATGAGAATACAGCAGCTCCAGATGGGACACAAATTTGGGGTATCCTGAGAGACAATTCTCAGAAGCACAGAGGGGGCTACTGGATTAAGGAAGGAGCAGGTATATTCCAATCTGTATATGTGGTTCATATTCAGAAGTTCTAAAATTATGGCTTTTGAACCATCCTCTCCTTCTGAATGATCCTTTCCCAATATTTCCGTATTACAGTCAACCACTCCGAATCCACGGTTAGTCAGTAGCTTTCTTCCATGAGATGTTTCAGGAACCCTGGCTCTTTCCATATTGCGCCTTGGCTATCTCTAGAGTCTCAGATTCCATTCCTTTGGTGAAAATTAGTAATGTGGCCTCATCCAGATGCAAGAGGGGCAGGAAAATATGGTTCCTTACTGGTGGTTCCCTGGAACCATTGTACTCTAAGCAAAGGTGAATACAAATTTTAGTGGGCCACAAGCCTTCCCTGGGCTTCCCTTGTAGCTCAGTCGGTAAAGGATCTGCCTGCAGTACAGGAGACCCGGGTTTGATTCCTGTGTTGGGAAGATCCCCTGGAGAAGGAAATGGCAACCCACTCCAGTATTCTTGCCTGGAAAATCTCATGGACAGAGGAGCCTGGTGTCCTGCAGTCCATGGGGTCGCAAAGAGTTGGGCATGACTGAGCGACTAACACTTACTTAGCCTTCCCTGCTTCCCTAATAGCTCAGTCAGTAAAGAATCTGCCTGCAGTGCAGGAGACTGGCGCTCAATTTCTAGGTTGGGAAGATTCCCTGGAGAAGGAAATAGTAACCCACTACAGTATGCTCACCTGGAGAATCCCATGGACAGAGGAGCTTGGCGGGCTACAGTCACAAGAGTCAGACACGACTTTGCAACTAAACCACCACCAGCTTTCCATATAACATATGCCCAGAAATGTTGCAAAGTCAACATTGTAAATGGTGGAAAAGGGATTTGAAACCAGATCTATCTGAATCCAATCAGGCCTCTAAATTACTATATTTTTGCCTTTTATGAAAAAGTTATTTTCTTCTTTCAAAAATTAAAACTCAGCTCATCAATCTTATGAGGCACTCGATCAGGCGCTGCAAAATAGAAGTACCAGGAAATCTGATGGTAATGCCATGCTTCGAACTTTAGTTTTGTATACGTGGTTCATATTCACAAATTCTAAAATGATGGCTTTTGATCCCCATCCTCTCCTTCTGAATGATCCTTTCCCAATATTTCCATATTATAGTCAACTACCCTGAAAGAAAGTAAAGTCTCTCAGTCGTGTCAGACTCTTTGCTATCCTGTGGACTGTAGCCCACCAGGCTCCTCTGTCCATGGGATTTTCCAGGCAAGAATACTGGAGTGGGTTGCCATTTCCTTCTCTAGGGGATCTTCCCAACCCAGGGATCAAACCCAGGTCTCCCGCATTACAGGCAGATGCTTTAATCTCTGAGCCACCAGGGTAGCCTTTCCCTTCTCCAGGGGATCTTCCCAACCTAGGGATCGAACCCAGGTCTCCCTCATTGCAAATGGATTCTTTACCAGCTGAGCCACAAGGGAAGCCCAACTACTCTGAATCCACTATTTTTTCTTACTTTTTAGGAAAATTATTTACTCTTTGTTTTCACATGTATTCCAACAAGTTTGTGGGGGGAAGCACAAATGACAGTTTAATTTACTCAGATAGATGTTTTAAAAGCAAGCAATTCAATGCTAACTGGCTAATTGCAAAATAATTAACTGACTGTTTTAAACTCTAAAACCAATTATTTGACCTGTCACAACTTCCTCTCTCCTCAGTAGTACTTTGGGACTCTAGATCCAACTGTAGATGGAGCAAAAAGAAGTATTTGCATTTCTATGTATCCATGTCCTTCCTCTACTTATTCAAGACTCCTTTTCCAGAATCTTGGACTTAAAAAAATCCCTGGATACCTTGAAATAATTGAGATATGTGATCTTTGTTAAGAACCCTTGAATCTACTAGTAACAGTTGAAGAAAATATATAGGCTTTAACAAGGGATGGGGCCCAAGTGTGAGCAAAATCAAGATCTCAATTCCCCTCATGGCCTTCATTTAGGTGTTTATCTTTCCTCTGGAGAGATTGTTCACTGATGAGTGATACTGGGAAGGGCCTAAAGATCAACCTTGTATAGCAAAAGGTCCCATTCTGAGTTTAAACTATGACCATGACTAGAATTCAGACATACCATTGTATGTAAGTCTACGTGTATGAGGGACTGGGAAATTTCCTGGGAAAGGATTCATCCCAACTGGAGAAGGTCCAGTTGTCTATCCTTAGTGTGTTATAGGAGAGCTGATATGAAGAGCACTGTGATATCTGTTATTTGGCTGTGTCCCTAACTCAGCATCCCTTTAACAGAGTGTAAATAAAATGAGAAAATCATTCCCTTCTCTTCACCACAGAATTTCATTCAGCTTTGATGATCTGAGGACTCCAAGTGGCAATCCTGGTGCAAACAGAACAGTGCCTGGCAGAGTCAACAGTGACAGCAGTTGCAGAAGTACCCAGTAAAAGCCTGTTATGGAAGCAATGGAGTCAAATCTCAGACTGGCAAAGTGAGCTGTCAATGTCAAAAGGAATCCCCTATTTTGCTGACTGTGGTCCCTAATCCCTGTAGAGGTTTTCCCTGAGAGCTCTGGAGAATAGCTCACAGGCAGGCACAAAATTACAGTCAGAAACCATTTGGTGTCTGCAATTTTTTTCCCCTTAGCATTGCAGTAAGCTTTTGCAGACACTGCCCCAACCCCAAGTCTTGAAATGAGCACACAATTAACAACCCTGACAGAAGCAGAGGTCATTCACTGTCATTTGAATTATCATTAGGGTCTAACCCCATTAAAATGGCTATATTCTCATGATCGAAAGAGTGTGGCCATATGAACCATGTGGGAAAACCACATTCTTTAAGCTAGAAAGATAAATGTGAGATGAAAATTGACCCAGGTAGAAATGGCTTTGCAAGGACTTGGAACTGCAGTCCTCAAGTGGAGTCCAGTGGGGATGGCTTAATCCACAAAGAAACAAACAGAAACCAACAAAAAACTGCTTCATGTTATTAGATTTCAGGAATTTTGTGGTATAGCATTCAACTTCTTGATATAGTAAACCTCAGGACACTATAGAACATCCAGTAGTATCTTCACTTTGGACACCAGTAGAAGAAGGTGTCAGGTGCATCCCTGAATGCAATTCTCTGATGAGGCCCAGTAGGCATGAGCCTTTTTTTTTTTTTTTTTGCTGCAGCTATGTCTCTCACTTGGCCTTAACTCTGAGGATTCTACTTCTGCTTAACTCTGATACCCAACTTCTACATTTCTCTCTTTACTCAAACTGTGTCACAGCAAAAGTTTGAGCTTGATAGGAGAGTGATCTTTTTTTTTTTTTTTTAAATTGGGGCACAGATAACTCAAGACAGAGAAGTGTAGAAAACTTGAGAATATGCACATTCAAAAACATTATCAGTTATCCATCCATCCATTCATTCATTGAGCATTTATTGTGAGTGACCAGTGTGTATGAGGCTCTGTCCAAAGTGCTCATTGACAACATATGTAGCCAAGTGAGTACCTGAACATAAATGTGTGACAGGTCATTCTTCAGATACTCCAAAGACAGACAAAAAAGGATTTGGGTATTTTCCTTTTGGTATATATTTCTCTTCCTCCACCTAACCCCTCCACCTTCCATGCAGAATTATTATAGATGATCCAGGAGAGACTCAGTTCTGGTAGGCACATGAATGGCTCCTCAAAGCTGTCTGTATCCTACCCTCTGGAAACTGTGAATATGTTAAGTTACATGACAAAGGAGTATTAAGATCACAAATGGAATTGTTTGCTACTTAGCTGCCTTGAAATAAGATTTATATGGATCATCTGGGTATGAAAATGTATATTTTCAAAAATAACCACAAGGATATTTATATAAGAAGGAGTCAGAAGAGAGAGAACCAGAGTGATGTAGTGTGAGAAGGACTTGGTCCAATGTTGCTGGCCCTGAAGATGGAGAACAGGGGCCACAAGCCAGAGAATACAGGGAACCTCAGAAACTGGATTGGCAAGGAAGCAGATGAGCCCTGGAGCCTCCAGAAGGAATGTAGTTCTGCCAATCCCTTGATTTTAGCCCAGTGAGACCCATGATAGACTTTTGATCTCCAACACTGCAAGATAACTTTGTGTTATTTTAAATCACTAAGTTGGTGATAATTTCTTACAGCAGGAAAACAGGGGGTGACAGAGGATGAGATGGTTGGATGGCATCACCGACTCAATGGACATGAGAGTTTGGGCAAAATCTGGGAGATAGTGAATGACAGGGAAGCCTGGCATGCTGTAGTGCATGGGGTCACAAAGAGTCGGACATGACTTAACGACTGAACAACAGCAACAATTCTCCTCTGAACAACTGGATGTGTATTTATTTATAAAATCCTATTTGTATTTTCAGTGGTGGTGGTGGCTTAGTCACTAAGTCGTGTCCAACTCTTGTGACCCCATAAACTGTAGGTCACTAGGCTTCTCTGTCTATGGGATTTCCCAGGTAAGACTACTGCAGTGGGTTACCATTTTGTTCTCCAAGGGATCTTCCCCACAGGGATCAAACCCTGGTCTCCTGCATTGCAGGCGAATTCTTTACTGATTGAGCCACCTTTAGTAAGGCACCTCAAGTCATTGGAAGACAGAAACGTGTTATCAAGAGAGTCTTAAAAGGTGATCTATCAAGATGTTCATGTAAGAGAGTAGAGTCAGTTGCATACCTGACCAAATAGAATTGTTACTTCCCAGACAGTAATGTGAGCCAGATATGTGTTACTGGCACCTGCAAGCTGGAGTTTGGAGTTCTGAGCCTAGATGATGAAAAGCTGAGAGTTGCTTTCTGAAGAATGAGAACTAAAGAACAGCATGCATATGAAATTAACTATGTCTTTAGCAAAAGTGAATTATATATACCCCAAATCTACTTCCTCCTATAGACTCAGGCAAAATTTCTTGTGGCAGATTGTCCATGACATATAGGTAATGTGAGTTCAGAGAGCCACATTAAACCTTTCTGATCACTAGAGACCACACTACTTAACTGCCAATCTTCTGATGAAGACATTGTAACTTTCCAACTGTTTTCTGATCTAGCAAAAGACTGAAGGATTTATACACATTTACAGAGAGGGAAAGATGGAGAATGCAGAAAGCCTACTTTTGTACAAGAAGGTGAGATATGTACATATGACTGCCATGATACCATATTCCCTGATCCAGAGCTAACTCCAAGGGCCTGAGCAGGGAAGAAGGGGGCCAAGACCAGTGGTGTGCTGAAGGTGACTTGTGTCAGTTCATTAGCGGTGATTATGTATATCTCTGCCATCCAGTATCATCATGATGATAGGTCATGATGGTAGTATTTTTTTACCACAGAAATTGATAAATGTACAAATCTGTCTCCCACGACAAACTCCCTCCCCTGGAGAGCTGGTTAAACATCTACCAACACACTTGGACTTACAATACAGTGAAAAGGCTGGGCCTGAGAGATATGGTTAAAGAATGCTTTGTGTATATTACCATATATGAAATAGATGACCAGTGCAAGTTTGATGCATGAAGCAGGGCATTCAAAGCTGGTGCTCTAGGACAACCCAGAGGGATGGAGTGGGGGGGGAGGTGGGAAGGGGATTGAGGATGGGGAGACACATGTACACCCATTGCTGATTCATGTCCAAGTATGACAAAAAACAACCACAATATTGTAAAGTATTTATCCTCCAGTCAAAATTAATTAATTTTTTTAAAAAAAGAATGAGTAATGTTTTGTTTGCAGAAGATAATACTTTGGTGAATTATAACTATGGGAAGAGAGCTCAGATATCTTCTTTATTTCTCTAAAGAGTAAATCAGAATCACTGTGCACATCTGTATGTGTATGTGTGTAGGTTCCACGGAAACTGGATTCAACTCAATATAAAAAAGACAATTTGTCAATGTTCAGTACCATTCAAAGCGAGAAAAATTTGTCTCAGGAGATAGTGAACTTCCCCATCACTAGAAATGAGCAGAGATTTAAAAATCAGTAGGCAGACATAGAGGAATTTCAAGTATTGGACAGTAAACTGGATAAGACTATATGATCACTAATGTTTCTTCCAACTCCAGATATTTTTGATTTTTTGGAAAAGTAATTTATAAATTTTGAAGAACTTAAAGAGGTCTTGCATTGCTAGGAGTTCAAAACCAGTATGAAGGCAAATCATTTGTAAGAGCTCAAAGAACACTTTTCATTCTGCTCATACTATTTCCCTTCTAATTGGCTGAATTTATTCTTCCTCAAGGCAGTAGCTTATGGGAACAGAGCATGAGGGTCTTTAAGACCCCTTTTCTCTACTATAGATGGACATTGTTAAAGAGAGTCATTCCTCTGATCAGTTGCCTAATTGTATCTTAGAAGAAAGTCTGAAAGATATATAAATATAGATACAGATATAGATTATTTTTTGTCAAGTTCCTCTGAAGGTTCAAATGCATTCCCAAAAAATGTGTCCCTAGAGTGAATTAAAAGGAGCATTTTACTCAAGCCAGGAGAAAGCACCTTCACATTAAATCAAGCAGGCATTGGAAACAACCCTACTACAGTGAGAAGAGTAGTTACATGTTTACATTGTTTGAAACTATATTCTATAAAATCATGTTGAATCAAGTTATGAAAAAGTAAGCATAAAAAAATAGGAATTTTAGTATATAAAATGTCATTTTTTTTAAGCAGCTCCTCATGACTCTCTTTAGTCTGTAGTCTATTTTCATTAAGCCAAGCATGACCTTTAAGCCCTGAGGCACGTGCACCAGCACTGGTTTTCATGGTTTGGATAGTTATCAACCTGCTTGGGATGTTCAAGATATTCCCAGGGAGGAAGTCAGCTAAATTTTCAAGTCCCTCTCTTTTTTACCCCAATCCACTCGACTGTTGATAGAATGAAGTGAAAACTCTATGTGTGTGTATAACTAATAATGTGATATACATGGCTGTGAGTGGTATATAAGTGTAATGGGTTTGGTGATACATGGTCCTTGTTTGGAATGACAAATAGTTTAGGATTAAAGCAGCTATAAGAAAGCACTTTTGGATTGTTAGAGTAAGAATGTCTGCAAATCTAATCCCTAGTTCTTAATGGGATTAGATGGGAGAAGGCAATGGCACCCCACTCCAGTACTCTTGCCTGGAAAATCCCATGGACGGAGGAGCCTGGTAGCCTGGTAGGCCTGGTAGGGGTCGCTAAGAGTAGGACACAACTGAGCGACTTCACTTTCACTTTTCACTTTCATTCATTGGAGAAGGAAATGGCAAGCCACTCCAGTGTTCTTGCCTGGAGAATCCCAGGGATGGTGGAGCCTGATGGGCTGCCGTCTATGGGGTTGCACAGAGTCGGACGCGACTGAAGCGACTTAGCAGCAGCAGCAGCAGTTCTTAATGTGACAAGAACACAAGAAAAATATTCAAAATCAACTTTTTCAGAACTCTGGAAATTAACCAGTCTTTCAACAATCCAAGAACTACGTATTCAAGAAAAATGGCTGAATCTCAGTAAGAACCATGAGCTTTATGGTATTTTAACTTGCTCTCTTCCCAGCTCAGTGGTAGCTTTAAAAACTAATAGCTTCACAATTATGGTAGTTGTAAAAACTGAAAGGTTGTTGTTGAATCACGCGAAGACACCAGGATTCTTGGCCCCCGGAGGAGAAGAATTCAATCCGGGGCCAGAGACGAGGCTTGATCGCTCAGAGCTTTTGTGTAATAAAGTTTTATTAAAGTATAAAAGAGATAGAGAAAGCTTCTGACATAGGCATCAGAAGGGGGCAGAAAGAGTACCCGCTTGCTAGTGTTAACAATGAGGTTATATAATCCAAAGAATGTCTGGAGGTTGTAAAGACCTCATCAGACCTACTCCCATAATTTACATTTTAAGATAACACTGTCCTCAGACAAGATACATCTTTGTAAAGACCAGGTCTACTCCCATAATTAACATTTTAAGATAACAGAAGGTTGAATCCAAAGACTGTCCTTAGGCAGGATACATTATTGTTATATAATCCTAAGGAATGTGGAGAAAGAAAAAAAGGTTTGTCCTTTCTTCCTCCTTGAGAATTCCAGACCCCTCTCTCCTTGGGGACCCCTAGACTCCCTATCAACCTGCCTAGGAGCTGACTCTCTCAAAACTGGCAATCTGGCAGCCACTGGAGGAGGCAAAATAGGCTTAAAAGTTCCCCATAAAGCCCTATTTTTAGAGAATTGTAATTATTATTTGAGCTGCCTGGCAGCTTTCTGAAAATTCCCATATGCAGAGCTTGACTTCATTTGACCTGACTCAGGCCTCACTCAATGTGAACAGTCTTTTCCCTCAGGCATTAAAAAAGAATCATTGGTGAAAGAGAGTTCTGGAGGCGGGACAAATGATATGTTTGGTCGGGTGTTTGTGTATGTCTTCATTTATTAGGTGATATTTGTACAGCCACCCAAGTGAAATAATGGTGTTGGTGGTTTAGTCACCATGTTGTGTCCAACTCTTGAGACCTCATGGATTGTAGCCCATCAAGGCTCCTCTGTCCATAGGATTTTCCAGCAAGAATATTGGAGTGAGTTGCCATTTTCTTCTCCAGGAGATCTTCACAACCCAGGGACTGAACCCAGGTCTATGCTGGGGTAATAGCAAGTACAAAGACCCTGAAGTAGGAGCATGCTCGGTTTCTTTCAGGAGTAGAAGATATCTTGATTACAATTTTTCTCCCCTCTGTCTTTACTTACTGGGGCTTCCCTGTTGGCATGGCAACCCACTCCAGTATTTTTGCCTGGAGAACCTCCATGGACAAAGAATCTCCTGGCCGGCTACAGTCCATGGGGTCACAAAGAGGCAGACACAGCTGATTAAGCACAGCACAGCACAGCACTGGGGACTCAAATGGTAAAGAATCTGCCTGCATTGTGGGAGACCTGGGTTTGATCCCTGGGTTGGGAAGATCCCCTGGAGAAGGAAATGGCAATCCACTCCAATATTCTTGCCTGGAGAATTCCATGAACAGAGTCCATGGGGTTGCAAAGAGTCAGACACGACTGAGTGTCTAACACTTTCACTTTCACTTACTTTCATGATTTCAACTGCCATCACTACAGCATCCCTTACCAGGCCCCTGCTATAGTACGGTATCTCCATGTTCCTAAAACACTTATTCCATCAGGTTATTCCTTTGCATAAAAACTTCTATTTGATTCCTATCTACCTGCAGTAAAAATCCAAATTCTACCCCCTAGTGTCCAACTACCTCCACCAATCTGATTTTGTGTTATATTCATCTCTTGTTCTATTTCATAAACTTTGATTTCTGTCACTCTTGTATTGATTGATTTCAGTTCAGTTTATCACTCTCTCTTGGATGTGATTGTTTTGTCTCCAAATTTTTAAAAATTGTGGTAAAATATACATAGCATATATATATATATATATATATATATATATATATATATATATATACTTTTAACCATACTAACCATTTAAAGTAGTTACTGATAGTAAGAACTTACTTATGCCTTGTTTTGGTCCTCATCTCTTTCCTTACTGCCTTCTTTTGTGCTTTGTTATTTCTTTGTACTGGCACATTTTGATTCTCTTTTCATTTTCTTTTGTTTATATTCAATAGATATACTCTTTGTGGTTATCATAGGGATTACATATCTGTAACCTAAAGTTACAGATATCTATTTTAAATTGTGACCAACTTAATTTTAATCACATATAAAAACTACTCCATTACAGCTCTGTCCTTCTCCACTTTATATTATTGGTGTCAAAATTACATTTTATATATGCCAATTAACATAGATTTATCATTTTTAATGCATTTAAATCTTTAAATCTTACAGAAAATAAGAAGAGTGGAGTTACAAACTAAAATTACAAAAATATTGGTTTTTATATTTGTCCACATGCTTGCCTTTACCAAAGATCTTTATATTTTCATATGATTTCAAATTATTCTTAAGTGTTCTTTCATTTCAATTTGAAGGATTTCCTTTAACATTTCTTGCAGGACAAATCTAATGGTAATGAACTCCCTCAGTTTTTTTTTTTTTTTTTTAATCTGGGAGTGTCTTAATTTCTCTGCCTTCTTTTTTTTCGTCATCTGCAGGGCATGCAGTATCTTAGTTCCCCAACCAGGGATCAAACCCATACCCCCTGCAGTGGAAACTTGAAGTCTTAACCACTGGACTGCCAGGGAAATCCCACGCCTTCTTTTTAGAAGAAGAGTTTTGTTGGGTATGAATGCTCTGCTTGCGTGCTAAGTCTCTTCAGTCGTGTCTGATTGTTTGCAATCCCATGGACTGTAGCCCACCAGACTCCTCTGTCCATGGGATTCTCCAGGCAAGAATACTGGAGTGGATTGCCAGGCCCTCCTCCAGGATCTTCCTGGCCCATGGATTGAACCTGTGTCTCTTACGTCTCCTGCATTGGCAGACAGGTTCTTTACCAATGGCGCCACCTGTGAAGCACTGAATAGAAGGCTCAGCTGACAATTTTTTTCCTTTCAATATTTTAAATATGTCATGTTGCTACCTTCTGCCTCCATGGTTTCTGCTGGAAAATCTACCTATACTCTTATTGAGGATCTCTTGCACATAATAAGTCACTTTTCCTTTTGCTGCTTTTAAGATTCTCTCTTTGTCTTTTGACAATTGATTGTAATACATTTTGGGTCTCTTTCAGTTTAATCTTCTTGAAGTTCATTGATCTTGTATTTGGATACCCATGTCTTTGCAGTCCATGGGGTCGCTGAGGGTTGGACACGACTGAGTGACTTCACTTTCACTTTTCACTTTCATGCATTGGAGAAGGAAATGGCAACCCATGCCAGTGTTCTTGCCTGGAGAATCCCAGGGACGGGGGAGCCTGGTGGGCTGCTGTCTATGGGGTCGCACAGAGTCAGACACGACTGAAGTGACTTAACAGCAGTAGCAGCAGTCTTTGCTCAAATTTAGGAAGTTCTTAGCCATTGTGAAAGTAAAAGTGACAGTCACTCAGTCATGTCTGACTCTTTTGTGACCCCATGGACTGTATAGTCCATGGAATTCTCCAGGTTAGAATACTGGAGTGGGCAGCTATTCCCTTCTCTAGGGGATCTTCCCAACCCAGGGATCGAACCCAGGTCTCCCACATGGGTCTCCCATATTACAGGCAGATTTGTTACCAGCTGAGCCACCGGAGAAGCCCCAGAATACTGGAGAGGGTAACCTATCCATTCTCCAGGGGATTTTCCTGACCCAGGTATGAACTGGAGTCACCTGCATTGCAGGTGGATTCTTTACCAGCTGAGCTACCAGGGAAGTGCCCACCACCTTTTTTTTTTTGGATTAAATTTTGTATAACACTAATGCCATCCAGCCATCTCATCCTCTGTCATCCCCTTCTCCTCCTGCCCCCAATCCCCCCCAGCATCAGAGTCTTTTCTAGTGTGTCAACTCTTTGCATGAGGTGGTCAAAGTACTGGAGTTTCAGCTTCAGCATCAGTCCTTCCAATGAACATCCAGGACTGATCTCCTTTAGGATGGACTGGTTAGATCTCCTTGCAGTCCAAGGGACTCTCAAGAGTCTTCTCCAACACCACAGTTCAAAAGCATCAATTCTTCAGTGCTCAGCTTTCTTCACAGTCCAACTCTCACATCCATACATGACCACTGGAAAAACCATAGCCTTGACTAGACGGACCTTTGTTGGCAAAGTAATGTCTCTGCTTTTGAATATGCTATCTAGTTTGATCATAACTTTTCTTCTAAAGAGTAAGTGTCTTTTAATTTCATGGCTGCAATCACCATCTGCAGTGATTTTGGAGCCCCCAAAAATAAAGTCTGCCACTGTTTCCACTGTTTCCCCATCTATTTGCCATTAAGTGATGGGGCCAGATGCCATGATCTTAGTTTTCTGAATGTTGAGCTTTAAGCAAACTTTTTCACTCTCCTCTTTCACTTTCATCAAGAGGCCTTTTAGTTCCTCTTCACTTTTGGCCATAAGGGTGGTGTCATCTGCATATCTGAGGTTATTGATATTTCTCCCGCCAATCTTGATTCCAGCTTGTGCTTCTTCCAGCCCAGCATTTCTCATGATGTACTCTGCATATAAGTTAAATAAGCAGGGTGACAATATGCAGCCTTGACGTACTCCTTTTCCTATTTGGAGCCAGTCTGTTGTTCCATGTCCAGTTCTAACTGTTGCTTCATGACCTGCATACAGAGACAGGTCAGGTGGTCTGGGTGAAGCTAAATGAGATCATAGGGATAGATTTCTTAAAATGAGACATTGGGAAGAGGAGAAGGCTGTTCTTTTAAGCTAAATGATCAAACATAGGCATTCAGATTAGAGGACTTGAAAACTGATTGATTATGGCATAAGAAGCTGAAGGTAAGAGTAAAAATCGACTTATTCCAAGATCAAGCTTGGACCACTGGGGAGACAGTAGAAAAAGGGCATAGATTAGAGGAAATGATAATAGATAAAAATTGGAATAAGCTTGATTTTGAGCTGATTGAGGACCACTGACATGGGTGATGTAGAGTTGGTGGTTGGAGAAAGACTTTTGACTCAGAAGACTGTTGTTGAGATTTTTGCTAAAGCCAGAGTTGAGAGTCATGTGTGTGGGTGACTATGGAGAGAAGAAAAGCCTAGGGCTGAGGAGGACCATGATAAGGTGATAGAAAGTTGGGAGAAGAAGAGAAGAGCATGTAAAGTCTAAGAGTAGGCAGACTGGGAAAAAGAATATGTGTAGAGAAGCATCTATAGTGATAGTGTAGACAAGAGCCTATCAAAGAAAGAAAACCACAAAACCACAAAGAGTATATTCTTTTCCTTCAAAGTATCAGTGCCCTCCAACTATTCTTTTGTGGGCACCTGGGTCTGAAGCATGGCAAGAGAAACTGAGATTGCTCTGGAAGATACAGTACCACAAGTATCTCAGAAGAGAGAAGATCCAAATGGTATGAGGAAAAAAAAATGAAATGATTATGCCCCATGAAGGAAATTCTAAAGGACAAGTCATTTTACTGGCTGTTTTTTCTACTTGTTTGCTAGTAGAATGCAGCAATTAGGATGTAATCTGGTGTATTTATATATACAGGTCTTTGGTGAAGAGCAGCCAAGTTGGCTGGAACAGAGATCTAATTCCTAGATCTCTTTCTTTTTCTCTCTGAGTCACTTTATTTTTTAAATCTTCTTGAAAAACTTTTCATCAGCTTTGAAAACATGTAAAAGATTTATGGAAACTCAGGACTCAAATAGCACTAATTTTGGATCATTCAATGTGAAGTGAAGAGTATGTTAATGTTTCTCTTCTGTACTTTTGTTTAATGGGCTTATTATTTTCCTAAAAAACTAGACTTGAGGCTGTAATATAGCATATTAGGTGTCAACTGCATAACAAATTTGTTTTCACTGAGATTCAAAACAAGTTTGTTTAGATGTTCAAAAGTAAGGTCCATTTTTCCTAGATCAGATGCATATTTTTTATGTATTTTCCACCCACAAATAATTGTCATTAAAATAGAAAAATACCCACTCAAATTAAGCAAGAAATGCATTCTTATTAATTTAAATATTTCTGGCATTGAGTCACATACCAAAATAACTCACTTTCCAGCTTTGTTGAAGGCCTTCCTTCTAAAGATAATTTCTGTCCTCATCTCCAGATAGCCATTGAAGTAACTATTTTTCACTAGTGTTATTGTTTTCCCCTCAGCTCTTTGGTTGGTTTGTTGCCCTACAATTGCTTTCCCCTCAGCTCCATTGGTAAAAAATCCGCCTGCAATGCAGGAGACTCTGGTTCAATTCCTGGGTCGGGAAGATCCATTGGAGAAGAGATAGGCTACCCACTCCAGTATTCTTGGGCTTCCCTGGTGGCTCAGCTGATAACAAATCCGCCTGCAATGTGGGAGACCTGGATTTGATCCCTGGATTGGAAAGATCCCCTGGAGAAGGGAAAAGGCTACCCACTCCAGTATTCTGGCCTGGAGAATTCCACAGACTATATAGTGCATAGAGTCACAAACAGTCACAAATGACTGAGTGACTTTCACTTTTCACTTTCGTATAAACAGTTGAACCTAACAACCATTATAAAATCTGCTTTCAACATGGAACCATGACTGAGTTACTTTTCCTGGTGGAGGCTGAGAAACCAGGATCTAATGTCTGTTTCAAAGCCCAACAGTTTTCCCAGCCACCCAACTTCTGTGAACACCATGTTAAATGTGTCACATGCCTTGCTTCATCCTCTTGAATCATGCCAACAATCCTCTGAGATGACTATTATATCCCCATTTTGCAGGATATGCTGATCTAAGTGATTTGTCTCAAAGTCACACAGCAAGTAAGAGACAGGAACACAAATTGGTCTAACCAGAAGGTCCATGCTGCTGTATTACCTCTTCAAGTGAGGCTGTGCTGTAGACGGTCCAAATAGTTTTGAAAATATGGTGGAGGCTGTGATGAAGACATATTAAATATTTTCTCTGTTTATGATTGAGATAAAAAGAGTCAAACTGGTTAGAAAGCTTTTATTTGATCCCCTTTGCTACTCAACTAGCAAGTATCTAGAGGTGAATGTCAGGTGAGTCAATTCAGGTCTTTATCAGAATTGCATCAAACCCTTTTCTCAGTGAAATCTCCCTTGCCCACTCTATTAATAACTGCAATGTTCTCTGACCTTGAATACTGCCTATTCCTTTTCCTTGCTTTATTCTTCTCCTTAATACACACTGCCATCTAGCATACTATAACATCCACCTGTTTATTTTGTTCATTGTTCCCTCACCCATAATATTAGCTTGCCAGAGGCAAGAATTGCTCACCATGGTATTCTCAAAGTCTAAAATTGTGTCTCATACATAGTAGGCTCCTAATAAATATTCGTTGGGTGAAAAAAAATTTTTTTAATGCTCTTTGGCTTCTAGAAGGACAGCTCTTTGAACAATATTGTACACTGGTTACTGATATTTGGATACTTCTGAGTTTCTTTATAGATTTTCTGGGCTAAATAATGGAGCTGGAGTAGCTCAGGTAAGGATTCCCAGAAAGGTGAATTTGGAAGTGTGTTTTTAAAAGAGTGGAGGACAAAGAATAGTGGAGAATAAAAGAAGGACCTCCCAAATTGAAGACATACTATTCTCCAGATGGGAATGATTAGATCAGTTAAAGGGAAAAGTTCTTGTCCAATAGTAATCAGAAATTAGAGTGAGAGGAAATGTAAGCCAAGAGCCCTGAAATCTAGCTAGATAAAGGCATTTGGAGTTAATACCTTAGGGGGTGATAACTGTAGGAACACAATCCACAGATGTCAGGTTTTCTGCTGTTTATTGGCTATGTGATTTTTTCCCCTGAAACCATTGGGTTGGCCAAAATGTTTGTTTGGATTTTTCCATTACGTTAAATGGAAAAACTCGAATGAACTTATTGGCCAACCCAATACTATATTTCTATGTGCTTCAGTTTTCTCATCTGTAAAATGAGGACAAAAATAGTGCCGTTCCTGCTTTGCAGTGTTGTTGTAAGAATTGAGATAACACAGAGAAGGTGCTTGGCACAATTCCTGGCATATAATAAACATTCAATGAACGTTACCTATTATCATCATCATCATTTTAAGAGTCTTCTCACATGGTTTATTATTATGAGTATTTTACAAATCAAAACTGCTGTGGCTTTTAGGGATCCACCAAACCAAGAGCTATGGTTGAAAATATCTATCCACAGGGCAGCAAGCATGAATCACCATCTAAATGCTGACACCAGTAACTACAGAATGTGGTAGATTCTGGAGAGCTTCCTAGATTCTGGACAGCCTGGGACAATGGCCAGATTTGGGTAGAGGAAGGTGGGCTATCTGATGTTTTAAAGTTTTGGCACTGAGGGTCAGTTCTATACATACACTGCTTCTACTTTTTTATATAGACAAATGCCAAATGCCTGAGTATAATTCCCCATACCTAACTGTTTTAGCAATTGACCAATCAAACGAGACAGAGGCAAGGAAAATGGTGGAGTTGGTACATGAAGCCAAGGCTATCATTGTCAGTTTGAGTCTCAGATACAAGATATGAAGTTTGTTGGTGACCACATATGGCAGAAAAGGAGAGGGAGTAGGAACCCAGGACAAAGTCTGTTCACTAAGACTAAGGTAACCAGGTAACTAAGGTAACCAGGGAAAGTGGTGCTTGAAAGTCAACTAGGTCATCATGGAGTGCAGTGCATGTGCAGCAGGAGGGAGGCCCCAGCCCCTGGTCTGAGATCGGATTCTGGAGAGAAAGCTGAACAAAAACAAGAGTGGCTGGAGGAGAAGCATATACAGGTTATCTGTGAGTATCCAAGTTAGTGCCAGTTAGACCTTGAAGCTATGATTTGGACATGTGGGATTGTTGGTGGGAAGAAAGGCATTCAAGTCAAAGGGACTAAGGCAGGCAAAGAAATGGAGTTAAGAAAGCAAAGAGTGGCTGAAATGTTAAGGTAGTTGAGGTGAGTGGTATGGGACAAGGCTAGAAAGGCAAACTGGGGACATGTTGTGAATGGTCTTAAACACTAAGCTAAAGAGTTGCAGAATTAATTCAAAACAGTGAGACACTACTGAAAGTTTTAGAGCAGAGAAGAACATGCTTAGAGATATGCCTTAGAAAGATTAATTTGTTTATAATAAGGAGGGTGGGTTTCAAGGACATTAACCTGGAGACAGGGAAACTAGTTAAAAGATAGTTGCTACTTACCTCGACAGGTGGTTAGTATTTGGGACTAAACTAGGGCAGTGGAAGCAGCCATGAAAGGACAAAGCAAAAGCAGTTAATGATAAAATTGTATCTGATTGGCACTAGAATACAAACTCCAAACCAGCAGGAGCTTTTTGTCTGTCTTGTTTATTGCTATATCCTAGGCACTAAGAATAGTCCTTGGCACATAGTAGGTGCTCAATAAACAGTTTGTGAATGATGTCTGAAATGCATATGTCTGAATGCATGTGTGCCTTCAAAATTCATGTGTTGAAATTCTTTAAGGCCCAGTGTGATACTATTAGGAAGTGGGATCTTTGGGAGGTTCTTAGGTCATGAGAGTGGAGCCCTTATGATTGAGATTAGAGCCCTTATAAAAATACCCCACAAAAGCCCCATATCCCTCTTCACCATGTGAAGGTACACCGAAAAGTCTGTTACCTGGAAGAGGGTCCTCAGTGATGCTGGCACCCTGGTCTTGGACACTAGAATTATGAGAAACAAATTTATGTTTTTTGTAAGCTACTCGGTCTCTGACACTTTGTTATAGACACTCAAGAAGACTAAGACAGATTCTATACACTGACCTGTGTGATATGTATTTGCGCACCTGCCTCCTGACACCAGCTCATCTTTCACACTAGTTCCTAGTCCTGCTTCCCACCTGTGTTCCCAATTTCTGCTCCTCCAATCATACCCATGACCCACCATTATATATAATCTTAACATTGATAACATCTTGTGTTTAGTTTTCCTCCACTCTTCTCTTTCAAATGTTTTGGTTATATAGTCTAGATAACAAGAATGTCTATTTAGGACCCAGAAAAGACACTGAGACAGGACCACCAAAGAAATAGTTATCGTGTCACCTTGATCAAGTTGGGGAGAGGACAGGAGCAGATTTGAAGGATCTGTACAGTGGGAAGGAAATGGGCAAGATTGTCCTTATGTTGTAACCTGGGCAACAGCTTCAATTTAATATTAAACATCAATTTAGTAAAAATTTGAATAGGTGGAATCAATTTGAAAATGAAAATTAAAAAGGAAGCCTACTTTTCTTCTTTGGATATGATTTAACATAAGTTCAATCATTTGCATGACTTTTCAAAAATCCCACCATGTTTTGGTTTTATGATAGTAGAATATAAAAACAATTTTAGACCTTAGTTTTGAAAAAGACCTGGTTTTCCAGGCAACCAAATGCAACCAAAGAGAGAGACCTGAGTGAGTTCAATTATGCTGTATTTTTGAGGCCACTGAAACTCAGAGAAACAAAAGTGAATTAGCAGAAACCCAGAGAGTCAAATAAAATACTTAGAAGTTGGGTATCAAGACAATTTTATGATCTTGCTTGTAATTCAAGCTTTTAGTCAGGAGGAATGACAAGCAAAATTGCAAGTATCTTTGGGACTTTTCAGAAGCAGCTAGTGTTTAAGATCATACTCATACAGCATCCTTATGTAAGACTTCTTAGCTTGAGAAGGCTCAGGAAATGCTAAGCTTTGATTTTCTTGAGTGCCTGTTTCGTAGAAAGTTTGACATACCAGAAAATAAAAGCATACAATCTGGCTACTGGGGACAATTTACTGTACATTTTGAGAGTAATGCAGCTCATCTAATTCTCACAAGACCCCTTTCAAGTATATGTCTAGCCAATTCAGTTGAGTAGTTTTTGAACTGTTCTTGTGCCAATTTTGTCCTATTCCCCAAATTCAAATACTCTTTTTGGAGTTTTAGAAGCTGAGAGTCCGAGTTATAAGAAAGGTCATTAGACTTGGGCCTACTTAACACTAGGGGATGATTTGCAATTAGCATGCTGAGTTTGTGAATGTCTAATGTGAAGACAAGCAAAGCCAATAACTGGCCTCTTAAAATCTGTTTGGATGCATCAGTCTATCTGGGTTGATTGCCTACACTGATCAAATAGACTAGAGGACTGCCAGTTCTTTTTTATGATCTTTCAGTTGGAGAAGCCCTTTCACAAAGTGAACTCTAGTTCAGTTCAGCTCAGTTCAGTCGCTCAGTCGTGTCCGACTCTTTATGACCCCATGAATCGCAGTACGCCAGGCCTCCCTGTCCATCACCAACTCCCAGAGTTCACCCAAACTCATGTCCATTGAATTGGTGATGCCATCCAGCCATCTCATCCTCTGTTGTCCCCTTCTCCTCCTGTCCTCAATCCCTCCCAGCATCAGAGTCTTTTCCAATGAGTCAACTCTTCGCAAGAGGTGGCCAAAGTATTGGAGTTTCAGCCTCAGCATCAGTCCTTCCAATGAACACCCAGGACTAGTCTCCTTTAGGATGGACTGGTTGGATCTCCTTGCAGGCCAAGGGACTCTCAAGAGTCTTCTCCAACACCACAGTTCAAAAGCATCAATCAGCTTTCTTCACAGTCCAACTCTCACATCCATACATGACTACTGTAAAAATCATAGCCTTGACTAGATGGACCTTTGCTGCAAAGTAATATCTCTGTTTTTTAATATGCTATCTAGGTTGGTCATAACTTTCCTTCCAAGGAGTAAGTGTCTTTTAATTTCATGACTGCAATCACCATCTGTAGTGATTTTGGAGACCAAAAATACAAAGTCTGACACTGTTTCCACTGTTTCCCCATCTATTTCCCATGAAGTGATGCAACCGGATGCCATGATCTTAGTTTTCTGAATGTTGAGCTTTAAGCAAACTTTTCCACTCTCCTCCTTCACTTTCATCAAGAGGCCGTTTAGTTCCTCTTCACTTTTGCCATAAGGGTGGTGTCATCTGCATATCTGAGGTTATTGATATTTCTCCCAGCAATCTTGACTCCAGCTTGTGCTTCTTCCAGCCCAGCATTTCTCCTGATGTACTCTGCATATAAGTTAAATAAGCAGGGTGACAATATGCAGCCTTGACGTACTCCTTTTCCTATTTGGAACCAGTCTGTTGTTCCATGTCCAGTTCTAACTGTTGTTTCCTGACCTGCATACAGGCTTCTCAAGAGGCAGGTCAGGTGGTCTGGTATTCCCATCTCTTTCAGAATTTTCCACAGTTTATTGTAATCCACACAGTCAAAGGCTTTGGCATAGTCAATAAAGCAGAAGTAGATGTTTTTCTGGAACTCTCTTGCTTTTTTGATGATCCATCAGATGTTGGCAATTTGATCTCTGGTTCCTGTGCCTTTTCTAAAACCAGCTTGAACATCTGGAAGTTCACGGTTCACATATTGCCAAAGCCTGGCTTGGGGAATTTTGAGCATTACTCTACTAGCGTGTGAGATGAGTGCAATTGTGCAGTAGTTTGAGCATTCTTTGGAATTGCCTTTCTTTGGGATTGGAATGAAAACTGACCTTTTCCAGTCCTGTGGCCACTGCTGAGTTTTCCAAATTTGCTGGCATATTGAGTGCAACACTTTCACAGCATCATCTTTCAGGATTTGAAATAGTTCAACTGGAATTCCATCACTTCCACTAGCTTTGTTTGTAGTGATGCTTCCTAAGGCCCACTTGACTTCACATTCCAGGATATCTGACTTTAGGTGAGTGATCACACCATTGTGATTATCTGGGTCATGAAGATTTTTTTTTGTACAGTTCTGTGTATTCTTGCCTCTTTCTCTTAATATCTTCTGCTTCTGTTAGGTCCATACCATTTCTGTCCTTTATTGAGCCCGTCTTTGCATGAAATGTTCTCTTGGTATCTCTAACTTTCTTGAAGAGATCTCTAGTCTTTCCCATTCTATTATTTTCCTCTATTTCTTTGCATTGATCACTGAGGAAAGCTTTCTTATCTCTCCTTGCTATTCTTTGGAACTCTGCATTCACATGGGTATATCTTTTCTTCTCTCCGTTGCTTTTCACTTCTCTTCTTTTCACTTTTTAAAATAGTTTGTCAGTTTCCTTTGATGTTACACATATACTTAGTCAAGATTCAGCAATTCCATTTGGAGGTATTCACACAATAGAAATGAAAACATATGTCCACACAAAGACTTGCATACAAATATTCATAGCAACTTTATTTGTAAGAGCTAAAAGTGTGAAGCAATCTAAGTGTTCATAAACTAGTGAACAGATAAACTGTGGCATAGCCATATATGGAATACTATTTGGCAATAAATGGAATAAATTTTTTATACTGTCAATAACATGTGTGAATTAAAAAAAACAGTAAACTGAACAAAAGAAATCAGACACAAAAGATTACATATTGTATGATTCCATATCCCTGTGTCAGGAAGATCCCCTGGAAAAAGGACATGGCAGTCCACTCCAGTATTCTTTGCTGAGAAATCCCATGGACAGAGGAGGCTGGTGAGCTACAGTCCATGGGTTGCAAAAGAGTCGGACACGACTGAGCATGCATACTTGTCATATTCTAGATCAGCCAAAAGTAATCTATGATATATGATTAATGTTAGTGGTTGCTTTATTGGAGAAGGAAATGGAAACCCACTCCAGTGTTCTTGCCTAGAGAATCCCAGAGATGATGGAGCCTGGTGGGCTGCCATCTGTGGGGTCACACAGAGTCAGACACAACTGAAGTGACTTAGCAGTGGTTGCTTTAGACTTGAGAGAGGTGAACTGCAAAGGAGCATGAGGGAACTTCCTGGTGTGATGGAAATGTTCTATGTCTTGATTGGAGTGACTGTTACATGAACATATACATTTGTCATCAAACCACACATTTAAATGGGTATATTTTATTGCATGTACTTTATACCTCAATAATTTCAACTTATAAAATATGTTACTGAACACAAGACTTTAGTAAATACATGTAGTAAAAGACTGGACATCTATGAAGGGAGAATTACTGAGTTTAATGAGGGATACATTCAATGAGATCTCTCAATGAGTAGATAACCGAGAATGCACTACAGAGAGTTAAACAGAGAGAAAATATGAAGGATGGAAAGAGAAGTTACAATATTTATTTAATAAGAGTTCCAGGAATAAAAAAATAGGGATAATGAGGGGGGCTGATTTATTTTATTTTATTATTTTTTAATTGAAATATAGTTGCTTTATAATGTGTTAGTCTCAGGTGTACAGCAAAGTGATCCACATATGTTCTTTTCAGATTTTTTTCCCATTATAAGTTATATTACAAGATGTTGAATATAGTTCCCTGGGCTGTACAGTAGGTCCTTGTTGTCTATTTTATATACTATACAGTAATGTATATCTGTTAATCCTAAATGAAGAGACCTGGTTTTAATGGTTGAGAATTTTCCAGAATTGAACAGAGACACAAGTGAAAATGTCCACTGAAACTAAAGCAGGAAAAATATAAATTAATCCATTCTCAGCCATATAGGGAACTTGAAAACATCAGAGTTGGCTATAGCAACCCTTTAGGCTTTTTATTTATTTATTTATTTTTGAACAAGTGTTTTATTATTATTATTTTTTTACTTTACAATATTGTATTGGTTTTGCCATACATCAACATGAATCCACCATGGGTGTACACATGTTCCCAATCCTGAACCCCCCTCCCACCTCCCTCCCCATATCATCCCTCTGGGTCATCTCAGTGCACCAGCCCCAAGCTTCCTGTATCCTGCATCGAACCTGGACTGGCATTTCTCCAAAGAAGACATACAGATGGCTAACAAACACATGAAAAGATGCTCAACATCACTCATTATCAGAGAAATGTTAATCAAAACCACTATGAGGTACCATTTCACACCAGTCAGAATGGCTGCGATCCAAAAGTCTACAAGCAATAAATGCTGGAAAGGGTGTGGAGAACAGGGACCCCACTTACACTGCTGGTGGGAATGCAAACTAGTACAGCCACTATGGAGAACAGTGTGGAGATTCCTTAAAAAACTGGAAAAAGAACTGCCTTATGACCCAGCAATCCCACTGCTGGGCATACACACCGAGGAAACCAGAATTGAAAGAGACATGTGTACCCCAATGTTCATCACAGCACTGTTTATAATGGCCAGGACATGGAAGCAACCTAGATGCCCATCAGCAGATGAATGGATAAGAAAGCAGTGGTACATATACACAATGGAGTATTACTCAGCCATTAAAAGAATACATTTGAATCAGTTCTATGAGGTGGATGAAACTGGAGCCTATTATACAGAGTGAAGTAAGCCAGAAAGAAAAACACCAATATAGTATACTAACGCATATATATGGAATTTAGAAAGATGGTAATGATAACCCTGTATGCGAGACAGCAAAAGAGACACAAATGTATAGAATAGTCTTTTGGACCCTTTAGGATTTTAAGTGGAGAAGGCAATGGCACCCTACTCCAGTACTTTTGCCTGGAAAATCCCATGGACCGAGGAGCCTGGTAGGCTGCAGTCCATGGGGTCGCTAGACTCAGACACGACGGAGCGACTTCACTTTCACTTTTCACTTTCATGCATTGGAGAAGGAAATGGCAACCCACTCCAGTGTTCTTGCCTGGAGAATCCCAGGGACGGGGGAGCCTGGTGGGCTGCTGTCTATGGGGTCACACAGAGTCGGACACGACTGAAGCGACTTAGTGGCGGCAGCAGCAGCAGCAGCAAGATTTTAAGTTCTTGCTGGTTCTTGTCTTGGTTGCTTTCTGACTACCTGAATCTTCTTTTTCACTTCCCTCCTAGACAAACTGATGAGCTTGCACGGGAAATCTGAAGAGTATGGTCTCTGAGCTTCCAGGTTTTCTTTTTCTCTTAATCTTGTCATTCAGATACCTGGTGTTCCTGCTCTCTCATGGCGTTAGTATTCTCATTTTACTTCTATTTGTGAAAGGAAGATCTTGGCTTTGTTAAGAGAAATTTAGGCACAGAAATAGGGAAGATTAGTTAGTTTGGACAAAAGGACCTTGCTGGAACACTGAAAGAGTATTCTATAAATGGCCACCTGTTCTACATCAGCACAAGATTGGCTGCTGGTGTGAATCCCTTCTTCCCTATCACATTGTAGTTTAAGGTTGAACTAGAGGAAGAGCCATGTCACGGAACCATGTCCAGTGAATTCTGTAAGAAGTTTGTTTTGATTCTATCTGATCAGCACTATACAGCTGTAACAATGGTAGTGTCTTCATAATCTAGGGCTCCTAGTCAGCTCCAAGCTCTCCTTTCTGTCATAAATCCATAACCTGAAAGGCCAGGAAAAGGAGGTGCAATTTAAAGATTTGGTCTTGCTTCTGATATGCAGCTCTTGGCTGAAGAAGGAGGTTGAAAAATTGGCAGGGTAATTTTTTAAGGTTTTTAAAATAACTGTGAATTTCAATTATCCAGGCTCTTTATGTAGATTTCTCCATGTCTTCATTGGCAGGCCTTGCAGTAGCTGGTGCTTTATTTATTTTAAATCCTATTTCAGCTTTTTCTTGATTTAAAGGAAAAAGAAAAACTTCACATATTCACATCATTAGAAGTGTAACTTTTTTCCCCCAGCAAAACATGAGATTGGCATGTCAGGAATGCAGCTGTTTGTCTGTATCTGTGGATTCCAGCCTTTCTCACAGTCCCCTTGCTAATTGTTCTGCCAGGCGGTTTTTGACTTTTACAAAACAAACCTGACCTGTGTGTCACTGCCCTTCTTGACAAAATTCAATCTCAAAGAATAAAGTAAAGAAGGTACTCTGAAAGGATGTATGGAAGAAAGGAAGAAAAAGGAAAAGCCTAAATCAATAGAAATTGAATAAGAGGTTGGAACCTTGGGGTAAAATTACATATAACTAATTGGAATTCTTTTCTTTTCATGAGATAATAAAATTAGGCACCTTAATAACTATTCCTTAGGATTAAATGAATGGCCTGAGGATACTGAGGGGCGGGGGCGATGAGGGGGGCTAGTCTGTAGTGATTAGGGAATCCAAGGCTCTTGCTCCAGTTCCAGACAAAAAATGTGACTGTGTTTTCTGAATAACCAAATAGTTTACTTACTGGTAGTTTAACAAAACTGATGAGCCAATTTTAATCGGAGTGATAGAATTATTTGAGTCTGTGTGGAGAGATTGCAAAAAACAGGAATAACATCAATCAATCATTCATATGTTTAGGCTTCCACACTACCAAGCACAAGAAATGGGAGAACAGTTGAATAATTATTGAATTTTAGCTTTTCTAGTTAGACGCTTCTGCAAAATCTATAAGTTGTTTAAGGTAGTTACCATTCCTGATACTTCCCTTTTCTCCCACATAGTGCCTACCATAGAACAGCCAAAAATAACTGCTTGATTAAATGATTGATAGGGTATCTGTCAGTCTGTATGAAGAACTTAAGTTTATATCATTCGGCAGAGCTATCTGTGGCAAAGATGTCTAAGTGATTCCCAAAGCTTCCTGCTTCCATTCCATACTGTACGGGTGCTGTTGGGTAGTGGGCTATCCAGCCAGGGACTGCATTTCCAGCCTCAATCATATCTAGATGGACCACATGACTGGGAACTGCATTTCCCAGCCCCATCTCACAGCTGGATGAGGACATCTCATGTTTAATTGAATTTTAGAGGAATTGCTTTGTGTCAGTTTTTAAGCCAAAGTAGTTAAGGACCAGTGACTTTCGTCCATCTTCTTATCTATCTGCTGAATGGAGAGAGCTCTAAGAGCCCAGGGAAGGACAGAAAGATGAGATGGAAGGATCTGGATCTTTGTTGTCCATGTGAACCCTTCACAATTAGGAACACTTACATTGGACTGGGAACTGCTTTTACTGTGTCGTGTCACTGAGAATTTAGGGTTTATGTATTAGAGCAGCTAGCAATATCTTGATTCATGTACTGTGAACTTTAGTATCCAAGTGCTAGAATGAGCTCTTGGAGGTCACTACTATTGATACTGCCTGGTATCAGCAGAAAAGGGTAATAGGACATTCTTGTAGGTTGCCATTTCCACAGTGCTGTCACGAGGGAGCTGTGTGGGATGTCTTCTATTTGCTCTTTCCAAATCCCCTCTCCTCCCTTTTTTTCCCTGATCTCTGCCCTCTGTAATCTGAACTGTGTGGGATTACATCAGCCAGCTCTCTTGCCCTCTGGCATCTGGCTGAGTTTGGCTAATAGGAAGCTCCCACAGGAGGTCAGAGGGAAGAAGGAGAGGGGGGTCAGAGTACTGATTCCCTTAGCTCTCTCACTGTGAGGTTGGCGTGGCTGTGTCTCTCAACCATAGACCACTGCTCCTCTCAAGACAGCCTTCTCTATGCCACTCTCCCCTCTGCCTTCCAGCAACCATCCTTCACCTTGAATCTTTGGGCTTAGGGCTGGTAATAGCTTCGCTGCTACTAGCTCTGAGTGACTGTACTACCCATGACATGTCCTGTATATCCCCTCCACTTTTATATAAATAGCCCCTTTTACGTGTCAGTTATGTCTCAGTGAAGCTGGAGGAAAAAAATAGGCCCCTTTTCAGCATTTCTTGAATTCTCCTATTTTGAATGTGTCATCTGTTTCTTGTTGAGATCTCCCCTCGAAATGGTACAGGGAAGCAGAATTAGATGCTCACAAGACAATCTTCGTTAGTCAATATGAATGGGGCCCATTGAATCCACCAGTCTTTTCCAATTCTGGGTATGTACACTTTTAGAAGTGCTTCTCATTTTCCCCTACAAATGTAGCCATAGTGGCTATAGACAGTGAATTTTTACCCTATCAATGGGATCTGAGCTCATAGCCTAAAGTAGCTGGCTACAGGTTTGATGTTTCTTCAAAGTGTTATGCCTTGAATTTTGCTTTCCACTAAATCCCTGTGTTTTTAAAGAAAAGGAGCATAGTAGTTATGAGTACTTGGCATCTGTGAGGCTAGGCTTCAAGTTAGCCTTCAAGTTGTGTCCACTGATTATTAGCTATTTGATTAGCTATTACCTTGGACAAGTTACTCAGTCTCTATAAGTCTGTTTCCTCAAAACTAAAGTGAGAATAATAATATTATCCATCCACTTCATGTGGTTATTTTGAGGACTAAATCCCTGACTCATATTAAGTGTTCAGTAAATTTTAGCCCCATATAACCAGATATGCTTGAATAAGACTGATGCTCCAAAAAGATAAACCTTGCTTATCCTCTAACTTCATATACCCTGTGTATATAATAACACATATTTCAACATGAGAAACATTCATACAATTACATAAAGTCTAAAGGTATGTTTAGGAAAAGCAAAGGGCTAATTTCCTGATATTTGACTTCTCAGAAGAAAAAAAAAAAGAAGAAAGGAAGGAGGGAGAAAGCAAGAGACAGAGAAGCATCATCTTGAAGAGGCTTTATAGCATAGTAATTAAGAACATAAATTGAAGTAAAAATCCTGACTCTGTTACTTATCAGCAGTATGACCTTGGGCAAGTTACTTAACCTCTATGAGTCCCAGTTTTTCACCCATAAAATGGAAAAAATGATATCTGTCTCATAGGATTGTTATAATGATTAAATGCATTAACAAACATAAGATGTTTACAAGAGTGCCTGGGACACACTAAGAACTATTGAAGTGTTTATTATGTATTATTTCTTAGGAAAATTCAGAACTGAGTTATATTTCCTTATATATAATCTAGCTTTTGAATGACATATGGAAAGAGGCACTAATACCTTTCAAGTGCTTAGTGTCGTTAAAGATTTTAATCCAGCCTTGTTTTGCTTTGAATTGTTTCCTTTGTTTGGAATATACTCCCTAGGTAACTGCACTCCACTTCCTTCCTCTCTACCTGGCAAATTATATTCATCATGCATGATTGCATGCTAAGTCACTTCAGTCGTGTCTGACTCTTTGCGATCCCATGGGGTAGCCCACCAGGCTCCTCTGTCCATGGGAATTCTCCAGGCAAGAATACTGGAGTGGGTTGCCATGCCCTCCTCCAGGGGATCTTCCTGACCCAGGGATTGAACCTACATCTCTTATGTCTCCTGCATTGGCATGTGGGTTTTTTTTTTACCTCTGAACCACCTGGGAAGCCCTGTGTCCATCCAAGTCCACCTCAAACTTTCCCAGGCAGTAGTCAGTTGTTCTTTCTGCTCTGGGCTCTTCCAGCACTCTGTTAATCACATTGTATGTGTAGACACTTCACCCACTAACCCAAGAGCTCTTCTCTATATCTTTGTAACTCTCAGTGGCTGGCACATGGTAGGCTTTCAGTAAACATTGCTTCAAATGAAACATGTATTCAGCCTCAATCTATGCAATGACCTTGTTAATCCTCATCACAACCAAGCAAAATAGACATTACTATCCCCATTTTATAGGTGAGAACTCCAGGCTATAGCAGAAAAAATTTTTGTTGTCAAAATCAACTTGCTCTTGCCACAAATTGTGCTTGCTTCCTCTTCTAGAATAACACTTTATACTTTCTTATAGCAGTTGAAAGCATTCTTTCTTTTGTGCTCAAGAAAACATGAAATTAACATATTGATCACATTTCTGGATAGACTCAAACACTTTTCTCATGCTAAACATCAGAAGATCAATCTTTTCCCCAAATGAAGGTATCAGGAACAAGACAGACATGTGTAAGTCAATTTCAGAACCTTAGTTTAAGGTTAGAAATTAGGACACCCAATGAAGTTCCAGGAGAAATCAGTCCAGGGCCCCACCCAGTCAGGAGTCAGAGTTGTTAAGCCATGATTTAAAATTTAGGATGAGACTCCAAAGTCAGTAAAAGGGACAAAGCCAAGTGGAGACTGCCATAGAATCTGCCACCAGAACAGCCCTGAAGATGGTTATTGAACAGATAATGATGAGAAAATTGTTCTTGACCAGTCAATCTAAAAGATAGACATGGGTCACTAAAGGGTTGAATCTCCTTGGGGCAACCAGGACACTAGCTGTGATTTGAGGAGTATATCAAGACATATGATATACATAGGAGTATATAGAGACATATATCAACCAAGAGATCGACATTTGCCTGCTTTTTCTACCTATATGTTACAGGTCACAGCCAATTCTGACCCTAAGCTAATCTGACAAAGTGAAATCACAACTCTTAACATAATTTCCACTAATGAACTAGACTACTCTTTGATAAAAACACAGTTTGGTAATTGGTATCAAAATTGTTAATTTATCAACATTAGTGTTTAAAAAACTGCTTAGCCATTCAAGTTTGTTAGTTTTTTTTTTTTTTTTTTGGGCAGGGAAAAGAGGAAGAAGAAGAAGGAAAGGACATGTGTTTTGGTTTAGATGCAGACCCTATAGTAAATTGTTGCTATTATCATTGAATACATTTTCATTTAGGTCAATTAAATGTGGAAACAGTACTACTAGTTCAATCTCACCTAGCAGGTAGAACAGATTGAAATTGTTTCTGGTTAATTCAACCAAAATAGTCGACTATTTCTGTGGACATGGTCTTGGTATAAGGAGAGCCATATTTGAATGAAACCTGGTTTGTAACATATACAAGCATGACTCTAACTGTGCAAACAAGTTTACAATAGATGGAGTCTCTTTCAACTCAGGCCACATCTACAGACACATGATTGAACTGAGTGTATTTGAAAGAGGCTCAGTGTTTCTAAGTTGTCTTAGCTTATTCCGATGGCCTATAAACCAAGAGAGTAGAATTTCTATTTCTCTGCCATTGTGAGGTCATGGTCCTGGGTTAATGAATTGGAGTCACTGATTTTCCATCATGTCTGATTCATGAGCTCTGTCTAGATTCTGTTTAAAGCCTTTCTTATTCACCAGGGAGACTGTCTTCTGCTCACACAACAAAAGAGAGAAAACTTAATGAGAACTAAGTGGAAAATGAAGAGTTGTTTCTTCTTCAGATTCATTTTGGCTCCAGAGTGAACACACATGCTTGAGGGTGTGTTTTTGTAAACCTTCCTTCCCCATCCTCCTAAGTTACTTAGTTGGCTTACCCCATAGTTGTGACTAAGTTGGAACAGTCCTCCTGGGTGTGCCTTTCTCATTCTGGAGAGAGTTCAGAAGAAGCAGGATCAGATAGTTTTGACTTGGAGCAGACTAAAGTTGGGGTTGTTATTCCATTGTAACCCTCTGTCCTTGGGATAGCAAAACTTTTGTCTCTTAAGTGTCCTCACCTTTGAGTGTTGAAATGTCAGAAGACATAGTGTGAAACAGAAGTTTTTGTCCCCATGGGGGCTATTGTTGGATTCTACAAAATTTGGCTATGTGTATAGGATCCAGTTGTTATTTGAAGGGCACGGTTGAGAAAAATGTCCCAATAGACTATCTTGAAGCATATGTACATGTTGCTTCACCCGAGTAAATCTATTTTGCATTTTAAGTGTAGTTTGGAGTTGGTTTGCACACTTATTAGTTCTGGAGAGCCCTGGAGGACAAAGTGTAGCATTTGTACACTAAAGGCAATGAGTGTGCAAGAAACCCAACAGTCCAATTCAGACCTCAAGTAGATTGACTGCTAGCTCCTCCTTTACCTGCTATAGCTATGACCTGAGTTTTCAAATCTCCACACAGATCTCATGGCTCTATGCCAGGGTCCTAGACACTCTCAGACTTTTTCTTGCCCAAGTTGTTTCAATAAGAAGAAGTCAGGCTTCTTTTTTCCCAAGCTCCCTTGAGTTTATTTTCCTCCTTCACTTTTCTTTCACCTATATTTTGTCCATTCCAGAACTGGCCACGTGGACAAACAGAGGAGGCAGTTGTGTACTGTGACTTCAGAGACATCACCAGAGAGCACCACACAAGAATCTCCACTGCTTAAACTCAGTGTCTCTTTTAAGATTTTTGTCAGACCTGAAATCCTTTCTTTCCTTGTAGCAGCAGGACCTGAAGTCTCTGTTTATTTCCCTTTCTTCCATAGCTGCCCAACTTGTTTGCACATAAACCTTGTTGCAGAGTTGATGTCAATCACCCTGGCCTCTCACCTCTGCTGATGCTTCTAATGATAAGCTTATAGGCCATTTGAGGGTCTAGAGCTGTGGTTGGCAAGTATAGTCCTCTGTCCAAATCTGAGCATTCTGTAGATAAAGTTTTATTGGAACACAACCATGTCCATTGGTTTCTGTATTGGCTATGACTGCTTCTGCACTACAATGAGCTCTGTGAAAAGTTGTGAGAAGAGAGTAACAAGAGACTACATGTGGACTACAAGGCCTGAGCTATTTACTATCTGATAATTTACAGAAAAAGTTTGCTGCTTGACAGGTTTGAAGGCTAATCACTACAGGAGAACAAGCACAAATAGCAAACATGGAGCCAAGTTGTAAAATTTGCAAGTTCTTATGTAATAGTTTCCGGTCAACTGTTTCTGACTCCTAAAATGGAAAACCCAAGTCCAGATGGATGGCAGGTGGTTGCTTTCAATTCTGTGGGTGGACCTTACCCTTGGCTCCATGCCTTCTTTTTTTCTTGGATGTAGGAATGGGCAAGTGGACTCAACTCTATAAACGTCCATGTTCCTGTCATACAGTCTCAAGATGCAATCGAGGCAAAAAATTCAGATGCCTCCTTATAGAAAATAGGCAATTTGTATCTCTGGGACACCTAGACCATGTGATATTTAGGTACACTAGGTTTCTTCCTGCACACTACACTCTCTACCACCAACTCTGTCCAGAACTATATTTACAAGGGCACTCTAAGTTACTTCTTATCTTGGATTAAAATATAAATGTGCTCTGGAAGAGGATGACACAGTTAGCCAATAAACCTTGGTTGGATTCTTTTTATTGCTTCCTATCAGATGGCAGGACTCTGAGTATCAAAAGTTCCCTGCTTTGGAGACTCTGTAGTCTCCTTTTCCCAGAGCTGGGGCTACTTGATTTCCTTTTGTAGACTTAGGCTCCATCTATGCTCAACGACCAAGCCCAGCCTTGGTCAGGAAAGATTAATAGCCTCCTGCTCTGGTACTATGGGAAAGGGCATTAGATTAACCTTGTTTTAGGTGAGACCTGACTCCATGTCCCAGCTCTAACTGCCCTGTAGCCTTATTTACTGATTACTCATTTTGTCTTGTTTAACTATCTAGTACTTCCAGTTCTACTCTGTCTATGTGTTCTTGGAACAGGAATCCTGTCATAAACCCCTAACCCAGTGGTTGGAGCCCAACATATTTTCTGGATATTGATTTTCAACCTGGATTTCCAAGTGCCCCTCACCTCTGGCGTGTGCATGCATGCTGAGTCACTTCAGTTGTGTTTGACTTTTTGCAATTCCATGGACCATAACCCACTAGGCTCCTCTATCCATGGGATTCTCCAGGCATACTGGAGTGGGTTGCCATGCCCTCCTCCAGGGTATCTTCCCCATCCAGGGATTGAAGCCACATCTCATATCTCCTGCATTGGTGGGCAGGTTCTTTACCACTAGCACCACCTTGGAAGCCCCACCTCTGGATAACCAGTTTTTAATATTCTTTCCAGCTGTGGGGCACCCATGATCTCATTTTAGATCCCCAAGTGCCTGTAACTGGGCCCTTAAACAAGTGATTACCTAGTCCCTGCAGAAGATTCTTTCTCCTGTTTTTAGAGACTAACATTGATTCAATTTAGGGGTTTCCAGGTCCCTAATGGTTACTTCTGGGCCTTCCCAAAATGGATTAAAGCCTTAGCGGTCCAAGAACACCAGCTTTGGCTGAGGAAAGACATATCATATAGTCTATGAAAGTTCATGGAAAATTTCACTCATCTGACCTTAAAGCTGACTAATCTGATTTTCATGCTATTTTTTGTTCCCCATTTACATTCCCAGTATCATTTTTGCTTGCTTTTCTTACTTTCTTTTTAATGTGTCTCATTTTAATATTTCTGCACCTTGCCTCTGATGGCTGAGAAAGCTGAGGAAGACTGCAGTGTGAAGGTTTACCCTCTAGAATGGCTTACCCTCTAGGATGACTTCCCCTAGTGTGAGATGTGGGGTTTTGACTTAGTGGTCCAAGGAAGTCAAACTACAGCCCTAATCTCCCCAGCATCTTAACCACGACATCAAGGAGAGGCAGTCAGAATGGGAGACAGAATTCTGGATGGAGAAAGAGAACCCCACTTTGTCTTTTCCTGAAGCAGCACGTAGCACAATTCTTGACAGAATATTTACTCATGAAAATGTTTGTTAAATGAACAGCTGTGTGAATTATTTTAAATGCTGGCTTAACCCACTCATTCTTTTAACATTATCTGTAAGTTGTTAGTAGTGTCTTTTTTTGCCTCAATACTCTTGTCCAACCAAGTAATTGATCTTTATCCCTCTGTTCCTCCAATAAACAGTGATAAAGCACAGCCTGCATAATTGAAGAGCAGTTGGACTTCTCCCTAAAAAAGAAGTGTTTTAAGCAACACCAAACCTGAGAACTTTGAGGTGGGGTGACAGCTTATTATTTATGGCATTCAGTAAATTTTCTTGCTTGAAAAGAACATCCCCTTCCATGAGAGACTTGGATGACAGGCGGGTGAACTGAGATTGTGATAAGCTCAGCACTGTCTTGGGTTTCAACACAGCCTGAGTTCATAAGGCAGAGCAGGCCTGGCCTTGTCTGGTGGATGAGCTATACAGCAGCAGACTGTCCCTCATGCCTATCAGCTACACGCCAGCTTTAAGATGCAGTAACTCTTTTATCTTCTAACTGTCCTTTGGAGCTGTCATTTTTTTTATAGATGAGGAAACTCAAAGAGGTAAAAGACCAATCCATAAAGCACCCAGCTAAATGCAGAACTAAACTCTAACTTGGCTTTTCTGATTCCCTGGTTCAGGTTTCTTTTGATGTCCCAATGCTGCCATCCTGGTGGTGGTGACATTGCTCATTCTCACTGGGCTAGATGGGCTCTATGACTCTCACCATTGAGATTATATCTATCTGATATTTTAGCCATTCACTGAAAAGTAGAAAATAATAGTTCACGAACCCCAGTCACTTAACTTATTATTCAACCAAAATGACTACATGTACATGTAGAAAAACAGAAGTTGTCACTCTTCCTCCAAGTAGCCACTGCTTCATAAATTTTCCATGTAGGGCAAATCAACTTAGCTAATTGGGTTGGAATATGATATATAAGCCAGGGAAACAATCTGACATGTTTTGCTTCTTTAAATTTGCTTCAGAACAATTCTGAGGACTTTGCTTTCACTAAAAGACTTTATCAAGACTCTTTATTGACCTCCCACTGACACACAGATAATTAACAAATATTTATTGTTTGTTTCATCCAAGATGCTCTTATAGACACTGTGCATATGTAGAAAGATAGCATTTAGTGAGCAACATAGCATATATAGTTCCTGCTTTTAGGATCTTAGACTTCATTTAGGGAGAAAGGGCTAATACTTATGAAACAGGTACATAATAAAATACAAGAGGTACACAGCCAAGTGCTAGCGTAGGTGTTACTGATTATGAAAAGGGAGAGAGGTCCTTAGTCTGGGAACATTCAAGGAAGACTTTTCAGAAGATATGGGATTTGATCTAGGCTTCAAAAACCTATTAAGGTTTTAATAGGCAAAGGAACCAGAGAAAAGTATTTCCAGGTAGAGAAACAGCATAAGAAGTATAGGAGCAAGAAACATAGAGGTTAGGATGACAATGAGATAATCAGTATAAATGGAATAGAGAGCACTCTGGGAGGGATAAAGTGAAAGTTGCTCAGTCGTGTCTGACTCTTTGCAACTCTGTGGACTATACAGTCCATGGAATTCTCCAGGCCAGAATACTGGAGTGGGTAGCCTTTCCCTTCTCCAGGGGATCTTCCCAACCCAGGGATCAAACCCAGGTCTTCCACATTGCAGACAGATTCTTTTTACCAGCTGAGCCACAAGGGAAGCCCATGGGAAAGCTCAGCCCAAACTCCCCTGCTTAGTATTCAAACCCAACACTATCTGTCCTTGTGTAATCAAGTTACAATCCAATGACTTTTCTTCTTTCCAAAAGACAGGCTAGAGGATCATTATCCTGATAAAATCTAATGTCTTGGTGGTGTCACCTTCCTCCACACCCAACTGGGACCAAAACCAATTGCATTTCAAAAATTAAGAGGTAATTCCACCAAAGCCTATTAAATCAGTGTGAGCATCCAAAAAGCAAATGTAGAACACTGCTCCTTAAATGAATGTTTTGTCCTAAAATGAGCACTGTTGTTAGGGATTATAGGGAAGGTCATGGAAACAGTTTTGGAAATGTTGGATGCTGGAATTAATTGCCTTCAGTTTCAAAAAAGCCTATTTATCCTTCTCATTTACAGTTAAGATTTGGTGAAAGAGAAAAGTTGCTCTTAAATAACAGCAGGAAAAGACCTAATTTTTAGAGAATTGAGCTGGCTCTTGATGGAATTGATCTACATCTTGGGCAAGCTGTGTGTGGTGTGAGGTCTGAGACATTCTTTCCCCCGGTGCTCCCCTTACTGCTTCAGATTCCTCGTTAAGCCAACAGTTTGGGAGTTTTCTTCAAACAATGTATTCACAAAGCAGCCCCAACTCAGTTGCCTGGCCTTTCATCTGAAGAAGACCCATCTCACATGTTTTGAATACATTTCCCATAATTACCCCAACAGCTGCATTTTGAGGATCTGCCTGGGGAATAACTGTAAATGGATAAAATACAGTCAGCTCATCTCATCAGTGAATAATGTGCTCTCTGGTTCCACCAAATGAAAATGAACCTTTCAGATCCTTTTTGTCTGGAATGATTTCCAGGGAAGCATGAGTGACTGAGACTGCTGACACTTTGTAGAACAAGCCTTGGTATCTTTGACAGTTGCTCCAAAAGGCTTGTTTTAGGACAGGCTTATATACCATCTAAAGTGCCTGATTCCACAGTCATCCAACTATTGTTCCCTCATCCTCCTGATTACACACATCAGTCTTGTTGGTGTTTGGAAATTCCTAGCAGGCAAGAAACTTGCTCTTCAGACTTCTCTTCAAGAGTTCTCAAGATAAGAACAAAGAATCTTTTCTCACTGTCAAAATGGCCACAGAGTTGGTACAAGACAGATTTGGGGCAATGTGGTTGGTTCTGTCAAGCTCCCAATTCCAGATACAACTGCAGTGGGTTAGCTAAATAAGAGATGAGGTTAAAAAGAATAGTAAATGTCCAGATATTTTATTGGCTTATTTGCAAAATTCTATTCATTACCAATGAGGAAAATGGCAACTTTTCTTTTGTTATGTTAATAGAGGCAGATTTGGAGAGTAGTTGAGTTTTAAACAGAAGTAGTGCTTACATCCAATGGCAAAATGGTGTTCATGTATTTAGGGATAGAAATTAAGGTTACTTTTCTTCTAAAATAAGGATTCTCCAACTCTCCCAGAGGAGGAATTGTCATGGCTAGAATCCCTGATTTCTTTCTTGGTGTGTGCCCTGTGGGAGTATTGGAGATGTCCTGATCAGGGTTCTCACCATGTAGAGATTTAAGGAACAAGTCACACATGGGACAGGTCCTTGGAGAGCCCATGTCTGAAACTGAAGAAGTTCCTTCTTGACTGGTTGACACAATCTGGAGAGAATCCTTCTTTGGTTACGTAATCCTCATTACGAATTGGTTATCTATTCAATTGATGCATTCATCACAGCCATTCTCTTCCATTTCTCCAATTTACTGTTGGACATTGTGGTATAGTAAAGGCCCCAATTTGTTCATATCTCCCTGTTTCATGCCCTTGTATAGTCTCCTTCGGCTCTCACTCTGGGGTTGGTTATGTGACTTGTTTTGGCCATTGGAACAAGTAGCACATGCAATGCAGGCAGAGACTTGAAAGTTGCTCACATATTGAGACTTGCCCTCCTTCACGGCTTACAGGAATCTGTAAAGGACAGCAGAAGTGTACGCTAGCTAGCCTGTTGAATGGGGAGAGATATGGGGCCCAGTCACCCTTATTGCCCCTGTCAATAGTCTACCAAGTGCCAGACATGTGAGTGAAGCTGTTTTAGATCACCTAGCTCTTAGCTGACTCACAACCTGACCACTATTCCACAGCATAAAAGAACCTAGCAGAGATCACCCTAGCTGGCTTAAATCAGAGGAATCATCAGGGTCAGGCACTGGGGTGAGGCAAGTAAAGTGCCTAGAGCACAAATTTTAAGTAGGCACTCAGTCTCAGGATGATGCAAGTACAGAGTTGACAATTGCACGCCCCTACGAGTGGGTACCTCCTTAAATGTTGTTCCCCAGAGGCATTTCCCTTGCTTCCCTCTAGTCCCAGCCCAGTGAACCACCCAGGGGGCCCAGAATACTATCAACCAAAGAAGTAATTTCTGTTTTAAATCATTTTTGGGGTGATTTGTTACACAACAATAGATAATTGCTTTATGTTGGCTATTTCCAACGTTATTTCTCTTTCTGGGCAGAAACCACCCTGAAGGATTGATCTGCAAGTCCAATCAAGTTACTGAGTTCCTTAAAAGAAGATCTCCTGATCCAGTGGATGAACAGAAAGCTTTCCACATGAGCTATGGATTTCAAGTCATCACTTGTTCTTGGTCAATATACCTTATTCTGCTGCTAAGTGCTGCTAAGTCGCTTTAGTCGTGTCCAACTCTGTGTGACCCCATAGACGGCAGTCCACCAGGCTCCGCCATCCCTGGGATCCTCCAGGCAAGAACACTGGAGTGGGTTGACATTTCCTTCTCCAATGCATGAAAGTGAAAAGTGAAAGTGAAGTCGCTCCGTCGTGTCCGACTCTCAGCGACCCCATGGACTGCAGCCCACCAGGCTCCTCCATCCATGAGATATTCCAGGCAAGCGTACTGAAGTGGGATGCCATTGCCTTCTCCGATGCCTTATTCCAAAGGTCTTTTATTTCATGGCTTATTTACAGTGTTTCAGAAACAATCATTCCAAAGCATGAATGCTTAGTATGATTTTTTTTCCTTTACCTTCACTGTGCTCAGTCATGTCCAACTCTTTGTGACCCCACAGACTGTAGCCCACTAGGCTCCTCTGTCCATGGGATTCTCCAGGCACGAATACTGTAGTGGGTTGCCATTTCCTTCTCCAGGAGATCTTCCCCACTCAGGAATCGAACTGGGGTCTCCTGCGTTTGCAGGTGGATTCTTTACCAGCTGAGTTACCAGGGAAGTCCCTATTCTAGAGGTTGATAGCACACTATTCTTCACAAAGCTGGTGTTCACTGACATTGCTGGCAGAATGTAGCTGTTTCCTTTTTCTTTTTCTTCTACACATGGCTCAATCTAATGAGCCCGTGCTCACATCCTTGGTCTCCTCCATAGCACTCAACCTCCTGAACAAACTTGACCCCTTTGTCTGCTTATATACATGGTAATGACAAGATTTTTTGGCCTAGATGAACATTTGGGTCTTGTCTGCCAACTCCCATGGTTATTTTCTTATGTGAAAATAGGAGAAGCTAGATTAACATAACCCAATACTTCTTTATCCTATGAAAAAAACCCTCTTATTAAAATAACAGCATCAATTATTAACTCTAAATATTCTTTTTAAGAAAAAATATAAAATAATTTTTAAAAACATAAATTCTGACATATGCCTAGTTCCCTTTCTCAGAATAAAGTTCAAATAATCTATCCCAGATAGTACTTACTCTCATAGAGAATCTTCCTCACACACATTAGATGTCAGAAAGTTGACCCACAGTTACCTGTTTGTGTATTTCAAGCAGTTCAAGCAACTTTCATGCTCTAATAACTTTGCTCTGTTTGCAATTCATCAAGAGCTTTGCCTTTTTTTTTAACTGAAGGATAACTACTTAACAGAATTTTATGGTTTTCTGTCATACATAAACAAGAATCAGCCATAGGTACACCCATGTCCCCTCCCTCCCATCTCCCTCCCCACCCCACCCTTCTAGATTGTCATAGAGCCCTTGTTTGAGTTCCCTGAGTCATACAGCAAACTCCCATTGGCTATCTAGTTTACATATGGCATTTAAAATTTCTATGTTACTCTCTCCATACATCTCCCCTTCTCCCTTCTCCCTTCCCCTCATGTCCATAGGTCTGTTCTCTATGTCTGTTTCTCCACTGCTGCCCTGAAAATAAGTTTATCAGTGCCATCTCTTTAGATTCCATATATATGTGTCAGTATATGATATTTCGGAGAAGGCAATGGCACCCCACTCCAGTACTCTTGCCTGGAAAATCCCATGGATGGAGGAGCGTGGTAGGCTGCAGTCCATGGGGTCGCTAAGAGTCCAGGACATGACTGAGTGACTTCACTTTGACTTTTCACTTTCATGCATTGGAGAAGGAAATGGCAACCCACTCCAGTGTTTTTGACTGGAGAATCCCAGGGACAGGGGAGCCTGGTGGGCTGCCATCTGTGGGGTCGCACGGAGTCGGACACGACTAAAGTGACTTAGCAGTAGCGTACGATATCTGTATTTCTCTTTCTGACTTACTTCACTCTGTATAATAGGCTTTGGATTCAGCCACCTCATTAGAATGGATTCAAATTCAATCAGAATGGATTGCCTTTGTTTTTAACTGTGTTAGGGAAAGTAATGAGTAACCACATCATACTAGTTTCAGGTGCTTCAATGTTTCTCAACTTTTTTTAAAGGTAAGATTGGGTTCTTTTCACATAGGTCTTTCTACCTTTTCTTTTTTAGATGCTTTCTTATACCTTATAATTTAGACTAAAGTCAGGATCCATGACTTGACCTTTATACATGTTGAAGTGATCTCTTTCCAATCAAGCCTTTTCTGGACCTAAAACAGTTATCTTCCCCAGGCAGGACTGGGGGCTCCTCATAAATGCTCCTTGGCACTTTTGGCTCCTGATGTATATTACATTGTCACACTACATTATACTATGGCCATTTACTTACATCCTCCACCAGAATGCAAGTTTTGCAAGAGTGGAAATGATATCTTAGTTTTCTGTATATTCCCAGCACAGTGGCTTACATATAGTAGATGCTTAGTAAATTTGGTAGAATTATTCAGTGAATGAATGACTGAATAGGACTAAAAGCTGAAGCTGGAGAACCCCTGTGATCCTTTAAGGCATATAATGAAGAGCATGAGGGCAAAGGGCTTTTGAATCAGACTGGTTTCATTCTCTAGCTCCAAGTTATACTAGCTGTGTGGGCTTAGGTAAGTTACTTAACACCCCTGGTGACTCAGTTTCTTTGTCACTTGACAGAATGCCTGGCGCATGGTAAATAGGCACTCAAAAATGGTAGCTTCTCCAATTTTATACTCTTCCTCCAAAATAAAAATTAAAGAATATTCTTTTAGCTTTTTTTTAGGGTCATCTAGTAAGAGATTTATGCTATGTAATTGAAGAATAACTCTCTCTCTTAAAAAAATGGAAACCTCTCTCAAAAGTGGTAGTTGTAGAAGTAGTAACCATCACAACCTTTGGGTTTTCCACTTGAGGTAGGCTTTCACTGTGCAGGGCCCAGGATCCTGAGGGTGCGGTGACAACAGAATAGCTCTGATATGTCATGTGAAACTAGTGAAGCAATTCCCACAAAGGTTGAATTAAGTGGTGCATATATCCAGGGTTAGGTAGGTATTGCACTTAGCAGAATTGGTGGAGCCACCAAACAAGACTGCCCTTTTGTGTTATTATTATTATTATGTTTTTAATCAACAAACCAGAACATTTTATGCTAACAAGTGAGGATCACTTTGAAGTGGTTGAGTGCTGTCCTTCCAAATATTTTGGACTTCTTTTTGGGGTAATGCCTTTAGAACTGCTCTATGAGGGTTTTTCATATTTTAGTTGTAATCACACACCCTGTGCAATGACCATACACTCTGTCGTCTGACATCGGGCGTCAGCACTGGCCTCTGGCTCTTATCCCACAACATAGTTTCCCAAGAGCCCAGCTTCCACTGTGACAGACCTTCTAATCAGTGGGGAGAAAGGATTCTTTCTCTTGGATTTTCACAGAATGGATTTCACTCCATTCATAGGAGTGGGAAAGTCATCTGTTGTTTCCTACTAGACCTTGGAGTATTGGGATAAAGTAATTGAAAAATCACAAATGCCCTAAGTATTTTCACTTTAAATTTTGCTAACTAAAAAAGGTGATATTTCCTCCGTATTAAATACAAATGCTAATATTTTCTTCTTAAAAAAATGTAATATATTCCACTGTAACAAAAAGTGAAGCAGTGTATGAGGGGGAAAAATATGTTTCCTCTCTTCTTTCTCCAGTTCTATCTTCCTAGTGAAATATGTATTATCTGTTTAATGTGTGTATTTCCATACTTTTCTGTATGTAAGGCACACATAAATACATAGGCTTCTCCCCTTTTTTGGTTTGCAAAAATAAAACCACACTATATATTAATCATTATTCTTTTTTAAAAAATTTTAATTGAAGGATAATTGCTTTACAGAATTTTGTGGTTTTCTGTCATACATCAACAAGAATCAGCCATAGGTACACTCATGTCCCCTCCCTCCCAGACCACCATCCCATTTCCATCCCCATCTCAACCTTCAGCCTGTCACAGAACCCCTGTTTGAGTTCCCTGAGTCATACAGCAAATTCCCATTGGCTATCTGTTTTACACATGATGTTGTAAATTTCTATGTTACTCTCTCCATAAATCTCCCCTTCTCCCTCTTCTCCTTCCCCAATGTCCATAGGTCTTTTCTCTATGTATGTTTCTCCATTAATGCCCTGAAAATAAATTTATCAGTGCCATCTCTTCAGATTCCACATGTGTGTCAGTATACAATATTTATATTTCTCTGTCTGACTTCCTTCACTCTGTATAATGGGCTCTAGTTTCATCCACCTCATTAGAACAGATTCAAATGCATTCCTTTTTATGGCTGAGTAGTATTCCATTGTGGAGAAGGCAATGGCACCCCACTCCAGTACTCTTGCCTGGAAAATCACATGGACAGAGGAGCCTGGTAGGCTGCAGTCCATGGGGTCGCTAAGAGTCGGGAACGACTGAGCGACTTCACTTTCCCTTTTCACTTTCATGCATCGGAGAAGGAAATGGCAACCCACTCCAGTGTTCTTGCCTGTAGAATCCCAGGAACAGCGGAGCCTGGTGGGCTGCCGTCTATGGGGTCGCACAGAGTCGGACACGACTGAAGCGACTTAGCAGTAGCAGCAGCAGCAGCAGTATTTCATTGTATATATGTACCACTGCTTCTTCTTTTTTTTTAATTAATGAATTAATTTAAATTGGAGACTAATTTATAATATTGTAGTGGTTTTTGCCATACATTGACATGAATCAGCCACAGGCATACATGTGTCCCCCCTTCTACCTCCCTCCCCATCCCATCCCTCTGGGTCATCCCAGTGCACTGGCCCTGAACATCCTGCATTGAACCTGGACTGGTGATCTATTTCACATATGGTAATATACATGTTTCAATGCTATTCTCTCAAATCATCCCACCCTCGCCTTCTCCCACAGAGTCCAAAAATCTGTTCTTTACATCTGTGTCTCTTTTGCTGTCTTGCATATAGGGTCATCATTACCATCTTTCTAAATTCCATATATATGCGTTAGTATACTGCATTGGTGTTTTTCTTTCTGACTTACTTCACTCTGTATAATAGGCTCCAGTTTAATCCACCTCATTAGAACTGATTCAAACACATTTTTTAATAGCTGAGTAATAGTCTATTGTGTATATGTACCACAGCTTTCTTATCCAGTCATCTGCTGATGGACATCTAGGTTGCTTCCATGTCCTGGCTGTTGTAAACAGTGCTGTGATGAATATTGGGGTACACGTGTCTCTTTCAATTCTGGTTTCCTTGGTGATATGCCCAGCAGGTACAACAGCTTCTTTATCCATCCATCTGTCGATGGACATTTAGGTTGCTTCCATGTTCTAGCGATTGTAAATAGTGCTGCAGTGAACATTGGGGTACATGTGTCTTTTTCAGTTTTCATTTCCTCAGGGTATATGCCTAGGAGTGGGATTGCTGGGTCATATGGTGGTTTTATTCCTAGCTTTTTAAGGAGTCTCCATACCGTCTTCCATAGTGGCTGTATCAGTTTACATTCCCACCAGCAATGCAAGAGTATTCCCTTTTCTCCACACCCTCTCCAGCATTTATTGTTTGTAGACTTTTTGATGATGGCCATTCTGACTGGTGTGAGGTGGTATCTCACTGCAGTTTTGATTTGCATTTCTCTGATAATGAGTGATGTTGAACATCTTTTCATGTGCTTGTTAGCCATCTGTATGACCTGAAGAAATGTCTCTTCAGGTCCCTTTCCCACTTTTTGATTGGGTTGTTTGCTTTTCTGTTATTGAGTTGTATAAGCTGCTTGTATATTTTGGAAATTAATTCTTTATCAGTTGTTTCCCTTGCTATTATTTTCTCCCATTCTGAGGGTTGTCTTTTCACTTTGTTTGTAGTTTCCTTTGCTGTGCAAAAGCTTTTAAGTTTAATTAGGTTCTGCTTGTTTATTTTTGTTTTTATTTCCATTACTCTAGGAGGTGGGTCATAGAAAATCTTGCCTTGATTTGCACCATCGAGTGTTCTGCCAATGTTCTCCTCTAAGAGTTTAATAGTTTCTGGTCTTACATTTAGGTATTTAATCCATTTTGAGTTTATCTTTGTGTATGGTTTTAAGTAGTGATCTAATTTCATTCTTTTGCATGTAGCTGTCCAGTTTTCCCGCACCATTTATTGAAGAGGCTATCTTTGCCCCATTGTATATTCTTGCCTCCTTTGTTAAAAATAAGGTACCCATAGGTATGTGGGTTTATCTTTGGGTTCTCTATCTTGTTCCATTGGTCTATATTTCCGTTTTTGTGCCAGTACCATACTATCTTGATGACTGGAGCTTTGTAGTATAGTCTGAAGTCAGGAAGGTTGATTCCTTCAGCTCCATTCTTCTTTCTCAAGACTGCTTTGGCTATTCAGGGTCTTTTGTATTTCCATATGAATTGTGAATTTTTTTGTTCTAGTTCTGTGAAAAAACAGCCATTGGTAATTTGATAAGGATCACATTGAATCTGTAGATTGCATTTGGTAGTATAGTCATTTTCACAATATTGATTCTTCCCACCCAGGAACATGGAATATCTCTCTCCATCTGTTTATGTTGTCTTTGATGTCTTTCATCAGTGTCTTATAGTTTTCTGTATACAGGTCTTTTGTTTCCTTAGGTAGGATTATTCCTAGATATTTAACTATTTTTGTTGCAATGGTGAATGGCATTGATTCCTTAATTTTTCTTTCTGATTTTTCATTGTTAGTATATAGGAATGCAAGTGATTTCTGTGTATTGACTTTGTATCCTCAGACTTAGCTGAATTTGCTGATTAGCTCTAGTAATTTTCTGATAGTTTCTTTTGGGTTTTCTATTTATAGTATCATGTCATCTGCAGTGAGAGTTTTGCTTCTTCTTTTCTGATCTGGATTTCTTTTATTTCTTTTTCTTCCCTAACTGCTGTAGCTAGGGCTTCCAAAACTATGTTGAATAATAGTGGTGAGAGTGGACACCCTCGTCTTGTTCCTGATCTTAGAGGGAAAGCTTTTAGCTTTTCACCATTGAGAACAATGTTTGCTGTGGGCTTTTCATATATGTCCTTTACTATGTTGAGGTAGTTCCCTTCTATGCCCATTTTTTGAAGTTTTTTTTTTTTTTATCATAAATGGATGTTGGATTTTGTCAAAGGCTTTTCCTGCATCTATTGAGATGATCATATGGTTTTTATCTTTAAATTTGTTGATATGGTGTATCACATTGATTGATTTGCATATATTGAAGAATCCTTGCATCCCTGGAATAAGCCCAACTTGATCATGATACATGAGCTTTTTAATGCGTTGTTGGATTCTGTTTGCCAGAATTTTGTTGAGGATTTTTGCATCTATGTTCATCAGTGATATTGACTTGTAATTTTCTTTTTTCATATTGTCTTTCCCTGGTTTTGGTATCAGGGTGATTGTGGCCTCGTAGAATGAGTTTGGAAGTGTTCTTTCCTCTGCAATTTTTTGGAAGAGCTTCAGAAAAATAAGCATTAGCTCTTCTCTACATGTTTGATAGAATTCCCCTGTGAAGCCATCTGGCCCTGGACTTTTGTTTTTGGGGAGATTTTTGATCACTGTTTCAATTTCAGTGTTTGTAATTGGGTTGTTAATAATTTCTATTTCTTCCTAGTTATTCTTTTGTAAATTTAATAAGAAAAATTTAAATAGACATATAGTTGATTTGCAATGTTGTGCTAGTTTCAGGTGTACAACAGTGATTCAGTTATATATATAATATATACACATTATCATATATATTAATACATATGATATATATATGTATATAAAATATTGAGTATAGTTCTCTGTGCTATACAATAGGTCGTTGTTTATCTATTTTATATATAATAGTATGTAATATACATTATTCTATAAACTACTTTTATTTATGAACATGTCATGGGGATTCCTCCAGGTCAGTATTATAGATCTAATTGGTTAAAAAATACCCAAAGAATATTCTGTTAAATGGATTTACCTTAATTTAGTTTACCATCCCATTATTGATGGATATTGTGTTGTTTCAATTTTTTTGTGCTATTGGATATATGTATATATAATGCTGCTTTACATTCCATGTGTACTTATGCTTTTAATTCTACAGAATATATTTCCCAAAGTGAGAATGCTGGATCAAAGTGTTTGTGTCTTTAAGACTTTTATAACTACTGCCAGAACACAAAATAGCTGAAATAATTCACATTCTCACCATTCTCACCATTAAAAAGCTTTTGTAGGAAAGTACTCACCAATATCAAATACTAACGATCTTTTAATTCTTCATTTTTGCAATCTGAAGGGTAAAAGGTATTTCCTTGTTATATTAATGTGCATTACCCTGACTATTAGTAAGCTTGAGTATTTTATATTATCAAATGGCTTTACCATTTGCATTCTGAGACACTGCTGTGATTCTGAGTTAGCAGGTAGATTTTCAGCAACGGTTCACTTGTTCATCATCTTTGTTGTTTTTCTATTGCATGGGTTGTCTTTTTCATATTAGATTGTAAGAGCCTTTTAAAATATGAGGGATATCAACTCTTAATCTGTCTTACTGTAGTAAATATTTCCTACTGCTTTGTTTATCCATTGAAAGTTTTCCATTGTTTTTTTGCTAGTGAAATTGCTTTCAAAGGAGCTGTTTAGACATTCCTTTACTGTCAAAAAACTTTCTCTGACCTTTAACCTAAATTCTTTGTGTTGCAATTCACCTCTCTTTTCCTGGGTCCTGGGCCTTAATATTGCTTTCTACTACAACCCTTAAGACTATCGAGCTGTGTCTATTGGAGCTTTTCTATGGACTGAGTGACTAGATTGAATTGACTGACCAGTTAAGTCAAGCATTTCCTTTGACTTACTTTTTTCCCCCTCTCCATTAAAGTGACTGGTTGTTTGACTGAATTGACCTCATTAGTCAATCTTTTGGCACGGTACATCTGTGTGTGTACACATGTGTGTGCATGCACACCCAGTGGCAGAACCACTACCCAGTGGTTTCAAATACTTCTTTCAGTTAAACTGACCCAATTGGGTCCATTTATCTGGCATTGCAATCAGCAGCAGCCCCACAGTGGATATATATCACTCCAGTTGCCCTGTTGGCTAGAAAGAAGACAAGTTTGTTTGATTCAAGTGACAGTTCTGTTCTGATTCTGCCTCTGAGTGTGTAGACCAAAGTGTGAAACAGGCCTGTGTGGTTGGTGATGTCTCATCTTTCTGGTCACCTTCCTGGCACAGTGCTGATATTCTCTACATCTTTCTCTCTCCTCCTGTGGCCAAGTATCTGTCTTATCTTTCAACATGTAAGTTCCTTGCTCAGTGGTTGAAAGTAACCCTTTTTCTGGATGATTCAGGGTGTTGAAAGATGAATCAGTGAGAACAAGGCAAGTTTATTCTTAAGAGGTTGGTGGTCCAGTGGTTAGGAATCCACCTTCCAATGCAGGGGATGCAGATTTGATCCTTTGTTGGGGAATTAGATCCTATATGCCAGGGGAGGGGCAACTAAGTCTGCAGCTACTGAGCTTGTATGCTCTAGAGCCCAAGCTCCACAGCAAGAGAACCCTGTGCGCTGCAACTAGAGAGCTCGTGAACTAGAAGGAAGAGCCTGAACTGCAAGGGCAGCCAAAAAAATAAATAAATAAAGAAGTTGGTGAATGGGGGAACTATTTGGTTGGCCAAAACATTGCTTCTGGTTTTTCCATAACAGCTTTCAGAAAAACCCACATGAGCTTTTTGGCCAACACAATACTTTCCCAAAATTGATTCTATGAGAGGCTGATTCTGTGGGATATAAAGAGGGTTTTGTGGGCAGAAAATTTTTTGTGGCCAAATATTGGATGGAATTGGCTGGCTCAGTTTAAGAACCTTCCTGGTCATGCTCCTACTCTGTGAACTTGGGCAAGTCACCTTATCTCTTTGGGCCTTGGTTTCATCATTGGCAAAATGAAAATAAGCACAGCACAAAGATCATAAAAATGTTCGGTGGGTAGAATAAGCTACTATTTTACATAATAAGCCATGTAAAATCCTTAGCACAGGCCTGGAACAGTATTCAATTAATGCGAACTCTTCTCATTCATAAATACTTTTTGGAAACTCTGAATTATACAGGTTACATCTCAGAGCCTCTAGTATGTTTATGTGCTTAGTGTATCACCACAAGGAGAGTAGTAAAAGAAGAAAATGCATGTCAGACCATGGAACTCCTCTTTCTACCGTGATGCTCAATGAACTTGTGCTTTGTGAAGGACACTTTGGGAAATACCAAGATAGAGAAGGAAGACAGGGTTTGGAGACAGAGTCCTTGGATTTCAGTTTGATTTGACAATTACTTCTATTGTTTTTGTAACTTTGGGCAAGTCACTTTATCTTTTTGGGCCACAGGTTTTCTACTTATAAAATGAGAAGCATAAAACTCTTCTACATGTCTTACAAGGTACAGGGAGAGAGCTTTGTAAGCTGTATCCCACTATACTAACTTCGGGGACAAGGAGCAGCATTAATTGCTGTGAATCCAGGTGCAGAAAGAGGTAAAGAGAGTACTCTTTGAGTGACAGTTTCAAGGGAATGACCAATGAGACCTCTGGATGGCAGTGATTAGGATTAAAGCATGCACACACCAGAGCTCCCTGGAGCTTGTAGTACGATGCAGGGTTTTTATGCCCCACCCAGGTCTCTAGGCCATTTTCTTACTGCAGTTAATCTCCAAAATGGGTACTTTCTCTCTATCGACAGGAGAATTCTAAAGAAGTCCAGATGGTCCCTGGTTTACATTATTTGCTGTTTTCTGCAATGTGAATTGATAAAATCTCTGGAAATCAAATATAAGCCTAATTCATACTAGGATTTTAGTAACTGGAAACAGTTTTTAGTATTTTCTCTCCAAGTGTCTTTTAAAGGCAACCTTCAAGAAAGGTAATTCTTACCTGGAATAGCAGGTTGATGGGGAATATCACCCGGGGCAGGAAAGCCTCTCCAGCACTCCTCAAACCAGATCACAGTGATGACTGTCTCCTTCCTCCTCAAAGTGGACCAGAAAGAGGCTCAACTTAATTTTTCCTCTATTATTTCCAGATACATGCAACCCAATGGAAAGACTATACAAAGGAAAGTGTGTGACTGACCCTTGACTGTAACATTTTGGTCAGATGTTAGGCTTCACTGTCTTGGAACCACCCACCATTTCCTTCATCGGTAACTTTCAGCATGCTTCTTCCAACTGGTCTAGATGCTTGATGAGTGCAATTAAATGAACACTGCACTGGGAGTTGAGACCTAGAAGTCCTGTCTGTGCTACTGACTCACTCTGTGACGTAAGGCAAATGATGACCCCTCCTTGAAACTGTTTTCTCATCTGTGGCACAAAGCATTTGAACTGGGTGATCTAAAAGTTCCCTTCCTGTTCGGTCTATAGCTTTACTTGTTTTTCTACACCCTCAGATCAGAGTCACCCTCATTCCCTCTTCATGTGTGGAAAGTATCCATTTACGGCTAATTTCAGGATGTTGGAGAGCTGTCCAAAAACATATGAAGCATTGTAATATTTGTTTGAAATTAATCAGATACAACAAAACATGCAGGTGGTTGCTCTTTCCCTTCAACTCCTAGCCCTTGGGATCTTGCCTCCTGGAAGGTGTTCACAGGCTGCAGCTGCAGAACACAGCCTGTGGATTATTTGTATAAGAGTAACTTCTGGTGTGCTGCAGTTCATGGGGTCGCAAAGAGTCGGACACGACTCAGCGACTGAACTGAACTCAACTGAACTTCTGCGAGTGGGGGTGGGGGTGGTGAGGAGAAGACCAATCATTGGGCTATTTTTTGCCCTAGTGGGTAGTGGTGAGGATGTTGAGGGCTGGGGTACAGGATAGGAGTCAGAGAATCCAGACTTACAAGCAGCAAGCACTGAGGTCACAATCCTCAGTTTTTGGCCCCCGGTCTTGTCTGGGAACTGGCTTGGATTGACATCATGAAGGAGACTGTCTCATGCTAATCCACCCCAAACCTCCATATGTTTCCAAATATACTGATGCCTGAGAACACATAGACACAGACTGGCTTGGCAGTTTTTTCATTTCTCATCAGTGCTTGAATCCCCATGGACCTCCCTCTATCCCATTGCCCTCTACTCTTCAGCCATACTCAAATTGAGTTCTCTCATTGTGGTGTTAGTCACTCAGTCATGTCTGACTCTTAGCTACCTCATGGGCTGTAGCCTGCCAGGATCCTCTGTCTACAGAAGTCTCCAGGAAGAATACTGGAGTGGGTTGCATTTCTTTCTGCAGGGGATCTTCCTGACCCAGGGATCTACTCAGGTCTCCTGCCTTGCAGGCAGACTCTTTACTGTCTGAGCCACCAGGGAAGCCCTCTCATTGTGGGGGCCTTAGCATATGTTGCCCTCAACTTGATTCTTTGTTTTCTGGCAGAATCTCCTTTAAGACTCATCTCAAATGTTACAGTCTAGGAAGTCTTCTGCTATTGCCCTTAACCAAGTTGGTCATTCCCTCCTCTATGTTTGATAGGATCCTCTACATTCCTCCACTAGGTTGCAAGCTCAGTGGACCTCTGATTTTGGTACTGATTTAATGCAAACTTCAATAAGAGATAAACCCCCAGATCTTAATCTCAATGGCACAACAAAGTAGAAGTTATTTCTCACTCCTATAAAGTCCATTTAGTGATGGCAAGTTGGTTGCTAGTGTTATGTATTTTGTCCCATGAAGTCAGTCAAGATGTAGGCTGATGGAGGTGCTAGTATCTTTAACGTGTCACTTCTAATGTCCTCTTGGAAATCCATATCTATTCCATTAATGGGAAAGGATAAAGATTATACACCCAAAGTGGTTTTTATGGGCCAGGTCTGTTACATGCCACACATCACTTCTGTTCACTTTCTATTTGCTGAAACTCAGGAACATAACCACATCTAACTGTAAGGAAGGTTGAGAAATATAGTTATGGAAATGGGAAGAAGAGGGAAACAATTTTGGTAATCACATAGCTGTCTCTAGAGGTCATATTGCTTTATTCACTGCTGAGTCCCTAGGACTGAGCACAGTGACTGGGAGGTGGTTACTATACTGGACTGTGATTAAAAGTCCACCACTGGATTGTCACCTCATGATCTAGTATCTTAGTACTCCAATCAAGTGTGGACACATAATAGAAGCCTATTAAACGTGGGGTGGTCATTATTGGAATTGTATCTAGGGACTTCAAGATGAACATTTGGTGTAACTTACTTCCTAAGGAAAATTTATTCTCTAGGAGATAGCTCCCGATCAGGATTACTCTTCTACCATTGGTCTTCAACCCAGATTTTTCCAATCACCAGATTTATCTGCTCCTCAGACTTCTTGGAACCTAGATGTCAATCCCTGTCTAGCTAGAGAGTTTCTGAAGCCCTGAGCCCCTTTCTATGTGATGGCCTGTCTTATTCCTTCTCTTTCCCCCTGCTTTCCAACAAGCATGCACTCCATTTCTGCAATCTTCATTTTTTCTTTGCCAGCTACAAGTGTGTTTAGCTACTTCCTGCCCCCAGTATTTCCATAATTGGAGGGATGGAGGTGAGTAGGATGGAGGAGATGCTGATATCTTAACCAACCCTAGTGTCATGAATACTTCATAATGCTTGTCTCTGCTCTAGCCTTTGTCTAGTCCATCTCAGGCCAGACTGGCTATTGTGGTTTAACCAATAAGCATATTTAGTGACTTGAAGATATGTTTCTGGAGCCATAAAGAAGACTTGACTAATGGTGACTGGGAAATGTGTTCTTGTCTTATAGAATGTCCTATCAGCTAAAGGTTTACTCAGCCACATGTGCTGTTCCTTAGGGACCTCTTTGCTGTACTTCTTAATACTTCTCAATACTTCTCAACAGGTATGTAGAAACACCTGGATATGACAGAGATAAGTATTTGGTCAAGGCAGGCATGAGATTTGGGATTAGAGTCTTCCTAGAGTGAGCCTGGAACAATTTTGTAATATAGTCACAGTAGTGTGTAGCAGCCTCAATTCTCACCCACCCCTTACAGGGACCCAAAGCCCTGTGCCCCTAGGTGCTCTCCCCTGCTCCTCTTGGCTACACCTATTCAGGTTATTTCCGTCCCTAGGAAAGGTACAGTAGACATGTATACACTATCATGTGTAAAACTATACATACCCCCACTCTTTCTCCATAGTCTCCTTGTCATGATCTTGTGATTGGGAAAGAAAGGGATGTAAAAGTCTGACTGAGTAGAAGAGGAAGTGGTTATTAGTGCTTGGAGGGCAGCTCTTCGTTGTATGGCAGCTCTGGCCTGACCCAATTATTTTCTAGAAAGGAGTCCCTTCACCTCCACAGAATTTGTATCACAGACAACTGGACATAGGACCCTGATTTATTTATTTTTCTTACTTCTGCTTTAGAGGAATGTGTAAGATTTTGTTTAGCTGACCCAGGCTCTCAGATACACAGGTGAATGCAAATTGAGGAGATAGCTCAAGGGAGCCCAAGAAATCAAATAAAGGAAATATCTCAGGCTTTGCAGGAAAGGCATTGGAGGAAAAAGGCAAGAAATGACCCCCTTATCTTTTACCTTGTGGAGCAAATAGCCTCATACTGCTACAGATTGGTTGGAGGTGGTGGTCATAGGTTTTGAGGGGAACAGAGATAAGTACAAAACTTGACTCTACTGAGCAAGATAGCACAAGGTATAGTCAGTGGAGCCATTTTTGGAGAAATAAGAGCTAGAGAATATGGAACACGTGTCTCTCCCTGAAGTTTCTATTTTTATTTATTTATTTTAATTAGAGGATAATTGCTTTAAAATGTTGTGTTAGTTTCTCCTGTACAACAACATGAATCATCTGTAAGTATACATATATCCCCTCCCTCTTGAGCCTCCCTCCCACCACCCCCCCCCCCATCCTAACCCCTCTAGGTCATCACAGAGCACCGAGCAGAGCTCCCTCTGTTATACAGCAGCTTCCCATTAGCTATTTATTTTAAACATGATAGTGTAATGTATGTCTATGCTTGAAATTTCTATTTGAAAGTAAAAACAAAGCAAAACAAAAACAGCACTGAGTTAGGGGAGCTTGTGGAGGAAGAGATATCATGAGGTAGATGCAGGAGGTAAGGATCAAGGGTTTGGGAGGAGAGAAAGAGGAAATCTGAAAAAGTTGGCCCCAGATACTTTTTTCCTTTAAAACAGGAGGGAAATGTTTATTTGGATTAACCTATAAAACAAAGGGAAATCTAATCAACACTAAATTCTACTCCCAGAGTGTTTGTGTCAAAGGTCTCCCTTGTCTGTGGTATAGTAATAAGGAGACCAGAGAATAAAAAAGTCCTGGGACTGTTTATTTTAAAAAGTGAAAAAGGAACTCAACAACAGGAAAAGATATTGAATCATTTGTGGAAAACATTTGGATGAAGTGGCTTTTCCTACTCTGCTGTGAAAGACCCTTCTGAGTCACCAGAGAGTCCATGATTCCAGTGTGTTACTAAAGGAGAATGTTAGGTGGATTTCACACACATGAGTCCTTTTCAGGACAGCTTGATGGGCAGTATCATTTCTGGGACAATAGGCTCTGACAGCCACCCTTAGAATGTTGATTTTAGAACTTAGAATAATAGGGATTGATTATTACACCTTCTGCTACCTCCACCCACCAAATGGTTTCCAAGGCATTTTCAAGAGCTTTGGCCCTGATTCAACAATCGATTTTGGCTCTGATTCAACAATCAACTTCCAGGAAAGGACTGTTGTTCAAGTACAAGGACAGGAGAGAGAGAATCCTAATCTTTGTTAAAAGTCTACTTGTTATAGTCAAGTTCCCCTATTTATTTATACAATGATAGAAGTTCCTATGCTAAGGAATTTCTGGTTAGCACTTGAAGGGAGGGTAGGAGACTGAAAAGACATGAGAAATGGTGTGAAGCAGTCCAAGCTTCAATTCTCAAATTTGCCCCATACAGACTGTGACTTTAGGCAAGTCACTTAATCTCTCTGGGCTTGTTCTTTTTCTTTGTACAATCAGGCTGATAATAACAATATACATTTAACGTGGATTTTGAAAGAATTAAACGAGAGATGAATGTAAGTGTCCAGTAGCCATTAGATATAATAATTATAAAATAAATAAATTCAAAAATCAATCTATATAATCCGTCATGCCAACAGAAGAAAATCATATGATCGTATCAATGCAAAAAAAGCATTTGACAAAATCCAACATTAATTCTTAGTAAAAGCTCTCAGTAAGGTAGGAATAAAAGAGAGTTGCCTCAAACTGAAAAGGAGCATATATATATATAAAACCATATCTCCCAAACCCCAGCTAACATTATACTTAATAGTGAAAAATTGAATTATTTTCCCCTAAGATTGGGAACAAAGATTTCTATACCCATCACTCTTATTCATTGTTATAATAGAAGTACTAGCTTCTGTAACAAAAAAAGAAAAAGAAATAAAAGGCATACATATTGGAAAGAAGGGGCTTCCCAGGTGGTGCTAGTTGTAAAGAACCTGCCTGCCAGTGCAAGAGATATGACAGATGCAGGTTTGATCCCTGGGTCAGGAAGATCTTTTGGAGGAGGGCATAGCAACCACTCCAGTATTCTTGCCTGGAGAATCCCATGGACAGAGGAGCCTGGTGGCTACAGTCCATAGGGTCACAAAGAATCAGACATGACTGAAGCAACCAAGTATGCACATAGCACGCATGGTATATGTTGGGGTTTCCCAGGTGGCTCAGGAGTAAAGGATCCACCTGATATGCAGGAGACATGGGTTTGATCCCTGGGTCGGGAAGATCCCCTGGAGAAGATCATGGCATCCCACTCCAGTATTCTTGCTTGGAGAATCTCATGTACAGAGGAGCCTGGCAGGCTACAGTCCATAAGGTCATACAGAGTTGGACACACTGAAGCAAATTAGCATACACATTGGAAAGAAATAAAATTGCTTTGATTTACAGATGACAGAAGTAATTTACAAAGAACTCCTTAGAACTAATAAGTGAATTTGGCGAGATTACAGGAAACAAAATAAACACCCACAAATCAGTTGCATTTCTATATATTAATACTAACAAATGAACACAGAGAAAATGAAATTTAAAAGTACAAGCTATTTATAATCATTCTAAAGAAAATGAAATGCTAAGGCATAGATTTACTAAAACACGCACAGGATCTGTATGCTGAAATTATAAGACACTGATGAAAGAAAAAAGAAGACCTAAATAGATGGAGAGACACTCTGTGTTCATGGGTTGCTGCTGCTGCTGCTGCTGCTGCTGCTAAGTCGCTTCAGTCGTGTCCGACTCTGTGCGACCCCAGAGACGGCAGCCCACCAGGCTCCCTCGTCCCTGGGATTCTCCAGGCAAGAACACTGGAGTGGGTTGCCATTTCCTTCTCCAATGCAGGAAAGTGAAAAATCAAAGTGAATTCGCTCAGTCATGTCCAACTCTTAGCAAGCCCATGGACTGCAGCCTACCAGGCTCCTCCATCCATGGGGTTTTCCAGGCAAGAGAACTGGAGCGGGGTGCCATTGCCTTCTCCGGTGTTCATGGGTTAGAAGACAACAAAGTAAATATGTCAACTCTCCTCAAATGTGTGCATAGATTAACACAATTCTTATCAAAATTCCAGCAAGAGTTTTTTTGTAGACACAGACAAATTTATCTTAAAATTTTTATGGAAAGGCAAAGGCCCTAGAATAGTTAAAACAATTTTGAAAAAGACAAAAAAATGGGAGGAATTACTCTAACCAATATTAAGGCCTTCTATTTGGCTATAGTAATCAAAACAGTGTAGTGTTGATACATAGATAGGTGGAATATGGATAAAAGGAGCATAAAAGGCAACCTACACAATTATGCTCAATATACTGTTCACAAATGTTCAAAAGCAATTCAATGCAAGAAGGATAATCTCTTCAACAAATGGTGCCAGAGCAACTGGGCGTTCAGGCCAGTTCTCAGAGATCCATTTGCATGGGCTCAGTTTCACTAGGACCCTAACTGTGGGAACGAAGGGGAAATTTCATGTCAGTCTGACACAAGCCTAGCCACCCTGTGAGATATAAGAGGACGGCAAAGGGAAGACTATTTCTCCTATGCATTTTATAGACTACATGGCTAAGGATTGCAGGGCTACACAGAACTCTTCACCACATTATTGAGTTAATGTATTCATTGCAGGTACAGTCAACTCTGTTATCCTCAGGTGAAGTTTCCAAATTACAGAAAATAATTAGACACATTAGTAGACAACAAAGCACTTCATGAGTCCTCTTTACTAGTTTCTCCCTCTTTTTAGTCCCTCATTAGGCCTGCAATCTAGCCAAAATTATTATTTATCTCTTTCAAACCAGAGAAAATGTATACTAGAAATTCTATAGGTTGAAGGAAAGAAAGAGGGCTTTTAAAGAGATCCCTGCCCCAGTCAACCCAACCTCTCTCTCCTTGTAACCTCAGATGCTATCAAACTTCTTGGCTGCTCTGCAGGAAAGGAAATATATCTAAGTGTACAACAAATATATTTCCAAAATCACTCTGAAGCTCCTCCTCTTCCTACTCTTCCTCTCCATCTCTGCTGTGTCCACCCTAACCCAAGTCACCGATCTTTATCTTACCTTGACCATTAAAAGCCTCTGAACAGGTAAACTAGTACTTTGCTCAGTGCCTTTTGTTGTTGTTTAGCATTCCGATTGGAACTTTATTATGATTGTCTAGTATTTGTGGTTTTTCAAATTGCAAAGCCCAACAAAGTATAGATAATAAGAGGTTAAGATTGAGGAAATCTTTAAGGAATATTCTGGACAGTTAAGATGCATTACTTATCTGTACACACACAGTTGCCATTAAGATGTTTTGTTGCATTAATAGCTGAAGCTCCCTTTTATATCTTCTGTATACTACTCATTGGCTTAGAAATATCTGTGATTCTTGGATGGGAAAGGTTAACCTATAATTCTTTCAAAAAGTTAGTGTTTCTTATTTCTTTTCTCTTTGTGACAGAGCATCTTTTAAGAATACAAATGCAGAGAGGGATCCAAAATGGCACCATAGGAAGACCCTAAGCTCACCTTTTCACATGGACACATTGAATCTAACCTACATATAGAACAATTCCTCCTGAAGAAGACATGAGGGCTGATCGAACAGCTACTATACATAGAAGGACCATATAGAAATGATTAAGAAAGATGGAGACATGATATACATGGCCAGCTTACCCCTGACCCAGTGACCTGCAATAAGAATAGATATTGCTGAGGGGCCTGAGTGCAGACTTGCCTGTCCTGGGACACAGCAATAAAACCCCCAGAAGTTTAAAGGGTACCGATACTACATGGGAAAGAAGCCCATTTACTAATGCTGGTTGTTGTTCAGTCACTCAATCGTGTCTGACCCCATGGACTGCAGCATGTCAGGCTTCCCTGTCCTTCAACCGTCTCCTGGAGCTCACTCAAACTCAGGTCCAATGAGTCAGTAATGCCATCCAACCATCTCATCTTCTGTCTTCCTCTTCTCTTTCTGCCTTCAATCTTTCCTAGCATCAGGGTATTTTCTAATGAGTCAGCTCTTCACATCAGGTGGCCAAAGTATTGGAGCTTCAACTTCACCACTAGTCCTTCCAGTGAATATTCAGGGTTGATCTCCTTTAGGACTGACTGGTTTGATCTCCTTGCTATCCAAGGGACTCTCAAGAGTCTTCTCCAACACCACAGTTCAAAAGCATCAATTCTTCTGTTCTCAGCCTTCTTTCTGGTTCAACTCTCATACCCATACATGACTACTGGAAGAACAATAGCCTTGACTAGATGGACCTTTGCCGGCAAAGTAATGTCTCTGCTTTTTAATACGCTGTCTAGGTTTGTCAAAGCTTTTCTTCCAAGGAGCAAGCATCTTTTAATTTCACGGCTGCAATCACCATCTGCAGTGATTTTGGAGCCCAATAAAACAAAGTCTGTCACTGTTTCCATTGTTTTCCCATCTATTTGCCATGAAGTGATGCTAGAGCTTCTGCTAAAAGGACAGGGAACTGTTGGAGTTCTCACCAAGGTTGGAGGCACTCTGCCCCCTCCCCCTGGCCCCTGCTTCTTCCAGTTCCAGCCATTCCACCAAAGTGGCTTAAGGTGCAGTGCTCCCCATGGACTTCCCCGGCATGAATCCACTTCAGCTTCAGCCAGCTTGCCAAAGACACCAAGCCTAAACAGTCTATACAGGAAATAGTTCACAGGATGCCACTCCTCCAAAGAACCAGGAAAGGTAGCAATTACACCTAATTCATAGAAACAAAAACTCAAAGTAAAATAAAATGAGGAGGCAGAGGACTATGCACCAAATGAAAGAACAAAATAAAACCCCAGAGAAAAACTCCTAATGAAATGGATACTTATATTCATTTATATCCAAGTAATTTACCTGATAGAATGCAAAGAAATGGTCATGAAGTTCCACACTGAACCAGGGTGAAGAATGAAAAAACACAGTGAGAACTTCAACAAAGGCTTAGAAAATTTAAGAAAGACCAAATCAGAGCTGAAGAATATAGTAATTGAAGTAAAAAATACACTAGAGGGTGTCAACAGCGGATTAGATGATACAGGAGAATGGATAAATGATCTGAATAGTGGAAAATCACTCAATTAGAAGAGCAAAAAGAAGAAAGAAAGTTTTTAAAATTCAAGAGAGTTTAAGCAGCCTCTGGGACAATATCAAGCATACTAACAGTTGCATTACAGGGGTCCCAGAAGGAGAAAAGAGAGAGAAAGGGGAAAAACTTATTTGAAGAAATAATGGATGAAAAACCTTCCTAACCTGGGGAAGGAAACAGACATTCAAGTCCAGGAAGCAGACTCTCAAGGAAGAAGAACCCAAGAAGATTCACATCAAGACATATTATAATTAAAGTAGCAAAGTTTAAGAGAATCTTAAATGCAACAAAAGAAAAAGAACTGGTCACACACAAGGAAAACCCCATATACAATCAGTTGATTAAGTAGCAAGCCAGAAGGGAGTGGCAAGATATATACAGAGGATTGAAAGGGAAAAATTTATAACCTATAATACGTTTCCCATCTAGGTTATAATTCAGTATTGAAAGAGAGGTAAACATTTTTCCAGGTAAGAAAAAACTAAAGGAGTTTATCACCATTAAACTGGCCTTGCAAGAAATGTCAAAGGGTAGTTAAATAGAAAAGAAAAGGCCACAACTAGAAATAAGAAAATATATGAAAGAAAAATCCCACTGGTAAAGGCAAATGTATAGTAAAGTGGATCATCCACTTAAGAGCTAGTACAAAGCTACTGCTAAAGTAGCATAATCAACCATAGCCACAGTAAGTGGTTAAGAGATACAAAAAATAAAAAGATGTAAAATATGATGTCAGAAAAAGTTCTAGAGCACTGGGACGACCCAGAGGGATGGTATGGGGAGGGAGGAGGGAGGAGGGTTCAGGATGGGGAACACATGTATACCGGTGGCGGATTCATTTTGATATTTGGCAAAACTAATACAATTATGTAAAGTTTAAAAATAAAATAAAATTAAAAAAAAAAGTGGATGGGGAGAGTAAGCATACTAATTACCAATCATAGTAACACTTGCATTATAAGGGTCCCAGAAGGAGAAAAGAAAGAGAAAGGGACAAGAAACTTATTTGTGAATTTAGAATGCCTTCAAACTTATGCAATGTGGGAGACCTGGGTTTGATCCCTGGGTTGGGAAGATCCCCTGGAGAAGGGAAAAGCTACCCACTCCAGTATTCTGTCCTGGAGAATTCCATGGACTGTATAGTCCACAGGGTCACAAAGAGTCGGACAGGACTGAGCGACTTTCACTTTCACTTTCAAACTTAAGTTACTTTCAGCTTAAATTTATGAGATATATATATAGAGAGATCCATATATATGAACCTTATGGTAACTAACAAACCAAAAATCTCTAATGGATATACAAAAAATAAAAAGAAAAGAATCCAAACATAACACTAAAGGAATCCATCAAACCACAAGGGAAAAAGTCAAAAGATGAAAACAGGAACGGAGACTAACTACAAAAACAAGAGAAATGCAAATCAAAACCACTATGAGGCACCATTTCACACCAGTCAGAATGGCTGCGATCCAAAAGTCTACAAGCAATAAATGCTGGAGAGGGTGTGGAGAAAAGGGAACCCTCTTACACTGTTGGTGGGAATGCAAACTAGTACAGCCACTATGGAGAACAGTGTGGAGATTCCTTAAAAAACTGGAAATAGAACTGCCTTATGATCCAGCAATCCCACTGCTGGGCATTCACACTGAGGAAACCAGAAGGGAAAGAGACACGTGTACCCCAATGTTCATCACAGCACTGTTTATAATAGCCAGGACATGGAAGCAACCTAGATGCCCATCAGCAGATGAATGGATAAGAAAGCAGTGGTACATATACACAATGGAGTATTACTCAGCCATTAAAAAGAATACATTTGAATCAGTTCTAATGAGATGGATGAAACTGGAACCTATTATACAGAGTGAAGTAAGCCAGAAAGAAAAACACCAATACAGTATACTAATGCATATATATGGAATTTAGAAAGATGGTAACAATAACCCTGTGTATGAGACAGCAAAAGAGACACTGATGTATAGATCAGTCTTATGGACTCTGTGGGAGAGGGAGAGGGTGGGGAGATTTGGGAGAATGGCATTGAAACATGTATAATATCATGTATGAAACGAGTCGCCAGTCCAGGTTCGATGCACGATGCTGGATGCTTGGGGCTGGTGCACTGGGATGACCCAGAGGGAGGGTATGGGGAGGGAGGAGGGAGGAGGGTTCAGGATGGGGAACACAGGTATACCTGTGGCGGATTCATTTCGATATTTGGCAAAACTAATACAATATTGTAAAGTTTAAAAAAAAAAACAAACCAGAAAACAATTAACAAAATGGCAATGAGTATACATCAAGCTGGTTTTAGAAAAGGCAGAAGAACCAGAGGTCAAATTGCCAACATCCGCTGGATCATCAAAAAAGCAAGAGAGTTCTAGAAAAACATCTATTTCTGCTTTATTGAATATGGCAAAGGCTTTTGACTGTGTGGATCACCACAAACTGTGGGAAATTCTTCAAGAGATGGGAATACCAGACCACCTGACCTGCCTCTTGAGAAATCTGTATGCAGGTTGGGAAGCAACAGTGAGACCTGGACATGGAACAACAGATTGGTTCCAAATAGGAAAAGGAGTACTTCAAGGCTGTATATTGTCACCCTGCTTATTTAACTTATATGCAGAGTACATCATGAGAAATACTGGGCTGGATGAAGCACAAGCTGGAATCAAGATTGCCAGGGGAAATATCAATAACCTCAGATATGCAGATGACACCACCCTTATGGCAGAGAGTGAAGAGGAACTAAAGAGCCTCTTGATGAAAGTGAAAGAGGAGAGTGAAAATGTTGGCTTAAAACTCAACATTCAGAAAACGAAGATCATGGCATCTGGTCCCATCACTTTATGGCAAATAGATGGGGAAACAGTGGAAAACAGTGACAGACTTTATTTTTGGGGGCTCCAAAATCACTGCAGATGGTGACTGGAGACATGAAATTGAAAGATGCTTACTCCTTGGAAGAAAAGCTATGACCAACCCATACAGCATATAAAAAGCAGAGGCATTACCTTGCCAACAAAAGTCCATCTACTCAAGGCTGTGGTTTTTCCCATAGCCATGTATGGATGTGAGAGTTGGGCTATAAAGAAAGCTGAGCACTGAAGAATGGATGCTTTTGACCTGTAGTGTTGGAGAAGACTCTTGAGAGTCCCTTGGACTGCAAGGAGATCAAACCAGTCAATCCTAAAGGAAATCAACCCTGAATATTTATTGTAAGGACTGATGTTGAAGATGAAACTCCAATACTTTGGCCACCTGATGTGAAGAATTGACTCATTGGAAAAGACCCTGATGCTGGGAAAGATTTGAAGGCAGGAGGAGAAGAGGACGTCAGAGGATGAGACGGTTGGATGGCATCATCAACTCAATGGACATGATTTTGAGTAAACTCTGGGAGTTAGTGATGGACAGGGAAGCCTGGCATGCTGCAGTCCATGGAGTCACAAAGAGCTGGACACGACTGAGTGACTGAACTGATGCTGATACACCTGTCAATAATTACTTTAAATGAAAATGGATTAAATGCTCCAATCAAAATACATAGAGTGGGGAATGGATAAATAAACAAGATTCATCTATCTGCTGCCTACAAGAGATTCTCCACAGATCTGAAGACACACAGACTAAAAGTGAAGGGATAGAAAGAGGTACTCCATGCAAAAGAAAAGAGTTGGGGTAGCAATACACATAACAGACAGAATGGATTTTAAAATGAAGACTGTAACAAAAGGCATAAAAGGGCATTACATAATAATAAAAGAGTCAGTTCAATAAGAGGATATAATATTTATAAACATATATCCAACATAAGACCATCTAAATATGTAAAGCAAATATTAACAGACAAAAGGGAGAAATAAACAGCAATGCAATAGTATCAGGGGACTTTAATACTTCACTTACATCAATGGATAGATTATCTAGAGACAAAATTAATAAGGAAATATTGGCTTTGAATGACATATTAGACCAGATGAACTAATGTTATATATAGAACGTTTCATCCCAAAGTAGCAGGATATACATTCTTTACAAGTGCACATAGAACATTTTCTAAAATAGATTACATATAAGACTACAAAACAAGTCCCAAGAAATTTAAGAAGACTGAAATTATATTAAGCATCTTTTCCAACTGAAATGGTATGAAACTTGGAAGAAGAAAATTGGAAAAAGCACAAACATGTGGAGACTAAACAACATGTTACTAAATGTTTAAACAATGGATAATCAAAGAAATCAAAGAGGAAATAAAAAATACTCTGAGGCAAATGAAAACGGAAATACAATGTAGCAAAATCTATGGGATGCAGCAAAAGCAGTTCATAGTGATACAGGTCTACATCAAGAAATAAGAACAATCTAAAATAATCTAAATGTACATTGAAAGGAAATAGAAAAGGAAGAACAAGCAAAGCTCAAAATTAGTACAAGGAGGGAAATAATAAAGATCAGAGTGGAAATAGAGACTAAAAAAGAGATGGATCAATGAAGTTAATAGCTACTTCTTTGAAAAGATAAACAAGTGGACAAACCTTAACCAGACTCATCAAGAAAAAAAAGAGAGAAAGCCCAAATTAGTAAAAATCAGAAATGAAAGAGGTGAAATTACAACCAACACCACAGGAATACAAAAGATTTTAAGAGGATACTGTGAATAATTGTATGCTGACAAATTAGAAAATATAGAATAAATAGATAAATTCCTAGAAACATGCAATCTTCTAAGACTGAATCATGAAGAAATAGAAAATCTGAATACCAATTACTAGTAATAAAACTGAGTCAAACAAACAAACAAAAAAAACAACCCAAAAGTCCAGGTCCAGGTGACTTCACAGGTGAAATCTATCAAATATTTAAAGAAGAATTAATATCTATCTTTCTCAAATTATTCCAAAAATAGAAGATGAAGGAACACGTCCAAACTTGTTTTATGAGACCAGCATTACTGTGATCTCAAAATCGGACACCACAAAAACAGAAATTAAAGGTCAATATCATAAATATTAACATAATATTAACATAAATAAAAAAATACAAAAATCCTCAACAAAATATTAACAAACCACATTCAACAATACATTAGAAGGATCATACACCATGATCCCCTTGGATTCATTCCAAGGATGAAGAATGGTTTAACATCTATAAATCAATTGATGTGATACACTACATTAACAAAAGGATAAAAATCATTTGAAGATCTCAGTAGATGCAGGAAAATCATTTGACAATATTCAACATCCATTTATGACAAAAACTCTGAACAAAGTAGGTATAGAGAGAACATGCTGTGCAGTGTTAAGTCACTCAGTCTTGTCCGACTCTTTGCGACCCCATGGACTGTAGCCCGCCAGACACCTCTGTCCATGCGGATTCTCCAGGCAGGAATACTGGAGTGGGTTGCCATGCCCTCCTTCAGGGGCTCTTCCCAACCCAGGGATAAAACCCAAGAGTGGGAATGTACCTTTGTGTAATAAAGACCATGTATGACAAACCCACAGCTAACATCATAATCAATAATGAAAAGCTGAAAGCTTTTCTTGTAGATCAGGAATAAGACAAGGATGTCTAGTCTCACCTCTTTTATTCAACATAGCATTAGTCCTAGCCACAGAAACCGGATAATAAAAAGAAATAAAAGACATCCAAATTCAAAAGGAAGAAGTAAAACTATTTGCAGATAACATCATACTATATATGAAAACCCAAAGACTCCAACAAAAAACTATTAGAAATAATGATTCAGTAAAGTTATAGGATACAAAATTAATATACATAAAGCAATTGCATTTCTATGCACTAATAATAGAGAAATAGAAAGAGAAATGAAAAAAATCCCATTTAAATTTCATCAAAAAGAATGAAATAATTTAAACCAAGGAGGTTGAAAGACATGTAATGTAAAAACTATAAGATATATACTACCCATTATGGCTTTCAAATATCATTTTCCTGTTGAGTTATCCACTATTCAGCAGATTGAGCTAAAAGTCAGTGTAATCTATCCTGGTACATTTAATTCATTAATCCCATAATCAGACAAGGGTACAAGTAGCCATCAGCAGAAGCCTGACTGATTGGCAGGTCAGATTCCACTAATGGGTGTTTTCTAGGAGAAATTTCTCCAAGTCCTTGGAGATGACTCTGGGGAATCAGATTGGTTTTCTCCCTCATTTAAAAGAACACCATCCAATCCCAGGTGCAGATTAAGAGAGTTGGCTCTGGGCAAGCCTGTTGTTGGGATTTCCTCTAGGCTGATTTCTTCTGCCTCCTGGGATGCAAATCATTTCCCTACCCTTAATTGCTTTCTCCAGTTGGTACCCTAAGTCCTGGACTTCTCCCTGGCATTCATTATGACTTCCTGGACTAGGTGTGAGACCAAGGGCAATTTATGACCTTTTGCATTATCTTTAAACTGCAATAGACACAGGGAGAAAGTGTTATATAGTATGTAAAAGAGCCTAACATAGTGCCTGGTATATACTAGGTATTAAATAAAATATCAGGGTTGTGCTCCCTGCTTCTGATAATATTAGCCTGCTGTAGGACAACTACTCTGAATACTATATTTATTTGGTATAGTTTAGTGTACTCTCTCACCTGAGGCTTTTTCTCTTTGGCAACCAATGACTTCTGGTAGTTTTTATTCTTTTAACTCCATGGCAGAAATCTTCAATGGTGGATTCTGAAACAGTAGCCAGATAGTTGGCAGTGAATAGTCTCATAACCACTACCTAGATTTTTGTGTTCAGAGAGTACCTATTATGTAATGTATTCAAGGTCTAACATATATTTTTGTGTCTTTTCTGGTAGACTATATATTTTTCAATCACATTTGGTGTCCCTCCCTGTACTACCTCTACTTATAGAAAGATGATGCTTTTTCACCCTTCTAAAATCAGGCTGTAACATATGACTTGCTTTGGCCAGTGAAATATGAATAGAAGTGGCATGTGTCATTTCTAGGCGGAAGCTGAAAGAAGGAGTGCTTGCCTTTCTGCTTTCCCTTTTCCATATCACGTGTTACCTGGCAACATCCCATATGGCTCCTTACCTATTAGCCAGGATCCTAAAGTGAGGACAACTAAGATCTACTTAAGAATAGAGCTCTCCCCACTGCCCTCCCACCAACCTATTTTGGACATACAGTACGAGCAAGAAATACATGTTTATTATAAGTCACTAGAATTTTGAGATTGCTCCTTATTGCAGCATAACCTAGCTTATACTAGCTTGTATAACATTCAAGGATGTCAGAAGAATGAATATAAACAAGTCATTTGCCATTGGTACACGACAAATGTTGCTTGAACTTGGACTGAGGAGCCAACTTCTTGCTACAATTCTAGTATAAATATTGAAAAAGGCCAGGTGTTAGAGGTGGCCCTTTTAAAGACAAAGCCTGTTCTGTGACTTAGCACTTTGACCTCTCTCCCTGCATAATGAAGTAGAACCTCTAGGCAGTCCCAGAGGTCCCAGTTCAATGGCTGTCATGACTTTATAGAAAGCGTATTATAAATCTTCACTTTCTCTCATCATAAACCAGTGTAAGAATGGGCATCTGTGTTGCAAGTGGAATTTTCTGCTTTTAGTGACTTGACACTTTGGCTCTTTTGTTACAAACCCAGTTTTAATTTTCTTAACATAGTCCAGGCACAGCACATAAACCTCTGCACCCTGGGGAGGCCTATATGATAAGTTCCATTAGGACACTAAGCTTTTGGGGTTTTTCTCCTTTGCTTGAATTGATTCCAAGTGTTCCAACAGGTAGCCAGGTGATTTCCTTGTCTGGGCAGCTCAGGGGCAAGGGGGAAAACAAGGTGTTGGAGCAAACAAAGTAATTGGTGAACTTGAAGAAGGTGTATTAGTGACCAGATGGGTGGAAAACAAGGCACTGACTTTCAGTGCCTTTTCAAGCTTTCAAGTTTGGTATTTTTAGAGTCCTTTGTGTCCAGAAAATTGCAAGTGAAAATCAAGTAAATATTCAATAAATATTCAATGAGCATTTGTCTTCTTTACTAAAAATTACTTGATCTCTCAACCTTTAGCATTTCACACAGTTGAACTCTCCTCCTTGAAATATCCTCTTCTTTTGGCTTCTGTGACACTTATTATATCTCTCTAGTTCCTCATTGATCTCTTTTGCTGGACCTCTACTTCTGGCAGTCACTAAATGTCAGTATTCACCATGGCTCTGTCTTAGCACCTATTCTTATTCTACACACTGTTCCTGAGAAATTTCACCTATTTCCTTTACTTCAGCAGCCATCTCTATATCACCAACTAAATTCTCTTTCTAGAACATCATATTCATACATTCAAATGCTACTGAACACCTTTATTTGGATGTCCCATGGGTATCTGAAAATCAGCATGTCCAAAGGACCATATGATCTCTTACCGCCTATGCTTCTCCTCTTATATGTTCTTTATATTAATGAAGGTACCATTGTCTACCAAGCTGTGCAAACAAGAAACACAAATGTTATTCAAGATCACTCTCTCTCCCTCATCATATATAACAAATACTTATATAGTGATGATTTCTGAATCTCTCAATATCTATGTTCCCAGAATTGATGCTTTTGAACTGTGGTGTTGGAGAAGACTCTTGAGAGTCCCTTGGACTGCAAGGAGATCCAACCAGTCCATTCTAAAGGAGATCAGCCCTGGGATTTCTTTGGAAGGAATGATGCTAAAGCTGAAACTCCAGTACTTTGGCCACCTCATGCGAAGAGTTGACTCATTGGAAAAGACTCTGATGATGGGAGGGATTGGGGGCAGGAGGAAGAGGGGACGACAGAGGATGAGATGGCTGGATGGCATCACCGACTCGATGGACATGAGTTTGGGTGAACTCTGGGAGTTGGTGATGGACAGGGAGGCCTGGTGTGCTGTGATTCATGGGGTTGCAAAGAGTCGGACATGACTGAGCGACTGCAACTGAACTGATTGGTTTATAAAATCCAGATGCAGGTTCCATCAGCATCTTAAAGTCAACATTTTCCAAATATAATTCACTACCTAGTATATTTCATTTGCTTTATTTCACCATGTATAAATATCATCCTCACCATGCCATGCCATGTGATTTTATGCCTCTATGAATTTACTTGTGCTGTTCCCTCTGCCTAAAATTCTCTCCTTTTCTCCATCTGAAAATTTCCTATTTATCCTTCAAAGTTCAGCAATAATGCCACCTTCTCTGTGAAGCCTTTCATAGCATCATTTGGAATAAATCTTATATTCATCTATATTACCATAGCATCTATCTATATCTGTCCCAAAATGCTTAGCATGCTATAACACATTTATTTTTCGTGTTTTTCTCTTTATTAGACTTTAAGCTTCTTGGTAACAAGGAAAATGTTAAAACCCCATGAACAGTATGAAAAAGCAAAAAGATAGGATACTGAAAGATGAACTCCCCAGGTCAGTAGGTGCCCAATATGCTACTGGAGATCAGTGGAGAAATAACTCCAGAAAGAATGAAGGGATGGAGCCAAAGCAAAACCAATATCCAGTTGTGGATGTGACTGGTGATAGAAGCAAGGTCCAATGCTGTAAAAGCAATATTGCATAGGAACCTGGAACGTCAGGTCCATGAATCAAGGCAAATTGGAAGAAGTCAAACAGGAGATGGCAAGAGTGAACATTGACATTCTAGGAATCAGCAAACTAAAATGGACTGGAATGGGTGAATTTAACTCAGATGACCATTATATCCACTATGTGGGCAGGAATCCCTTAGAAGATATGGAGTAGCCATCAAGGTCAACAAAAGAGTCTGAAATGCAGTACTTGAACGCAATCTCAAAAACGACAGAATTATCTCTGTTTGTTTCCAAGGCAAACCATTCAATATCACAGTAATCCAAGTCTATGCCCCAACCAGTAACGCTGAAGAAGCTGAAGTTGAATGGTTCTATGAAGACCTACAAGACCTTTTAGAACTAACACCCAAAAAAGATGTCTTTTTCATTATAGGGGACTGGAATGCAAAAGTAGGAAGTCAAAAAACACCTGGGGTAACAGGCAAATTTGGCCTTGGAATACGGAATGAAGCAGGGCAAAGGCTAATAGAGTTTTGCCAAGAGAACGCACTGATCATAGCAAACACCCTCTTCCAACAACACAAGAGAAGACTCTTCACATGGACATCACTAGATGGTCAACACTGAAATCAGATTGATTATATTCTTTGCAGCCAAAGAGGGAGAAGCTCTATACAGTCAGTGAAAACAATCCCAGGAGCTGACTGTGGCTCAGATCATGAACTCCTTATTGCCAAATTCAGACTTAAATTGAAGAAAGTAGGGAAAACCACTAGACCATTCAGGTATGACCTAAATCAAATTCCTTATGATTATACAGTGGAAATGAGAAATAGATTTAAGGGACTAGATTTGATAGATAGAGTGCCTGATGAACTATGGACTGAGGTTTGTGACATTGTACGGGAGACAGGGATCAAGACCATCCCCATGGAAAAGAAATGCAAAAGAAAAATGGTTGTCTGGGGAGACCTTACAAATAGCTGTGTGAAGAAGAGAAGTGAAAAGCAAAGGATAAAAGGAAAGATATAAGCATCTGAATGCAGAGTTCCAAAGAATAGCAAGGAGAGATAAGAAGCCTTCCTCAGCGATCAATGCAAAGAAATAGAGGAAAACAGCAGAATGGGAAAGACTAGAGATCTCTTCAAGAAAATTAGAGATACCAAGGGAACATTTCATGCAAAGATGTACTCGATAAAGGACAGAAATGGTATGGACCTAACAGAAGCAGAAGATATTAAGAAGAAGTGGCAAGAATACACAGAAGAACTGTACAAAAAAGATCTTCACAACCCAGATAATCATGATGGTGTGATCGCTGACCTAGAGCCAGACATCCTGGAATGTGAAGTCAAGTGGGCCTTAGAAAGCATCACTATGAACAAAGCTAGTGGAGGTGATGGAATTCCAGTGGAGCTATTTCAAATCCTGAAAGATGATGCTGTGAAAGTGCTGCACTCAATATGCCAGCAAATTTGGAAAACTCAGCAGTGGCCACAGGACTGGAAAAGATCAGTTTTCATTCCAATCCCAAAGAAAGGCAATGCCAAAGAATGCTCAAACTACCACACAATTGCACTCATCTCACATGCTAGTCGACTGAGCGACTTTACTTTCACTTTTCATTTTCATGCATTGGAGAAGGAAATCACAACCCACTCCAGTGTACTTGCCTGGAGAATCCCAGGGACAGGGAAGCCTGGTGGGCTGCCGTCTATGGGGTCGCACAGAGTCAGACATGACTGAAGCGACTTAGCAGCAGCAGCAGTTTGAAAATAAGAGCATAAATGGGAGTTGAGATGTAAAGGAGCAGAACATTTGTGTATGTTTGTATGCTATTGAAATCAAGTTGGTATTGAATCAAACTTGATTGTTATAGTGCTATCAGTTGAAATGCTGATAATAGCCGCTGTGTGTGTATTAGTTGCTCAGTCATGTCCGACTCTTTGTGATCCCATGGACTGTTGGCCGCCAAGCTCCTCTGTCCATGGAATTCTCCAGGCAAGAATACTGGAGTGGGTTGCCATTACCCTTCTCCAGGGGATCTTTTCGAACCCAGGTCTCCCTCTTTGCAAGTGGATTCTTTCCATCTGAGCCACCAGGGAAGCCCAATAATAACCACTAAAAATAACTAAAAAATATACAGGAAAAAATTGAGAAGGAAATAAAAAAGACTTCTGGAGAAAAATCAATCACTAAAGAAGGCATTAAGGAAAAATTGAGGGGGGAAAGACATGAAATATAGAAAACAAATAGTAATATAGCAGAACTAAGTCCCTTCATATTAGTAACTACTTTGAATGTGAATAGTGAAAAATTTCTAATTTTAGACAGGTGGATAGAGAGGATTAAAACACATGATCAAACTATATACACTGTTTACCAAGCTCGGTTTGCATCCCAAGAAACAAATAGGTTGAAAGAGAAAAGATGGAAAAAGATATTTTATGCAAATAGTAACCAAAAGGATGTTGTAGTGGTTATACTATTATCAGACAAGATAGATTTAAAAACAAAAAATGTTACAAAAAACAAAAAGATCGTTATATATTGAAAAGAGTGTCAATCCTTCTAGAAGATTTAAACATTATAAACATATGTGTACCTAATGACAAAGTCTCAAAATATGTAAGGCAAAAACTAACAAAATTGGAGGGAGAAATGGACAGTTCCACAATAATAACTGGAGACTTCAGTCTCCAGTAGGTAACTTAAGCAATGGGAAAGAACTACATAGAAGATAAGTAAAGCAATAGGAGATTTAAAGAAAACACCTAGTGTACACCAACCAGACCTAACAAACAATTATAGACCATTCCACTCAACAATAGTAGAATATACATTTTTCAAGTGCACATGTGGTATTCTTCAGCAGATACCATATGTTAAGCTACAAAACAAGTCTTAAATAAGTTCAAAAAGATTGAAATCATACAAAGTACTTACTTTGACCATAGTGGAATGAAATTTGACATTAAGAAAAACAGAAGAAAACCGGGAAAATTTTTCAAATATGTAGAAATTTAACAGCCCACTTTTAAACAGTCAATGAGTCAATGAAGAGATTACAAGGAAAATTAGAAAGTCCTTAAAATGAATGAAAATAAGAATACAACATACAAAACCTAACATGATGCAATGAAAGTCATGCTTAGAGGTAAATTTACATGTGTAAATGCATATATTTAAAAAGAATAAAAATAATAAAGATCTCAAGTCAATAACCTAACTTTATATCTTAAAGAACTAGGAAAAGAGTGACTTAATCTCAAAGGGAGCAGAAGGAAGGAAATGCTAAAAATTAGAAGAGAAGTAAACAAAATAGAGAATAGGAAAACAAAACAGAGAACCAACCAAAAGTTTGCTAGAATGAATAAGAAAAAATAAGAAAACTAATTACTAATATCAGAAATGAAAATGAAATGGGAGACAAAATTACAGGCCTTACAAAAATGTTAAAAATGATTATAAAAGAACATTATGCACAAATGTATGTTAGCAAATGAGGTGGACTAGAGGAAATGGACAAATTATTAGAAACACAAAACTTCCAAACTGCATGGAAGAAGAAATAGAAAATATGAGCAGACATAAAACAGGTAGAAGGATTGAATCAATAATTTAAAACCTCCCTAGAAAGAAAAACCTAGAACCACATGGCTTCACTAATGAATTCTGTCAAACTTTTAAAGAAAAATTAACACCAGTCACTCTCAAAACTTTCCAAAAATAGAATAGGGAGTGCCAAATAACCCATTTATGAGGCCAGCATTAGCTTGATATCAAAATCAGATAAAGATATCACAAGAAAAGAAAATTACAGATCAATATCCTTTATGATTATGGGTGCAAAAATCTGCAATGAAGTATTAGCAAACCAAATCTAGCATCCTATTAAGAACACTATTCATTAACATTGAGTGAAATATATCCAAGGAAGGTAAAAGTGGTTCAGCATATGAAAAAAAAATTAATGTAATATACCATATTAATAGAATGAAGGGGGGAAACTGCAAATCATCATTTTCATTGATGCAGAAAAAGCATTTGACAGAATCCAAAACCTGTTCATTGTAGAAACACTAAAAACTTGGGATAAAAAGAAACTTCCTCAACCTGATGAAGGACATTTATGAAAATTGCACATCTAACATCATACTCATGCTTTTGAACTGCGGTGTTGGAGAAGACTCTTGAGAGTTCCTTGGACTGCAAGGAGATCCAACCAATCCATCCTAAAGGAAATAAACCCTGAATGTTCATTGGAAGGACTGATGCTGAAGCTGAAGCTCCAATACTTTGGCCACCTGCTGCAAAGAGCTAACTCATTAGAAAAGACCCTGATGCTGGGAAAGATTGAAGGCAGGAGGAGAAGGGGACGACAGAGGATGAGATGGTTGGATGGCATCACCAACTCAATGGACATGAGTTTGAGCAAGCTTTGGGAAATGATGAAGAACAGGGAAGCCTGGTGTGCTCCAGTCAATGGGGTCGCTAAGAGTCGGACACGACTGAGTGACTGAACAACATCATACTCAATAGGGAAAGAATGAAAGCTTTTTCTTAAAGATCTGTATGTCGCTTTGTCAAATTGGTCAGTGTTCTTTACATATATATTTATTAACTCATTTTTATTGTTTCTTTTTTTAAATTTTATTTTATTTTTAAACTTTACATAATTGTATTAGCTTTGCCAAATATCAAAATGAATCCATCACAGGTATACATGTGCTCCCCATCCTGAACCCTCCTCCCTCCTCCCTCCCCATACCATCCCTCTGGGTCGTCCCAGTGCACTAGCCCCAAGCATCCAGTATCGTGCATTGAACCTGGACTGGCATCTCATTTCATACATGATATTTTACATTCATATCTTATGTATTCCTAGTAAATTTGTCTACTCATCCATCCATTCCTGAATCAGATGTGTTAAAATATCTCATTATGATTATGAATTTGATTATCCTTCATTTTAACTCTGTCAACTTTTATTTTTTATACATTTGAAGCTATATTTTTACACACATACAATTTTTAAGTAGATGCCCATTTATTAATCACTCTAATGTGTATCTTTGTCTTTATTAATGCCTTCAACCTTCAATTCCATTTTGCCCATTCTATCTTTTCCACCTTATTTTTCTTTTAAATGATTTCATTCATTTTATCTTAGGTATGGTTTCTATAGACAGTATATGGTTGAATTTTTATATTTAATATGAGTGTCTCTGTTTTCAAATAGGTGTTTCTAACCCTTTTACATTTGTTGTGACTATTGATATATTATTATAATTTTTGATAAGTTATTGTTATTTTTTCCCCTTTTCTTGTCATGTCACATTGTCTAGGGGCATGGGTTTTTTCCAGAGTGCATTTTTTTCCACCTATGACTTGAGTCAGGGACCACATAATTGTTGTCTTCAGGCCATTGATTAGATTTTTTTCAAAGAAAACAGCCTTTTCATTTCTCTGCTTTCTTTCTTCACCAGGTATACCAGTTTTAACTCTGACATACATGGAACTTGCAGCCCTGAGTCTAATTCTATTAAAATTCCAAATCCTAAGAACTATATCTGGTTCACTTATTCTTTGAGCCACAAGTCTTCAAATCCTACTCACCATTTTGGGTATTTTCTTTGTTTTTGGCACCTGGATATTTCTTTTCTTCCTTTCAAGATCAAGTCTACATTTACACTTTAAAATATGGCACTTCTATACATCTGGAATGTATGAGTTTGTGGTGTGTGTGTGTGTGTGTGTGTGTGTTAGTGGGATTTTGGATTACTTCCTACATTAACCTAGGCTTTGATGTTGTCTGAAAACAAGCCTGTGCTTTTAACCACTAGGCTCTACTGCCTCCCAGTGTTGTTTTTCCCCTTAGGCTGTCAATATTACCCTTGATGCTTCTGTGCATTTTATAAATAAGGAGACAGAATTTGTGACATGCACTTTCTTTATACAATATAAATAGACATATCTGTCACAGTTGAGTTTATCAAGCACAGAAAACAAGTTAGCAAATTAATTATCCGTTGTTTACCTTCCACATGAACCAATTATTCCCTTCATTAGCTAACAGTTTAGCTTTGACTCAGGACCTTAATAAATGAAAACCTTATTAGCCTGTTTTCTTTGTATACCACATTTCACTGTACACCAGGGAACCAACTTCAGATAGATAGTTCCTTCTTGTGAAAGCAAGGTCTAAAGTTTAATGAAGAAACTAAAAATTGGTTCATGGAACTGAGGTGTATGCTGACTGTTTTTTTCCCATTGCACACATTCTGCTTTGACTAATATATTTAGAAGATTGAAGATCAACACCTGTTCCTCCAGTAGTTCTCTCTTGTACAGTGACATTTGCCTCACCCAGTATAAATACCCAGGGTGATTAAGCTGTCAGATATCATGGGACTTTTTCAGGGGTGAGGACAATGAATCACTCCTGGAATTTCTCACTGATGGCCCCCCAGATGTCTGCCATCCACCTTACCTGTTATTTCGTTGCCCACTTCTTAAAATTAAGCCAGGGTCTCCAAATGTTGTGGCATTTGAGGACTCTCTATCGTTATAGGGCTAGATGATCTATTACTAACAGCCCTCCCAATTCTGGCATTTTATGGGCTCAAATTTCATTGCCAACTACCACGATTGAGAACAGATATCACATGACATTAAGTTTGTGCTTTAGAAAGTGTCAATGCTCATGTTTATTGCTAAAACAGGACTTAACACAAAGCTATTTGTAGTAGAGAACTCTCCAGAGTCCCAGGGATTTTCTAACAATGGGGAAAAAGGAAAGGAAACTAACATTTATTGAGTTATCACATAGCATGTTTTATTTTAGTTAAAACTTACTGCCTATGAAGAAGGTTCTATTTCACCCATTTTATAAGACGTTTGAGAAAATTTAATCAACTTGTTCAACGTTGCATACATAATGATTAGCAGAAGTGAGATTTGAATCCAAGTTCTAGTTTCAAAGTCTTTCCACAACTCATGTTTCCTGTCTATCCATTAATTTAATCATTTATCATATATTTATTGAGTACCTATTATGTGCCAGATAGGCACCGTGAATACAGTAGAGAATAAGACAAGGTTCTTGCTCTCTATCAGAGTTCATTTACAGCATGAAATTATTTTGAATACAGTAGACCACAGGACAGTGACCATCTCCATGGCTACAGAAACATTCAAAACAGATGACTTGATTGCAAAGATCCTGGCGAGATTTGGTGAGATGAGATTTGGTTAACACTGGTGAGAAGAGGGACCAATTTTGATCTGATCATCCTCTTATTGGAACCCCTGAAACACCCCATCACATTTGACCAAAACAGATGTCAAGTGGTATGAAGGGAACTTAATCCTTCTTATGTATACAAGCCTCTGAAAAAAAAAATCAACTATATATATATATATAATTCACCCATTTTAAGTATATAATCCAATGGTTTTTAGTATATTTACAGAATTACACAGCTATCACCACAATCTAATTTTAGAACACTTTCATCACCTCAAAAAAGAAATCACATAAACATTACCAATCATCTCCCATTCCTGCTGTTCCTCCCTCTCTGCTCCAGCTTCAGGAAACCACATACTTTCTGTCTCTATGGATTTTCCTATTTTGGACATTTCACATAAATGGAGTTATGTAATATATGATGCTTTATGACTGGCTTCTTTTACTTAGCATAATGTTTTCAAGGTTTATCCATGTTTTAGCTGTATTAGTATTTCATTCTGTTCTTTGGACAAATAAAATACTATTGTTAGGTTATACTACATTTTATTTATCCATTCATTAGTTGATTGACATTTGGTTGTTTACACCTAGTAAACTGCTCCTGTCAATATTTGTGTACAAATTTTGTTTAGGCATCCATTTTCAGTTCTTTTGAGCATATGTTAGGAGTGGAATTGCTGAGTTCTATGATAATTTTTGGGCTTCCCCAGTGGCTCAGCAGTGAAGAATCTGCCTGTAGTGCAGGAGACCCAGGCTCCATCCCTGGGTCGGGAAGACTCCCTGGGGAAGCGTATGGCTACCTGCTCCACAATTCTTGCCCGGAGAATCCCATGGACAGAAGATACTGGCGGGCACAGTCCATAGGGTCAGAAAGAGTCAGACAAGACTGAAGCAACTGAGCACACACACACACATGGTAATTTTTAATGCTTAAAATATTGAGGAACTAACAAAAAATTTTTAACAGAGGCTGCATCATTTTACATTCCCATCAACAATGTTCCTGTTTCTCTGAATCCCTGTCAGTGTTTTAAAAACATCTTTAAAGTAGACCATGTAGCACTTTGATATTCATATGGGAGAGTTGGACTATAAAGAAAGCTAAGCGCCAAAGAATTGATGCTTTTGAACTGTGTGGTGTTGGAGAAGACTCTTGAGAATACCTTAGACTGCAAGAAGATCAAACCAATCAATCCTAAAGGAAATCAGTCCTGAATATTCATTGGAAGGACTGATGCTGAAGCTGAAACTCCAATACTTTGGCCACATGATGCAAAGAACTGACTCATTGGAAAAGACCCTGAGGCTGGGAAAGATTGAAGGCAGGAAGAGAAGGGGACGACAGAGGATGAGATGGTTGGATGTTATCACCAACTCAATGGACATGAGTTTGAGCAAGCTCCGGGAGTTGGTGATAGACAGGGAGGCCTGGTGTGCTGCAGTCAATGTGGTTGCAAAAAGTCAGACATGACTGAGCAATTGAACTGAACTGATTAATATTAATACTAACAATATTAATAGCCAACCCTTACTTTGTGTCAGGTACTTTCCTAAGCACTTTACATAAATTAACTCATTGAATCCTCATGAGAACCTTATGATATAGGTACTGTCTTTTCAGATGAGGCACAGAGAAGATTCAATGATTCAACATTAAGTTGCCCAAGTTCACAAAACTAAAACATTTCAGGGCCAATATCTCAATTTAGGAAGTCTGACTTTAAAATCTGTGCTTTTGACAAATAAGTAATACTGTTTCTCTAACAAAAATATTCACATTCTAAGTATTTTATACACATTTTCTCATCTCACCTCACAAAATGCAATTTTATCACCACCATCTTATACATGAAGTGTCTACATCATAGAGAGGTTACTCAAGGTCACATGGCTTGTATGTGTGAAATGAAGATACAAACCCAGGTCAGGCATGCTTAGCCCTTCTGCTCTTTGGAACAAGGCTAGAGCTCAAAGACTTTCAGTGGCAAGAGTGGAAGGGAAAACAATGCCTATCAGCAGTTCCCACTATTAGGGGTAAAAACTACAAGAAACAGAATCACTTCAATCCTACTGAATTTTCAAGAGACCTGTTTGCAAATATTTGCAACTAAAAAGTGAATGGAAAATTAACTGAGAGGTTCAGGTGAAACTCTGTGACATGGGAACTTTTTGTGGTAAGGAAGAGGAACATTGTTCAAATAAGAATGCATTCCCACTGGATTGTCATGAGCAATTATCACTGGTGACAAAGGCGAAGCACTAGCTATCTTTTAGAATGGTTTTCAATTGCACTTTTCTTTTAAAAAAGTTAACAGTTTCACATTTAGCTTTTTGTCTTTCCAGGCAAGAAATCAGTGGCAGACTCCTTGGATTAAGGTACTTATTTTGATGAGTGAAAGGTGGGGGATGTCTTGGTGAGGAAAAATTTGGAAAACAATGGGAAATACCTGTAACTCCAGGTGTGAGCTAGAACTTAAAAGCCTCAGTAATATGGCTTAAAGCTCAACATTCAGAAAACTAAGATCATGGCATCTGGCCCCATCACTTCATGACAAATAGATGGGGAAACAGTGGAAACAGTGTCAGACTTTATTTCTTGGGGCTCCAAAATCACTGCAGATGGTGATTGCAGCCATGAAATTAAAAGACGCTTACTCCTTGGAAGGAAAGTTATGACCAACCTAGATAGCATATTCAAAAGCAGAGACATTACTTTGCCAACAAAGATCCGTCTAGTCAAGGCTATAGTTTTTCCTATGGTCGTGTATGGATGTGAGAGTTGGACTGTGAAGAAAGCTGAGTGCCTAAGAACTGATGCTTTTGAAGTGTGGTGTTGGAGAAGACTCTTGAGAGTCCCTTGGACTGCTAGGAGATCCAACCAGTCCATTCTGAAGGAGATCAGCCCTGGGATTTCTTTGGAAGGAATGATGCTAAAGCTGAAACTCCAGTACTTTGGCCACCTCATGCGAAGAGTTGACTCATTGGAAAAGACTCTGATGCTGGGAGGGATTGGGGGCAAGAGGAGAAGGGGATGACAGAGGATGAGATGGCTGGATGGTATCACTGACTCGATGGAGGTGAGTCTGAGTGAACTCCAGGAGTTGGTGATGGACAGGGAGGTCTGGCATGCTGCAATTCATGGGGTCGCAAAGAGTTGGACACGACTGAGCAACTGAACTGAACTGAGCTGAATGTTGACTGCTTTATCGAATTGACAAAGGCTGTGTGGCCGTGAGGATTATAGCCTACCGTCCTTCTGAGTTCTATTCTGGACCCTGGCAGTTGCCTCACATGTAAGTTTAATCAAATTACTTAACTTCTCTCTCCCTTGCTTTCCCCACCTGTGAAATGGGCATCATAGCCCCTATCACATAGAATTATGAGGAGGATTAAATGGGTTAATACATGTAAAATGCTTAGAACAGTTTCAGGCATACAGTAAGATCTCATTAAGTGTTTTTGTTTAGGTTTTAGTTGCTAAGTCATGTCTGACTCTTTTGCGACCTCATGGACTGTAGCCCACCAGGCTCCTCTGTCCATGAGACTTCCCAGGCAAGAAAAATGGAGTGGGTTGCCATTTCTTTCTCCACATTAAGTGTTTATTGCTTATATAATAGTGGTAATAATAATAATTACAATTGTTGTATTTTGTCAGGAAAAGGTAATATCATAAACCTTAAAATATAAAAACCCTGAGATCTCAGTTTTAGAAGATTATCCTAGATAAATAATTGCATATTCAATTGAAAGTATGTTCACCAGAAACATGTTTATGTAGTGGAAACCTGGAAATCATCTATTAATAATGTAGACCTTCATGCCTTAACAAGGAATAATCTTTACAAGATATTAATAAATGAAAAAAATCAGTCCATAAAACAGTACATTATAATTCCTTATTTTGAAAAATATGTGTATACGTATGCTTGGAGAAAGGTCTGAATATCAATACATTAAACAGTAGCTATCCTTGGGTGGTTGGCCATTTCTGTGTCCTCCTGGCTATTTATACTATATTCATTTTTTCCTCAATGAACAGGTATTTCTGTAATTTTAAACAACCATCTTAAAGAGTCGAAATCTGCAGTGTCTGATCTGCCTCACCCAGCCATGGGTTTGGTCAGTTAATAGATGCAGCCCAGGCTGCATAGGAGATACTTTACATTCTCCACAGCCTTCGGGAACAGAATCTCAATTAGAACATCAAGGTCTGGCTTCTGCGGCCCCTTGCTGTGTCAATTCCACCTAGGAGTTGCTGTGGATTTGCATAAATTAAACGCCCGCTGGATTGCTGCCATTGTCTTGAAAAATGGAATGTGACCGGCATGGGGGAGGGAAGGAAAGGGAAATTCGCCTTTGTTTCATGGCACCCTCTTCTTGTTAATGCTCATTCAAGACTGCTTTAACCGCAACTCAGTTGTGGTTTGGTAATTTCCATGTTTTCTTTTCTTTTTTTTTTTTAAACGAGGAAAACAATTTGAGCAGCATTTTCTTTCGTGAGAGGTACTCCTTAGGGAAGAGATCTTGTACAGCCAGATCACATGCCATGGGATGTGCATGGGCTTAGAATCATAGAATTTTCAAAAGAGAGGTGCCCTGGGGACTGTCAGTTCAGTGCTGCCCGCAACCAACTTATGTCCATGCTGACCTTACATGAAACAAAAGGCTCATGTTCTTTTTGTATTTTGTATCATGAAAGCAATTTTGCTTTTGAAAATATTTTCTCTTTGTAATTTTTAACAATTCATAAATAATTTTTAAACTTGAACTGCATATGATAAGTGCTTTTTAAGAGATTCTGATTTTGATATTCTACCCGGGGTTGGGGAAAGATGAGTTTGTCCATAATGCCCTCACACAGAGCAAGAATCATCGGTTTAAGCCAAGCCTCCCTCCCCATAGCCATCTTGCTCTTTCATTCAGTTATTATTGAGTCACTACCATGTTCCAGGGAATGTGCAAGGTCATGTTATATACCTTCTCGTGAAAAGAGAAGCTCCACAGATTTCATGAATAAGTCTGTCGTTCAGTAGTATGAATTAGATTCATTCATCCATCCTTCTCGGAGAAGGCAATGGCACCCCACTCCAGTACTCTTGCCTGGAAAATCCCATGGACAGAGGAGCCTGGAAGGCTGCAGTCCATGGGGTCACTGAGGGTCGGACACGACTGAGCGACTTCACTTTCACTTTTCACTTTCCTGCATTGGAGAAGGAAATGGCAACCCACTCCAGTGTTCTTGCCTGGAGAATCCCAGGGACGGGGGAGCCTGGTGGGCTGCCGTCTATGGGGTCGCACAGAGTTGGACACGACTGAAGCGACTTAGCAGCAGCAGCAGCATCCATCCTTCTATCCATCCATTGAACAAGTATTTATTGATCATCTATTACATCCCAGGCAATGGTCTAGATTCTTCAGGTAACGATAGTGAGCTGCAACTTACATTCTAGTGGGGAGAGAGGCAATAAATAAATAATATAAAGTCAGGCAATGGTAAGTGCCATGAAGAAAAGAAAGGATATGGGAGTGCTGTTTTAGATGGGATGGTCAGGGAAGGCTTCTCTGAGGAGGTGACATTTGAGCAGATAGTTGAATGGAAGAGACTAGAGCATGATCAGAGGTATTCCTAGGGTTGAAATCTATTTTAAACAGTTATCTACTGTCTATTTCCAGAATTTGTTGAGACTTGGGGCAGAAAGTTTCCCCTGACTCCAGAATAAGAGATGATCAGGTTCAGGGAAGCAGTGGGAAGCATTCTACAGCCCATATGGGAATCCAAGAGTCCTAGCATTAATCAGGCCATAGTTTGCAGAGAAGGACTCAGAATGCCCATCAGGATCGCCTGTATCAGGAACAAAAATCAGCTGTTGGAATGGTCAGCTCCTCAGGCTCTCAGGCTCTCTGTTTCCATGATGGATAAATCACTGGTCTCCGCTAACCTCCTCTACTCTTCCTCTGTACCCTCACCCCATCCATCCAGTAGGGTAACTGAAAGGTATGGAGGAGCTCCTGGTTCCACAGAGCAAAGTTTTAAAACCACTGGGATTGACATGTACACGCTGCTATATTTAAAATAGATAACCAATAAGGACCTCCTATATAGCACAGGGAACTCTGCTTAATACTCTGTAATAACTAAATGGGAAAAGAATTTGAAAAAGAATAGATACATGTATATGTATCACTGAATCACATTGCTGTCCACCTGAAACTAACACATTGTTAATCAACTATATATCAATATAAAACTTTAAAAATAAGAACTTCGGAGCACCAAAAGAAAAAAAAAATGTAAGTGTAGATGCTCTGAAAGCCTACCCCAGGAAGGAACGAAGCTGGTTGTCACAGCATCCAGGCAGCATTTAACTGACAGCATGAGAGGAGCAAACCAGAAAGCCATTTCTGTTCTTGGGGGCAGGATCACAAGCAACGGTGGGGAGAAAGGGAGAGAAAGCAGATAAACACAGATGAGCTTCAGGGAAGACGATGTACCAAGCCAATACCAAGGCAGTTAAGCAGTACTAACTCTGAGTGAACAAGGATGCCAGCAGTGGCTGTGACTGTAACCTTCTGTCTTTCCTTTTGATACCACCTCTCTGTTTCCAGTACCTCTGATTCGGCTCCCATCCAGATGCTGAGTTTGTTCTCAATTAACTGCCCACTAATCTCCCTAGAAAGAGTAACTTGGAACATCTCTAAGCACTGGGTTATAAACTAAGTATCCCAGAGCCCCAGGGTTCTGAGATGGTGCTTTGGGGGCTACTGTGGGAAATGAGCAGGAGTTGACTGAGCATGTAGGCTTTGGGGTCCCCAGTCCCCAAACAAATATTTGTATCTGTTATACACACAGGCTGGTATTAAAAGGTCTAAATTTTTTTTTTAAATCCCCCAAACAAAAGCTGTCACCTTAAGGCGTTACTTCTTCTGGGCGGCAAGTAGAGTTTAATAATTAAGAGTTAGGGTCCAGGTTAAGGCAACTTGCATTCGATCTGATTTCAGTCATTCTCAAATTACTGGAAGCTGTTAGTTTCATCATAAGGTTGTCAGGAGGATCAAAGAGAGTGTAAGGAGGGCATTGCACAATACCCCATCATAAGGACATGGTAAATGTTAACAATTCTTAGCTATATTTATTAAGGTGATCTGGGCCAACACTACCAGCATCTCCCGAGAGCATGTTAGGAATGCAGAATCTCAGGCCCCACTGCAGACCTACAGTACCAGAATCTGCAGCTTAACAATATCTGCTGGTGATTCATATATGCATTACAGCTTGAGAAGCACTGGTTCAAATGACATTCAAGACCAAAAGACTGATCTTTAATGGTGGCATTCTGGGAGCTATTTGGGGGCCGTGAGAGGCCCTTCCTGGTGTCCTTCAAATCATACCATGTAGACTGTTACTTTCTCCACAAGCAAAGTTGATTTTTCAAGTGAAGTGTCTGATGGCGCATCTTTTAAGGCAAAGCTCAAGCGTTCTCTTCTCAGCATAACCTTTCCTGACCCACCTATCCCACCATGCACACCCTCAGGGAGCTAAACACTTCTTCCTTTGTCCTCTTCTCAACTCTGATTTCTATGTTATGTTGCCAAAACACATACAGGACAGTTGGAATGTATACCCAGCAACTCAGATGTGCAAAAATGTTCTCTAGAATTGAACTAAACTAACCCCCAGGAACTTCCCATCCTGCTGGGCAGTTGGGGGAGGAAATGCAGACACACAGTTCATGGTGCCAATGGAAAGAGATCTGCCTCTTTGGATAAATGCTGAGTCTTGCATGTTTTAACTTCGTTTCCCCTCCCCTTACATGGGAGGTGTCTAGGAGCTGTCAGGTTGTAGACAATAGAGCCTTGGATCTGTCTGTGCTAATTCTCCGAGTGCTCACTACTTTTTGCTAAGGAGTGGCTGGCCTGGAATAATCCCTCCACTTCTGTGTTGCTGGATGTTGAAGTGCAGTGGGTCCCTTCTGGTCTTTTAAGGACCTCATTGGTTGCACCTGTTGCTGGGAGCCATAGTCCTAGCTTTTTTTTTTTTTTTCTGGTTGCAAAGCCCGCCCCCCCCCCCCCCGATTTTGTATCCTCGTCAATCTGAACAACAGGTCTCTGGTGGTCCACTGGTCCTCTCTACCCCTTCATTTTAGATTTTCTGCATGCCAGGCCAGTTGTGAAGAAACAGAAGTGCTACATTAGATTCATAAGCTTTGAGATCTCCCTCCCCTATCACCTGGATGTCAGATTGTTCCAGCAACAAGGTGAATGCAGGTTTTCTCCTAGGGGGCTTCATATCTTCCCATTCTGTTCTGGGCGAGGAAGAGCCCTCACTGTTTTGGTAGTGTCTACCAGGCTCCTATGTTATCTGTCCACTTGCTCCTCTCCTTGATGGGAACATTCTTTATATCCTAGACTGAGTTCGTTTTACTCATGGCCCATGGTAAAACCGCATGTTTTGCTTTGAATATATAAAAGGAGCTTCTGGTGTTTGAAAATGCTTTCTTCTCTGATAAAGCCTCATTTCTATGAATTTTAATTTTTTAATTGAATTTTTATTTTATATTGGAGTATAGTTGATTTAGGGCTTCCCTCATAGCTCAGTCAATAAAGAATTGAGACCCAGGTTCAATTCCTAGGTTGGGAAGTTCCCCTGGAGAAGGAAATGGCAGCCCGTTCCAGTATTCTTGCCTGGAGAATCCCATGGACAAAGGAGCCTGGTGGGCTACAGTCCATGGGTTTGCAAGAGTCAGACATGACGTAGCAACTAAATAGTTGATTTACAATATTATGTTAATTTCAGATGTATGGGAAAGTAATTCAGTGATACATATACATATATCCATTATTTTTCAGATTCTTTTCCCATGTAGGTTATTATAGAATATTGAGTAGAGTTCTCTGTACTATACAGTAGGCCCTTATTGATTATCTATTTTATATATCATAGCATATTTATATGTTAATCTTAAACACCTAATTTGCCTCTCTCCCACCTTTCTCCTTTGATAACCCTAAATTTGTTTTTGAAATCTGTGAGTCTGCTTCTGTTTTGTAAATAAGTTCATTTGTAACGTTTTTTAGATTCCACATAAAAATGGTATCTTATGATATTTGTCTTTCTCTCTCTGACTTCACTTAGTACGATGATCTCTAGGCTCATCCATTTTTCTGCAAATAACATTCTTTCATTTTTCAATGGCTGGTAATATTCCATTTTATATATGTACCACATCATTTTTTAATCCACTACTCTGTCAATGGACATTTAGGCTGTAAAGAGGACTGTTGTCTAACAAGGGTTCTTAATCATTTTCTCACATGGTGGCCTTCTGTAGCAATCTGATGGTGCCTATGTGTTCCCTTCTCAGAATAATATGTTTAAATAGCTTAAATAAATTACACAGGATTACCAAAGAAGCCAATTATATTGAAACATGGTTATAAAAAATTAGAAAATCATGATAGAGTGATATTTGTGCTTCTTTATCAATGCATTAAACAATAAGATCTAATTACAGGTCTAGAAACCACCACAATTTTGAAGTCATGATGAGGGAAAATATATCTTTGAGATAGCTACAGCAATATTAATTTGACATGAAAATGTGATTTCTGTTGATGACAATGTCATAGATGTGGCTAAAATTACTGTGGTTTGTTGCCTACTGTCAAAATGGAAGTAAATGCTGATTTTTGGTGAGAGATGAATGAAAGTTAAGATGCATTTTGTCTTTTGTGTAGTTTTCTTAACTGTGAATCCCATGTTTTTTTTTTTTAAATACACATACACATACAACTCATATATAGACTAAAAAAATAAAATAAAAAAATAAAATGTAATCTGACAGCCAAAGCTCAGCAATGACTTCCAGTACTATTGTAGCTGCATACACTCTCCCATGAAGAGTGGAAACCTACAGATTATGTGAACCCCAGGGCATCAGGATTTACAGGGAAAGAAAGATCCATTCACATAATAGTTTAAAAGTGCTTATAGCCATTACATTATTTATTGGCACTGATTTGTTTTCTTATCTGTCTCTTTCATTAGACAGGACACTAGTCCTTGAGGACAGGGACTGTGTCATCTTTGTCTCTTAGGAGCTAGCCTGATACATGGCAGGAGGTCAATAACTATCTAATATATGAATGAACAAATCAACCAGCTTTGCCAGCAAATCAGCAGGACCTAGCAGCGTGTTGAGCCATTCATTATTTACCATTCAGCTCCTCTTCACAATCCAACTGTTGCAAGCTCACCATCAGTCTTTCTCCCTCATCTCAATTCCAATGCACTCCAACCTTCAGCTTTTAGTCCCCCTTCCCTTCAAGACACATACACAAGTGCACACACACACACACACACACAACACAGGAGGATGAATCACTTAACCAACATCAACCACCACAAAACACTGGTACTTCCTATTCATTCAATACATGATTATGATGCTGTTACTGTGTGCCAAGCTCAGAATAAGAGCTGAGGATACAGAGGCAAGTAAGCCAGACATGGTCCACACTCCTCCATCTTGGAGTTTACAGTCAATGGCAATGACATTTGAATTGTGTTCTGTACCTCCTTGGCTTCATGGAGTGTCCTCAGAGGATGATACTGGGAGACAAAACTGTCAGAGGTCTAGGTCCCCTTCCCTACTTCATCCAGAGTAGTTACACATTTTGTCTATTTTATATAACGAGTTTCATTTTTTGAAAGAGTTTCATAGCTAAGAAATGTTTGAAAACCACTGCCCTAGTGGAAGACCTTGGCACTAGCAGAGATTTGAGGCTCAACCTCTGAAAAGCTACCTTATTGAAATGATAAAAGAAGAGCTTGTGGTTTACAGAATTTAACCCAAACAAAGAAAAGCTCCTCTCATCCTAAAAGTCTTCAGGGAAGGAGATTCTAGAAGACAACGTCCCTGTCCCCTTGGATACGTAGGCATCGGAACCTATCTGCCTTTGACAAGGGTAGAGGAAGGGGCTGAAAGGAGAGCAACTATATGGCCTCTGTCCCTAGTTGTGGGCCCCAGCCACAGGACCTGCAGGCAGGAGATGTGGATTTTGCAGAGAATGGAATTTCCAGAGTGGTCATGCCACAGACGCCAAGCTGATGCCTTCTTCCTGGCACCCCTCTTCACTTCTCTGCCTTTACAAGTGAGATGGCAGAAAGAATCAGGAATGCAACCTCACTAAGGCCAAAATGTAGTTAATTCCATTGATGGCTGGAAGTCAAGACCAAAAATTTTAATGCAGGATAGTGTCCTTTTGAGATTGTGTTCTTTAGATGGGGAGTACAAATTGGCAGAAAAAAAGAAAAGGAGCCTGTGGAGACTGTGTTTGGAAACATGAGGCACGTGGTGGGAAAATTTTTTCTCCAAAAGCTGCCTTCTCAAAGCCTGCATTACTTCATTTGTTCTTAAGGGGAAATGTGGGAACAAAGAATCTGAATTTGATTGGTTAAGCAACTGCCTTCTTCCATGACCATCTCACCCTAAGCCTTGGAAAAAGTCAGACAGTGATGATGGCCCAGTCTGAATGGTGAGAGATAAATATGGGTAAGGATATAATAGGACTGAGGCACAATGGTTAGCACATAGTAGAAAAACAAGTGTCCGACTCTTTGCGACCCCATGGACCCTATCAGGACCCTATCAGGCTCCTCTGTCCATGGGATTTTCCAGGCAAGAGTGCTGGAGTGGATTGCCATTTCCTTTTCCAGGGGATCTTCCCGACCCAGGAATCAAACCCTGGTCTCCCGCATTGCAGGCAGACGCTTTACCATCTGAGCCACCAGGGAAGCCCAGAAAAAGAAGTAATTGCTTGATCATTCATTCAACTATTTCCTGAGAATCAATTATGTGTCAGGTACTGTGTAAGGTGCTGGAAATAAAAAGACATGGGAATAGTCTGCCTTATTGGAGCATGGAAGAGTTATCATATCTCTGTAAATTTTAGTTTGTTCATTTATAAAGTCAGGTTTATCTGAGTAGCTCCCTCATGGGGTTGTTAACAAGTTAACAACCTGAGATAAAGCCCAGGTATGCTTGACTGAAATATTTTACAGATTTTATATGAAGAAGAGATTTTTATCTACTCATTTATCAGCTTAAACATGGACAGTAGCTCACCGTGTGTTGGAAAAGACTCTTGAGAGCCCCTTGGACTGCAAGGAGATCAAACCAGCCAATCCAAAAGGAAATCAGCCCTGAATATCCATTGGAAGGACTGATGCTGAAGCTGAAGCTCCAATACTTTGGCCACCTGATGCAAAGAACTGACTCATTGGAAAAGACCCTGATGCTGGGAAAGATTGAAGGCAAAAGGAGAAGGGGATGAAAGAGGATGAGATGGTTGGATGGTGTCATCGACTCAGTGGACTTGAGTTTGAGCAAACTGGATATGACTGAATGACTGAACTGAACTCTAGCTCACCAGGCTTCTCTGTCCATGGGATTCTCCAGGCAATACTGGCATGGGTTGTCATTCTCTTCTCCAGAGGATCTTCCTGAGCCTGGGATCAAACCTGGGTCTCCTGCATTGCAGATGGATTCTTTACCATCTGAGCCACCAATAAATCATATGAATAAATATTCCAGGAAAAACATGAATATGAGGAAATGAGGCAGGAGATGTCCAGGGATTGTTACTATGGCTATAGAATCTCTCCATAAGGATTTGCCTCTAGATATCAACCTATGATTGTGGTCAGATTGTGGCCAGGGATTTACTACTCCAGTTTGTCAGCGGGCCTGAATTTCACAATTCCAGCTGCTTTCTGAACTGATGAAATTCCAGCACAGTTAGTTGTTTGTTTCCTAATTGATTTTGATGCTCATGACCATCGTGTCTATACAAATACTCAGATCCTGGCTCCATCCAGAAACTACAACATCAGTGGTATTTTTCTCAAGAATAGGGATCTTCTGTCCCTAAGGTTTGTGGGTCCTTCTTTAGTTGGAGTCTGCCCAACGAGTGTCTCTGTTTTAGTACTCTTACCTGCCCTGTTGAACTCAGGCATTGCCACGCAACTTGGTTTGACCAATGAAGTTTGAACGTGTCACATTCAGATGGAGGTTTTAACAACCAGTGTGAGGTTTGCCATATTCCCTTTTCCTTCTGCTACATCAGCTGCAGTGTTCCAGATAGTGGCTGATCTATTAGCCCAGACCCTGGAGTGAAGATAATATGGACTAGAGGTTCAACCAAGCCATGATGTATACATAGTATGAGTGGAAAATAGTCCTTTGTGGTTCACAAGTAGAGATTTTGGAATTATTTGTTACTGCAACATAACCTCACCTATTCTGACTGATATAACAAGGGCTGAGTAAATGTTAATTTTTCTTCTTAAGCAGAATCTCCCTCTCTCATTTACATGAAATCCCAATTCATCATGATAGCAAAGATTATCAACTGGTAATTCAACTGGTTGCTTTATCTCTACCAATAGTTTTCTGCTTATTAATGAAGCCCATTTTTCAATTAAAGTTCTATGTAGGACTTCAATATATAAAACAGATAAAAGCTATAGTTTATTAATATAAATTTGATAACCCAAATGTGCTAAGTCACTTCAGTCATGTCCAACTCTTTGTGACCCTATGGACCATAGTCTGCCAGGCTCCTGTGTCCATGAGATTCTCCAGACAAGAATACTGAAGTGCATTGCCATGCCCTCCTCCAGTGGATCTTCCCAACCCAAGCATCGAAACCACGTCTCTTACGTCTCCTGCATTGGCAGGTGGGTTCTTTACCACTAGCACCACCTGGGAAGCCTGATAACCCAAATACATATTCACTTATCATAAAGAAAAAGTAATAAATATGACTATTTTGATAAATACAAACATTTGTAATAGGAAATTATGATGCAGTTGTATCAATTCGTTCATACAAATGAATTTGTTTTGGTTGTACGGTAGTAAGAATAGTCTGACCCTTTAAGATGAATATTTGCAAATGGTAGTTTGTATTCCCTCATTCAAAATCATGCTATGAATTTATACTCTTTGATTAAATTAGATGGTAAATGAAGTCTGTTTTGAGCTCTGCACAAAAATGAATCTACCCAGCAGTTCAAGTTAAGGCACTATGGGTCTCAACATCTTAACATTTAGTATATATAACATTTTTAATGTGTGCATTGTTTTTAGTTAGTTTTTTAGATATAAATTTTAAGCTGTTTATAAATATCTTTAAATGATATTCAGATTGATTTTAGAATTCCTGGGTTATTTATTCAGAATCCTTGGAAGGAATCAAAAATATTTACTTGTTAATCAGTTCAGTTCAGTTCAGTCACTCAGTCATGTCTGACTCTTTGTGACCCCATGGACTGCAGCACACCAGGCTTCCCTGTCCATCACCAACTCCTGGAGTTTGCTCAAACTTATATCCATTGAGTCAGTGATGCCATCCAACCATCTCATCATCTGTCATCTCCTCTCCTCCTGCCTTCAATCTTTCCCAGCATCAGGGTCTTTTCCAGTGAGTCAGTTCTTTGCATCAGGTAGCCAAAGTATTGGAGCTTTAGCTTCAGCATCAGTCCTTCCAATGGATATTCAGGGCTGATTTCCTTTAGGATTAACTAATTTGATCGCCTTGCAGTCCAAGGGACTCTCAAGAATCTTCTCCAACACCACAGTTCAAAAGCATCAATTTTTTGGTGCTCAGCTTTCTTTATGGTCCAGCTCTCACATCCATACATAACTACTGGAAAAACTATAGCTTTGACTAGACGGACCTTTGTTGGCAAAGTAATGTCTCTGCTTTTTAATGTGCTGTCAAGGTTGGTAATAGCTTTTCTTACCTATTAATACATCAGTATTTTCCAAGGATCACTCATTTATTGGGTTGGACAAAAAGTTCGCTTGGATTTTTCCATACCATTTTACAGAAAAGCCCAAACGATCTTTTTGGCCAACCAATTATACACCACCTTCACTATTTTTGCTATATCCATAAACCACTTGTCCCATTATTTACTTAATATCTTTCATGAAATTGACTCACTTTTTAAAAAGCATGGCCTCGTCTGAAGCAATAATATTTCTGAAATAGAGTCTGATATAATGTTTTTATTTTTCAAACATACATAAGAAAATATACAAATTTGAAATAAGTGAGTCTGTTTACCCACTTTCATGTTGCATTAGCTATTGACAATAAATACTACACTTACAGAAATATTAACCACAATCTAAAGCAATTTATTTGACTGTGTTCTTTCCATATGATTTTGTGATAATTTTTAAAAATCAGATCAGATCAGTTGCTCAGTCGTGTCCGACTCTTTGCGACCCCATGAATCGCAGCACACCAGGCCTCCCTGTCCATCACCAACTCCTGGAGTTCACTGAGACTCACGTCCATCGAGTCAGTGATGCCATCCAGCCATCTCATCCTCTGTCGTCCCCTTCTCCTCCTGCCCCCAATCCCTCCCAGCATCAGGGTCTTTTCCAATGAATCAACTCTTCGCATGAGGTGGCCAAAGTACTGGAGTTTCAGCTTTAGCATCATTCCTTCCAAAGAAATCCCAGGGCTGATCTCCTTCAGAATGGACTGGTTGGATCTCCTAGCAGTCCAAGGGACTCTCAAGAGTCTTCTCCAACACCACAGTTCAAAAGCATCAATTCTTCGATGCTCAGCCTTCTTCACAGTCCAACTCTCATATTTTTAAAATTAATTTTTTTAAAATTAAATTTAAAATTAATTTTTAAAAAAATTTAAAAATAATTCTGAATTATTCTGATTTACATTTTGATATATTATCACATACAAACAACCTATGTTATATTTCATTTGAAATTTTCCTGAAAAAAGAATTAGAGTGCAGAACCAGTTTTCACCAGAGTGTAAAAAGAACCAGGGAAACAGATTTTGTGTGTGGAATGGAGCATGATAATTGTTAGGGTAACAGAAGGATGCTTACTTATATTTAGGCTACACATCTAAAAGAAACTCACAGACAAAGTATGTAGTAGCAGTAAAGGACTTAATCTAAGAAAGTAAACATGTCTGTAAGAATTTTTACTATAGTTTTTTTTTTTTTCAGACTAGCCACAATGCATGGATTCCGCATGTACATAAAAGAGTTGCATTGGTTCCTTGGGTTTTTAAGGACAGTAGCATCAGATACTTTTGAAATAGAGGATGTAATGAATAGAGGCCAAAAGTAGAAAGTATCTCTGTTACAAATTGACTTCACTGATGATATGTAATGATGCTTCAAGACTTTTTTTGCCTGCTTCAAACCATGACCATTAACAGTATTGAAGGGCAGCTCTATAAAGAGGGCAAATGTGAACACACTGAGAAACAGAAAATCTCTGGGAAATGTTCTGAGAGAAAATAAAAACAAACAAAATGGTCCACATTAATGTCCAAACTGGCAAGTTTCTCACTGAGTCCTCCACAGTAGAAACTCATAAACATCAGATGCTCTTGTATCCAGCTCTGCAACAGAGCAACAGCAGGAAACACCTGGAAAACAACTTGGAAATCCATGGGTTGGTAGCTCTTTGATTACCTTCTTTTGCACTGCAAGACAGCCTGGCTTTGACTCCACCATCTGGAAGTCTCCTGCCGCATGTGATACTTGATGGAATGACACTGCAATCTTTTAGTGTTTTGGTCACTGGGTCTTCTAGGAAGGGACTTTGTTTTTCTACATGTGCCTTTCTTATATAGAGTGGAGTTCCATGAACATTGGCCTAGGAGGTCAGCAAAATAGCAGTATTAAATCTCTCACACATAGCACCAGGAGAATGAAATAATACTGTTTGAAACAGTGTAAAATTGGAATCAGCCTAAGAAATTATTAATTGGTGAATGGATAAATAAAGTGTGGTATATTCTTACAATGAAGCGAAAGTGTTAGTTGCTCAACTGTGTCTGACTCTTTGCAACCCCATGGACTATAGCCCGACAGGCTCCTCTGTCCATGGAATTCTCTAGGGCAGAATACTGGAGAGGGTAGCCATTCCCTTCTTCAGGGGATCTTCCCAACCCAGGGATTGAATCCGGGTCTCCTGCATTGCGGGCAGATTCTTTACCCTCTGAGTCACCAGAGAAACCCAATGGAAGAATATAAATAGAGCAAATGAATGAACTTGCAGTACATGTGTCAACTATGGATTCAACTTGAAAAAAATTATCATATTATATCTTTGATACAAAGGATATCAACATGCAAAGCAATGTTATATATTGTTTAGGAATATGTTCATAAAAATACATTCATATGTAGTGAAAGTACAAAGAACACATCATCTTCAAGATAAAGATTATTTGGGGGAAGAAAGGGAAGAAAATGAGATCCAGAAAGTGTATACAAAGGGCTTTGAATAGATCTATAATATTTTGTTTATTAAGCTAGGTGGTGAGTAAATAGGGTGTTCATTACATTTTCTATGCTTTAAAAAATATATCTAATGTTTTCATAAACAAAAACCATCTTTCATGTATGCTCATTGCAACAGCGTGTCTGAGAGGTCCACCAAGGTCTAAGGATCACTCATGTGAGCTGAACTGTTCTATGTACTTAGAGCTGGAAAACTATGCCAACAAACTTGTGCAGATCCCAGAAAAGACAGGCCATTTGGTGCTGCTTCCTTAAAAGTGGGCTTTGGACTGTAACTTTCTGGGAGGTGGAAGCCATCAAAATGGACTAAGCAGTCACCTGGCAGGGCCCCATGTGGGATAAGACCTGAGATATGCTGGTTGGCTTAGAGAAGACAGAGAGAGGTCTAGAGAAGTGACCAGTAGATTTTTTTTTTTTTTAATGAGAGTAAATTCAGGAAAATTTAAAATGTGATGGGCCACCACTGTTTCCCCTTATTTGAAACAAGAAGAACTTTATTGAGTTTGACTTGAATTATTCACTTTGTAGAGTAAAACAATGCCAATGAGAGCACTGGTTCTGCCACAAGAATATTAATATCCAGCCATGTTGAGGAAAAACTACCTACAGATCCCTTTCTAATATTTTACCTTGTAGTTAGATTGTGTGTTACAAGGTTGGGTGGCTGTGTGAGGCCTGTGTTTCTGTGGATAGTTCATCACAAGTCTGGAACAGGGGATGACAAACTGCAGCTCATGGGCCAAATCAGGTCAAAGTCCACTTTTCTGATTTATTTATTTTTTTAATTTATTTTTTTATTGAAGGATAATTGCTTTATAGAATTTTGTTGTTTTCTGTCAAACCTCAACATGAATCAGCCATAGGTGTACATATATCCCCTCCCTCTTGAACCTCCCTCCCATCTCCCTCCCCATCCCACCCTTCTAGGTTGATACAGAGCCCCTGTTTGACTTTTCTGAGCCATACAGCAAATTCCCATTGGCTATCTATTTTACATATGGTAATGTAAGTTCCATGTTACTCTTTCCATGCATCTCACCCTCTCCTCCCTTCTCCCCATGTCCATATGTCTATTCTCTATGTCTGTTTCTCCATTGCTGCCCTGAAAATAAATTCTTCAGTACCATTTTACTAGATTCCATGTATGTGCATTAGAATATGAGATTTATCTTTCTCTTTCTGACTCACTTCACTCTGTATAATAGTTTCTAGGTTCATACACCTCATCAGAACTGACTCAACTCTATTCCTTTTTATGGCTGAGTAATATTCCATTGTGTATATGTACCACTACTTCTTTATCCATTCATCTGTCAATGGACATCTAGGTTGCTTCCATGTTCTAGCTATTGTAAATAGTGCTGCAGTGAACAATGGGAAACATGTGTCTCTTTTAATTTTGATTTCCTCAGGGTATAATTTGGCCACCTGATTAGAAGAACTGACTCATTAGAAAAGACCCTGATGCTGGGAAAGATTGAAGGCGGGAGGAGAAGGGGACGCCAGAGGATGAGATGGTTGGATGGCATCACTGACTCAATGGACATGAGTTTGAGTAAGCTCCGGGAGTTGGTGATGGACAGGGAGGCTTGGCGTGCTGCAGTCCATGGGGTCTCAAAGAGTCATACATGACTGAGTGACTGAACTGAACTGAACTGAACTGAACTGAACTGAACAGGGTATATGCCTAGGAGTGGGATTTCTGGGTCATATGGTAGTTTTATTCCTGTTTTTTTAAGGAATCTCCATACTGTCTTCCATAGTGGCTGTATCAATTTACATTCTCACCAACAGTGCAAGGATGTTCCCTTTTCTCCCCACCCTCTCCAGCATTTATTGTTTGTAGACTTTTTGATGATGGCCATTCTGACTGGTGTGACGTGACATCTCATTGTGGTTTTGATTTGCATTTCTCTAATAATGAGCAATGTTGAGCATCTTTTCATGTGTTTCTTAGCCATCTGTATGTCTTCTTTGGAGAGATGTCTGTTTAGGTCTTTTCCCCACTTTTTGATTGGGTTGTTTGTTTTTCTGGCATTGAGTTGTATAAGCTGCTTGTATATTTTGGAAATGAATCCTTTGTATGTTATTTCATTTGCTATTATTTTCTCCCAGTCTGAGGGTTGTCTTTTCACCTTGCTTATAGTTTCCCTTGCTGTACAAAGCTTTTAAGTTTAATCAGGTCCCACTTGTTTACTTTTGTTTTTATTTCCATTACTCTAGGAGGTCATAGAGGATCTTGCTTTGATTTATGTCATCAAGTATCCTGCCTAATGTTTTCCTTTAAGAGTTTTATAGTTTCTGGTCTTATATTTAGGTCTTTAATCTGTTTTGAGTTCAACTTTGTGTATGGTGTTAGGAAGTGTTCTCATTTCATTCTTTTACATGTAGCTGTCCAGTTTTCCCAGCACCATTTATTGAAGAGGCTATCTTTGCCCCATTGTATATTCTTGCCTCTTTTGTCAAAAATAAGGTACCTATAGATTCATGGGCTTATTTCTGGGCTTTCTATCTTGTACCATGTGTCTATATTTCTATTTTTGTGCCAGTACCATACTGTCTTGATGACTGTAGCTTTGCAGTATAATCTGAAGTCAGGAAGGTTGATTGCTCCAGCTCCATTCTTCTTTCTCAAGACTGCTTTGGCTATTCGGGGCCTTTTGTGTTGCCTTATGAATTGTGAAAATTTTTTTCTTGTTCTGTGAAAAATGCCACTGGTAATTTGATAGGGATTGCATTGAATCTGTAGATTGTGTTTGGTGGTATAGTCATTTTCACAATATTGATTCTTCCTACCCAGGAACATGGAATATCTCTCCATCTGTTTATGTTGTCTTTCATTTCTTTCATTAGTATCTTATAATTTTCTGTGTACAGGTCTTTTGTCTCCTTAGGTAAGTTTATTCCTAGATATTTAATTATTTTTGTTGCAATGGTGAATGGCATTGATTCCTTAATTTCTCTTTCTGATTTTTCATTGTTTGTATATAGAAATGCAAGTGATCTCTGTGTATTGATTTTGTATCCTGAAACTTTGCTAAATTCACTGATTAGCTCTAGTACTTTTCTGATACTATCTTTAGGGTTTTCTATGAATAGTATCATATCATCTGCAAACAGTGAGAGCTTTACTTCTTTTCCGATCTGAATTCCTTTATTTCTTTTTTTTCTCTGATTGCTGTAGCTAGGACTTCCAAAGCAATGTTGAGTAATAGTGGTGAAAGTGATACACTTGTCTTGTTTCTGATCTTAGGGGGAATGCTTTCATTTTTTCACCATTGAGAATAATGTTTGCTGTAGTCTTATCATATATAGCCTTTACTATGTTGAGTTAGATTCCTTCTATACCAATTTTTTGAAGAGTTTTAATCATAAATGGGTGCTGAATTTTGTCAAAGACTTTTTCTGCATCTATTGAGATGATCATATGGTTTTTATCTTTCAATTTGTTAATATGGTGTATCACATTGATTGACTTGCCTATATTGAAGAATCCTTGCATTCCTGGAATAAACCCAACTTGATAATGTATGAGGTTTCTCATGTGTTGCTGAATTCTGTTTGCTAAAATTTTCTTGAGGATTTTTGCATCTATGTTCATTAGTGATATTGGCCTGTAGTTTTCTTTTTTTGTGTTGCCTTTGTCTGGTTTTGGTACCAGGGTGATGGTGGCTTCGTGGAATGAGTTTGGAAGTGTTCCTTCCTCTGCAATTTTTTGAAAGAGTTTTAGAAGGATAGGCATTAGCTCTTTTCTAAATGTTTGATAGAATTCTCCTGTGAAGCCATCTGGTCCTGGGCTTTTGTTTTTTGGGAGATTTTTGAGCACAGCTTTAATTTCAGTGCTTGTAATTGGGTTGTTCATAATTTCTATTTCTTCCTGGTCCAGTCTTGGAAGATTGAACTTTTCTAAGAATCTGTCCATTTCTTCCAGGTTATCCATTTTATTGCCATATAGATGGTCATAATAGTCTCTTATAATCCTTTGTATTTCTGCATTGTCTGCTGTAACCTCTCCTTTTTCATTTCTAATTTTGTTGATTTGATTCTTCTCTCTTTTTTTCTTGATGAGTCTGGCTAAAGGTGTCTCCATTTTGTTTATCTTCTCAAAGAACCAGCTTTTAGTTTTATTAATCTTTACTATTGTTTCTTTCATTTCTTTTTCATTTATTTCTGTTCAGATCTTTATGATTTCTTTCCTTCTACTAATTTTGGGTTTTTTTGTTCTTCTTTTTCCAGTTGTTTTATGTGTAAAGTTAGGTTGTCCATTTGATATTTTTCTTTTTTCTTGAGGTAGGATTGTATTTCTATAAACTTCCCTCTTAGAACTGCTTTTGCTGCATCCCATAGCCTTTGAGTTGTCGTGTTTCCATTGCCATTTGTTTCTAGAAATGTTTTTATTTCCCTTTTGATTTCTTTAGTAACTTGTTGGTTATTTAGAAATGTGTTGCTTAATCTCCATATGTTTGTGTTTTTTATAGTTCTTTTCTTGTAATTGATATCTAGTCTCACATCATTGTGGTCAGAGAAGATGCTTGATATGATTTCAATTTTCTTAAATTTACTGAGGTTTGATTTGTGACTCAAGATGTGGTCTATCCTGGAGAATGTTCCATGTGCACTTGAGAAGGTGTATTCTTCTGTATTTTGATGGAATGTCCTGAAGATATCAATGAGATCCATCTCATCTAATGCATTAAGACTTGTGTTTCCTTATTAACTTTCTGTTTTTATGATCTGTCCATTGGTTTGAGTCGGGTGTTAAAGTCTCCTACTATTATTGTGTTACTGTCAATTTCTCCTTACATGTCTGTTAGTGTTTGTCTTATGTATTGTGGTGCTCCTATGTTGGATGCAGTTGTTACATCTTCCTCTTGGATTGATTCCTTGATCATTATGTTGTGTTTTTCCTTATTTCTTGTAATCTTTTTTATTTTAATATCGATTTTGTCTGATATGAGGATTGCTACTCCAGCTTTCTTTTGCTTCCCATTTGCATAAAATATATTTTTCCATCCTCTCACTTTCAGTCTATATGTGTCTTTAGGTCCGAAGTGGGTTTCTTCTAGACAGCATATATATGTTTTTGTACCCATTCAACCAGTCTGTGTCTTTTGATTGGAGCATTTAATCCATTTACATTTAAAGTAATTATTGATATATATGTTCGTACTGCCATTTTAAAAAATGTTTGGAGTTGACTTTGTAGATCTTTTTTCTTCTCTTGTATTTCTTGACTATGTAAGTCCCTTTAACATTTGTTGTAAAGCTGGTTTGGTGGTACTGAATTATCTTAACTTTTGCTTGTCTGAAAAACTTTCTATTTCTCCATCAATTTTGAATGAGGTCCTTGCCAGGTACAGTAATCTTGATTGTAGATTTTTCCCTTTCAGTACTTTAAATTCCCTTATGGCCTGTAGAGTTTCTGCTCAAAGATCAGCTGTTAAGCATATGGAGTTTCCCTTGTATGTTGCTTGTCTCCTCTCCCTTGCTGCTCTTAATATTCTTTCCTTGTGTTTAGTCTTTGTTAGTTTGATTAGTATGTGTCTTGGCATGTTTCTCCTTGGGTTTATCCTGTATGGGACTCTTTGTGCCTCTTGGACTTAATTGACTATTTCCTTTTCCATGTTGTGAAAATTTTCAATTATAATCTCTTCAAAAAATTTTCTCATGTCCTTTCTTTTTCTCTTCTTCTTCTGGAACCCCTATAATTCAAATGTTGGTGTGTTTGATATTGTCCCAGAGATCTCTGAGACTATCCTCAGTCTTTTCATTCTTTTTACTTTATTCTGCTCTTCAGAAGTTATTTCCACCATTTTATCTTCCAGCTCACTGATACATTCTTCTGCTTCAGATACTCTGCTATTGATTCCTTCTAGAGTATTTTTAATTTCACTAATTGTGTTGTTTGTTTCTGTATGTTTATTGTTTAATTCTTCTAGGCCTTTGTTAATTGATTCTTGCATTTTCTCCATTTTGTTTTCAAGGTTTTTGATCATCTTTACTCTCATTATTCTAAATTCTTTTCCAGGTACTTTGGCTATTTCCTCTTCATTTATTTGAACTCTGTGTTTCTAGTCTGTTCCTTCATTTCTGTAGGAATTCTCTGCCTTTTCATTATTTTTTTAACTTATGTTTGAGGTCTCCTTTTCCCAAGCTTCAAGGTTGAATTCTTTCTTCTTTTTGGTTTCTGCCCTATTAAGGTTGGTCCAGTGGTTTGTGTAAGCTTGTATAGGGTGAGATTTGTGCTGAGTTTTTGTTTGTTTGTTTTTCCTCTGAAGGGCAAGGCTGAGTGAGATGGTAATCCTGTCTGCTTTTGACTTGTTTGTATTTTTGTTTTGTTTGTTGTTTAGATGAGGCATCCTGCACAGTTAGGTGATGCTGGGTCTTGTATTCAAGTGGTTTCTTTCGTATGAGTTCTCACTATTTGATACTCCCTAGGGTTAGTTCTCTGGTAGTCTAGGGTCTTGGAGTCAGTACTTTCACTCCAAAGGCTCAGGGCTTGATCTCTGATCAGAAACAAAGATTCCAGAAGTGGTTTGTTATGGCATTAAGTGAGATTAAAACAAATACCCCAAAACAAGAAACCAAAGAAAAACCCCAGACAAGTGGCAGTTACAAAATCAGGCTAATAATAATTAAAATAATGGAATGTACACATATACACATATACCCATGAGCAAAATCAAAACAGTCCAACAAAAATAAAATACAGTTGATTGACCTGGTGAACAAAGGAAATCAAAAATCATATTTACCAGTTAAGAACAAAACTAACAAAAAGACAAACTGGAAAACAGAACTAAAGCAAGGTGCCAAGTGTGGAATAAAGCAATGAAGACAAAATTAGCAAATATGTTGAGAAGAAAGGAGAGAAAGAAAAGAGAGAAAGAATAGATACGCAAAGATAAGTAGAGGTAGATGAAGAAGATTTTTATACATTAAAGATATACTGCATGGGGAAAAGAACAGTAGAAAAATCAAACAAAGGAATAAATGTAGAAAAATATAATATGTTTAAAAAATTAAAAATTAAAATGATGAAGAGAAAATAAGCAAAACAGAAGAAAGAAAAAAAGAAAAAATAAGGAAAACTGTACAGAACTGTAAAAGCCCAACATAGAGGCAAGGTTTATAACAACAATAAAAAGTGTGACTGAATATAAACATATACATATACACCCATAAACAAAATCAAAACAGTCCAACAAAAATAAGTACAATAGCCTGACCTGGCGAACCATGGAAACCAAAAATTATATCTACCAGAACGAAACTAACTAAAGCACAAAGTGGAAAACAAAACTAAAGCAAGGTGTCAATTGGGGAATAAAGCAATGAAAATAAAACTAACAAATATGTTGAGAGGAAAGGAGAGAAAGAAAAGAAAGAATAAATATGCAAAGTTAAATAGAGGTAGATAAAGAAGATTTATATACATTAAAGACTAACTGCAAGGGGGAAAGAACAGTAGGAAAAGAAAACAAGGGGATAAATGAAGAAAAAATAATAATAAGTTTAAAAAATTAAAATTAAAAAAAGAAAAAAGGAAAAAAAAAAGAAAAAAAAAACTCCACAGAACTGCAAAAGCCCAACGTAGAGGCAGAGGTTTATAACAACAATAAAAAATGTGACTGAGAAAAAAGAAAAAGCTCAAAAGCTTAATTGGATTTCTTAGTGCCAATAAAGTCAACAACTAAAACAGAGGGGGAAAAAAGAAAAGAAAACCCCAAAGAATCTACAGACCAAGTCAAAAAATAAGAATAATAAATGTTTTTCTTGAGTCACAGCTGTCAGAGTCTTTTCTCTCACTGGGAGTCAGTCCATCTTACCTTCCTAGGATGCCCTCTAACACTGTGTTATCTCTGGACCTGCTGTGGGGGCAGCTCAGATTCTAATTTGGTCCTACTCCTATGTGTTCTTGCCTCCAATGTCCACAGCTATCAGATCTAGTGCGTCTTCTTTTGTGGGAACTCTCAATGGTCTTTTATATATTCCTTAGATACAGAGTCTGCCTAGTTGATCATGTGGATTTAATCTGAAGCTTGTACAGCTGGTGGGAAGGTTTTGGGTCCTCTTCCTTAGACACACTTCCCCTGGGTTTCAATTGTGGTTTTATTTCCACCTCTGCATGTGGGTCGTCCACCGGGGTTTGCTCCTGAGGCTGCCCTGGAGGACTTGGGTTTGCCTCCACACCTCCAGGTGTGGAGGTGGTGCAGCTACTTGGGTCGCAGGGGTTCTGGCAGCACCAGGTATTCAGGGGAGTTCACGGCTAGGGAAGCAGGAAATATAGTGATCTAGCAGAGTATGGCAACAAGTATTGACCAATATGCCCCAGTATTCTTGCTTGGAGAATCCCCCTCCCTGACAGAGAAGCCAGGCAGGCCACAGTCTACAGGGTCACAAAAAGTTGTACACGATGGAAGTGACCCCATACGCATAGACACAAGACTTTTTTTGCCTGTGGCAGCTCTGCCCCAGTGAGAATTGAGTGTAAAGGTGGCGCAGCTGCTTTGCTTGCGGGGACCCTGGTGACACCAAGTGTGCAGGGACACGGGTTGTCTCTGCCACAAGAGTTATGGCCCTATCAGAGTCTTTTTTAGAGCTTGTTGTAGCTGGCAATCAGAAGGCCTCTTTGGCCAGTCTTTCTCCATACCTCTGCCTGTTCAGGCACTTAGAGGGCTCCCTTGCTTGGGGTCCTTCTCTGTTGTTCCGGTGCATCAGGCACATAGAGGGGGCCCCCCCTGGCTGGGGTCCTACTCTGTATATCAGGGCATCAGGCACTTAAAGGGGCACCATGGGTGGGGTCCTACTCTGTAGTTCAGTGCATCAGGCATTTGATGGGCCAGCCTCTACTGTTCAGCTGCTGATGCTGGCATGTGGGGAGAGAGAAGCTATGATGATGGCTCCACACTCTACGTGTGACTCAGCAGTATTGCCTTGCTTCCGTGTCTGCCTGGCTTTCCTCCACTGGCATTTCCCACCATGATCTCCTCCCTTACATCCCCTCAATCCCTCTCTTTGCAGTCAACAGCAGCCCTCATCCTGGAGTTGCTTCACAATCCCTAAACTCCAGCTTCCAGCTGCTGTGCCTTCCAGGGGACCAGTGTTCCTGTCTGGGATATGTATGGCTGTGGCAAGGACTGTCTGATTCTCATTCCATTTAGGCTGCCACAGATCAGTTGTTTCACTCTTAGCCTTAAATGTTTTTCCTCTGACTCAGACAATTGCCCTGTTGTGGGGATCGGACCCCTGCAGGTCCAGTCCTACTAACACTCCGCTTTCCCCTGTAGTTCCTTTGCCCTACTGAGTTTTGCGTGGGTTTGTATATTCTTTTCCTCTGGTCAGGTACTCCTGTCTGCTCTCAGCTGGTGTTCTGCATGCACTTCTGTGTCTGAAGGTGTATTCCTGATGTATCCATGGAGAGAAATGTACTCCATGTCCACCTACTCCTCCGCCACCTTCGTATGCTCTCCCCTCATTTGACTTTTAAAGGAATGTCTTGGTTCCTGTTAACCGGTCTGATCCAGGGTTAGCAGATCTGACCTTTGTGTTAATAGCCATTTTAACAGGTCTGAGATGATATCTCATTGTCATTATGACTTGCTTTGCGATGATTAGTGATGTTGAGCTCATTTGCATGTACTTGTTGGCCATTGAATATCCTCTTTGGAAAAATGTCTATTCAAGTCCTTTGCCCACTTTTAATTGGATTTTTTGGCTTTTTGCTATTGAACTGTATCTGGTCTTTATATATTTTGTGTATTAACACCTTATCATATATGTGATTTGCAATCAAAACCACAATTAAGTATCATCTCACACCAGTCAGAATGGCCATCATCAAAAAGTCTACAAACAATAAATGCTGGAGAGGGTGTGGAGAAAACCTTCTTCCACTGTTAGTGGGAATGCAAACTGGTACAGCCATTATGGAGAACGATGCAGAGATTCCTTAAAAAACTGGAAATAGAACTGCAATATGACCCAACAATCACACTGCTGGGCATACACACCAAGGAAACCAGAATTGAAAGAGGCACATGTACCCCAATGTTCATTGTAGCACTATTTACAATAGCTAGGACATGGAAGCAACCTAGATGTCCATCAGCAGACGAATGGATAAGGAAGTTGTGGTACATACAAACAATGGAATATTACTCAGCTATAAAAAGGAACACATTTGAGTCAGTTCTAATGAGGTGGATGAAACTGGAACCTATTATACAGAGTGAAGTAAGTCAGAAAGAGAAACACCAGTATAGTACATTAATGCATATATATGGAATTTAGAAAGACAGTAATGATGATCTTATATGCAAAGCAGCAAAAGAGACACAGATGTAAAGAACAGATTTTTGGACTATATAGGAGAAGGCAAGGGTGTGATGATTTGAGAGAATAGCATTGAAACATGTATATTACCATATGTAAAATAGGTGACCAGTGCAAGTTTGATGAAGCAGGGCACTCAAAACCGGTGCTCTGGGACAACCCAGAGGGATGGGATGGGGAGGGAGGTTGGAGGGGGGTTCAGGATAGGGGGACACATGTGCACCTGTGGCTGATTCATGTCGATGTATGGCAAAAACCACCACAATTTTGTAAAGTAATTATCCTCCAATTAAAATAAATAAATTAATTTTAAAAATATGTGATTTATAAATATTTTCTCCCACTCCTTGGGTTGACTTTTCATTTTGTTGATTGTTTCTTTTGCTATGCAGCTTTTTAGTTCGATGTAATTCCACTTGTTTAGTTTTGCTTTTGCTTTAATCATATTAAAAAATATCATTGCCAAGACCAATGTCAAGGAGCTTTTCTCCATGTTTTCTAGGAGTTTTATTGTTTCATGTCTTACACTTAAGTCTTTAATATATCTCAAGTTAATTTTTGTGAGTAGTGTAAGAGAAGGATCTAGTTTCAGTCTTTTGCATGTGAGTATCCAATTTTCCCAACACTACTTATTAAGAAGAGATTATCTTTATTCCATTGAGTATTCTTGACTCCCTTGTTAAATATTAGTTGACAGTATATTCATGAATTTATTTCTGGGCTCTTGATTCTGTTGCATCGGTCTAAGTGTAAATATCTTATCTAAAAGCCTGAACTCTGAACACTGTTGGATGATAATCAGAACCTTGAGATGACTGCAATTCCTACTAGCATCTTGATTGCAGCCTCAGGAGAGAACTTTAACCAGAACCACACAGATAAGATTCTCTCTTGGATTTCTAACCCCCAGGAGTTATAAGGTAATAAGTTTGTTGTTTACAGCCATAAAGCTTTGAGGTAATTTGTTATCTAGCAATGAATTACTAATTCAGGAGTTGAACAAGTAAGGCATTATAGGTAACAATAAGGACAAATTTTCTAGATGTGAGGTTATAGATACTGCCTTTTGTTCAGTAGGAAAGATACAAACTTGGCTGATAGTAGGATGGGGGTATCATCAGCCTTCTGACTCCATTTGACTGTAGGTTGATGTTATAAATGTTCATAGTACCACTAGGAAGTAATATGGTCAAGAGGAGATCACTTCAGGCTCTGGAAGTTTGGAATTAGTGTGTTGGGTTTTGGGGGGCAGCAGCATCACCAACTCAATGGATATGAATTCAAACAAACTCCAGGAGATAGTGAAGAGTAGGGAAGCCTGACGTGCTGCAGTCCATGGGGTCACAAAGAGTCAGACATAACTGAGCAACTGAACAACAAAACGTATTTTTTCTAAGTTCTTCTCAGTCTTCTAAACTATTAATATTCCTTCTGGATAGTCCTCAAGACTTTGTAGATTACTTCATCAGATAAGGCAGACATAGCATCATGTCAATAAATATATGATCATTTTATTTCCTTTGGTTTCAGTTAAATAGAATGATTGATTTAACAAAAATTATGAGCCATTAATAAAGCTTTTTTATGAAGTCTCTTCTTATAGCTGTATAAATCTATATCTAATATCAAAATTGCTGATTTTCAGGCCATTTTGAGGTAATTCAAGTCTTTTGGTCACAGAGCAGATGGAAACCAAGTCACAGTACATGTAAATAACTACAAAAGGACACAGGCTGCAACCATAACTATACAGCAGGGGCCAAGATCTCTGACTCCCTGACCAGAGCATTGTTCTTTAGATTTTTATCATTATTATCTTTGCTTCTTCTAAATTCTTTACTCAAGAGTTTATCTTTTATCAAAAGCACATATAACACAAGCTTGTTTAACAATACAAAATTACCTATTAAAATGATTTTTTAAAAATGCTTTCTCTCAAAGCAATCTATGGCTTCAATGCAATCCCAAAAATGTTTTTTTTTTTTTTTGCAGAAATAGAGAAATTCATCCTAAAGGTTCATTTGGAGTCTCAAGAGACTCCAGTCAAAATAATATTGAAAAAGATCACAGTTGGATGTCCTATACTTCCTTATTTCAAAGTTTGTTACAAAATAGTGTGGTACTGGTACAAAAAAAGATGTATAAACCAATGGCATATTATAGAGAACCCCAAAATAAACCCTAGTATTTATGATTAAATAATATTTGAAAAAGGTGCTGAGACCATTTAATGGAGAAAGGACAATCTCTTTAACTAGTGGTGCTAGGAAAACTGGATACTCACATGCAAAAGAATGAAGATGGAGTCTTACCACATAAAATATACAAAAATTAACTTAAAAAAGATAAAAGACCTAACATACAAGCTAAAAATATAAAGCTCTTGGAAGAAAACATAAGAGAAGCTTCATGACATTGGATTTGGCAATATTTTCTTAAATATAGCAGCAAAAGCACAGGAAACAAATTAAAAAATGAATTTGACTTCATCAAAATCAAAATTTTTTTTACTACATAGAAAAAGTGAAAGGGCAGCCCAAGAAATAGAAAATATTTGCAAATCATATATCTGATAAAGGGCTCAGAATATATAAAGATCTTCTACAACTTAACAATAAAAACAACCCATTTCAAAAATGAGCAAAGAATTACAATGGATATTTCTCTAAAGAAGTTATAAAGATGGCCAATGAACACATGAAAAGTTGCACAATGTCCCTAATTATTAGAGTAATGGAAACTAAATCATGACTTTACACTTCACACTGATTAGAGTGGTTCTTTAAAAAGAAAGAAAAATAGAAAAAAAAAAAAACAAAAACAAACAGGTGTTTTCAAGTATGTGAAGAAATTGGAACCACTGTGCCTTGCTGATAGGGATACAAAATGGTACAGCCATTGTGGAAAATAGTATAGTGGCTCCTCAAAAACTTAAATCTAGAATTACCATATGATTACACTTCTAAGTATATACCTAAAATAATTGAAAGCAAGGACTCGGACAGATATTTGTACGTTAATGTTCTTAGCAGCATTATGCACAATAGCCAAAATGTAGAAACTGCCTAAATGTCCATCAGTAGGTGAATGGCTAAACAAAATGTAGTATATACATACAATGAAGTATTATTCAACCTTAAAAAGGAATGAAAGCCTGATAATGCTACAACATGGATGAACCTTGAACACATTTTGTAAGTGAAATAAACCAAGCACCAGAGAACAAATGTGTGATTTCACTTTTATAGGATTCCTAGAATAGTCAAATTCATAGAGACAGAAAGTAGAATACTGGGTGCCAGGGGCTAGGGGGAGGGATAATGAAGAGTTATTGTTTAATGGATACAGAGTTTCAGTTTAGGATGAAGTCGTTCTGGAGATGGCTATTGGTGATGGTTCCATAGCAATGTGAGTGTACTTAATGCCACTCAACTGTGCATTTAAAATGCTTAAAATGGTAAATTTTATGTTATATATCTTTCTACCACAATAAAAAAAAAACAATTTAAAAATGCTTTCTGTCTACAAAAATGTTTCCCAGCCTGCTACATTTACATTGGCTTCATCCCAATTTCCCACTGCCTAGGATTAAGCAGTCTTCCTCCAAATCCCCCACCCCTGGCCCAAATCAGCTAAATTGCCATGACACCAACACACTGGAAATAATTTCTTTGTTGGGCTAAGTTTCCCAGAGATTGGAATGTCCCTAGTGATGCCACCGTGAATCAGACAGAGCTCTGTAGTTGTTCTGCAGGCCAAATAAATCCTCAGTGTCCCTGGACAAATCTCCCCTTGTCCCTACATACATTTTGTTCCCCATGAAAATATTCATTATTATTATTTATGCGGCATTTTAAAATTTATATTCTCCCTTCTCACATAAACTTACATTTGATAAATCCATCTTGACTTGTTCAAATTCTCATAGCTACTAAGTGGTAGAACTGGGTTCTACCAGTTCTTGAACCCACACCTCTCTCATGAGACTCCTCTCTCTTTGACTGTCTTACAGGCATGTGGCAACATGGTCAAAACCGAGTTCATCAGCTCTTCCTCCAGCCTGCTTCTCCTCTTGTGCTTCCCATCTTAGTGAATGGCACCACCACTCTGTCCAAGTCATCACTGATATCTTCCTTTACCTTACCCCACAGTCAATCTGCCCCAAGTCTGTGAGTTCTATCTCCTAAACAATTTTTAAAAATGTATTTACTCTCCCCCCACCCCACTGTCACCTCCCTAGTTCATTTCACCATCTTTCATCTGGACTCCTGCAATAGCTTCCTAAATGAACTCCTTGCCTTCAGCCTTGCCTCTTTACAATGAGAGTATCCAGAGCAATCTTTCTCAAATCAAGTTTGATTGTGATTCATCTGGACTTTTTGTTATTGCTGGCAGCTAAGCCTTTTAAAAAAGAAATATTTAAATAAACCTATATGTTTGTGTGTGTGTGTATCTTATTAAAATGAAGGTCAAAGGTCTGGATCCCAGAATATTTTATGTCTCTTACCTTCCCTGAGGCACCAAGAATTCTGCTGAGAAGGAGATAACAACAACAAAGCTGCTAATTCTATGGAATAAAGAAGTTCATCAGATGAAGTCATTGTTTACCTAGTCAATGACAACTAGTCATTGTCTAGTTTCATTCCTCATTCCTGCTACTCTTTCCTTATGTATTAGTTAGGATAAGTTAGGTTATGTGGCAGTAACAAACCCCAAATGTTAATGGTATAAAATAACAAAAGTTTCTCTTCTCACTCATGCTACTTATCTGTTGCAAGTCATCAGGGCCTCTGTTGCAAGTCATCAGGGTCTCTGTTCCACTTCATCTTTTATTCTGGGACAAAGGCTGATGAAGACTCCACTACCTCTTCTTTCCTGAAGAGGGAAGATAGATTACTCTGGCAATGAAATGCTCAGCCTGGAAATGGCAGGCATCACTTCTGCTCACAATTCATTGGCTATCCCTGGACACAAGGAGGGCTAGGATGGCAATAGGGTAGGATACAACTGTATCATTTGGCAAAAAGCACCAATGTCTATCACACCTTCATACTCTTACTTTAAGTCACAGTGGGATAATTTGTTTTTAGAATGTGCACATGTTGTTCTTTTTGACCTCCTCCCTCAATACTTCTGGAAAGATTCAACTTGATTTGTAGTTTCAGTTGAAGCAATATGCCTCTGGAGAGTCATCTTTCTGTCTTATCTGCTTCTGTTTCTCCCTTCCCAGTCCAGGTCAAGTGCCCTTTCGTTGTGCTCTCCAACTCTCCTTGTTTCCTTCCAGCATAAATTTTATCATATCCTCTGAATGTGATTGCTTATGTAATGTTTTCTCTTTTACACACAAGACTGTATTCCCTGGTGTCAAGGACTGTATCCCCAGTGCCTAGAGTGCTTTCTGGCACATTGTAGGTTCACAATAAAGGTGGAATGAATGAATGTTTAGAGCTTTATCTCCTTGATCCTAAGCTTTTGCCCTTTTGTCACATCAAGCTGCGTGGGTCAGAGGAGGAGATGAAGCCGAAATCTGCTTTCCACTCTTGAGCTGAGAGAATCTGGAACAGGCTTAGAAAGTAAGAGTACGTCATTTGAAATTTGAGCTTCATTGATGAGCTAATCCTGGGACACATACTTTCTTGGGTGTGTTAACTGGGGTTAATGAGGAAAAAATGGCTATTCAGACAATTTTATGTTCACTAAGTGAAGAGTACCATGGAATTTAGACTTCTTCCACAACAGGCTCTGTTAAGGAGTTTCTAATAGCCAGATGATACATGATTTGGGGGATAGAGTTGAAGCTCATGTGCTGAACTCTTGTTGTGTGGGTTTTAATGTTTTCTTTGCAAATTAAACATTAGACATCCTGACTGTGCTTGCTCTTAGCTAGGGATATGGGTGTGTAGCTCAGGTCATTTGTTTGACAATCTTTACTAGAACTTGATTGGTCTCTTTAGTAACAAAGAGACAAGGGCAGCACTTAGATAAAATAAAATCCTTGAAGAAGTGCTCAAGCTCATTTGTAATTACAGAAAAACAAGTTTAACTAAGCAGCTCTCAGACTGGCAAAAATTTAAAAGGTGATAATGTGCTGATGAAGATATGGGGATATAAGAATCTTTACATCCTACATAATGTAGATTGGTTTGGCTATTCCGGAGAACAATTTGGCACTACTCCACTTGCTCCATGAATTATTTATTGAGCACCATCCTTGTGTCAAGTACTGTTCCAGGTGCTTGGGATATTAGCAGTGAACAAAACTGACAAAATCTATTAAAATTTTATGATATCATTTATTATAATAAGATAATACATTAATACATACATTTAATTTATTAGATAGTTGCAAGTGCTAAGTAGAGAAGTTAAACCAGGAAAGAGGGATACGAAATGCTATATGGGGTTGAAATCAAAGAAAAAGTGGCCAATAAAGGCCTCATTGATTTGGGGGATTATATAGCTAACTTAGTCATATTAGATATACATGTAGAGTATTACCCAGAAATTCTGCTTCTGAATATATATATATATATATATATATATATATATATAGGAATATCCCCACACAAAGCCATAGCGGGATATATATGAAGATATTTGTGGAAGTGTTATTTGTGGTGGTGGAAGTTTAGCAGAATCCTAATGGAAGACTCTTGAGAGTCCCTTGGACTGCAAGGAGATCCAACCAGTCCATTCTGAAGGAGATCAGCCCTGGGATTTCTTTGGAAGGAGTGATGCTAAAGCTGAAACTCCAGTACTTTGGCCACCTCATGCGAAGAGTTGACTCATTGGAAAAGACTCTGATGCTGGGAGGGATTGGGGGCAAGAGGAGAAGGGGACGACAGAGGATGAGATGGCTGGATGGCATCACTGACTTGATGGACGTGAGTCTGAGTGAACTCCAGGAGTTGGTGATGGACAGGGAGGCCTGGCATGCTGCGATTCATGGGGTCGCAAAGAGTTGGACATGACTGAGCGAATGAACTGACTGAACTGAATGGAAGCCTTTGACTGAGAGAGTGGCTAGGTTAGAATATGGTGGGGGCATGCCATGGAGTATTATGCAGCAGTTTAAGTAACAAGATGAATACACATGGCAACATGCATGCATGCATGCTAAGTCACTTCGGTTGTGTGACCCTATGGATGGGGACCCTCCAGGCTCCTCTGTCCATGGGATTCTCTAGGCAAGAATACTGGAGTGGGTTGCCGGGCATGCCCTCCTCCAAGGACACAAAGATTGATCTAAAACATGATACTGAATGAAAAACAGTAAGAAACAGGATGAGATATGTAACATAGAACCACTTATGTATATTAAGATCCATGCACACAATACACAGTTTGAAAGAACACATTCAAACAAAAAAAGTTACATGTTAAACACCTTAGAATGGCCATGGGGATGAGGAAAAAAAGGAAATGGAAAAGGGAATGGATTATAGGGTTTAAAATAGGATAAAATGGACATAACAACACATTGATTTGGTGTTTAGAAAACCTAGGTTTCTGCAACCTGAGAGTCAAGTGTCTAATTCACTTGCCTCATCTGAGCTTTCATTTCCTCAGCTATATGGGAATACTATTACCAGTCTAAGTTAACTTTCAGGGTTGTCACAAGATTAGTTTGTTAATGGACAGGAAGGGACTTAAAGAAGTTTAAAGTGAACAAACACACTTAGCTAACACAAACAATAATCATTGTTGCACAGAACGAGCATTTGCTGTTTGCTTTCCTACCAGGCATTTCTACTTTGTTCCTTCCCACCAATTCTGATTCCTATTTGGGGATACATGTAGTTTTGAGGCAGCTGACTCTATTCTCAGGTGGAACACATGGCTGTTATAAGCAGTGGCTCATTCCATCCCCTGGTCTCAGTGATTGATTTGGGATGGGCATTTGACCCAAGCTATTGAAATCCAATAGAATCTGAAGACTTTGGGAATACTGGGTGTCTTCCTTGTTTGACATGAATGGGGTAGTATGTGGCTCTGGAAGTAGCAGCTTGGGGATGAAACTTCTTAAAATAGTGCAAAGCACAAAGTAAAATGGGTGGTTCCTGAGATTGGATTGATACATATCTCTACACCAGATGGAAATGTTCTCCAGAAAGTGCCCTGAAATGGATTGTTCAAGGTTTTCAGCAGTTCCACACTGCAAATGATGTCAGCTGCTCCTACTTTGAATGAGGAAAAAAGATATCTGCTTTCCTACATTTGTTTGCTGATCTGTTGTTGACAAGAGAAAGAATCCTGGAAATAAAATTGTTGCAGGTGCCTGATGATTCCAATCCTTTCACCACATGTGATGAAATGGAGATCTTGGTTTGTAAAGGATGTCCCTCTAGAGGATCGTGGACTTCAGAATTGAACTTCACAAGGGAGCACGAGGAGCCTCAGTCCAGAGTGTCCTCTGCTCAGCACAGCTCTTTAGATTCTCAAGGCTGAGTCTGCAGAGCAAATGCTGTTGAAATGATACAGCAGCCAAAATGCTAACAAAGAGTGTTACATTCATCATTCAAACTGCTTCTTCCCTTCAGTAGCCTTGCCTTCTAGATAGAGGACTTTAACACCCCCTAAGCATTCTTTGTACAGTTGGTTTCTCAGATTTGGGGTAGCCAGGCAGGAAAAGGGAAGAATGAGTCTCCAGAATGGTAGCTCTTGCTTGTCACACATATCATCAGACTTGTCCAGGAGGCCTATCGTGCTTACTGGGCATGATGGAGAATATGGAAGTTTGATACCCGGATCATACCCTTATTCAACAGAGTGCTTAGTTAGCAAGACAGGAAATACAGAGTCACTCACTAATCATCGGAGAAGGCAATGGCACCTCACTCCGGTACTCTTGCCTGGAAAATCCCATGGACCGACGAGCCTGGTAGGCTGCAGTCCATGGGGTCGCTAAGAGTCCAGGACACGACTGAGCGACTTCACTTTCACTTTTCACTTTCATGCATTGGAGAAGGAAATGGCAACCCACTCCAGTGTTCTTGCCTGGAGAATCCCAGGGATGGGGGAGCCTGGTGGGCTGCCGTCTATGGGGTCACACAGAGTCGGACACGACTGAAGTGACTTAGCATAGCACTAATCATGCTCCTTCTAAAAACAGTTTTTTTTTTTTTTTTTTTTTTGCCTAATTTACTCCTAACTTATCCTCAGCTCAAATATCACTTCCTCAGAGATGTTTTCTCTGGTCAAATCCCTATAATACAAACTCTCATGAAAGTGAAAAGTGAAAGTTGCTCAGTTGTGTCCAACTCTTTGTGATTCCATGTACTATACAGTCCATAGAATTCTCCAGGCCAGAATACTAGAGTGGGTAGTCTTTCCCTTCTCCAGGGGATTCTCCCAACCCAGGGATCGAACCCAGGTCTCCCACATTGCAGGTGGATTCTTTACTAGCTGAGCCACAAGGGAAGCCCACTAACTCTCAGAGCTGGATATAAATCTCATTTGTCACACCAATTACACTCACATTTTACAATTACTGGTTTTTACATTTGCTTTTTTTAGATTAAATTCAGTCTCTCTCACTAGACTCTAAGTTCCTTGAGGGCAGAGATGGTCTAAGTCTTGGTTGCTTAACAAGCACATATGAAACTTCTACGATATGTCAGGCAATTCTCTCGATAATTTACAAATATTAATTTACTTAATTCTCATATTAACTCCATGAATCATTATTATTGTTATACATACAGAGGAAACTGAGATCCAGAGAGGCAGCAGAGCTTGTCAAAGCTCAGAAAACTAAGAAATGCACAGAGCCAGGATTCAAACCTAGGGAGGCAGGTTCTTCTGGAGTCAGTGTTGTTAACCATTATGCTATAGCTATTTTGCTCATTTCCAGTACTTAGTGCACTGCTTGACTCATATAGCTCGATGAACATTTGTTGGATGAATCAATGGATCTTGTCCTTTGTAGTCCTAAGTCAGACATCCCCCAAAATTGGCCTAATAATCACATGTTGATCTACAACTCATATATATTAAACTTACATTTCACTTATGACAAGATGATATAGCCCTCTTTGTGACTTTTGATGTTCTTTTAAGTTTTAAATTTTTTTTATTCTTTAACTTTTATTAATTTAAAGGCCTGGTTCTCAGGCCTTCAAGATCAGATTGAATTATATCACCAGCTTTCCTGGATCTTCAGTTTGCAGATGCAGACTGTGGGAATTCTTAGTCTCCATAATTTTTTGTTGCAATCTTTTAAAATTAATTTGAGTCTCCATAATTTCATGAGCTAATTTCTCATGAGCCAATTCCATAATTTTATGAGGCAATAATTCCATATGCCTCATAATTTCATGAGCCAATTCCAGGGGATCAGGTATCCAATTCCAGGACTCAGGTATCCAACCTGGGTCTCCTGCATTGCAGGCAAATTCTTTACCATCTGAGACACCAGGGAAGCTCAGTTCTTCCAAATAAATATATATTATTTTATATAATAAAGGCCTATCTATCATCTCTATATCCATTTGGTTCGACTTCTCTAGAGAAGCCTGATGAATACATCAATTATATGCTATCTATATGAAACCCACTTTAAGTATAAAGACACACATAGGTTAAAGAGTTAAAGGATGGGAAATGGTATGCCATGAAAACACTAAATAAAAGAAAGCTGGAATAGCTATATTAATATCAGATAAAGTAGACTTCAGAGCAAGGAAATTACCGGAGATACTGAAAGATGTTCCATAATTATAAAGGAGTCAATTCTCCCTAAATATATTAAATTTTAAAATATGTTTGCATCTAACAACAGAGCTTCAAATATCTGAGTAAAAATTGATAGAAGTAATGAGAAAAAGATGAACCAACAATTATTGTTGGAGACTGCAATGCTTTTCTGTCAGCAACAGATAGAACAAGTTTATAGATAACCATTAAGGACACAGAAGACCAGAATAATGTTGTCAACAACTTGATCTAATTTCCATTTATAAAACACTTAACCCAACAACAGGGGAATAAACATGATTTTCAAATGCAGAAAGAACATACACCTAAAGAGAGCATATTCTGGGCTACAACACACACCTTAAGACTTTTAAAAGAATAGAAATAATGCAATGATCCTAACAGGACCAATCTAAAATTCAATACAAAGATATCTGGAAAATCTCCAAATATTTGGCTCAGACAGTAAAGCGGCTGCCTGCAATGAGGAAGACCTGGGTTCGATCCCTGGGTTGGGAAGATACCCTGGAGAAGGAAATGGCAACACACTCCAGTACTCTTGCCTGGAAAATTCCATGGACTGAGGAGCCTGGTAGGCTACAGTCCATGGGGTCACAAAGAGTCGGACACGACTGAGCAACTTCACTTCACTTCTATATAACCCATGGGTCAAAAAGATAGTTTCTAGGGAAAATTTTTAAAATATTCTGAATTGAATGAAAGAAAATAAAACACATCACGGCACAGTTGTGGGATGAAATTAGAGCAACACTTAGAAGGAAATCTATAGCAATTAATGCTTATATTAGAAATAGATCGATCTAAAATCAGTAATCTAAATTTCTTTGTGAAACTAGAGAAAGAAGAGCAAAACCAAAACAAGCAGAAGGAAAAAATGAAAACAAGAGCATAAATCAGTGAAATTAAAACTAGAAAAGCAAGAAAAAGTCAGTGAAGCCAAAAGTTGGTTCTTTTAAAAGATCAATAAAATTGACAAAACTTTGTACAGGCTGACCAATACCAAAGAAGATATAAAGTACCAATATCAGTAATGAGAGAGTGGATATCACTACAGAACCCACAGACATGAAACAGAAATAAAAGAATACCACAAAGAACTCTGCCCATAATTCTGTGATATAGAGATAATGGATCCTGAAGGGTTCTATTTGCATTAAATAATTGAGTCAGACACAACTTGGCGACTGAACAACAACAACATACAGTTAAGAGTGGATAGACCAGGGTGGCCATAGACAATTTATTAGAAAGAATTACACTACAGAGGTGGCAGCTCTAAATCCTTCTGCTATTGATAGATATATCACTCAAGAACTGACATTTTCCTAACTAGCAGGGCATGTGTGCTTGCTAGGTCACTTCAGTCATGTCCGACTCTGTGGTCCTATGGACTGTAGCCACCAGGCTCCTCTGTCCATGGGATTCTCCAGGCAAGAACACTGGAGTGGGTTGCTGTGCCCTCCTCCAGAGTATCTTCCCTCTTAACTAGCAGATTGCATGAAACGAATGTCCTAGTACAATGAATGTTAGAAATGGGCTCTTCTTTGTAGAATGAAAGGTATTCAATATATCTGGATTAGCTATAGTAAATTGAAGACACTCCTTATCTTTGCACAAACAGAATATAAGAATCCACCAGGGCTTTTACCCTATCAAAACCTCTATAGGCTGACATGAATGACTTGATCTCAAATGGGTCCTGTGCTCAGCCATTAATCGAGGAGGATTTCTAACTGCATGATGTCAGCTAGAGGATATGCGCTGTGTCTTTCAAAAGGATGTTCTTAGAGCACTTAAAAGGACAGAGATCTGGGGCTTCATCAAGTTTATGGAACAGGTTTCATGATGTGTTGGTCATAGTGTGCTAATAAATAATGTCTTTATTAGTGTGCTAATAAATAATGTCTTTATGAGGAGGAGATTTATCTAAGCCCTTGTTTTATTATAATCCTTTATGGAGAGCAAAGAGGAGTAATTAGACTTCCCTGCATCAAACTTCTTTGCTGGCCATTATTATTTACCATATAATAGTTGTGCATTACCAAGTGATGTAGGTCACTCTGCATCAGCTAGGTAGTATGCTAACCATTTTGTGTTCATGAACTCATTTATTTCTCAAAGCAATGTTAGGAGACAGAAGCAAATGATACGATAAAACAGTAAGATGAGATTCAGAAAGATGAAATTATTTACCTAAGCAACTCTAGGGACCAGGTTCTCTGATTTTAGTGCTAGTGTTTTAAGCTCTTCATTCCCTTTAACCACCTGATTTTTTTTATCATCATCTTTTAAGAATATACAGAATCAGATAAATGATATCAGTAGAAGTCAGCCTTCTATAGAGCTGAGGACAGTTTAAATTCATAGGTTCTGGGTATTAGAGATACAAGGGGCTCAGATATGAGAAGGTTAGTATGGCAACTATATTGACCTCAATTTTCCTGATGACACTTGTGGTTGAGTTTTTTCCAAGGTAACACCTTTACTGAAACATAATTCACATATCATAAAATTCACCCTTTTAAAGTATACAATTAAATAGTTTCTAGTATATCCTGAGTTGTGTGGCTCTTGTCTATTAGCTCTGTTTGGGGAATTTAATATTTTGGTGTTTGTGACAATAGTCAAACTTTGACTGGTAGCCTATTGTTGGGCCATCTTTGCTCCCAAAAGACAAACCTTGAGTGTTCCACCAGGTTCCTCAAGCTTTAGTCTTTGCAGAAATCATCCAAATGAGCATTTAGGGTGACTCCCTGAAATATGAGCATTTAAAAATTTTTTCTTGTGTAAGCAATTAACTAGACCTACCCAGACCTCCAACGGAAAATACATCTGTGAGGTAGATGGGAGAAGCACCACCCTACCCTACTGGCACTTGGGATGAAACTTTCAAAGCAATTAAACTTACTGTTTCAATCATTTCTTCTGGTTCAGACACTGGTTCTTAATCTGAGGCCACAACTGTTAACTGAACCAGGGAGTTATGAAGGACCTGCAAATCTACCTGTGGACGAGGCATTGTTTTTATTTTGGATGAATATGTCTTACATATATATTTACTACTTCTTTATAAACCATACAGGTTTGCTGTTGTGATTAATCAAGTATGTGCATGCGTGTATGCTCAGCGGCTTCAGTTGTGCCCCACTCTGTGTGATGCTATGGACTGTAGCCTGTGAGGCTCCTCTGTCCATGGCATTCTCCAGGCAAGAATACTGGAGTGAGTTGCCATGCCCTTCTCCAGGGGATCTTCCCAACCCAGGAACTGAAACTGCATCGCCCACATTGCAGGTGAACTCTTTACCACTGAGCCACCGGGGAAGCACAAAAACCTTCTAAACATGTAGCTGAATTCCCAGTAACTTTTCATTATATAGTTTCTCAATCAGCAGATATGAAAGCACAACTTCCATCATGGGATAATCAGAGACTTTTGAGTCACAAAAGAAGTCATGTGAACTCGAAAGAGTTGAGGAATAGCCAAGTTAAATAATGACCCTACTTCATTGGGTACAAAATTTTCATTTAGTAGGGCATCAACTTGTCTGCAGTCATTAATACAGTAGTGTGAATTCATTGGCTTGCTTCAGAGTAGGCAACTGAACATTTCTACCCTGGAAGCAGGGAGGGGATCAAAAATGGCCCCAAGCAATTCTAGTGTGCTAACAAGGTCAGCTTTTCAGGAGCCATGTGTGCTTGAGGAAATTTATTCTTTTTGTATTTATGACAGTAACTTTGATGGATTACTGTTTAGCTGGTATAACTCCAAATGTTCTGCAGCTTCTTCCAGTGTTGGAAGACACACAGATGTAAACAAGAGAATGCTGAGCACCAAGGGTGTATGCTAAAAGGGAGGAGGGAGCCGTGACCAAGACCAAATCTGCCCACTTAGTTTGTTGGAAGGGCAAGGAGAGAATTGTGTCTACCCTGAAACTTTTGCAGGCTACCTGAGACTTCTTTTGAGCTTCTTTCCATTTTCTTTCAGAATCTCCTTCCCCTATACTTGCTTGCAAATCTTTCCCACCCCATCCAACCCAGAGTCCCACTTTCTATCCAAAGCTATTTAATCAGCTCAAATTGTCTTGTGTTTTTCTGGAGGGGTTCCCTCTTCAGCATTGCCAGAATGTCTCAATATTCTTGGAGTGTGTCCTCAGTTTTCCAAAACTTCGGGGCGTCCCATAGCCACAGCTCTGACTTCAAATACCCACTGACCTTTTCCTTTCAAGCAAACATCCTCCTCCTTCCCCATCACATTGCATCAGAGCTTCCTCAAGCCTGTTGTCCTGCTTCAGGCATCCCTCTGCCTGTGCCTTGGGGTTAATATCTGGTCCTTTCCAATCCCATCCCATGTGACTGTGTCTTTGTTTCTGATCCAGGAGAGTAATCACACTCAGGCTGGGTCTCCACTAGCCAAAGCAAAAGAGACATTTGGGGGAAACAGTTGGCCAGTCCCTGCAGAAGGGTTTTTTGGGTTGCCTGACAACCAACTGATTGCCTCAATTCTCCTTTCACATCAATAACCTCGGAGCCATAAGTGGTACTTTCATTGGCATTAGCAAAGCAAGTGTACGATGATGTTAGTTGCTTGAGAGGAGACCATATCCCAAGAGGTACTCCAGAGAATTTATTTTCTTAGAATTGCAGAGTAAAAGGCTCCTGAGAACTGGGTTGAAAACTTTGTGTTTGCCTTACTCCAACCTCTGTCTGACTGCCACCTAGTGGCATGGGAAGGCGGGGTGGGGTTGGGAGTGGGAGTGGTCCATGGGGTGCAGTCAATAAGTGGGTGTGTTGTCTGGAGAATTGGAAAATAAAAATAGAATTGACTAAAAATTAGACTTGTTATCACTGTGCACCAGCAATCCTAAATAATGTCAGGGATAAAATACTTCTCACTTTGTTATGTCACTTTCCCTACTCCAGAACCTAAGCAGTCCCCTCCTCCCCCATGGAGAGGCATACTTAATGCTGACTTTTCAGGTAATACTTCGGATTTACATCTATTCCTTTCAAAATTTCCCTGTCTTGTGTTCCATCCCTCTAGGGCTCTGCTATTTTCCTTGGTGGAATTTCTTTATAGGGGAGGACTTGCAGTGGCTACCCCACTCACCCTACTGTAAGGAGCACCTACTTGTAACAGGAGTCACCACAAGAATCAATGCTGAAGTCCAATGCTTGTTGAAATTCTTTGAAAGCAGTGAAACCTTGTCTGCAAATGAAAACGGTGTGTAACTCCAACTCCTAAGTCTTCATTAAGCTTGTCCTTTAATGTCATTTCTTCTTTGCTCCTCCATGATGAGGGCAAACCACCATGACCTGCACTCTCATAGCGTGCCTTGGACTGATTCTTTCATCCCACCCATCACACTTGGAATTACGTGTTCAGTGCCTGTATTCTCTGGTAGACCGCAACCTTGGTGTGTACAAATGCCAGGTTTCTCTTGTTCACTGTTGAGAGCTCAGAAACAAGCATACTACCTGGTCTTCTGCAGAGTCTTTGATATGAGGTGACTATCTTGATCGCTGGACTGAAAATGGCCAAAGGCCCTTCTGCAGTGTTTCATCAGGCAGACATTCAGACTGGAAAGGTAGGAATGGCTTGCTTACTTGGTGCTGTCTACTTCCTCCAGCCCCCCAAATATCAGCCTCCACACCCAACACACACAACCCCTTGTTCCTATGGCCTCTATTGCTAAAAAGTTTTCAGCCACCCCGACCCTCTGCCTGTCACTTTGTAATGGGAAAAATTCATTTCGAGGGTAATAAAGGGTAATAAAATCTTTAAAACTGAAAAGGTATCTGAGGATTGAGCAGTTCTCCTTCACTTCACCGAACCTGCTTCCTTCTGAAGGCCTAGGCAGCTGTCCTGAAGGAACTTCTGCCCTGAAGGAACTCAGGTTCTGCTTTTTGAGTGAGGTCATTAATGGTGGAACCCAAAGTGTCTTTGAGGAGCAAAGTAGGTCTGGTGTGGGACAGTGGAATGTGAAGAGGGGATGACAGCACGGGGACCCAGAAAGAGAGAGGAGGCTGGCAAGCACAACCTTCGCCTTCTTTGAGATTTTGCCTGGAGCCTGCTCTTCACCCCTTTCTCACCGGCCCCACCCTGAAAAGTGAAAGGAAACTCCCCACGTGCTCCTCTCTCATACCCCCTGCCCTTGCCCCTAGGACTGAGTTTAAGCAGGTACTAATTAGTGCTCTATATAATTTGGCTCCATTCAAGGTTCAAGAGGCTTGTGTTGACTGGCCTGGAGATATGAGCATCACACAGAATAATGTTTCTAAAAGAAAATGCATGCTGGAGTCTAATTTTGGGGCCAATATTTCATTCTTAGTTTTGGGACTGCTTGTAATCGGAGCTGACTTGGAACTCCTATTGTCTACGTTAACTTTAAGCAAGAGCTTAGGTCTGTTGTACTCTCCATTTTGTGAAGGCTTCATATATACCATGTGGGAGTCTATTCACAGAGTTTTGTTCAGTTCAGTTCAGTCGCTCAGTCATGTCCAACTCTTTGCGACCCCATGAATTGCAGCACGCCAGGCCTCCCTGTCCATCATCAACTCCCAGAGTTCACCCAAACTCACATCCATCGAGTCGGTGACGCCATCCAGCCATCTCATCCTCTGTCGTCCCCTTCTCCTCCTCCTCCTAATCCCTCCCAGCATCAGAGTCTTTTCCAATGAGTCAACTCTTCACATGAGGTGGCCAAAGTACTGGAGTTTCAGCTTTAGCATCAGTCCCTCCAATGAACACCCAGGACTGATCTCCTTTAGGATGGACTGGTTGGATCTCCTTGCAGTCCAAGGGACTCTCAAGAGTCTTCTCCAACACCATAGTTCAAAAGCATCAATTCTTCAGGGCTCAGCTTTCTTCATAGTCCAACTCTCACATCCATACATGACCACTGGAAAAACCATAGCCTTGACTAGACGGACCTTTGTTGGCAAAGTAATGTCTCTGCTTTTCAATATGCTATCTAGGTTAGTCATAACTTTCCTTCCAAGGAGTAAGTGTCTTTTAATTTCATGGCTGCAGTCACCATCTGCAGTGATTTTGGAGCCCAAAAAAATAAAGTCTGACACTGTTTCCCCATCTATTTCCCATGAAGTGATGGGACCAGATGCCATGATCTTAGTTTTCTGAATGTTGAGCTTCAAGCCAACTTTTTCACTCTCCTCTTTCACTTTCATCAAGAGGCTTTTTACTTCCTCTTCACTTTCTGCCATAAGGGTGGTGTCATCTGCATATCTGAGATTATTGATATTTCTCCTGGCAATCTTGATTCCAGCTTGTGCTTCTTCCAGCCCAGCGTTTCTCATGATGTACTCTGCATATAAGTTAAATAAGCAGGGTGACAATATACAGCCTTGACGTACTCCTATTCCTATTTGCCTATAGTTTGTCTAAATCTTGTATTACTCTATAGATAGTATATATAGAAATATACCACTTATCATCTACAATATTGAAGTCTAAGAATCCTTCACAGCTGTGAGGCTGATACCAAAAATGCAAGGACATCTTGCTTTAAGCACTAAAAAAAAATTATGTGTAAATCTAATATATATCAGTGATTTTAAAAGATACCTTATACCATAATGGAAGAGAATATTAAAACTAATGTGTGTGTGCGTGTGTGTGTATAACTAGATCACTTTGCTGTACTACAGAAACTGGCACAACATTGTAAATCAACTTAACAAAAATATACATGTTGATAAAATAAATAAAAGAAAAGGTACCTATGGCAAATCATTTTGCAAGGCAAACACTTTTTCATTTGTATTTGTTAACCCAGATTTTATTCATTTTCTTTCAGTTCAGTTCAGTCCCTCAGACCCGTCCAACTCTTTGCGATCCCATGGATTGCAGCACGACAGGGCTCCCTGTCCATCGCTAACTCCCAGAGTCTACTCAAACTAATGTCCATTGAGTTGGTGATGCCACCCAACTGTCTCATCCCATGTTGCCCCTTCTCCTCTTGCCTTCAACCTTTCCCAGCATCAGGGTCTTTTCTAATGAGTCAGTTCTTTGCATCAAGTGGCCAAAGTATTGGAGTTTCAGCTTCAGCATCAGTCCTTGCAATGAATATTCAGGACTGATCTCCTTTAGGATGGACTGGTTGGATCTTCTTGCTGTCCAAGGGACTCTCAAGAGTCTTTTCCAACACCACAGTTCAAAAGCATTATTTCTTCAGTGCTCAGCTTTCTTTATAGTCCAACTCTCACATCCATACATGTCTCCTGGGAAAACCATAGTTTTGACTAGATGGACCTTTGTTGGCAAAGTAATGTCTCTGCTTTTTAATATGTTGTCTAGGTTCGTCACAGCTTTTCTTCCAAGGAGCAAGAATCTTTTAATTTCATGACTCCAGTCACCATCTGCAGTGATTTTTGAGCCCCCCAAAATAGAGTCTATCACTGTTTCCACTGTTCCCCCATTTATTTGCCATGAAGTGATGGGACGGGATGCCATGATCTTAGTTTTCTGAATGTTGAGTTTTTAGGCCAATTTTTTCACTCTCCTCTTTCACTTTCATCAAGAGGCTCTTTAGTTCTTTGCTTTCTGCCATAAGGGTGGTGTCATCTGCATATCTGAGGTTACTGATATTTCTCCTGGCAATCTTGATTCTAGTTTGTGCTTCATCCAGTCCAGCATTTCTCACGATGTACTCTGCATATAAATTAAATAAGCAGGGTGACAATACACAGCCTTGACGTACTCCTTTCGAGATTTGGAACCAGTCTGTTGTTCCATGTCCAGTTCTAACTGTTGCCTCCTAACCTGTATACATATTTCTCAAGAGGCAGGTCAGCTGGTCTGGTATTCCCATCTCTTTCAGAATTTTCCACAGTTTGTTGTGATTCACACTGTCAAAGGCTTTGGCATAGTCAATAAGCAGAAGTAGATATTTTTCTGAAACTCTCTTGCTTTTTCTATGATCCAGCAGATGTTGGCAATTTGATCTCTGGTTCCTCTGCCTTTTCTAAATACAACTTGAACATCTGGAAGTTCACGGTTCATGTACTGTTGAAGCCTGGCTTGGAGAATTTTGAGCATTACTTTACTAGTGTGTGAGATGAGTGGAATTGTGCTGTAGTTTGAGCATTCTTTGGCATTGCTTTTCTTTGGGATTGGCATGAAAACTGACCTTTTACAGTCCTATGGCCACTGCTGCCTTTTTCAAATTTGCTGGCATATTGAGTGCAGCACTTTATCAGCATCATCTTTCAGGATTTGAAATAGCTCAACTGGAATTCCATCACCTCCACTAGCTTTGTTTGTAGTGATGCTTCCTAAGGCCCACTTGATTTTTGCATTCCAGGATGTCTGGCTCTATGTTGGTGATCACACTATCGTATTTATCTGGGTCATGAACATCTTTTTTTGTATAGTTCTTCTGTGTATTCTTGCCACCTCTTCTTAATATCTTCTGCTTTTGTTAGGTCCATACCATTTCTGCCCTTTATTGTGCCCATCTTTGCATGAAATGTTCCCTTGGTGTCTCTAATTTTCTTGAAGAGATCTCTAGACTTTTCCATTCTATTGTTTTCCTCTATTTTTTTTGCACTGATCACTGAGGAAGGCTTTCTTATCTCTCCTTGCTATTCTTTGGAACTCTGCATTCAAATGGGTATATTTTTCCTTTTATCCTTTGCCTTTTGCTTCTCTTCTATTCACAGCTATTTGTAAGCCTCCTCAGACAACCATTTTACCTTTTTGCATTTCTTTTTCTTGGGGATGGTCTTGATTCCTGTCTCCTGTACAATGTCACAAACCTCTATCCATAGTTCTTCAGGTACTCTATCAGATCTAGTTCCTTAAATCTATTTCTCACTTCCACTGTATAATTGTAAGGGATTTGATTTAGGTCTTACCTGAATGGTCTAGTGGTTTTCCCTACTTTCTTCAATTTAAGTCTGAGTTTGTCAATATGGAGTTCATCGTCTGTGCCACAGTCAGCTCCTGGTCTTGTTTTCACTGACTGTATAGAACTTCTCCATCTTTGGCTGCACAAAATATAATCAATTTGATTTCAGTATTGATCATCTGGTGATGTCCATGTGTAGAGTCTTTTCTTGTGTTGTTGGAAGAGGGTGTTTGCTCTGACCAGGGCATTCTCTTGGCAAAACTCTATTAGCCTTTGTCCTGCTTCCTTCTGTACTCTAAGGCCAAATTTGCCTGTTACTCCAGGTGTTTCTTGACTTCCTACATTTGCATTCCAGTCCCCTATAATGAAAAGGACATCTTTTTTGGGGTATCAGTTCTAGAAGGTGTTGTAGGTCTTCTTAGAACCGTTCAGCTTCTTTGAATTAGTGGTTGGGGGATAGACTTGGATTACTGTTATATTCAATGATTTGCCTGTAGAAGAATACAGATCATTCTGTCATTTTTGAGATTATACCCAAGTAGTGCATTTTGGACTCTTTTGTTGACTATGATGGCTACTCCATTTCTTCTAAGGGATTCTTGCCCACAGTAGTAGATATAATGGTCATCTGAGTTAAATTCACCCATTCCAGTCCATTTTAGTTCGCTGATTCCTAAAATGTTGATGTTCACTCTTGCCATCTTCTGTTTGACCACTTCCAATTTTCCTTGATTCATGGACCTAACATTCCATGTTCCTATGTAATGTTGTTCTTTACAACATTGGACTTTACTTCCATCATTTTCCCTAGGTACAGAGAAAATGTCCTGAAGGCTGGCCTTGCCCCTGGATATTTAATCTCCAGACTGCTTTCTTTCCCAACTGGAGAAAGTATCTCATCATATTGACTATTCACTTGGCAAATATTTATTGAATGTTTTGAAGTGCTGGGCACTGGGTCCCTACCCTCTTGGAGTTCTCCAGACTCATCAGGGAGACTGCAGCTGGGCAAATGCTTCACATTTTAACACATGAAGGCATGCAAAAGGTGAAGGCACTCATTGTCCTTATCTCTAAAATAAGGTCAGTAATAGTAACTATTACATAAGGCTGTGCTGAGGATTAACTGGGAAAACATGCATGTCAGTTGATGACTACAGTGGCTGGTAAGTGTTTTGGTTGTTATTTCTCGGGGCAACAATTATCTGTGCCTGAAAGAGGTGAATAAGATCAGAGACGAGCAATAGGAGTTTTAAAAAATGAGTAGGTGTTTGTGAAGTAGAAGTATCAGAGGATGAATGTTCCAGGAAAATGGAGCTGTGTGTGAAGACACAGAAGTAGTAAGGACCCAGTAAGTATCTGGAAAATGGATCTGGCATGTTGGAGGATACAGTGCATAGGGAGAAATGGAAAATGGTGGTAAACTACTGGGGGGCAAGCAAGACTCCAGGGAGGAGGTGACATTTGGACTGGGTCTTGAAGGATGAGTAGGATGCCAGGCAAAGAAGAAGAAAGAATATACTAGTGGTGGGAACACATATACAAAGGCACAAAGTTGTAAATGCATATGAACTATTTGGGAGACTGCATGCTATGGCCAGGGCTCTGCATTCAAGGACTTCTCTCCTCTGCTTAGAGGATTCAGAGATATCAGACCTTGTTTGGCAGATTGGTGGGATGGGCCCCCTGAAGTCAGTTTGCATGAGGGATTCATTGGGGAATAAAAGCAGTGCATGTGCAACAAAGGAAAGAGGGATGAAGGGAACAGATTCACATCTGTCTTACATGCTTACACAGGCAGACCTCAGAGACATTGCAGGTTCGGTTCCAGACTACCACAATAAACCAAATATGCAAATAAAGCAAAGCACATAAATTGTTTTGGTTCCAGAGTACACATAAAAGTTTTGTTTACACTGTAGAGTATTCTCTTAAGTGTACAACAGCATTATGTCTAAAAAAACAATGTGCATACCTTAATTTAAAAAAAAAGGCCTTATTGGTAAAAACGTCTAACGACCATCTGAGCCTTTGGTGAGTTGTAACCATTTTACAATGGGCTTCCCTGGTGGCACACTGGTAAAGAATCCACCTGCCTGTGCAGGTGATACAGGAGATGTGGGTTCCATGCCTGGGTCAGGAAGATACCCTAGAGAAAGAAATGGCAACCCACTCCAGTATTCTTGCTTGGGAAATCCCATGGACAGAAAAGCTTGACAGGCTACAGTGCACAGGGTCACAAAAGATTCGGACATGACTGAGAGCACACACATGCAATCTTTTTACAATGGTAACATCAAAGATCACTGACCACAGATCACCATCACAAATGTAAGAATAATGAAACGGCTTGAAATATCATGACAATTACCAAAATGTGACTCAAAGACAAGGCATGAACAAATGCTGTTGGAAAAATGGCACTGAGAGACATGCTGGAGGCAGGGTGGCCACAAACCCTTAATTTATAAAGTATGCCATAGCCTTGCAGCCTGATAGAATGTGGGGTGACTGTATTCAGCAGAACCTCTCCATATTGGCAACTGAGCCCTGAGGAAAGCTGAAAGTAGAAACTAGAGGGCTTATTAAAGGCTTGTTTCCTTAAAAACTCCAGGAGACTCAAGCACAAGCAGACTGTGCTTTGGTCTACACAAGACATACTCACCAACTCGGTGTAAACTGTTTTAGCATAAGGTGACAAGGTATAACAGAGCGGGGGGAGGGAGGAGAGTCTTCTCCCCACTTGTGCACAGGATACTGTGGCACTGCAGAACACTGAGGGCTCCAGAACACCACCAATATGGTGGTACCTCCAGGCCAGCAGAAGGCACACCCACCTGTAATGTTACAGCTGGTGGCCATGGTGACTGTCAGGACAGATGTGCTGATGGAGGCAGTAGACAGCCATCTTTTTTCCAGTAGTGCCCCTCGCAGAGGAGTGCCAAAGCAAGAAAAAACTAAAAGGGTGGGTAATGTGGTGGCAGGCAGGACTTGTCCTTGAACCCATATGAGAGGATCTTAGGAGATTCCTGGGACTCCCTTGGAGGAGGGGAGTAAAAACTATAGGAAGGAAAAGACCCTGCAAGAGGAAGATAAGGGCAAAAGGTAACAAACATGGGCTATATTTAGGGGATCAAATGGGTAGGACTTGGTGAAATTTGGATGTGGGTGATCAGGGAAATGATAGTGTGCCAGGTGAAACCAAGGTGTCTGGTTTATGTGGTTCCCCCAATGGAGGCGTTTATTGGGATTTACAGCCCATCATTCCAGAAGAAAGTATGTCAGGTATAAAGTGGGACCAAGCTAAGAGAGATGATGGGAACTAGGTGTAGCTAATTCACAGTAAGGGATTGGAAACCAAAGGCCAAAAATTTGTCTGGGTTGTGGGCAAGGGCTCTGTGTGGGGTTGTGGCTTCTCATCTCATGCAACCCAAACAGCAAGTTAACCTGACTTTCCCAACACTTTCCATCTTTTCTTCTCTATAGGATCCCTCCCTTCAATATTCAGACATGGCCAAGCATCTCCCATGTTTAAGACAAAAATTTTCCCTTGATCTCATATCCTTCTTCTGCTACTTCTTTTACCTTCTGATGGCTCAGTGAGTAAAAAAAAAAAAAAAAAAAATCTGCCTGCAATGCAGAAGACACAGGTTTAATCCCTGTGTCAGGAAGATCCTCTGGAGGAGGGCATGGCAACCCACTCCAGTATTCTTGCCTGGAAAATCCAATGGACTGAGGAGCCTGGCCGGCTACTGCCCATAGGGTTGGAAAGAGTCAGACACGATTGAGTGACTAAACACAGCATACCAAGGGTTGCCTCAAGCTGCTGCTTCCAACTGCTTATCTCCCTACTCACTTCTGGCCTCTACTCCTATCACTTCCCCAGTATTTCACCACCACTGACCTCTGTGTTGCTAACACCAGTGTGTCCTTTACTGTTGCTGCTGTTCAGTCACTAAGTCATGTCCAACTCTTTTTGACCCCATGGACTGCAGCACACCAGGCTCCTCTGTCCTCCACTATCTCTTGGAGTTTACTCAAATTCATGTCCATTGATGCTATCTAACCATGTCACACATACCCTTTTTAAGGGGCTTCCCCAATAGATCAGAGGGTAAAGAATCTGCCTGCAATGCAGGAGACACAGGAGATGGGGGTTTGATCCCTGGGTTGGGAAGATCCTCTGGAGAAGGAAATGGCAACCTACTCAAGTGTTCTTGCCTGGAAAATTTCAAGGACAGAAGAACCTGTTAGGCTACAGCCCAAAGACTTGCAAAGAGTCAGACAGGACTGAGCAACTAAACACAGTCTCCTTTTCTGACCTTACATAATTTTACATTGCAGATCTCTTGTATGTTGACTTCTGTGATAGCATTAATTTAGCTGGTATTAAGAGTTTGAGGGAATTTAGTCTGGATGGAGTCTTCCCTGGTGGCTCAGATGGTAAAAGCGTCTGCCTACAATGCGGGAGACCCGGGTTCAATCCCTGTGTTGGGAAGATCCCCTGGAGAAGGAAATGGCAACCCACTCCAGTACTCTTGCCTGGAAAATCCCATGGACAGAGGAGCCTGGTAGGTACAGTCCATGGGGTCACAAAGAGTCGGACACGACTGAGTGACTTCACTAGTCTGGATGGAAATATGTGACAATACTTTTACTTTGCTCCCTATGCAAATTTGCCACTGAGCAGCAGATCAAAATTGAGGCCCTCTTGAAACCCATGTCAATGGCCTTCTGTCCCCAGGCTCTTAAATGTCTTGGCCTAAATAGAAGCCATATATCAATGGCCCTTTTCAGTGCCATGCCGTTTTTGAACATTCATGGCCATGAGTAAATGCTCACTATGTACCAGACACTAGTTTAATCACCTAACATGAACTGACGGAATTAAATTTCACTGCAAGATTGCAGGCAAAGGTCGATGGTACCACTATCATCCCCATTTTATAGCTGGGGTGACTGACACAGCTGCTAAGTGTGGAACTGGGATTAAAAACCCAGGTCATCTGACTGCAAAGTTCTCACTCCTAACCATGAGGCTGTAGTGTGAGAGGGGTGTCAGGCTGAGTGTGCAAAAGCCAGGCCCTTCCATCACCAGTTACCCAGCCCAAGGTCTGTGCTGCCCAGAGTCATTCAGTCACATGACATTCCTGCACAGGATTTTTCCAAATGAACTTTTTATTAATTTAAAAATCCAGAAATACAGTGACTACATAAATAAGTACCCTATTTAGGTACATGTCCTGTGAGAAGAGTGAAAGGGTAATACTGTTATGTTATTCTTACTTGTTTACATGAGTTAACTAGAAAATGGCTACAGCTGCTAAGTGGTACTTACGGGCTTTGCTTGTTCCAAGTGTTTATGGTACAAATAAATACACAAGAAGAACCACATCCATTCCTCTCTACTAAGTACAGGCGGCTCGGCCTCTTCTCTCTCTCTGCAACACTCAACATTGGAGGGTTTCTACATTGGCCTCGCCCAGCACCCCAGCTCCTGCTTCACACGGCGCCTGGCCAAGGTGTGTCCCGGCGCCTGCAGGCAACAGTCTATCTAGGGAAGCTCCCTGGGTGTTCCCTTCAGGTTGAGCTTTCAGAGAACACCTGGGTGGGAAGGTTTTGGGGCTGAGTCATCAGAAGGGGAATCACCACTGACTTAGAATCCAATGACTTGTTTCCATGCTATGGAAATACTGCCACCTTTGGGTGGGAGACAGCAGCTGCTTAATGTTCAACCCCCCCCACCCCCACCACTAATACTCTGAATGTCCTCCTTCCTTCCCCTCCCCTCCTCGAGAACAATGTGTCTGAGAGGCTGGTCCCCTGAAGGCCTGGCCACCAGGCCTCTGTGTCTCTTTGATGAAAACAGACTCCTTTATGCCAGGTTGCCATAAAGACTGGACCTTTTACATTTTTCCCTATTGGTGTCAAATAACAAAAAAATGTTCATCTTACCTATGGTCACAGAGTAGGAAAAATGGGATTTCTTGGTCCTTAATATTTAAGTATTCACTAGAGTTCATCCAGGCCCCCCTGAGGAGATAAACCTAGAGAGCAGGTTTGAGATTCCTACTGTGGAGAATTTATAGTTTTCCCTCAGAATGGATCACTTGGGCTCTGGTATTAGGCTGCAAAGAGACATTTTTGGAGCAGCCCTCACTGGGATCCATGATTCAGGTTCATGCTTGGTGCATGAGAGGAGAATGGTAGGAGGGCTTAGGATAAGGATTGGTATCAGAATCCCCATTTCCCCCAGTGAGCGATAATTCTCCTAACTGAAGCTTGGGAGGACGGAGTCCCTTTGCCAAGTAAAAACCAACTCCTGTAATTGGAGAAGAGAAACTGCCCTTTTAAGAAGCTTCTAGAATTTCATCATTTAACCAAAATTTTTGGACTAGAGAACTATGACTTCAGGACAGTAAATGAGGATTGAGCTGTTAATTGGTGAGTTTTGTCAACTTGAAAACACATGGCTGACCTTGCTGACTTCTAGCAACTCTTTCCTTAAATAATTATTTTCTTTTATGTAGACTCAGTTTCTAAAAGTTTTACTCAATTCTAACTTCTTTATGGAGGTTTAGGGTGAAAAGAGAAGTGGTGCCATAAGGTAAAAGTTCTTTTCCACCTCAGAGTGAAGGCAGCCATGAAATGGTGTTCTTATTCTTTCCCAGAATCGGTGCCATCAACAACCACATCATAGACCCAGGGCACAGCCTTCTGCTCACAACTGCTTATTTATCCTCCTGGGTGCCAACTGCCTCCAAGTTACTTAGGAGTCAGGCAAGGGAAAGAAGGGGAGAGTCTACACTAGTCGTGCCTCAGAATGAAGGCTGTAGTTCAGTATGTGTGCACGCATGCACATGTGTATGTGTACCTGTGTGTGTGTGAATATGGGAAGTCATTCTAAATTTTAAAGAGAAGAATTTCATACTAATATTTTCTCTGTACTAAAGAACTCCTACTAAGAAATTCCCTTCTCTTTCTTTCACTGGAATAGCTTTCTAGAGGTTTTGTTTACTCTTTAACCTGTAAAGAAATGTGATTCTCCCAGACACTAGAGCAGTGTTGTGGCGTCCTAGCCCTCTTCCTCCCACAGAGAATTCAAAACTCTTCTAGTCTCTTTGGAGGAGATGTTTAAGGGCTGACATACCACTCCAATAAAGGAGCAAGTTATACTGTGCACGGCGTGAATAATTGACTGCATTTGAGTTTGGGGTTTTAGGACACTGTTGACTTAAGCAAAGTAAGCCTGCAGTCCAGCTGCAGCTTAAGTTTTCTTGCTTTCCTCTATCCAATACTGTTTGTCTTGTCTAACAGTGGCCCTTTTCAGACCTTTCCAGGTACAAAACTTTGACCAAATCTTCAAGCTCCGTTCGGCACACACGACTGGAACACATCTGGCTGATCTGGGCTTCTCCTTCAGTGAAGATCTTCCACTGGCCTAAAAGGCAAACACAAAGTGGCCCAGAGACGTGAGAGGAGGGCAGAGCCAACGAGGAACAGAGTTGACACCCCCATGCCTTCCCTGAATGCTCACGGATCCGCCAGGGGAGCTCGAAGACAGGCCTCACGAACTTTCAGCAAAGCAGACCCTGAAACACTTTCCTGGGGACAGATATGGAACATGGGTCACAGGGTCTTCATTTCAACACACAGCATTTGTCAGAGTCCCAAGAGTAAAACTTAAGCGTTATTCTTGGGATTTTTACAGTCTATTTAGTTAGCATTTAGGACTTGCTTCACCATCAGGTCATTAGCTCTTAGGTGGCAGTAGGTCAAATAAGGCACTTTGGGGACCTGTACCTGGTGCATTCCTGGGGCTTGGCTTACTCTCTGAGGCCTGAATATTAGTTTGGGTTACTTGATTGTTTACTGCTTGTTTCTTTATTCCTGCCACCCTTTGTCAAAAACTCTCCCCTCTCAGTTCCAGTGAAGTGGATGAACCTAGAGCCTGTTATACAAAGTGATGTAAGTCAGAAAGAGAAAAACCAAGAGCGTATATTAACGTGTATATATATATATATAATCTAGAAAGATGGTACTGATGAACCCATTTGCAATGAAGGAATGAAGATGCAGACGGAACAGACTTATGGACACAGTGACAGAAGGAGAGAGTGGGACAAATGGAGAAGGTAGTATCGACATACATACACTACGATGTGTAAAATGCATAGCTGGTGAGAAGCTGCTGTATAACACAGGGAGCCCATCCTGGCGCTCGTGATGACCTAGGGGGGTGAGAGCGGGGGAAGGGAGGGAGGCTCAAGAGGGAGGAGACATATGTATAATTATGACTGATTTGCATTGTTATATGGCAGAAACCATCACAACATTGTAAAGCAATTTTCCTCCAAGTAAAAAATACATTAAATTACAATAAAAGCACTCTAGATATATTTAAATGGATACTAAATGCTAAGAATGACATAAAAACTTGAAGGCCCTTCGCAAAGAACTGGTAAAATAGTGCTTGCTTTGTCTACTGATATATTTTAGACTGAGTCAATCTTTTTTTTTTAATTGACTTGTCATTAAACTTGATTAGTATATACAAAACAAACAAACAAACAACTCTCCCCTCTGCTTTGTCTTATGCCCACATGCTGGCCTCATCCTGCCCTTAGCAAGCCTCCCCTGCTCCTATGGCTCTGCAGAGAGTTCCAGTATCACATCCACCAGGGGACCCCTCTCTGCTCTGGGTGAACACAACTGCATCCCTAACCCCTTCCAGTCCCTGTTTTCTCCCCCCTCCCCCAGAACTGTCCACATTTCCAATGTGTCCCTACCAACTTCTCCATCCTCCCTCCAGTCATGCTAACCGAGCAAGCGGTTTTGAGCGTGTACCGTGTGCTGAGCGCTGGAAACCACTGGATGTCTCTGAACCATCCCTTTTCTAACTTTCCCGGTCCCTCCGGGGCATGATTTTCCTTCCCCTGCTATTATCCTGCTCTGGCAAATAGGCTTCCTAACAAAATGCCCACCTGCATACCCTCGTCAGTCTTCCTTTCATCCCCATAATGTTGCCACTTGGAGAACCTCTTGTCCAAGGTCAGCAAGCTCGTCTTAATCCAGAACTGACATTGAACCTCTTTTCTTTCTCTCACCACAGGAGATCATGTCCCCCCTTCCTTATAGCCTCCCATCTTGCTGCTCCTCTCTCACTTGGATTCTTCACTTCTCCCTAGTCTCTCAGATTTGATGGGAAAGGGGAGATGGGTCATGTAAGAAAGCAGCTTCCATCAAAGCCCTGCAGTGCACCAGAATCTGACAGGCACATTATACACAGGGTCAGGCTTGCACTTCTCTGTCCCCAGGTGACCCTGCAGGATCATCTCATCACTCACTGCCTTCAGCTGCACACAGAGGAACACATCATCTACCTCCATTATACACCCCCAGTGCTAACTGTGATGGGAAGAGTTTGCTTAAATCATCTTCCAAGTGCCCCAGTGCCTAGCACAATGCCTGGCTCACAGTATGAACAAAAATATGTTCTCTGAAATTAATTGATAATTTCAAAAGTCACATTATTGATCATGGGATCCTAGACTCTGCCTCCTTTATTCCCGACTCACAGGAACTTCCAACTCCATTTGAATTCTCCTACCGTCCAGTTAGTTGTCTACTCATCTCCCGCAGAATAAACACTTGACCTTACCAATCCTATGTCCAGCTGCCTACTGGAAAACTCTCCTCAGATGGACTTCAAACATGTTCCAAATAAAACTCATTTTTTTTTTTTTTTTTTACCAATTTTCATTCTCCAGTTTCCTACTGGTGAATGGTATTACTCTACATTCAATCTATAAAGTTGCTAATATTGGAGTCATTCTAAACTCATTTCTCTCTTTGCTCCTGATCTTGATGGTGTAACTTCCACCCCTCACAGGGACACCTCCTCCTCTGTCTAACTGACTTAATACAGTCTAACAGCTTCCTACAGACAATCACCAGCTCTCTCGCTAGAAACCCACTTTCCACCCTATATAGCAAGTACCACTTTCTGAAATCCAGATATGAATGCATCATTCACTTGCTTAAAAACCCCTACTGGGGTTCTCTGGTCTGGAGATCAAGTACAACTTCTTAGTGTGGCATATATATCAATTTGCCAACAAAGATCCATCTAGTCAAAGCTATGGTTTTTCCAGTAGTCATGTATGGATGTGAGAGTTGGACCATAAAGAAGGCTGAGCACCAAAGAATTAACGCTTTTGAACTGTGGTGCTGGAAAACTCTTGACAGTCCCTTGGACTCTAAGGAGATAAAACCAGTCAATCCTAAAGGAAATCAATCCTGAATATTTATTGAAAGGACTGATGCTGAAGCTGAAGCTCCAGTCCTTTGGCCACCTGCTGTGAAGAGCTGACTCATTGGAAAAGACCCTGATGCTGGGAAAGACTGAGGGCAGGAGAAGGGGGCGACAGAGGATGAGATGGTTGGGTGGCATCACTGACTCAACGGCCATGAATCTAAGCAAGCAAAGACAGGGAAGCCTGGTGTCCTGCAGTCAATGGGTTCATGAAGAGTCGGATGTGACTGAGCAGTGGAACAACAACAACTGGCTTCTTTAGAATATGGCTTCTCAAAGTCATACATGCTTAATAAATGCATCTGAGAGCCAAGAAACATCTTTCTAAGGCACCATCTTCATACACTTGATACACTGTGTATAAGTTTGCAGCAAGTACCCATGCTCCTTGCCTGCTATCTCAACTCACTGGCTTCTTCCAGGCCCTCTACTTCCTGCCTCCAGCTTGTCTCACCTTTCTGTGCAACCCATGTGGCCTTTGTGATTCTTCATCACCCACACCCACATTTCTTGTTTGCTCCTGTCTGAATCTTCTCTTAGGATGTACCCTCTCCTTGGACTGATTTCCTGACCTGTTGCCCAGTCACACCCTTCTCTTTCAAAACCCACCTCTTCCCTGAATAAGCACACCTGGCTCTCATCTCATTGTTTTTCACAGTTTCCCCTGAACACTTAGGTATTTAACTCTTCAGAAGTATACTAATTCATAATGAACGCACTTGCATGTTCTGTCTCACCCATTAGAATTCCCAATGGATAGAAATTCTGTGCCTTTTATTCCTTTAGAAGGCCTCTCACCCCTCCCCCCACCTCCCACCCTCCCCGGTGCCTAGCAGGATCTAATTCCAGGCTCCACCTAGCCTAGAAAGCCTAGGGAGAATCGCTAGTAGGCTTGAGTGCTTTTAAAGACACATGACCACCCAGGGCAGTTCCAAGGAGTCAAACAGAACTTTGAGACAACCCAAGAATCGATATGCAGTCATCTTCTCTCTCTCTCTCAGCCCCACCAGTGAGGTCATAGCTTTCCAGATGTGAGGTCTCCACATCTGGATAGGCCAGACCTTGGAACCTCTCAAGACGCTGGGTTTCATAACCCAGAGGAGAGAGAGAGAATAGTCTCTCTAAAGTTGATGTGGAGCATTGCTCCTGTTCAGTGAGAACACAGCCGGTACTTCAGCTGGGGAGACAAGACGTGGAACACTAGATGTGTTTTCCAAGGAGGTGAAGACAGTTGTCACTTACTCAGCGTTGTCCTGGTCACCAGCTTGAAGTGATGGAGTTCCTCAAACATCCTCTTGGAGATCTTCTCAATATGGAAGTGCTGGAGGATGCCTGAGGCCAAGCGAAAAATCAGGCAAGTGGTCAGGTGCTATCTGGAATCAGCAATGCTGTTTTCTGCTTGAGCTAAGCATATCATCTCATTACTGGGGCTTAGGAGTCTCGAGCTGGGCTGTGTAATGTGCTTAACCAGGAACTTGGTTGACTCGAGGGTTATCATTGACTGCTTTTGTTTTCTTGGCTCACTGACCTTCCCCCTGGTTCTCCAGAGGATGGAGATAAGGGAGACAGAGCTGCTGACCGTGGGACCCTTTCCTGGGGAAAGCCACGGGGAATCAAGCATGGGTGCTGGTTGGAGTTTCTGTAGCCCAAGGCAGTATTAGACATTCTGCCCTTGACCCCAGTCTGAGTTGGCTATGTCCCTGCCAAGCCACTGGGCGGTCCCCCTGGCTCAGCAGTGAGAACTTGAAGCAGGCTTTGCACATGGGTCATTTGTGTAAATGGAGAAGCCATCCCACTTCCTAAACTCCCCAGAAGGCATATTTTCCTTTGGGAAACAATCATAGCTCCTTTCGCTTTCCCTTATAAAAATGGGCAGAGTGAAAATAACCGGGCTTCCACAGTCTCAACCTTGCCCAAATAGCTTTCATCAGAATAACATGTGAACAATAGAAAACTGCCTTGCAGTTAAGAAGCAATGTTACCAGTCCACTTAAATAATCCTCCAGAGGTCTACAGGGAGCAGCGGACATGGAACCTGGGTTTTCCTCTGTCCAGCATGCACAGATCTTTGATGACCCAGTGTTGTGTACAACAGGCTCTTTAGAGGTGATAGTAACCAGTTGAAAAGCATACACACCTCTCTGTAGGGCAATGCCAGTAGGGGAGCCAACAGAACAGTGCTTAGTCCTGGTGACTAAGGAGCTAAAGAGTTAAGAGATGGCAAACCAACATTCCTAGGTCAAAAGCAAAAACAAACAGTGCTGAGCCTTATATGTGTGTTCTAGCATATTTTTAAAGGGGTACAGAGAAGTTCCTGTTCTTTTGAGAAAGAAGGGAGACAAAAAAAGGTCCACAAATACTAGAGCAGTTGTTCCTTAAAAGATGGGTCTAAGTACTGCCTGTAGCAGCATCATCCGACTATTTGTTAGAAACACAAGTGTTTAGATACTCCCCTTGGCTGACTGCACTCAAATTTCTTGGATGGGGCAAGGTAGCTGTGTCTCACTCTAGCACCCTGCGTGATGCTGAAACTTACTCGAGTTTGAGCACTCTCGAGCCTTAGGTGGGATCCAGTTGCAAAAGGATGTGCATTATTTCCAAATTGAAATGTCACCTCTACACTTGGATTCCTTGAAAACTTGACCAGACTAGATCAGCCTTAGTCTTGTAGCTATGGGATGATTTGAATAGATGTAGGTTCACAATGAACAGAACGTAGCTTTCTTGGGTAGTCAATGGGAGTAATCAGGAAAGGAATGGGACCTCATGCCTGGGATTGCCACTCCAGTGAGACTATAATTTTCTTGAGGCAAGAGGTCTCAGTATGATTCGAGACTCTGCTTGGCACTGAATGAATGCATTTTCATGTTTGTTGAGCTTCATCTTGGAAACAATAGTAGATTATATTTGGGAAGTTTACAATCCCGGCTGTACACCAGAATCACCTGTGGAGCTTTCTGAACAAACCCTTAAGCCCATCCCTACTCCTGGACAATTAGTCAGACTCTCTGTGGGTAGGATCAGGCATTTGGTATATAAAAACCTTCCCAGATGAGTCTGATGTGCAGCCAGGGTTAAGAACCACTCCTCCAGCCTTGGTTGTGTGAGAAAGACAACAAACCCCTATGGTCAATACTTACTTTTTAGCCCAGGACACAGTTAAAGGGCACAATAGCAACTGTGTGAGTCATGTGTTCATTTCTAAGCAAATGGGAAATCTTCTGACTGAAACAGGGGAACAGGTTGAAGAAACCGAAGATGAAAAACGAAGATGACCCTTCCTCTCCTTCCCTGCGTCCCCCTTACAAAAAAAAAAAAAATAATAATAATAACAAGAGATTAATGTCGTCTGGCTCACCTTTTCGAATGGTCCAAACGTGGACCTCTACCTGAGGTGGTCTCTCTGTCTCCAGTGCTATTTTTCTGGTGGTCTCCCCGTCCTCCATGAACACAGACTCATATACAGGCATTGTTTCTTCTCCACAAAAGTAGCCTTTGCTGTCAAAGCTTTGGCCCGGAAGTTCTTCTGGAATCAGGAAGTGAGTAGAGATTTGTCATGGTTTTCCAAAAGTCAGAGCAAACCTCTGCATTTATGTAGTCTCAGCATTCACGGCGCTGCACAAGCATCAAAAGTGGACAATCTACAAGGACATTCCTACAGGGATAGAAATCCCACCAACATTTCACTGCCCCTGTAACAGTCACTAGATCACAAAAGAGCACATGACCTTTAAGTCCACGTGATGACAGAACACTGGCCCCAAACCCACAATGGATCCACCATCACTTGAAAAGTGGAGCTTCATGAAGAGCAAGAATGTGACAAGATACAAAAGTGCTGGGCACTTAAGGGAACAGAGGATTTTCCATGCTTGGTCAGGATCATGGTTGGCCTTGCTCAGTGTTGCCAACAGAGACCCAAGGAATGGGCTGATGGAAGGCCTCAGTTAACTTCCCTAACATCATTTAGGTATACTTGGAAAACATTTATGACACTCATTGATGAGCATATACTTGCCCAAAGGATCTATCCAAATAGGGCTGACATTTCTGAATGCTCTTTGATTTGTTTTCAAGGGGAATGCTAATACCGGATCAACACCGGTGCCAAAACCTAGATGTCAGATTAGTCATATGTGCACTATGCCAAATGAACGGTTGGAAGACACAAAAAAGTTGCTCAAATCCCTCAACTGTGGATCATTTAAAGTATAAACTAAATTGTTGGATTTCAACTTCCAGGCATAGGGATACCAGCTCCCTCACTCCTCCTGCTCTATGCTCCCCTTTCCTCAGCCCCCTACCAAAAGAAGTTGCCCTTGGTTGGTTATCAGTGAGTTAAGTTCTTACTGGCCTTGTAATGAACACCCTCCTTGGCTCTGTATTTAAAGTGTAACGCTCAAATCAGGAACAACAAAGAAAAGCTGAGGACACCCTGACAGATTTTGAATATGTGCAGAAGCCATCTGTAAGAATATCTGATGAAACCATTGGGTGTTGAGTGCTTTGGACCTGTGACTCTAATTAGGGGGATTCACTCTTACCCAATCAGACGCATCTGGACTAGAGTTTGTATTCAAATTGCTATTGCATGTCTCTTGCTGACTTGATTACCTCTCCCATTCCCATCACCATTTGGGCACTATAAGGACAAAATCCTAGTCTTCTCTGGGTGATCCCAGGTTGTACTACACAATTTGCAGATTATCCTAGAGTCAAGCTTACTTTCCCCTTTTGTCTTTCTTTTCAGTAATTTAATTACTTCGTGGGCTGGTCTTTTTTGGTGAAATGCTAGGTAATTAAGGGATGTGTGCTAGCACTTTCCAAATGAGTGGAGGGGGGAAGAGGTCACGGAGTATACAGGAACCTCTGTATATCAATTACCAGCTTTAGAATGAGAGCCTGGTTCATGTGTTAAATCCTGCTCACCAGCTATAGCTATAACTGCCCTAAGAAATCCATGAAGGGACTGCAAGTACCTACCATATGCTAAAAATTTCTCCCAGTGTCCTGAAAAGTCAGCCTGTCCCACAACCCCTCCCCTCCAAGAGCTTAATTTACTCACTACAAGGGATTGACAAACAAAAAAATCCATTAGTGATTCATCCAGGCTGGCACATGAAAATATTAAGAGTAAATAAACAGACTGTATCTTTTGAACTACCTGCTTGGCAACCTCTTCATTCCACACCCTTCACTTCAAGGTGCTTCCTGATCACTGCGTGTTCACCTACTTTCATTTCTTTCCAGGGAAGCATGACATGCCTGAATTCATTTCTGGCCATTACCACTTTCCACGAGAATGTTCATGTCCTGAGCTCTCCAGAACTAAGAAACCATTCCTTATGGAAGTGGGGATGACTGACACAGGAGATGTATCAGTATTATCCCAGCCCAAGAAACATGCTTGAAGTTTTAAGCTTTTCCTGCTATAATCCAAAAGGAATGTGTCATTATGGGAATTTTGGGTACTGGGGTGGTATGGCGGAGTTGAGAGTGAGTTGGGGAAACTTCAGGCAGTAGAAGTCCAATACAACTCCGAAGATGGCCACTGATACATAAAGCAAGGCCAGCCTCCACCAGAGCAAAGAGAGAGAGAGGTGAAACTCACATCCTACATTTTGGCCTTGCTTTGTTACTGGAGGGCCCTGCAATTGTTTGTTCTAAGAAAATTTTTGACTGAATCATTTGCAAATTTTCTCTCTTTTCTGTTCTCAGCATGAATAACTGAATTTACTCTTCTTTCTTCTGTCAATCTCTTCCCTGCTCACTCCTTTATTCCTTTTCTTCTGTGTTCTGTGTCATTGTCTAAGAGGCTGAGGATGTCATGACCTTGCCTTTTTCACCCCTTCACATCATTCAGGACTCTACTCAACATCATTCTTCATAGAAGCTGACCCTTACCAGTCTTTTGAAAATGCTCCACCCTGCCAGTCCCATTCACCTGATCTTTGTGTTTTTTTTCTTCCCAGTACTCGGCACCACAGAAAATTACCTTATTGTTTTGTGTTCATTCTTTCGTCTCCGGCCAGGATGTAAGCAGCATTGCTGGCAAGTAGCCTGCATCTGTCTGCTTTATCTCCCTATTCTCAGTGCCTGGAACCATGTCTTGCACACAGTAGGCACTGAATATGTGTTTCCAGATTGCATGCTGCATGACCAAGTGCATGCCCCTTGAGGCTCTGAAGTCACCTCTGTGGCTAGAGACTCTTGGAGGGATACATGACTATCAGAGGAAACTTAAAATTCACAGACACCTGTGTGTGGCCCACTGAGGGCAGGTGGCAGAATGGGACAAGACACTCTCTCCTCCATGTTGCCCAGTAAGTCTGCCATCTCTACATGTCTGAGCAGTGCAGGAAAGTGGGAAAAGCCACTCTTCCAGAGAAACAGGTTTAGTCAATAAGACTCTTTAAGATATTGTCAATTGGGATTCTGAGAGCAGTTTTAAAAAATAAAAGCCTTTATTTCTTTTTCTAGTTATAAAAGTCATACACATTTACTGCTGAAAATTTAGAAAATGCAGATAAACAAAAAGAAGAAAATAAGAATTGCCCATCATCCAGTCACCCTAAGATGGCCACTGCTACATTCTGCCATATGTCCTTCCAGTTTTTTTTTTTTTTTTTTTGGTCTAAGAATATTATCAATGCTATTCATTAACACAAGTAGTGGGATCATAACTACATATTCTTTTGTAGCTTGTTCTTTGTACTTAATAGATGTATTGTAAGGATATTTCTGTGCCATTAAATCTTGTTCTATGGTAATTTTTAATGGCTGTATAATACACCACAGTGCAGATGTACCGCAATTTATTTAACCATTTCCATACTGGTGGACTTTCAGGTTGTTTCTAATGTTTCACTATGGTAAACAGCACTGCAGTAAAAATCCTTGTTTGTATATATCTGTATGTCTCTGATCACTTTCTTTGAATTTCTAGTAGAACTGCTTAGCCGGAGAGTGTAAGGTGGGACACATGTACACCCATGGCTGATTCATGTTGATGTATGGCAAAAACCACCACAATATTGTAAAGTAATTAGCCTCCAATTAAAATAAATAATTTTTTTTTAGAAAAAGATAAGCATAAAGATTTGAATAAATGCCACTAATCTGAAACGCAACACTTGTTCTGTGTCCTGTGCTCACATCCTTTTGACTCCTTCCCTCTTATTTGAATCACCTACACCCATCCAATCCTAACCATACAAAGAAATGGGATTTGGTTTGAAGGTGTGAGATTCAAATTGGAATATTATATAGCGGGAGGGTTTAACTTACCTGGGTAGTCTAGGTAACTATTAATTTGTGTCTGAAATTATCTTGTTCTATTACTTTTACAATTCTAGGTGTTAGACCCTTGACAGGAGAGAACACTGTATTGGTGGACCTACTTCTAAGTGACACTAAAAGGCTTGGGGTTCCAGTTAGATCGTAAACTTGGAAGTTATAAGGTCATAGTGGCTGGGTGGCCGCCACGTTCCTATCCGCAGAATGTGCTCTCTCCCTGTCCCTACTAAGTATCTCTCATCATCAACCTTAATGCTCCAATCCTCCACTTCATATCAGATAGCTCCTGGCCTTCCTATCCACACATTGCCCCCTGTTCACTTTGGAAGATGAAGGTTGTTACATTAAGAAAGATTTTGTTTGTGCTATAAATCAGTGCTCCTCAAACTTTAATGAGCATTGGAATCACCTGGGCAACCTTGTTAAAATGCAGTTGGTCTGGGGTGGGACTTGAGAACCTGCCTTTCTAACTAGCTCCCAGGCACTGCTGGTCCAGAAATCATACTTTGATTAGCAAGACCATAAACCAACCGGAGCCTCCAGCAGTGGTTCCCAAAGTTGTCTGCAAATTACAGACAAGAAGGCCTGGGGGTCTTCTAAAATTCCAAACCCCAAGCTACACCTCAAATGACTTAAATCATAATCACTGGGGATGAGACATAGGTATTTTTAGAAGCTCTCTGGGGGATTCCAAGGTGCAGAGAAGTTTGGGAACCATTGGCCTACATGAAGATGCTCAAAATACATATATACATTGACTAAGTTCGTGTTTACCTGCTACTCATGAGGAATTGCCTAAATTGAATAAATGATTTAACTCTTTGCCTACATTTTAAAACATTTGTTCTTTTTTTTTTTTTTTTTTTGAATCTATGTTTACAATAATGCTTTGCAGGTAAACATAAGAAATGACAAATTCATGTGCCTGGAAGTGACTAATTCATTCAGTCCTAGAATGTTAGAGCTGGGAAAGCCATAAGAAATCTTTTCTAACTCTCTCACTTTATAGAGAAAGAAACTGAGGCTCAGAGAGGTGAAGTGACTCATTCTAGGTACACAGGAAACCAGTGGCAGAGCCAGGGCCAGAATGCTTGATTACCAATCCAGTACTCTGTCAACCCCAATACTATGGACTGTGTTTTCCTCTAGCTCATGTGTCAAAACCACCATTTAACTAATCGATTGCCTTTATTAAAACAAACAAACAAACAAACAAACACTTCACATCTTCTACTGGCCTGGAAAAAACAATGGGCTGGAAGCGACCTGGGTTCCAACCTTGGTTTTATTATCTATTTCTGTGACTGTGGGCAAGTCACTTCACTTTATACACCTTAATTTTCTTTTCTTTAATAGAGAAATGATAATATCATAGGATTTTAGTACTGGTAGGAAGCTTGGATATCAACTGATCTGGCACATTTCCAAAGTCACACAGCAGCTTAGGACCAGAACCCACTCTCCTTCCACTGTACCTCATCCATTTCTAGTCCTGTCTGCAAAAGAAAATGGAGGTAATTGTGCTTTGACAAGTTAAATGGTGATATTAACGGAGGCGGCTATTGTCCTTCCTAATAATCACAACAACCTAACTTCTCTAGGATTTAGAAAAGCAAGGTTTAAGTTCAGTCCTTATGGCTACATGGGTTCAGAGGTGTGGTAGACACAAGCAAATCCCCAGCCAATTTCTGGTAAGTCAGTGTCTTCCAAGCACCCACCTTATCAGCTCTTCAGAAGGGGAGCGAATGTAGCTCCTTATTAGCAATTAGTAGCACTATTACTGTTACAATTACATGGCAGGTTTCTGATGCTCAAAGAACATTGAGGATGACTATGTGGGGAATCTTGGTCAACCAAAGGCAGGGCTTCCAACCAACGCACCTTTTGCCTTTTTACCTGGACACACCTTGCAGCACTTTCCGTCTATTTTTTGAGGATACTTGCAGGGGTATCGATTGGGGCAGTGGATTTTCTTGCACTCTTGCTTGGTGACATTACAAGTGCACAGCACACACTCCACAATGCCAAATGCCCGGAGGTTTGGGTGCCAGGACTCGCCATGGGAATAGGTCTTTCCATTGGAAACACACACTGGAAGAGAACGCAGGACTGGAAATTAAAGGCTAGGGAGCTGAAATGGGCCCCTGTACTCAGAACCCAAGCCCTGAACCCCTTAAGACATCAAGCATCCTTCATTCTTGTTGTGGCCATAGAGATAGGTTCACAGAGCAGCTTCTGTAACCAAAAAGAGCGTGGGCCTTGTTCCACTGTCAGCAATTATTCCAGATCTTCAACAGGTCTCTGGATGCCCACAAGTGCCTGACACACAGTAGGCCATCAATAAATATCTTCTAAATGGAGGAATGAATGGATGCATGAAAGCAGAGTTCTGTGTGTCCTGGGTGTCTGATAAGGAACCTCCTAGAATGCTGCATTCAGACCTGCAGTTCCACAGAGGACTGGGATGGCCCAAGTGGATGTGCTTCTAGGGATGAAAATCTCCCAGGAAGGTTTGTTGCCCGGGGAGGCTAGAAGCAAACACTACTGCTCTTCTCAAAGTGCCGAGTTTTTCCAGATCCTGAAGCAAATCCCTTCAGGTCAAATGCTATGAGAATCTGATCTAGTAACACAGGTGGGTATGGAGAGTAATAGTGCTAGCTTACTCTCTGACATGGGAAAGAAAGTGCTGAGACAAGATTGAGAGGGAAAGGACCCACCCCTCCTGGGTAAATGGTGGAAGGTAGCTTTTTTTGCCTCTAATCTTCTGGTAACATCCCATCTCTTCATAGTGGCTGTAGAGATTTGGCTACAGTGAATCACTGCCTGCCCTCCAGCTACCTTTTGGTGATCTCACATTTATTGAGTGGAAGAGAAGTCACCAGCTCCATGTTATTTTTTTGGGGGGTGGGGCTTGTAAGAACAAGCATTTGGGCTGCAGGCCGTGGGGCCTATGAAGGGAAAGCGTCAGAGGAACAACCTTCAGTGCAAACCAACCAAAACATATCTGACTCCTAAGGTAAGGCACAGAGCTAGGCTCTGATGTAAGACCTGCCCATGCTGCAAACAGAGAGGTCTGAGAATGAGTTCTCTCCTTTTGGAAAGTGCTGAGACATTCTGGAGATTTCCAGCCATGACGGGGACTGGGTGTGTTTCTCATTATTCCCATCACCTCATCATACCCGGGGAGACCTGTAGGCACTGAAATCAACAACATCTCTAGGGTGGGTCCTATCACTTAAGGCGGGGCAAGGGTGGGAGAAGGAGCCCCACTTGGGGCGTTTCTAGGAACTGACTGATTTGGCTGCAAGACAATGGCCTCAGAAGGATGACTCACTGGGCTATTTCTTTCTCTTCAAGTCCACTGGGTCACATTAGGAAATATGGATGATGTTGGCTGCCTTTTCCTATCCTCTGTAAGAGCTGTTCTAGTACTAGGCACTCTAACAGGTCAATCTATATAAAGATTTCAAAGACCCTAAACCAGAGAGGAACCGAATTACAGAAAGATAAAGTGAGGATGGAATCACAGGACAAGATGGACCAGATGTGTTGTTCTCTCTCCTGTTCATCCCTCTTCTCTCTCCTCTCCAGAGAGTGGCATTCCCTTCTGGACAATGTGATCACGTGGGTGCAGACTCTGCTTCAGGAAAACTTAGGCTGGACCCAAGAATGATGGGGTCTTATTGTTTCTCCTCTTGGGGTCTAGCAAGGGACAGAGGAGATGTATCTCAGAGGAGTATGCTGTCAGCAGGAAGGACAGAAGCACGGCAGGCAGGACCCACAGTGATGGAGAGCCAGGTTACCTCTCCCCTAAACATTTGGACTAGGGGAATCATCCAGACCAGGTGAGAGCCTACACACTGAAAGTAATACAGTGAGATCGATTCTCTAGGGTAAAACACAGCCTTCTCCTCACCAACAAATTCTCAAGATGATTTTGAGTCATCCAGCTGGGGTGTTGGGAGTTGGAGGTGGGCACAAGTGACTCTCCAATGAACTATAATAGAAAAAGGTCAGGAGAGAACGGCTGAGTCCAAATTAATGGCGGTAACGAATAAATGTAAACCAGCTGGGGCTTTTGTAGGACATGGAGAAATGAAGGGATGAGCCTCTGCCCTGAAAATGAAGAGGTCTGTGGAAATTATGGGATTTAGGATTTTTCAAAGTCCATTTCCCCTCCTGTTTTTTAAGACTTTGAAATTCTTTCAGAGCAAATGGAATCTATTCAAGGCAATTTAAGATTGAAAATCAAACTGCATCTTTACCTAAACTCCTCCTTTAGTAAATTCATATCAGAATGCCTTGGAATTTCAAAATAATAAATTTCAAATCAAACCCAGATCAATAGTAAATATTTCCAATTCTGCTAATAGATCACCATTTTTTATTAAGAGTTTTATTTTGAATGTTCTTCTTTTAAGCCTCTTAGTTTCAAAAGCAATTAATTTTTTTTAAAATCTGTAATCTGAAATTTACATCTAACTAGTAACAGATGTGATCAACTAGCTTTGGCCTGACTAGCTTTGTTGAAATTTATAGTAGGGGTTCTTTTAACGGATTGTTTTTCACCCATGTTATTCAATCATTCGGTTTAATAATTTATTACTTTTAACCCATTCAGAGAACTGTCTTTGGTTTTTCTTTTAAAGGAAACAAAACATGTTTGTGGTTTCATAATAAGGAACCAGCTGAGCTTGTGCTCTGATGAACTGGTTGACAGGATGCCTAGAAAAGTAAGAAGCAGTCAATTATTTGATTGAATTTCTCTCCCCACCCCACTACTGGTGGGGTAGGGAGGTGCGGTGCAGGGTCTCAGTGGAGAACTATGTGCAGGAGGGAATGGGGCTGTGGATTCGTGTGGGTGCCTGCTGTAGTCAGCTGGTCATCTGAGTGGGCTACACAGTGGTACTAACCTAATCAGTCTGCCTGTGGCTCAGCCAGGAGGTTTCTGGATTTCTCAATGGATTACTCATTTCTAAGCATAATCTCCTCCTATGAATTAGAATCCCTGCATGTGGAGCCTGGAATAAGTACCTTCAAGAGTCCCAGGAGAAGCTGGGGCAACGAGGGGTAAGAATTGCTATTTCTAAGGTTCGGATGAGAAATTTAGAAGCGTTTAGAGCTGAGTACCTTTGAAGATTGGGTGTTCGGGTGGAAAACCAACCACCTTTCATCTTGTTAAAGCCCCAGTGAACTTTCCCAAATGACTTTCAAGCCCCAGGGGCATGGGATAAAATGCTGGATGGTGCATTAGATTCACAGCTTTCTCACCTTTTGTCCTTAAGGACAGATATGCCTGAAATATAAACTATGGCCTTTGGACTGACAGTCCCCTGGAGCTGCTTGTCCACGCTGGCATGGTAGACTGGATGGTAAGTGATCCATGTGGGAATGTCTGATATGCACGGGATAAAGGGTCCTTTCCTAGCTCCAGTCCTCCAAAGACTGGGGCCGCTGAGGCCCCGACTGGGTGTGGTACCAAAGAAGCCTGTCCCTTACCTTGTCCATGCTTGTGTTTGTTATTGATGACGATCTGCACGATGGTCCCCGAGGCTTGCTGCGAATCCATGAGTGCTCCCCGGTGACTTCTGGCCCCGGGAAAGCGGGGCAGACCTCCAGCCTGTCGGCTCGGTGGAGGATCATAGTGTGAGCGGTGGTAAGAATGCCTCTGTGAAATGACAAAAGGACAAACTCAGCCCCCTCCGATTCTGCCCATGAGGAGACCAAGACGAATCTAGCTACCTTAGAGGTTGTTTGATGAGTTTTGGTGATGAGCTCTAATCTTAACTCCATGTCCACCCAAACCCAATAGAGACATTGGGATGTGTAGGATGAACAGCACGGGTAGCTGCTGAGATGTCTCTCTCCTTGTAGGAGACTGGACTAGATTCACAGACTAGCCTCAAGGGAGAACATAATCCCCCAGGGTAAAGTATCTTTCCTGTTCCCAAGAATCTCACCTTTGGGTTTAAGAAGTTAGATTGTTGCCTGCAATACAAGGCAGAGTGTGATAGAGGCCAAAGGATAAGGATAAAATGCTGTGTAAATTAAGACCAAGACAGAGAACTTGTAGTCGTGGAGAGTTTGTGACCTGGGCCATGAAGGGTAAGCAGACTTTTTACAGGCAGACTTGGTGAGGAATATTTCAGGCAGAGATTTCCAAGTTGAGAAGGTGTAGCAGAGAACATAGAATCCATAAAAGGGAACAGTTGGAGGATAACGTTCCAAAAGTGGGTTAGAGCCAGATCGTGGAGGACTTGAAATGACAGGCTAAGGGGCGAGGACTTTATTTGGTAGGCAATAGAGGTGAGAGTATAGAAGTCTTTCAGGGATTTTCTTTTTAAGTATGGGGGGGAAAAAAGCTGTGTTTCAAAACACTGAGTCCTGATAATGTGTAGGGTGAACTGGATAGGAGGAAGAGGCAGGAGGCAAGTCTCATCTGGATAAGAGGTACTGACATGCAGGCAGATGCAGGCAATGAGATGAGGTCACACAGCAGGGCACAGATACCCCAGACGTTTTATGGACAGAAGCATTGATTGTGTAGGATGATACTAGAATGTCAGCTCCAGAGGTGAAGACTTTGCTGTATCCACCGCTGTATCTCCAGTGCCTTAAAATAGTCTCCAGCCTCTAGAAGGTGCTCATCAGAGCCTTGTTGAATGGATCAAGGAAAGCTGCAGTCCCTCATGAAAGCTTAGAGTCTTGTAGTACAGATGACTCCATCACTGCTCTTTCAGCAAGGGTTCAAGACACACGATGAGTCCATATTCTGCTATGCATCCCTCATCCAGGAGATGAAGTAGAATAGGGGTAGAGGAGAATGGAATGGACATAGGCTACAACCTTAAGGCTTAAAACCAAATAATAGTGTGTTTTAGGGGTAATTGTCAGGGGTAAGAGAAGGGGGATCCCCTGAAAGAACCAGGCAATTAAAAAGGAAGATCCTTATATTCAATGACAGAAATATCAGGGAACATTGAGATGGTAGTTATGGGGTCCCCTGACCCCACCATCCCATAAAACATTTATTATAGTTATGCTCTATAGATACATATGTAGCAAATTTAGCTTTGGGAATTATTATTACTCTTCTGGTTAGGGGGTGGGAAGGCCTTGGTGGGAGAAGGAGAGAGTGAATAGGAGCTGGAGTAAGAGAAAGAGAACATTAATTTTATATCCAAGAAAAGCCCATGCTGGTACATTGCTATAAAAACTTACACAATAAGAATTTACATCAATTTATTATCATGCACACAGACAGTATTCTCAGTGCAAATATTTTTCATTCCCACAATGGCTCATATGTCTTTTTCTGCCACAATCAACTCACATTCCACAAAGGCCATTACAGACTGTTCTGTCCTTTCTAGAGTTTGGTAAAGTTTTGCCAAAGGAATACAGTTGCCAAAGAGAGGACAGTTTGGCTGGTGGGTGTCCTACTGATGCCGAAACGAGGGGGTTCAATGGGGCTAGAATTTGAGAGAGAAGATTGCTGACCCAGGATAAGCTGCAAGTACAAGGAGTTCTTTGATTCATGTGGGCAAACACAAAATGAAAAGCTCGGTACCAGGGACTCAGAGCCTGGACATATGATAAGGGTAGAAAAATGATTCATGACACACACACACAAAAACCTCAGGAGTTTTGATCAGAGGCCAGCCCAGCTCTCTCCAAACCTCATCTCTTTTAAGACTTGCTTTACAGACAGAGAAACTGAGGCCAAGAAGAAGAGGGACTTAATCTGGGGCGAAAGTGAAGGCCGAGTTTTGGGAGATGGCAGAAGAGTGGGAGAGCAGGGCAGGAGAGAGGAAGGCTAACAGGAGGGGGACGTGAGAGAGATCATATCTGGTTAAGCTCAGGAGTCCACAAATATTTGCTTAAAAGCTGCTGCAAAGAAAAATTCTCTCCTATATAGAAGTCTGCTACAGCATTCACAACCACACACACCACTGGTCTCTACCTTGGCTGCACAGAGAATCACCTGGGGGAGCCGTAAAAATACTGATCCCACCCCCAGGGATTCTGATTGAATTGGTCTGGGGTAAGGCCTGGGCAACGAGATTTTTAGACACTCCTCAGGGAACCATAATGTGAAGCACAGGTTGAGAATCACTGACATAAAGGATCTTCTGTTTTGGCCCCAGGGTAGGGGTGGTGATGTGTGATTTTGATTTAGGAGTAATGGTTCTTTAAGAGTCCTTCCCTTGAACAAAGGAAAGAGGCTTACCAGAGGCCTGTCTGACCTGGGAACTTAACAGGAAGGAGAAAGAGGCATTAACACCTTGGAGTTGTAAGTGAAATTGGAGCTTATCTTTAAAACCAGTCTTGAATAATAGGCTGCTTGAGGAAGCAGGTCAAAACCAGTTAGGTAGAAACAATCACATAGCGAGGCTTTGTTTTCTTCTGCTCAATATTTTGGTATTATTTGATTTACTGACTTGCAGGATTGACAAATATCTTGGGCTTCTGAGCTGGCTGTTACACAGTTCTTTCCGGGTGTTGGAAAATCCCCCGCCATGGTAGAAGCTACCCGGGAATTTCTTCTTGGCTTGTTCCAGTATCTAAGATATATGGGCTTTTTTTGGCAGAGACAGGAAACATGAAAGTGTAGAAATGGCCTTGGAAATGCCTTCATGTTTCTGTGTCTGTGCTACAGTTTTGCAAGTGCACTCACTGTGTGTGCTAAAGAATCCGCCTGCAGGTTCGATTCCTGGGTCGGGAAGATCCCCTGGAGGAGGACACAGCAACCCACTCCAGTATTTTTGCCTAGAGAATCCCATGGACAGAGGAGCCTAGCAGGCTCCAGTCCATGGGGTTGTAAAGAATTGGGCACGACTGAAGCAACGTAGCATGAAAATGCAGGAAATGGCAACCCACTCTTGGGGTATTCTTGCCTGGGAAATTCCATGGACAGAGGAGCCTGGCAGGCTACAGTCCATGGGACCAAAAAGAATCAGACACGACTGAGGATGCGTGCACACGCATCACTGGGGAAACTGGGTAAAGTGTACACACCATCTCTCTGCGTTATCTCTTACAGTCGCAAGTGAGCCTACACAGAAAAAAAGTTTAATGTGAAAAATGTTTCTGAATGTATTCTAATCCACATAGCCACAAGCACATGACATCTTAGTCACGAGTAACCTAGTACTATCCCCGTCTGGGAGACACTCAGGCCAGTTTCCTATCCACAGCACTGTTCTGACAATGTGAATGGGACACGGATTTTTATGTGCTTCACATTGTTTGTATGCCAAATTCTTTCAGTTTTGGTAAGAATTGGTGATGGTAAATCTCTGAGTAATCTATTGGGGGCAAAATCAGAGTTTGGCTGTTGTCCAAAACAAAATTATGCTTGCTTTCATGTTTTGGCTTTCCACACTATGGCTACTTCTTTCTACTCACATACCACACACACACACACACACACACACACACACACACTTCCCCTGATGGAACAAGGACCAGTTTATATAAAGTTAAGAGCTGGAAATCAAACGGAAACCATTTTAAGTTTTTACAAAGGAGTCATCACTGAATTGCAGGTTCTCCTACTTGTGCATTTTGTAAAACTTGGTAAACTGAGGGTTTTCAGCCCACTTGGCAAAATAAACCAATCAGCTCTGTTTCTGTTGACCCAAGGTTGTGATGGTTCTCTGGGAATAGGAACAGTCTACTAAAGAGCACCGTCTACTGAATCAGAAATGTGTTGTTGGGACTTCCCTGACAGTCCAGTGGTTAGGACTCCAAGCTTCCAATGCAAGGGGCATGGGTTCCATGCCTTGTCAGAGAACTAAGATCCTAAAAGCCACATAGTGCAATGCCAAAAAAAAAAAAAATCCCACAAAGAAGGAAATGTGTTGTTAGGGTTGCCCTTCTTTCCCTCCCATGGGCCTGCAAAGGGTATTCAGAAGGGATTCTCTTACCTTCTAATAAGTTTGAAGAATTTCTCTCTGATTTGGGAGAAATTTCTATAAATCAACATTAAGGAATGGTCTGCCCTCCATCTTTACAACATACACACATACATTTCACTCCACCTTCCATGCCCATTCATTCAACACATATTTATTGGGTGCCTACTATGTGCCAGGTACATACTTTTCTGTTACTACAGATGCTATTTATTATTTAAATCATATCCCACAGTATCTATCCCTTGTAGAACAAAGGAAAATATTTATTTATAATAAAGTGGAACCATCTGGACATGCTGGCCTACCAGGCCCAAATATTTGTTTCTAAAGATAGGTCTTGACCTCCTTTGAAAATTTATAACTCTTTCAAGGTCCTGCCTTCTACATTTGACCTTTTTAGCTATGGGAAGTATCAGATTAAGTCCAGTTCTGTGACTAGCAGTTTAAGAAGAACAATAAAATGAGGCTGAAATACAACGATGGAGGCAGGGCTAGCCTGTGATGAAGTCAAGAAGAAATGAAAATTAATGGCATTACTAGCAAAACCACCGAGTGGGCCACAGTGCTTAGTGTTGGGGGCTAAGGCACCCAGCTTAAGGTGACTGAGACCTAAATTTGGCTTAGAATGGCATCTGGTTGGCAGTGACTAACTTAGCCACTCTCAATATCATACCATGATAAAAAAAAAATTGGGGCTGAGAAAAAAGTGAAGTTCACAACACAGAACAGGGAGACTGATATCCTCTCCTATCAGGATCTGGAAGGAATCTCACTTAGTATAAAGCTGGTATATTGCTAGATGGAGAAAATCCTTCCTTGGGGTCTATAGGAACCCGCAAACTGAAAAGCCCACTCTCTCTTGCAGGAGTGCTGTTTTTTTCAAGACATCCAGAGTATTCTCCACTCCACCCACAAATCCTTCTCCACTCATTTGGAAACAGGAATGTCTTGAAAAGAATATGACCTCGCAATAAAACAAATGCAAATCCTTTAATCTCACTGCTGAGGGCGTTGGCAAGCTGGGGACATGAAGTCAGAAGTGGCACATGTGATGACCTTTGCCACACTGAGATGTTGTGTTGGTACTCATTATTTTATTAGGTCCTGGATCAACACTTTCTCCACACCCTCACGATTCTTGGGCCTGACCTATAATTCCTTACCTTATATACAATGTCTGTTGAGAACTAATTCCTAAAATTTTCAAAATCATTTAAATTTATTACAAAACTAATTCATGCTCATTGAAATATATCAAATAATACAGAAGATACAACACAAAGGTGGCGCTAGTGTTAAAGAACCCACCCACCAATGAAGGAGACCTAAGAGGCACTGGTTCCATCCCTGCGTTGGGAAGAGCCCTGGAGGAGGGCATAGCAACCCACTCCAGTATCCTTGCCTCAAGAATCCCAAGGGCAGAAAAGCCTGGTGGGCTATAGTCCATGGGGTCTCAAAGAGTTGGACACAACTGAAATAACTGAGCATAGAGCACGCACGCAGCTTTCTTCCTGCCCACTTGCACCCCTTTGAGAGTATCACTCTTAATACCTTGGTATATAATCTTCTAGATCTTTTAATATGCATTTACATATGTGCACAGACAATTTTTACAGAAGTAAATGACAGTATACATTGTATCCTGTTTGTCTGTTGTTGTTGTATGTTGTATTGTATATTGTTTGTTTACAGACTGTATCTTGGCGCTCCCTCCACTTTACTGCCTTTTGATGTTCAGTACCACATTCTTTTTAACAACTGTATGATGTCCCATAGGCTGGGTTTATTTAACCAAGCCCCTAGAGATAGCCTTTAGGCTGTCTCCTTTTGTCTTGCTTTTATGAAAATAATTCTACATTGACTGCTCTGTTTACTTCTATTGTGGGCTTCCCATGTGGTGCTAGCAGTAAAGAATCTGTCTGCCAATGCAGGAGACACAGGAGATGTGGGTTTGATCCCTGGGTCAGGAAGATCCCCTGGAGGAGGAAATCGCAACCCACTCCAGTATTCTTTCCTGGGAAATCCCATGAACAGAAGAGCCTGGTGGGCTACAGTCCATGGGGCTGCAAAGAGTCAGACACGACTGAAGTGACTGAGCACACATACTTCTATTGTAGAAGGGTATGATGAATAGGTGAGCCCATCCTTTGGGCATAGGTACCTTGGACATGTTCACATAAACCCTTCCCTAAGTCGTAGGCTCCCAGTCATACAGCTGGAAGAGAGGAAGGGTAGCAGCCAGATTCCCTTCCTCTACCTGCAGCATCTTCTCGTTTTCCCTCTTGGTGCTAATCTCAAAATAACTCTTAGGAGTGGTCATCTCTCTCTATGTATAGTCATAGCATCTCTTATTCCTTTTTATTTTGAAATAATTAACAAGAAAGAAACCCTCCAATAAATATATGTTTAAATACAGTGACACTCCAATTCTCTAAAAATCAGCAAGGGAGATGGTCCAGTTCAAATGATCTATCATATTTTGATAATAAGATTCTTATTTTGTACTTTTTGTGCATTTTTTATGAAATTAAAGATTATTTAAATTCTACAATGCTTTACCATTTTCAAAAGTTGCACACTCATGATTTCATACAATCACATATGGACTCTATATATAAAGTCCCAAAATATGATAGATCATTTGAACTGGACTATCTGCCTTGCTGATTTTTAGAGAATTGGAGTGTCACTGTACTTAAACATATATTTATTGGAGGGTTTCTTTCTTGTTAATTATTTCAAAATAAAAAGGAATAAGAGATGCTATGACTATACATAGAGAGAGATGACCACTCCTAAGAGTTATTTTGAGATTAGCACCAAGAGGGAAAACGAGAAGACGCTGCAGGTAGAGGAAGGGAATCTGGCTGCTACCCTTCCTCTCTTCCAGCTGTATGACTGGGAGCCTACGACTTAGGGAAGGGTTTATGTGAACATGTCCAAGGTACCTATGCCCAAAGGATGGGCTCACCTACCTTGCAATCCCACAGAAGGTCCTCACTGTTGAGCTAGGGGTAGTGATTTGCCTTCCTTACAGAAGACAAATATTTGGCAAGTCATCCTGAAAGGATGACTTCTAATTTAGACGAAGGGTGCCTAAAGGCTGGGCTATGATTTTTTTGTATTCATGTCCTGGCCTCGGTTACCAATTACACAACACACTTAAATGGTTCCAGGTTGGTGATGATGGCATTCAAATTTCTGAGGACAGGGATGAAAAATGGTGTTAGAGATAGGTCCTTTTATGGAATTGCTGGGACAGTAGCCATGGAGGGAGGGCAGTCTGGCCTGATGCTGTGAAGTCTTGAATTATTTGAGCTATTCACACTTACTGCTTCTCTGTTGGCAGGTTGCCTGAAGATATCACCATCAGAATGTTCCCACGACAATTCTCCATCCCCTGTTTATGAAAAAGAAATAATCATATATACACAAAAGGGAAAAATATCACCCTTGTGACCCAGTAACCCTTTGGGTTCTATGATCCCAAAGTTCTTTAGACATTGTAGCCATTGTGGCTTTCTTTGAACAGCAACGCTGAAAGACTTCTGCCTGGGTGTGCCTCATTTTTCAAGACAACTTCAAAGAAAGTTGCCACTTTCTAAAATAGACCATCCAGCAATATTACACAGAATTTGGAAAATGAAAGGGAAAATCATCACTTTCCACTGTAATATAGCCATCATTGTCACTTCTGCTTATTTTATTCCAAAGACAGTTAAGTATTTTACAGGTCATATTCAACTTGTGTTTAAACTACGCTTAAAGAATGAGAGTTTTGTGAATTTGGTCTGTCATGATTTGTTAAATTCACCATTATGTCTCTAAGAAGGTACAACTTGATCTGAAAGTTAATGTAAAACTTGCTGTGGTTGGAGTGTTTACACAACCCATATCTTCTATTTTTGCCTGAAACACCTTTCTCTGGGTCTCCACGACCCAAGTTTTGAACAGTGAACCCCTATCATTTTAGTTACTTCTAGACTAATTGCTTTTAGGGTAAAGATTCTACTTTCAGCCTTGAGAAAGGCAAATGCACAACAGATATGGATATTCCTCAGCTAATTAAATATAAAAAAAAATAAGAGAATAATCTCCAAAAATATTGCCTTGTGTTATCTATGTCCAAGTAAGCAGATGGGAAGAGCTTAGTCTTAGAGATATTTGCATCACTCTAAATGAGTACTATTTGTGTGTGTGTGTGTGTGTGTGTGAGAGAGAGAGAGAGAGACAGAGTGTGTGTGTGTACCTGGTTGAAAATAAACCCAATATCTATTCAATCATATATCTCATGGGATAACAAGGAATACAAAAATATATAAACATTAAGAATTTTCTACCCTAATTAATCTCCCAAAATTTTGAAACCTAACTCTAATGAGTAACATGTTACTGGTTCAAGTACTTTTACTGGTTTAGGGCTGGTAAAAGACATCAAAATTCATTTGATACCAATATTATCACTGAGCAGTGACATAAAACAAAGCATGGCTTTAACTCTCCATGATTCAAAGATCATCTCTTGGAAAAAAATTATGAATGTTGAAGACTTAACTGTGATTTCTAGGTTTATCTTCCTAAAACACTACTTTGACTATATAATGGTATCGTTTTCTGATCAAAAAAATATCCTCAGTAGGTTCCCATGTAGGACTGTCTATAATCAGCCCCCACCTCATCTTTACTGAACATCTACCTCCTATCCAACTATCTTAGCTACTCTACAATGAAATCCCTTTGACCTCCTTACTCTTCAGTGAACCTGTGGCTCCCATTCTTGCTTCCATGGTTCTGCTCATATTATTCTTCTGAAATTACCTTCCCATCTCCCACACCTCAGAACTCCTGTATGACTATGAAAAACATTCAGGTTTTCCTCTTCTACAAAGCTTTCTTCAAGTACTCTTACATATTTCTTATTGCCTAAAGGACTTAGGTCCTTATAGTCAAAACTGTGGTTTTCCTAGTAGTTATGTATAGATGTGAGAGTTGGACAATAAAGAAGGCTGAGTGCCAAAGAATTAGTATTTTTGAATTGTGATGCCAGAGAAGCCTCTTGAGAGTCCCGTGGACTGCAAGGAGATCCAAATCAGTCAATCCTAAAGGAGATCAGTCCTGAATATTCATTGGAAGGACTGATGCTGAAGCTGAAGCTCCAGTACTTTGGCTACCTGATGTGAAGTGCCGACTAATTGGAAAAGACCTTGATCCTGGGAAAGATTGAAGGCAAAAGGAGTAGAGGGTGGCACAGAATGAGATGGTTAGATAGCATTACCAGCTCAATGCACATGAACTTGAGCAAACTCCAGGAGATAGTGGAGGACAGGGAAGTCTGGCATGCTGTAGTCCATGGGGTCACAAAGAGTCAGACATGACTTAGTGACTGCACAATTAAAGGACTTAGCATCCTGTAGCTTTAGAGATGTATAGGACTTCATCTATTTTGAAAATTTGTCCAACAGTTCCATTTAACAGGTGGAGAAACCAAGGCTCAGAGAGGGCAAGGAGCCATTCACTCACATAATCAGTTGACGACAGCTAACACCCCGAATTCCAGATTTCCCTGCTCCCAAATAAGTGTATTCATTCTATAAGGACCTGTCCTTTTTATTATTTTTGTTATTCATGGATGTATCACCATGATCTATAACAGTACCTGATACATAATAGTCACTCAATAAATACTCATCAAATGATGGAATTAGGAAATCTTCTTTGACCACCTATTTAAAATTTCAAATACCCTCTGATACTTCTTACCACCATCTTTGATTTTCCATTCTAAGACTCAAGAGTATCTAGTGGTATATGTATTTTATTTCTTGTCTGCTTTCTCCTACTAAAATTCTCCTATGAGAACAAGGGTTTTTGTCTATCATGTTCCCTGATGTAACCAACCCCAGCACCTAGACCAGAGCTGGGCATGTAGTTAGTACATACTCAATTTCTTGAATGAATGAATACTAAAATACTTTACAATATTTTCTGCTGTTAAATGTTTCCTGAGCCTGCCTCGTTTCCCTAAAGAGAATGCAAATCCCTAAAGAGACCATGTCTCAGACCTCCCTCTGTGTTGCCTACATCACTGGTTCTCAAAGTGTGGTCTCCAGATCAGCAACATCAGCATAAATTGGGAACTTGTGAGAAATGGAATATTTTGGATCCCACCCTGTACCTAGTAAGTCAGAAGTTCTGGGGTGGGTGTCAGTGATCTGGTACACATCAGATGCTCAGTTTATTCACTGAATTGAACTTCAAACATACAGAATTAAGTGCTTAGCCAATAGCAGACTTACCTCTTCCTGGTTATTCCATGTCTGAGTAAAGATAGCAGACAAAGACCACATGCAGACTCTTTGGAAACCATAACTAACCTTGTAAAAGTGAAGATGCTTGCACCTTTGTTTATATCAAAAAATAATGCCTAAGTCACAATGGCCATCATTAAAAAGTCTACAAATATTAAATGTTGGAGAGGATGTGGAGAAAAGGGAACCCTCTTATACAGTTGATGGGAATGTAAATTGGTGTAGCCACTATAAAAACCAGTATGGAGGTTCCTCAAAAAACTAAAAATATAGTCGCCATATGATCTAGCAATCTCACTCCTGGGCATTTACCTGGATAAAGCTATAATTTGAGAAGATACATGAAACCCTATGTCCATAGCAGCACTATTTACAATAGTCAAGACATGGAAACAACCTAAATGTCCATCAACAGATGAATGGATAAAGAAGATGAGGTACACATATACAATGGAATATTAGTCATAAAATAAGAATAAAATCATACCATTTGTGGCAACATGGATGGACCTAGAGATTATCAGACTAAGCAAAATAAGTCAGAAAAAGGAAGACAGATACCATACGGTATCACTGTTATGTGAAATATAAAATGCAACACAAACGAACATATTTATGAAACAGAAATAGATTCACAGACGGGGAACAGACTTGTGGTTGCCAAGGTGGAGGGAGCTAGGGGACAGAAAGATTGGGATTTTGAGATTAGCAGATACAAACAGTATATATAGGGTGGATAAACAACAAAGTTCTACTGTATATCATGGGGTACTATATCCAATATCTTAAGATAAACCATGAAAAGAATGTGAAAAGGAATATATGCTGTGCTGTGCTTAGGTGCTCAGTCATGTCCCACTCTGTGACCCTATGGACTGTAGCCTGCCAGACTCCTCTGTCCACGAGATTCTCCAGGCAAGAATACTGGAATGGGTTCCTCTTCCAGTGGATCTTCCACACCCAGGGATTGAATCCAGGTCTCCTGCATTGCAGGTGGATTCTTTACCATCTGAGCCATGACTATAACTGAATCACTTTGCTGTATAGCAGAAATTAGCGCAACATGGTAAATCAACTGTAAATCACCTTCAATAACATTTTTTAAAAAGAAAAAAGTAACTCCCCAAAGTCAGTTAACATATATTGAATGCTTCTTGGGTAGAGAACTTGATACTAAGTCAGAAGGAGAAGGCAAATCAGGGCTGGACCCTTCCCTCAAGACATTTACAACCTGTTTGGAGGTGACAGGTAACCAATATGGAAATCAGATGAACCTAAACACACAAACAGAGTAACAACTGGAAAGGCAAATGGAATATATATGCTTAGGAGATATCAATTGTGTGGAGTGAACAGTCAGATGTAATCATGGAAACCATCCCCAAAGAATTGTTAAGTCATGTTTTTAGAAGTAGATATTGCAGAGTATAAGGGCTTCCCTGGTGCCTTAGAAGTAAAGAATCCACCTGCAATGCAGGGTTCGATCCCTGGGTCAGGAAGATCCCCTGGAGAAGGAAAGGGCAACTCACTCCAGTATTCTTAGCTGGGAATCCCATGGACAGAGGAGCCTGGCAGGCTACAGTCCATGGGGTCACAAAAGAGTCGGACATGACTGAGCAACTAAACACAACAACTGCAGGTTATAAACAGACAGTCACATGGGCAGAAGGGATTGCCAACTGGAGGAAATGGCATTTGTAAAGGATTGGAGTTTTGGAAATAGAAAGTCACATAGTGGACACAGCAAACAAGGTGTGGCTTTAGTGGAAGCTTCAGAAGTGAAACAAGAGAAATGGGGCTGGTGGAGAGAGAAAAAAGGAGGGAGGGGGGGATGGGTTGTTGAGATAACTGGGTTGTAAATATTTCTCGTGAAACTTCAAAGAGAGACTAAAGCATTCACATTTGATTGTGTTACCATTTTTTATGTAGAGGTGCCTATGGTAAAAGTAATATTTGTGGAAGCTTATCCTGGCAAGGGGGTGTTGACTGGTTGGGGAGCAATTAGAATCTGGGAGGCCAACCAGGAGGCTGTTGTAGTAATATGTAATAGGCCATGAGAATTGAGAAAACAGCAAAGAAGGGGTGAATCATACTACTGCAGATAACATGTAAATTATAAGACCCCGAGGGAAGATTTGATAATGGAAGAGGAAGGCAAAGGAGAAAGTATAAAATGACATTAGGGTTGCAAGTCAGGAGAGCTGGGGTATGACACTGCTCTTGACAGTGACTGAGTGGGAATGCACTTGGATTTACTTGTTACATTTTGGCTGGCAGTGCTGGGTCAAAGTCATGTCCTGAGCCAAATGAAAATATGGGACCAGAGAGAAGATTTGAAACCAGGAAAGATTTGCCAGCAAAATGGCAAAACAAAATGTAAATGCTATAGTATGTGGTTTCAAGCCGAATTGAAGCAGCCAAAAGAGAACAAATTATAAAAGAAAAATGAGAGAGTAGCTCTCCTCATCATGTGCCCTTTTTAAATGTAGATTTAATGATTGTTATTGACATGAAATGTTTATTCAGTATGACCTTCTAAGAAGTTCAAGTTATTATACTTAGACCCTAGAGTCTTAAAAAGGCTTTTAAAGAGGGTCTTTAAATACTTCATAGTCCAGACAGAATCTTAAAGTAATATAGAAGCATACAGTCCCTGTTAAATAAGCAGAGAGGCAAGATGGCAAAGCAATGAGACAAGTCAATTATCATGCAGACTATTAAATATGCTGTAATACAAGTTCAGATAAATGTGGCATAACCACCTAAGCATTTGCAGACAGTTATATGTACCTAAATTTGAATGATTTCACTTCATTTAAAACTACTGGAGCCATTACTTGTGTGTGTGTGTGTGTGTGTGTGTTCATGTCTGTATTCTCAAGTAGGAACTACAAACTACTGGTATTTTTGTTGCCTTTGAGCTTTCAAAATCTTCAAAATGGCATTCTCTATGCTAGAATGCTCTATTGTTGTTGCTATTTAGTCGCTCAGTCATGTCTGACTCTTTTACAACCCCATGGACTGAAGCCCACCAGGCTTCTCTATCCATGGGATTCTCCAGGTCAAGAATACTGGAGTGGGTTGCCATTCCTTTCTCCAAGTGATCTTCCTAACTGAGGAATCAACCCTTGTCTCCTACTTGGCAGGCGGATTCTTTACCACTGAGCTACTTGGGAAGCCCAGAATGTTCTATAAGTAGCCTCTAAAGGTTTCAACATTTTAATTATTCTATATATGAAACAAAGCTAAATAGTTAAATTTGAATTATCTTCTTAGATGTTCACATCAGTGGTGTTTTAGACTGGGGTGGGGTCTATCTAGAGAGCTGAAAATAGGTTTGTCCATTTAAATATTAAATATTTCACCTTAGATGTATCTAAGAGACAAGGACATAAAAGAAAAAAGTAGGCACCAAAGCCCCCAAAACCTATTTCTTTGCCTTTTTCCTTAATTCACTGGACAAATTGAGTAAGAGGAAGCTTCTTTTTTCAGCCAAGGCTTTAAAAAAAAACAACAACAACAAAAAAAAACAGTGATTCTAATGGAGACAGATGGATCCTAGTTAATTCCGAGAAGCACCAAGATGTAATTTTAACCAATTTTTAAAACCAAAATGAAAAACAACTCTAGTGTACTGTATGTCAAACAATATTCATTTAACCTTAAAAGCCACATGTGTTGTTTATTCAAACCTCAATTATACTCTGAGTGGTACCCTATGGAGATGGAATGGCTTGGCTTTCTGGTAATGAGAGAAATGGAGAACAAGCATTTGAAAAATGGTCAAGAGCTAGGCTAAAATTCAGACTGTTTATAACTCCCATTGCTCCTATTAATCTCTGATTGGTCAGAGCAGGTCACAGAAGTAAACCTTGTCTTCTCAAAAGGACCAAGTATACAATGAGATTATGAGATACCCATGAAGATAAACCTCAGACAGCAAAACTACGCCAGCATGTGGCCACTTCTGAACCACACTCATCACAAATAGGGTGCCCATAGATTCTCGTTTATCTGGGACAGCTCAGTTTTATGTCTGTTTTGCTGGCAGGCATAATTGTTAAGATTGCTTCTTTCACTTTCAAAAGTGTCTTGGTTGGGATGATAAATTCCATGGTTACTCTAATCATAAGGCAAATAGAAATTGTAAATGAATTTCCAAGACAAGGGGAAATGATCTCCATGACAAGGAAAACTGATCTCTGTATTTTCTGAAGAACACGTTGAAATCAGCAGAATCAAGGCAATAACTAAGGGTTTTTGAGGAAAAGTGGGAGTAAGTAGAGGAAAAAAACTGATTGTGAAATCTCCAGGTAACTATGTACCATGTTCCCTGGTGCGCCACTTTATAACCAGTGCTCAACACCCAAACTGGAGATTAAAAAGAGAATGGAAGCAGATGACTTGGTTGGGGGGGGGGGGTGGGGAGCTACTACCAAATATCTAATTCTACAAATTTGTTGGTGAGGGAGCAAGTGTGCTCTAGTGTCTCATAAGTGGACAGTCATTTTTCAAAATCTTCTTATTTTGTATTGGGGTATAGCCCATTAACAAACAATGGTGTGACAGTTTCAGATGCACAGTGAAGGGACTTAGCCATACATATACATATATCCATTCTCCCCCAAACCCCACTCCCATCCAGGCTGAGACATAACATTGAGCAGAGTCCCCTGTACTATACAGTAGGTCCTTGTTGGTTACCCATTTTAAATATAGCAGTGGCCACATGCCCATCCTAAACTCCCTAACCATCCCTTCCCCCAACCCTTCCCCCTGGGAAGCATAAGCTCATTCTCTAAGTCTGTGAGTCTGTTTCTGTTTTGTAAATGAGTTCATTTGTATCATTTCTTTTTAGATACCACATATGAGGGATGTCATATATCTTTCTTTGACTTATTTCACTCAGTATGACAATCTCTAAATCCATCAATGTTGCATGAAATGGCATTATTTCATTCTTTGTAATGGCTGAGTAATATTCCACTGTATATGTACCACATCTTCTTTATCCATTACTCTTGGACAGTCCTTTTTTTTTCTTTTTTTTTTTTTAGAAAATACCTTGCTGTCAAATAAAGCACTTAATTGTTTGGGCTGTCAATTTTAAGCTCTTAGCACTTTAAACAAAATACCTGCTCGAGAAATACTAAGACACAGACAAGGAGGGAACTCCTGGCACCAGTGGCAAGCCAAATCAGAAGGGGAGTACAAAAGTATTATCCAGAAAAATCAGAAATGTCTGTTTTTTTAAAAAACTGTATTGTGAGAATGTGCATGTGTTTGCAGGAAGGCATCATAAAAGAGGGAATAATGAAACTTAGACATGGCCCATGACCCACATTCTGCTCTTTCAATGGAGATGTGATTAAACAGATCAATGTTTATGGTTAGAAATGGGGTCTTTACATCCCAGGGTAGTCCCAATGACTCTTCTGGAAGTGTTAGTATATCTAGCCGTTGGGAGCAGAGAAATCACAAAGTCTGCTCCTCCCAGTAGCCTCAGACTTAAGAGTCCCTGAAGTTGCTTCACACCCTCAACCTGAGAGGCAGCATAGTAATAATGGCAAAGAAAACAGCCTGGAGTCAGACCACCTGGGTCCAAATCCTGACTCTGCCCCTTCTCACCTGTGTGACTTTGAGCACATGAATGAACCCATCTGTGCTTCAGTTTCCTTCTTTATAAAATGGAGACAATAATACCTACCCATATGGTTGTAAGGATGAAATGAATTAGTATATGCAAAGAGCTTAGGACAGTGCCTAGCACACTGTGTTATATGTGTTAGCTATTATCCACCCTCCCTCTTCTTCCTATCCTTTCCCTCTATTTCTTCTTTCTTCTTCTCAAGAGTGGCCCACACATGGGGAAAACCCAACTTAAGGAACCTTCACACGTGTGCTTCCCAATGGCTCAGAGGGTAAAGAATCCGCCTGCGATGCAGGAGACACAGGAGACATGGGTTTGATCCTTGGGTCAGGAAGATTCCCTGGAGGAAAGCATGGCTACTCACTCTAGTATTCTTGCCTGGAGAATCCCATGGACAGAGGAGCCTGGCGGGCTACAGTCTATGGGGTTGCAAAGAATCAGACATGACTGAGTGACTAAGGACACACGCACAAGTGTGCAATGTATTTAACAAAAGAAAGCACCTGTATTTTTTAAAAAATGAAGCCTAACAGAAAATTTATGTCCACACATAGAAAGGGAACAATTTCATTTCTAAAGCCAGGGTCCTGGAGACACCAAAAAATAAAAATGGCTGCAGACAGCCATTTTTCATTCCTTCAGCTCGTTCCTTCTAAACTAATGATTAGATTCTCTCATCATTATGCTAGTACCTTCTCCCTTTTCATTTTTATTTAGAAAAGGAGTCTGCATTTTAATTAAACCTCTTTTTCTCTCTTTGCTTAAAGTAATGTATGAGAGGACAGATAACTGCTCCTATGAGAGGCAGTGCAAATTACATAGTCATAAAGTTGAGTGGTAAAAATTCAAGTACCCAAATAGAGTCCTGTGCTACCACCTTCAAAAATGGAAAATAACAAGCAGGATGGAAGAAGGAAACTTAGTGATCTACCATTGTTTACTGCCTGGTTAACCTGGAAATGAAAAGCAATCAGTTTAGGGTCCTTCTTCTTTCCATGAATACCACTTTGGCTTCCTGGCCCCATCCAAAGAGGACTGGACTACCTGGTGGGAGCAGAAGATGTGGGTCTGACTTTAATGGCCAAAAACAAGGAAAAAGTGGATGGAGTCATTTCAACAATTAGCTTATACCAACTGGATAATTATATCAAATGTTCACTTTGCCTGGGCCATGGAGACCTGGACTTTATAAATTCTTACAGTTACAGTGTAGTGTTCGAATATGATTCCTCTGCCTAACATCACTCTTCTTTCTGATGTTTCTTTTTCCTCTGTTTATACTGTCAGTTAACAAATCAGATTAACTTCCACAATCGTTGAAGTCTAAGTGTTCACGAAGTCTATTCTAATGACAGTAATGGGTATACCCAGTAATGTGTTTCTGAGCAGTCATGGTATATTCCTTGAAGCAGTCAGAAGGACAAGGCTGAAAGAAGAGTGGCTTTAACCACCCATGAAGAAATAATTGCTCTGAAATGCTTCACTGGGAATTTCTTATTTTTATTGTAGAACCAGACTCATAATACACATGAAAAACCCTCCAGCCCAGCAACGGGATGGGGCATTATTGACCTTGACAGGATACCCCAGATGGCCAATTAGGAATCATCACTATTAATTTGTTAAACTCAGTATGAAAGTCAATGCTGTCCCATCCACTGTCTGAGGGCTTTCTGTCTAAAAGAAACATTCTAGACATAAAAGACATGCCAAGAAGGAACATGACGACTTCAGAGCACTGGGAGTCCTGGGATTGTCAGCAAGGATGTGAAGATGAATTCTGACCACAGGGGATGGAAAGAGAACAAAAACCACCTGAAAGTTTCCATGGAAGAAGAGAGCTTCCAGTTGGTGTTTAGAAGAGGAGCAGTAGACAAGGATAGAAAATCTCTAAGATAGTCCCATGTTCATGAACATGAATGATTCACTTTTGAAAAGGAATTGCTAGTGGTGGTCAAACTCTTCTACAGCTATGAAAAGATCGAGTGTTTCAATACATTTTGAAGTTTAGGCAAGAACATACAATCACAAAAATTATTGAGTTATTTTTAATTTTTTTAAAGCAGTGTTTTGCATTAGCAATGCTTCCTTCCTACCATTATGACCAGGAGATGGGAGTGTTTCTGCAGAAAATGTGGGCAAAAAGAAAATGAGATCCTGACTGATATGTAAGGATCTATATTTAGAGTTGTTATTTTCTCTCATTTCCTTTGATTTCGAAAACTTTGAAAATTTTGGTAGATTTTTATGATGTTAAAAAATGAAATAGCTCATTTACCACTTCCCTCAAGATCTCTGGGCTCAGCGAAGATGGCATCTGAGGTGTAATTTTGCTGCTTTTTGGAAATAGAAATCAAGAGTCTTAGGTAAAATGGCAGATGTCTTGAACACTGACAAATTGCTTTTAAACAATTGCTTCCAGTTTCAGTTACCATGAAGGAGTTAGTAAAAATATCTCAATTTCATAAAAAGAGATTCAATTTTCACCTGGGCTAACTGGAGATGTATTAGATAAATGAGCTTGGGTTGAGTAAGTTGTGAGATCAGTCATTTCTCCTGCCTCCCTAGGCAGGACTACACTTTAAGTGCTTGCCAAAAGCTTTACATAACTGTGGCTCTCTTTCCTGTTAGCAAATCCATCACAAGTTATATGCTTAGTACTATGCTAGGGGCAAAAGAGGAAGAAGATGGTCCTTTCCTCATAGAACTTCCCAGTTGAGGAGCCAAGACCCATTAAACAGTGAATAATAATGTGAAAATGTCAAAGTGTTAGTCACTCAGTCATGTCCAACTCTTTGTGACTCCATAGACTATAACCCACCAGGCTCCTCTGTCCACGGAATTCTCCAGGCACGAATACTGGAGTGGGTTTCCATTTCCTTCTCCAGGGGATCTTCCTGACCCAGGGATCAAAATCTGGGTCTCCTGCTGCTGTTCCTACAACCTGACCAAGCCCTGGAAGTGGTCAAAGAAGGAGACCAATGAGGACTAGAATGATCAGGTAAGGCTATTTAAATGAGATGCATGCAGCACTATTTACTATAGCCAGAACACAGAAGCAACCTAGATGTCTATTGACAGGTGAATGAATAAAGAAGATGTAGTATAGATATACAATGGAATATTACTCAGCCATAAAAAGAAATGAATTTCAGTGAGTTCTAGTGAGATGGATGAACTTAGACCCTGTTATACAGAGTGAAATAAGTTAGAAAGAGAAAAATAAATATCATATATTAATGCATATATACGGAATCTAGAAAAATAGTATTGATGCAGGGAAGGAATGGAGACACAGATGTACAGAACAGACTTGTGGACACAAGTCCCCCACACAAGACGGGGAGGGAGAGAGTGGGACGAATGGACAAAATAGAATCAACATATATACACTATCATATCATGTGTAAAATGCATAGCTGGTGAGAAGTTGCTGTATAACACAGGGAGCCCATCCTGGTGCTCTGTGATGACGTAGAGGGGTGCGGGGGGAGGGGAGGGAAGCTCAAGAGAGAGGAGATATATGTATAATTATGGCCCATTCACATTGTTGTATGGCAGAAACTAACACAACATTGTAAAAATTAAAATAATAATAATAAAAGAGCTGCAACTTCAGCTGGGGTCTTGAAAGATGGGCAGGATCCTAATTGATAAAAGAGGAGTAGGAAACTCTTCCAAGCTTGTGGGGATTAAGAGTTAAGAGAGGCACATAACAGGAGGTAGGATCAAGATGGCAGCAGAGGAAGATCCTGAACTCACCTCCCATGGGCATACCAAAACTTCACCTACTTACAGAGCAACCACCTCTGAGAGTGACCTGAAGACTAGCAGAAGATATTTTCCACAACTGAAGATATAAACAAGGAACCACGATGAGACAGGTAAGGGGGTGGAGACTGCCATCTAGTCAGGACCCACACTCTGGCAAGGTGAGAGGGATATAAACACGAATGTCCTGCCCAAGGAGCAAGAGGTCCAAGCTCCATATTGGACCCCTCAGCCCAGGAGTTGTGCACCAGGAAGAAGAGCAAAAGAGCTGGTTTTGAAAACCAGTGGGGTTTACATTCAGGAGAGCTGGAGGGCTGAAGGTGTGTTCAAAAACTCATTCACTCTGAGTAGTAGCAGAGAGGCAGGAGGCAACTGGGACTCCACTGGGAACACAGATGCTGGTGGCAGCCATTTCTGTAAACTCACTCTACTGTGCTGACACTGGCACTGGTAGGCACCATTCTGGAATCCTCCCTCTAGCCTATTACCACTGGGGACTGCCCAATCTACCAGTGTACCCATAGCAGTCATGAGCCACCAGGTCCCACAACCAGGCATGCCTGGGGCCTGCCCTACCCACCAGTGTACCCACAGCATTAAACTCAAAATGTGTTAAATACTTAAATGTAAGACCTGATATCATAAAACTTGTAGAAGAAAACATAGGCAGCATGCTGTTTGACATTAGTCTTAGCAATATTTTTCAGATCAATCTCATTAGGCAAGGGGCTTCCTGGTGGGATATGAGTGAAATAGGCAAAGGGAATGAAGGGGTACAAACTTTCAGTTACAGAATAAGTCACAGAGATATAATGTACCACATAGGGAATATAGTCAATAACATTGTAATAACTTTGCATGGTGATAGATGGTTACTATTTTGGTGATCAATGCATAATGTATATGAATGTTGAACACTTAGAAACAAATATAATATTGCATGTAAAAAAGAAGGGCATATGACAGGGCTGAAGGTGGGGAGGACATGGCATATTATAAAAAGAGAAGTGCCAGTCTAGAGGAGAAAGTGTGTGTGTTGGTGTTGAAGAAATGAGGATGGGTAGTGAATTAAGGAAGAGTCTGACTGTTTGACAGAGGACCTTTAAAGATAAGCTACAGAACTCAGATTAGATAATATGGTAAGAAATGGTAAACATGGAACAACACGATCAAGTAGTTCCTTAATATGTGAAGTCTGAACTTGAGTATATGCAGCAGGTACAATGCAAGAAGGACAGTATAGATACTTCTATAAAATAGGGTAAATAGGGTGGCTGGTTTCATAGTGGGATCAGAAGTCACAGATTCTAGGAGGATAGGACTGCTGCCACTTATACCCAGAACTTTTGAGTCAATTCTCCCAAATCCTGGGGGTACAGAGAGCGAAGAGGAATATGGTGTGAGTTGAGGCCAGAGAGATGGTCTTGAGCCTCGGTCAATTATTGGCTTTTATAACACCTTTCCTTCATAGCATGTGGCATGATTATGATTTCATATTCACTTGTCTCAATATTTGATACATGTCTATCTTCCTCATTAAATTCTATGATGGCTGGTTCCATGCCTGTTTTGTTCACCATGGTATCTCCAGTACTCACACAGTGCCAGGTACTTAGTGGTTGCAAAACAAGTGTTTGTTGAATGAAAGAATGTAGATATTTATACTTGGGCTACTCTAAACCTAGAAATGGGCTTCCCAAGCGGTGCTAGTGGTAAAGAGCCCGCCTGCCAGTGCAGGAGACATGAGACGTGGGTTTGATCCCTGGGTCTGGAAGATCCCCTTGGAGGAGGGCACAGCAATCCACTCTGGTATTCTTGCCTGGAGAATCCCATGGACAGAGAAGCCTGGTGGGCTATAGTCCATAGGGTCACACAGAGTCAGACATGACTGAAGCGACTTAGCATGCACCCACACAAGTGCTATGTATGTACACCATCTACCAAATGCAGGCTTGGCTCTCAAAATGCCGATAGCTTACCCCATATATGTCTCCCTTGCTTAACGTCTAAGAACATAGCCTTCCCCTTTGCTTTGGCAAGATAGGCAGAAGACAGGAAGCAGAAATGATAAATGGTGGAAGAAGCTGGGACTGGGTTTGGGTTTAAGGCCTGCCTGCCCAGAATGTGGCCATAGTACAATCTCTGAAGAGTTATTTTTTTTTTCCTGCTGATAAAGTTTCCCTTAAGGTTCCAGTGGCTGTGTGCACTATGCTTCCAGTCTAGATGAGGTTTGCTGAAGTGCCAGCAATGACACACCCTGCCAACACTCTCCTGACTGTCCTAGCCTCAAAGACAAGTCTAAACAATTGAGACTGGGGTTGAGATTCAATCCATGGCTAAGATTGCTGTCTGACCCAGGAAGAAAGGCACACATTAGTGTTTGGTGACAGTGCAGAGACTATTTCAATGGGGTCTTTTATATTAAGGTTTGTAAGTTCAGTGCTCAAAAGGTTATTTCTTCTGCAGTATTTTGCCTGCAATTAGGGCGGCCAACATAGAAGAGAAATGTGTCTGGGTTCCCTGCTGAATGAGTAATATGCTTACACAAGGTATACCTTTGTAAAAACATCATTTCAACAGAAAAAAAAAATAACTAGGTGCTTCAAAAATTAACTTCAAAGGAGATTCAATCACATTATATACAACTGAAAGATGTAAAGACATTAAAGACAGAGAAAAAAGCATCAATTTTATGAAAGTGTAAGATTTAGTCTTGAGAGGGGAAGATGAAAGAGAATGGTTTATTTAGGCTGGAGAAGAGATGGCAAAGAGAGAACTTCATGAATTGTCAAGTGTGTGAAGGGGCAGTACACGATCAGTAACAACTAGCTTTTATCTGTTGCTTCTGAGGACATAACAAAAAGAAAAGAAAATTGAATCATGACAAGAAAACCACTGAGAAGATAGTTAGTCCCAGGATCTGTTGCCATGAGAAGGACTAGAAATAAACTTCTGTATATGTACATTAAGGAAATAAAAAGGCAAGACTATTGGAGATAGCTAAGGTGCAATTCTGCTTAACCCCAGGGTAATAAATATAGTCATAATGCACTCACACGTCACTTATTAAGCAATAACTCTTTGCTGGACTTTCTCTTACCTTCTGTCATCTCAGTTAATTTTTACAACCTTTCTGTTGGTTGTAGATATCATAATTAGCATTTACACAGCTGAGAGATTCGAGGTCCTGAATGGTTGTGTCTTGCCCAAGATAAAGTTACTAGTTGACTGTAGCTCTGCCAGGTCAAAACTATGTCCTCTGGCTTCAGAGCCTATCTGCATTGCACTCTATTGCCTCTTGGATGCAATAATACATCTTTTTGCACTTTCCTTTATCAATTGTTCTTCAGTTTAGATTTCACATTATTTTCCCCAAACAAAATCACCTTAACCTAACAACTGGATTATAGCAATTAGCTGGTTATATTAGTAACCACGTGTACACCTCTGCTAAAAATGGACTCTCTTGGGTGTGCGGAAAAGGGAACCCTTGTATACTATGGATGGAAATGCAAATTGGTACAGCCACTATGGAAAACAGTAGGGAGTTTCCTTAAAAAATCTAAAAGTACAGCTGCCATATGATCCAGAAATTCCATTCCAAGGCATATATCCAGAAAAGAGAAAAACTCTAATTGGAAAAGATGCATACACCCCAATGTACATAGCAGCACTATTTATGATAGCTAAGACATGGAAGCAACCCAAGTGCCCATTGACAGATGGTTGGTTTAAGAATATGTGATATAAATACATATATACACATGTATATATACATATATATACATATACAATAGAATATTACTCAGCCATAAGAAAGAATAAAATATTGCCACTTGCAGCAATGTGGATGGACCTAGAGATTATCATACTAAGTAAAGTAAGTCCAACAAAGACAAATATTTTGTGGTATTACTTATACATGGAACCTAAAAATACAAATGAATCTATATACAAAACAGAAACAGACTCAAAAACATAGAAAACAAACTTATAGTTGCCAAAGGGGAAAGGGGTGGGAAGGGACAAATTAAGAGTATGGGATTAAAAGATACAAACTAGTATACATAGAGTAGATAAGAAACAAGAGTTTACTACATAGCATAGGAAACTATATTCAGTATCTTTAATAACAACCTATGATGGAAAATAATCTGAAAATTACATATATATATATAATTAACTGGATTACTTTATTGTACATTTGAAACTAACACAATACTGTAAATAAACTATACTTCAATTTTTAAAAACGGACTCTCTTCTCTTTGGAGTGGACTCAAGCTGGGACAAAGATGGGAAAGGAGATAAGGAACAAAAGAGTCTTTCCTGGCTGAAAGTTCATAGTTGTACTGAGGGACAGTACACACACTGTGAGAAACAGGTATGGAAAGATCCAGTGCCTTATTGAAGCATACATTAAATTAGGCTGCAACTAAATTCATGCTGACCTGTAAAGGCTGGTGCAAAAAGCATAGTAAAAAAGATGAGCCTGTATGGATACTAAGAATAAGGTCATTTCTTTCTAAAAGAAATATTAGTTATAGTGTGCTAAAGTAAGGTAGGGAATAAAAAGCAATATGAGGGATCACCTAATTTCCTATTGACCATGAATGAATGTAAAGCCAGTACCATCACCATAGTCAGTAATTCAGAGGAAGAAAAAACAAAAAAAATATCTTATTTTTGTTGTTGTTGTTTAGTTGCTAAGTCATGTCTGACTCTTTGTGACCCCATGGACTGTAGCCCACCAGGCTCCTCTGTCTAGGGGATTTCCCAGGCAAGAATACTGGAGTGGGTTGCCATTTCCTTTTCCAGGGAATCTTCCCAACCCAGGGATTGAACCTGCATCTCCTTCATCAACAGACAAGATTCTTTATCACTGAGTCACCAGGGAAGACCAATATCTTATTTTAGTAGCATCTAATTCCAACCATGATAAACTTTCTGGCAATATTTCCAAGCTAGTGTGTGTTCATTCAAACAATACCTACTCTGTGCCTAGCACAGTGGGGGAAAAAAGATGAGCCCAAAATAGTTACTGCCTTGAGGAACACATATTGGTAGGGATGATAAGACATGGGCACATATAATAAAAGACAAAAGGTGCTAAGGTTATAAATGCCACTGGAAAAGCACAGGTGAGGTCCTGAAAAGTCTTAGAGAGGAGGGAATTTAGTCCTAATTTATAGGATTAAAAAAAAATCATGGAGGAGGTAGCGTTTGAGCCAGCCTCTGAAGGAGAAGCAGGATTTAGGGGTGGAGAAACTGGAATGAAGGTGGGAAGGCAAAGAAGAGAGAAAGACCCTCCCACTAGTATTTATCCAAATCAAAACCACAGTGAAGTATCACCTCACATGGGTCAAAATGGCCATCATCAAAAAGGTCTAATAAATGTTGGAGAGCGTGCCAAGAAAAGGGAATGCCCCTACACTGTTGGTGGGAATGTAAATTGGTACAGCCACTGGAGAGAACAGTACGAAGGTTCCTTAAAAAAACAGAAATAGAGTTATATGATCTAGCAATCCCACTCCTGGGCATATATCCAGAAAAGAGAAAAACTCTATTTCCAAAAGATATATGCACCCCAACGTTCATAGCAGCACTGTTTATAAGAGCCAAGACATGGAAGCAATCCAAATATCCATCAATTGAGGAATGGATAAAGAAGATGTGGGATGTATATACAATGGAATATTAGTCATAAAAAAGAATGAAATAATGCCGTTGCCAGCAACATGGATGGACCTAGAGATTATCATCTATGAGTGAAGTAAGTCAGACAGAGAAAGACACATATGATGTCACTTATATGCATAATCTAAAAAAATGATACAAATGGACTATTTACAAAACAGAAACAAACTCAGAGAACAAACTTATGGTTACTGGGGTGGAGGGGGGAGGATGGGGGAATGAATAGATTAGAAGTTTTCGACTGACATGTACACACTGCTATATTTAAAATGGATAACTGAAAGGACTACTGCATAGCACAGGGAACTCTGCTCAACACTCCATAATGACCTGAACGGGAAAATAATTTGAAAAAGAATAGATACATGTATAACTTAATGTCTTTGCTGTATACCTGAAACTAACACAACACTGTTAATCAATTCTACCCCAATATAAAATAAAAAATTAAACAAAACAAAATAAACAAAAAAGACAAAATGTGACCTGAGGACTACCTATGTTAGCATCTGAGGAGGCTGCATTTGAGCTAGGGCTTCAGGAGTAGGCAAGATTTTCACAAGTGAAATCCGAGGGAAAGGATATTCTAGAGACAGGCAATATCCTCTCCTTTCAAGTCTTACTGTACATGTTGTATAGATATAACTAAGGAAGCCATTTTGTCACTTTTTCTTCCCAGCCTTATTGTGAAATGGTTGCTTCTCATTCACCCCAAACTGGCTTACCATATGAATGGGATTAGATGCTCTGACCAATCAGAGACTGACATTGGTCACTCTTCTATTGGTTTACTAAGGTTTCAAACTTTTAAGATGCTCAATTTAAGTGCACCAAATTCAGATGTAAAACCACCATTTCAGGCCACCCCCAGTCATCTACATTGTTGTAGGGATGGTTTCTCAAAGCGAAAGTCTATGGACCACCTGCATCAGAATGGATGATGAGGCCAGTTTAAAAGCACATCCCAGGGCCCCTCCCCAAGGCCACCAAAACAGAATCTCTGTGGTTGTGGTCCAGGGAGGTGAAATTCAATAATTTCTCCGGTAATTCTAAGCACACTGAAGTTTGAAAGATATTGAGGGGCTGAGGAGAGAGCAAAGGTACAAAAGTGAGACCACACAAGAACAATATGGGAAGAACCCAAGGTGCAAGAATGCAAGCATGTGGACCTATAAAGGTAACTCAGGAGACCTTCACTGTCAGAGTCAGGGGTGGACACATTCTGCAGGCACCAGGGAGCCATTCCTTTCAGTGGCAGAGTGGGGTGGTTAGAAGCCTAGAGTCCGGAGCCAGACTTCCATGGTTCAGATCTCAGCTCTTTGACTCACTAGCTGCTGCTGCTGCTGCTAAGTCGCTTCAGTCATGTCCGACTCTGTGTGACCCCATAGATGGCAGCCCACCAGGCTTCCCCATCCCTGGGATTCTCCAGGCAAGAACACTGGAGTGGGCTGCCATTTCCTTCTCCAATGCATGAAAGTGGAAAGTGAAAGTGAAGTCACTCAGTTGTGTCCGACTCTAGCGACCCCATGGACTGCAGCCTACCAGGCTCCTCCGTCCATGGGATTTTCCAGGCAAGAGTACTGGAGTGGGGTGCCATTGCCTTTTCTGGACTCACTAGCTACATAACCTTGAACAAGGATCTTAACCTCTTTCTGCCTCAGTTTCATCATCTGTAAAATGAGGTTAATAATCATAAACTCCCCCACCCCCAACGGGGTTGTCATGAAATTAAATGAGTTCATATCTGTAAAATGCATAGAACTGCGACTGGCATTGAGTAAGTACAATGTGTGTCAGCATAAAGACTTCTGAGTAGGGGTGTAGCACAGTTAAGGCTATCTCTTTGGAAGATTAAGCTGGCAGTAATGTATGGGAAGGCTTACTGATAGCTCAGCTGGTAAAGAATCCTCCTGCAATGCAGGAGACCCCGGTTCAGTTCCTGGGTCGGGAAGACCCACTGGAGAAGGGATAGGCTACCCACTCCAGTATTCTTGGGCTACCCTGGTGGCTCAGCTGGTAAAGAATCCACCTGCAATACAGGAGACCTGGGTTCGATTCCTGGTTTGGGAAGATCCTATAGAGAAGGGAAAGGTTACTCAATCCAGTATTCTGGGCTGGAGAATTCCATGGACTGTATAGTCCATGGGGTTGCAAAGAGTCAGACAGGACTGAGTGACTTTCACTTTCAATGTATGGGAGTCAACCACCCATTTGCTACTAGCAAATCCCATCATATTTTCCCTCTATTTCAGTGGCTCTCAACCTTGGCTGCACATTGGAATCACCTCCTTCATTCCCCTTTCCCCTTACCAAGGTAATTCCAATATGTACCCATAGCCAAGAACCAGTGTTCTAAATATACAGTCATCCCTTGGTATCTTCAGGGCATTGGTTCCAAAGGACCCTTGCAGATACCAAAATGCAAGGATGCTCAAGTCCCTTATATAAAGTGGCATAGTATTTGCATATAGCCTATATACATACTCCCATACACTTTAAATCATCTCTAGATTACTCATAATACCTAAGTATTAGAAGTTGGGAATACAATGTAAATGCCATGTAAATGGTTGGCAGCCCACAGCAAATTCAAGTTTTGCTTTTTGGAACTTTCTGGATTTATTTTTTCTCCAATATGTTCAGACCATGGTTAGTTAAATCTGAGGATTCAGCACTTGCTGTATTTCAAATTTGTTCAGTATTTGTTATTGAATCCTCACTTTATGGAAGACAGTGTCCTAGGTCCTTTTCCTGTATTATCTCATTTAAACTTAACAACAGTTTGGAGGTTGGTGCTAACATAATCCTTAATGTAAAGACTGCTAGAAAGGTGAGTACATACATGGCTCATGATCACCCAGCTTGAAAGTAGCAGGACTGGGATTAGAATCAAGGCAGCCTGGCTCCAGAAGACCTCAGTCTGAACCACTACTCTATACTGTGTGCCCCGCCCTGAATCTTGGCCTCTCATACCAGAGAGACTGACTGCTACATCCATCCTCTTGGTCTCTCTACTTGTCTTCTTTCCTCCCTCCAATCTAGTGTGGACACAATAACCAGTGAGATCTTGGAAGACATCAACTGGATCACATCACATCTCCTGCACAACTTTCTGCTGGCTTCCCAATGCACTTCACAATGGAAATCCAAACTTGTTACCATGGCCTTGAAGGTCCTGCATCATCTGACTCCTGTTCATCTCTTCAGTCTCACCAAATGTCAGTTATGACCACAATCACTATATTCCTACCACACTGGTCCAAAGCTCCTTGAATGCTCTAAGCTCTTCCTTGCCTGGTCCTTTGAACTTATTTTTTTCTTTCTGCTTGGTATACTCTTCCCCCAGGACCTTTGCATGGATTACTCCTTTTCATCTTTCAAGTCTGAGCTTAAATGTCATCTCAGAGAAGCCTTTCCAACAACTCAACTAAATGCCTTCACCTCTTTTTCTATCTCAATCCCTTGTTTATTTACTTTACAGTACATACATCGTTTATATTTAGATATGTGTTTGCTTGTTTGTTTATTGTCTTCTCTAGTAAACTGTGGGTTCCACAAGGGCAAAGAACATACCCTGGCTGCTATGTATGCCACATATGGTTATATAGGTTGTGTCCTGCATAAGGGTGCCTCAGCTAAGGAGGTACATTCACAAGGATTTTCCAGCAAATGGCAAGTCAAGTATCTTAAGTAAGGTAATCCTTTCTGTAATTCACATGAAGATGCCATACAGTCTAGCAGCGCCCTGTGTGACTACTATGTTTACCATTATGTATCCAGCTTCTAGCACAGTGCCGAGCATATAGTAGACGTTCAATGAGCATGTTAACTGGATGGAAGGGAAGAAGACAAAATTAGGAGGGAAAGTGGGAAAAGGGGGGATATAAAGGACTGCTGATAGATTTGGTAATCTGAGAAGAGGTAATAAAGGAGAAATTAAAGGTAATGCTGTTTGATCTTGGAAACCTAAAGAATAAAAAGAGTGCCGTCATCAAAGAAATGAAACTCAAAGAAGAAAAAAACTGGCTTTGAGAAGATGACAATTCCATTTTGAATATAATTTGAGAAGATGATGCCTTCCATTTTGCTGTTATTGAGTTTGTCAGCATTTTACTGTGGGGTTTGAAAAATACCCCTACCTTTGCCCAGCATAATCTTCAAAATGTTCACATCAGTGCTTTGGGAGGCCAAGTCTTCCTGTTAAGGCTGTGTATGGAAAAGCCCTATGTTTTACAATACAATAATGGAGGGGCCAAGCTAGATGAATCTCACCCCTCTCCCCCTGCTGTGCTGCAGTGCGGTTTCTTTAGGGCAGTGACCTTTAAAAACAATGCTTTTATTTTTTTTTCCTTTTGTGATTGAAAGCACCCTTAAAATTTAAGGCTAGCATAGAAAATTCCCTTTTGCTAAAACACTGGACAGGTATTTCCCTCTTCTAAATCCTGCTACTCAAGATGGTAGCACCTGGGGTCTTGGAATACAGGATACCTACCTCTGCACACCCGGCAGCAGGAATCTGGAACAGAGACTGGGAAAGCACAGGTTAACTTGGGGCAAGTCTTGAGACCACAGTACACATTGCCCTCCTGCTGGGGAGAAACGAAATTAAGGTCAGAAGGAGCTGAAGTTCATGTAAAGGCTTTAGCTCAGTACCTGGGATGAGTAGGGGTTCAAACATAATACATCCTTTCCCCCTGCTCTTCTGCAGTCAGTCCTAGGCACTTCTTAAATTTTATGATGCGTTTATTTTTTTTTTCCACTTATTATTTCTCCATGCCAGAGACTGAGTCACAGAAGAGATGGTAATCCTCATCAGGCACCCTGGTCTAAGATAGAACAAAGTATCGGGTTCTATCTATTACATTCTCTGGGCTGCACAATTAGATGGTGATGTAATCAGTATACCTTATTCATGAAGTATACAATTCTTTTGACAAGTAATGTCACAGGAATCATTATGATCAAGCATTTTTCGAGATGTTTTTCTTTGCAGGGCAAAGAACTATCTCGTTAACAGAATATGTCAGAGATGGGAACCAAGAGACACCACATTTTCTTGTGAATTGGACTGATACTGCTAGATGGTGCCAGTGGTTTTTCCACCCATAGCATTTCCAAGGCATCAAATAACTGAGTTCTTCAGATGAAAGCACTTGTGGTATAATGATTGTGAAGAGAAGTACAGATCAAGATCATCAGCTCATCTTTGTCCTAAAGTTTTAAGACAAGGATATGGCTGGGTCCAACCTTTTCAACAGAGATTATCAGGGTTGATGAAGATCAGGGAGGCTTACGATTTAGATGCGCTTCATCCTCTTTCAATCAAGTACCCTACAGTGTAGGCTCAAACTAAAGGTATGTGTATGGAAGAGCTCTTATGTGGGTAGAGGACATTGAAATACAGGGTCTTACCGAGCAGCTGCACTGGGTGCACTGGTTGGGCTGCCGGTTCTGAAAGAGCCCTTCAGCCATGAACAGCTCACCGTGTTGGTAAGTGGTCCCGTTGTATTCACATGACTTGCTGGTCATTTTATTGTTCGCTGGGGGTAAGGAGTCTTCTGGGACAGGGTGGAAAAAAACCACACCAAGTATTGGCATCATTGCAAAGAATTTCACAAATTCCCAAACAAACAGCAGGTGGGGCTGTACAACACAGAGGGAGTTAAAAATAGCCCCTGATTCAGGGGCTAATGACTTCGATAATATTAAAGCAGCCAGACAGGAATAACAACTAACATGACCAACCATCCAACCCTTCACTTTTTGGGCATTTATTGAGCACCTACTATGTGGGCTTCCCTGGTGGCTCAGAGGTTAAAGCGTCTGCCTCCAATGCAGGAGACCCGGGTTCAATCCTTGGGTTGGGAAGATCCCCTGGAGAAGGAAATGGTAACCCACTCCAGTATTCTTGCCTGGAGAATCCCATGGATGAAGAAGCCTGGTGGGCTACAGTCCATGGGGTTGCAAAAGAGTCGGACACGACTGAGCAACTTCACTATATACCAGGCACTGTGATAGGCACTAGGCAGAGATTAGTGAAGAAAGACAAGGCTCCTGCCATGATAGAGCTACCAGTCTTAGACAAAGAAGGTATTAACTTGTCTCGAGGGAGGGAGTCTTTTCAGATGAGGAACCACCTATTATAACTACCCTAGTAACTTTACCGTCTCCCATGTTTTATTACACTTGGCGTGTGCTTGTTCCAGCCTCTGGAGTCTGCTTGTTTTCAATCCCTCCACTAAGATGGTCCCCTTCCTTCTCCTCTTTTCCATCTACTGAAGTCCTATCTGATTTTCAAGGACCAGCAAAAGTTACCTATTATTGAACAAGTGCCCAGATTAAACTAATCATCAGTGTACAGATTAACAATAGATACAAGCAGAGCTGTGGGATAGTGGGGGAAGAGAAATAAGGAGAGTGGTGTGTTTCCTGACAAGGAAGCTTAGAGAGTTAGACCATTCTGGGACCCTCCTACACTGTTGGTGGGAATGTAAATTGGTACGCCCACTATGGAGAACAGTATGGAGGTTCCTTAAAAACTAAAAATAGAGTTGTCATATGATCCAGCAATCCCACTCCTGGGCATATATCCAGAGAAAACTATAATTCAAAAAGAACATTGTACTCCAATATTCATAGCAGCACTATTTACAATAGCCAAGACATGCAGGTAACATAAATGTCCATCAACATAAATAAGATAAATAAGATGTGGTACTGAGTAAGCCAAAAAGTTCATTTGGGTTAAAGTAAAAATAAAAGACACATTTTTCATTTTTACTAAGAACTTCATTGAACAACGTATTCACTAACCTAAAGAACTTTTTGGCCAATGCAATATGCAATGGAATACTACTAATCTATAATAAAAGAAAGAAATATTGCCATTTGCAGCAACATAGGTGGGCCTAGAAATTATACTAAGTGAAGTAAGTCAGGAAGAGAAAAGCAAACACTGTATGCTATCACTTATATGTGAAATCTAAAAAAATAATATAAATGAATTTATATTAAAACAGAAACAGACTCACAGAAATAGAAAATGAACTTATAGTTATCAAAGAGAAATGGGAGAGGCAGAAAGGGATAAATTAGGAGTATGGGATTACTAGGTACCAACTAATATACATCAAGGCTGTATATTGTCACCCTACTTATTTAACTTATATGCAGAGTACATCATGAGAAATGCTGGGCTGGAAGAAGCACAAGCTGGAATCAAGATTGCCAGGAGAAATATCAATAACCTCAGATATGCAGATGATACCACCCTTATGGCAGAAAGTGAAGAGGAACTAAAAAGCCTCTTGATGAAAGTGAAAGTGGAGAGTGAAAAAGTTGGCTTAAAGCCCAACATTCAGAAAACTAAGATCATGGCATCTGGTCCCATCACTTCATGGGAAATAGATGGGTAAACAGTGGAAACAGTGTCAGACTTTATTTTGGGGGGCTCCAAAATCACTGCAGATGGTGACTGCAGCCATGAAATTAAAAGACGCTTACTCCTTGGAAGAAAAGTTATGACCAACCTAGATAGCATATTCAAAAGCAGAGACGTTACTTTGCCAACAAAGGTCCGTCTAGTCAAGGCTATGGTTTTTCCAGTGGTCATGTATGGATGTGAGAGTTGGACTATGAAGAAAGCTGAGCGCCGAAGAATTGATGCTTTTGAACTGTGGTGTTGGAGAAGACTCTTGAGAGTCCCTTGGACTGCAAGGAGATCCAACCAGTCCATTCTGAAGGAGATCAGCCCTGGGATTTCTTTGGAAGGAATGATGCTAAAGCTGAAACTCCGGTACTTTGGCTACCTCATGTGAACAGTTGATTCATTGGAAAAGACTCTGATGCTGGGAGGGATTGGGGGCAGGAGGAGAAAGGGATGACAGAGGATGAGATGGCTGGATGGCATCACTGACTCGATGGACGTGAGTCTGAGTGAACTCCAGGAGTTGGTGATGGACAGGGAGGCCTGGCGTGCTGTGATTCATGGGGTCGCAAAGAGTCAGACACAACTGAGTGACTGAACTGAACTGAACTGAATATACATAAAGTAAATAAGCAACAAGGATTTACTATATAATACAAGGAACTGTGTTCAATGTCTTATAATAACCTATAGTGGAAAATAACCTGAAAAATGTATGTATAACTGAATCAATTTTCTGTATACCTGAAAAAAAACACAATACGGTAAATTATAATTCCATAAAAATGTTTTTTTAAGAGACCATCCTTTCTTTCCCATTACTCAAAACTATAATGAAAATGAGTCCATTTTATGGGGGGGGTGGTAAATGATACTCAATATAAAAAAAAAATTGTTCTCAGAATGTAGTTAAAAATTATAAGGACTAATAATAATATCCATCATCATCATAAAATAAGAGTTAACATTTATTGAGCCCCAAATAATATGCTAGGCTTTACATCATTGGTTATTACTAAGAACATTCTGATGTAGATATTAAAGTATGCCCATTTTGCTGATGAGGAAACTAAGGCTTAAGAAATTAATTGACTCCCAAGGTCACACAACTTGTTAATGGTAGCACCAGGACCTGACTGATTCAAGAATCTTACCTCCTAGGATGCCAATCACTTCAAACCTGTCACAAGGAAAGGACCATTTAATTTAAAACTCAAACCACAGAACATGAAAGCTGTGTTGTCCCTGTAGAATGTATGGCCTCAAATACCCAGAAAATATCACACTTTCTTTGGCTTCAGTGATTAGATTAACTAACTCAATTCTATACTTTGCTATATAAGTTGATCTAACTTCAATTTCTGAGTAAATCTCTCCTTTGTTGTTAAGTACTTATTAAAGACCCCTTACAGGATACAAAGAAAGTTCCTTCATTTTGTTTTAAAAGAAAAAGTTTTAAATCTGAGCGAGAGTCTAACTCATACCTTTTGGCCTGGGCTGACTCCCTATTCCTGCCCAAAGTACACACATAACCAGACAGCTGCAGCTGGCATACATGAGTGAAACCCAATGGAGAGAGTACAGAAGCAGGCCATTTGCCCCCTGGGCCCTAATAATAGCAAATCTCTGTATTTTGTGGTGAAGGAAAACTAGGGTGACCTATAAAATAATATTCGCCATGACTTACAGAAGCTGGTGAGTATTTGGAATATTGAATGGAAAAAAAAAAAGTTTGGGATTTTTTTTTTGCCTCAAAAGAATGTGGGCTGAGTTCTGAACTGTGTCTTCCACCGAGGGATCAATGAGGAGGCAACTGTGTAGGGTGAGGTTTTCCAGCGAGCCTTGACCTTGAGAGTCTTTCTTGTAACCGTCTTCAGAGAAATCCCGCATGGAGTCTATTAATCTACTCAACAGGAGATGGGGAGAAAGCAAAAATGAGGAGGACAAAATAGAATCAAAGAAAAAGAAACCAATTGTGGTGATGCTTAATGCTAGTTTTACACACAATAAATTTATCTTAACAACTTCTCGTTTATTATGATTTCATTCTTCTAATATCCCTAACAGAATGGGGGAGTGAGAATTATGAAAATGAGGCTACTGATACTTCAAAAGATTTGGTCCATGTCACACTGCTATTAATAGAAGAGTCAACAAGGAAATATAGTTTTCGTGCCTTGATTTGTGCTCTTTTCACACCATGTGTGTTAAAACTGGGGAGCAGAAAGGAAATGAAATCAGTCCCTGGAAGAGATATCTGCACTTTCAGGTTTATTGCCACATTATCCATAATAGCCAAGATAGGGAGACAGCCTAAGTGGTGTCCATCCTATACCCCATATCCTTGGATGAAAGGATAATGAAATTGTAGTGCATATATATGTGTCTGTGTGTGCTAAGTCACTTCAGTCATGTCCAACTCTGTACGACCCTATGGATTGTAGCTCACTAGGCTCTTCTGTCCATGGGATTCTCCAGGCAAGAATACTGGAGTACGTTGCCATTTCCTATATATATATATATATATATATCTTGTATATATACACACATATATATATTTCTTATATATATACACACATTTCCTATACATGTATATATATATAGATATACATACACACACAACAGAATATTATTCAGCCTTAAAAAGGAGATCCTGCCATTTGCAACAACATGGTTGAACCTGGAGGACATCCTACTAAGTAAGCCAGTTACAGAAAGAAAAAAATGACATAATCTCACTTATATGTGAAATCTTAGAAATAAATAGAAGTAGAGATTAGAATGGTGGTTACCAGGGGCAGGGAGGTGTGAGAAATGGGGAGATACTGGTCACAGGGTACAAAATTGCAGGTATGTAGGATGAGTAAGTCCAGACATCTAAAGTTCAGCATGTTGGCTGTAATTAATAATACTGTATTGTATTTTGCTAAGAAAGTAGATTTCAGATGCTCTCATCAAAAAATAAATGAGATGATGTTCATTAGCTTAACTGTGGTAACCATTTCAACATGTCTATCAGATCAGCATGCTGTAACCTTAAAATACATTTGATTTTTACTAAAGGAATTTTTTAAAATCTAGGGGGTGGCAGGATCACTGAGTCATAACCCAGTCTTGGGCACCCACTTCCCATAACCTTGCACAAGTCACATTACCTCTTTGGGCCTCAGCTTTTCTATCTAAGAATATGGAACTCAGATCTCTCCTGGCATCTCTGAAGGCCAACACAGCATGCAAGGAACTGCAGAGGCAAGAACAACCACCTTGGACTGTACATTCTACCTTTTTAGATTTTCCAAGGTGGTTGGGCTTCTACCCAGCTATCCTTAGAAGGCATCCTGTGTTCCTGGCCAAAAACTGGCAGAAAATTAGTCTGAAGAAAGACTGGCTTCAGGGCCCTTCAGGGGAATGCTCCAACAGAAGTGACCAGGCTCCACGGCTTCTAGCTTCCCATTTCCAGTTAAATTGCACACAGCACTCTGGGGAGGAGTGGAAGGATACTGCCAGGTATACAGACAAGCATTCAGCCATCAGATTACAGTTGTGTTGCAAAAAGAAACTTCCTTCTCCCCTGGTGAGGGATGATCTATGTAAGTAGAACTCTGACTTCTGGGGTGCTCTGAAAACATCCCCTTATACTCAATGTTTCTAACCACCTTTTCTTTCACTGATGCCTAAAATGCCATCATTAGAAGTCCATCCTTTTGGATTAAGTGACTGTCTATTGCCATGTGTGCATGCTAAGTCACTTCAGTCACATCCAACTCTTTGCAACCCCAAGGACTGTAGCCAGCGAGGCTCCTATTTCCATGGTATTTTCCAGTCAAGAATACTGGATTGGGTTGCCATGACCTCATCCAGGGGATCTTCCTGACCCAGGAATCGAACTCACATCTCTTATGTCTCCTGCACTGGCAGACAGGTTCTTTACCACTAGCGCCACCTGGGAAGCCCTGTCTATTGACAATCAGGTATTATAATCCCAAAACTTCTCTGTGAGGATACACATTGTCAGTAATATCTTAGTGTGAATAACCTGATGACATGTTTTTTCCCCCTTCAGAGTGACTGGTAATTTTTACCAAGAAGTCTGTGGTCCTTTCCCATGTCCTCTGGTACACCATTCTCTCCCCTCCTGGCACTGCCCCTCTTCCTATCCTCTGAAACCCAAAGTCTTCATGCTGGTGGCTCTCTTCTCCACTCTCCCCACCATCAAATTTCTACTTCCTTAGCAGGCCAGTTCTTGGCTAGTCAGAAAGGCCTCTTGTAAGTCAGGAGATAAATCAGCTCTCAGTGTTTATGAAATAAATGCAAACCTCTTCAGAGCTCCCAGCCATGATCACTAATCTCCTCGACTCTGAGCCCTCCCCCTTTTTGTCATTGCTATTGTTACTCTGGTTCCTATTTTATTTTTGATGGCTGATCCTGAAGACAGTGTTTCTAATCTGGTTCTGTCTCATTCTAGTGGTGTAGTTCCAGCACATCCACAGGCCATTTTGGAGGTGGTGGTGGAGCAGGGAATATGGAGATGAAGGTAAAGGGCTTGAAATGTTATGTTCCCTTTAATTCCCTTGAGACACAGGCACACATACACATAAACACACATACACAATGGAATTCTATTCAGCCATAAAAAAGAATGAAATCTTGCCATTTGCAACAACATAAATGGACCTTGAGGACATTATGCTAAATGAAATAAACCAGACAGAGAAAGACAAATACCATATGATCTCATTTATACATGGAATCTAAAAAATAAACCCCAAGCCTGTAGATACAGAGAACAGATTGGTGGTTGCCAAAGGCAGGGGGTTAGGGGAGTGGGTGAAATGGGTAAAGGAGGTTCAGAGGACTTATAAAATAAAAAATTTATGGGGATGGGATGTACATCATGGTGACTACAGTTAATAAGAGTGTATTACTTTGTCAACAAAGGTCTGTCTAGTCAAGGCTATGGTTTTCCAGTGGTCATGTATGGATATGAGAGTTGGACTATAAAGAAAGCTGAGCACCGAAGAATTGATGCTTTTGAACTGTGGTGTTGGAGAAGACTCTTGAGAGTCCCTTGGACTGCAAGGAGATCCAACCAGTCCATCCTAAAGGATATCAGTCCTGGGTATTCATTGGAAGGACTGATGTTGAAGCTGAAACTCCAGTACTTTGGCCACCTGATGTGAAGAACTGACTCATCTGAAAAGACCCTGATGCTGGGAAAGATTGAGGGCAGGAGGAGAAGGGGATGACAGAGGATGAGATGGTTGGATGGCATCACTGACTCAGTGGACATGGGTTTGTGTGGACTCCCGGAGTTGGTGATGGACAGGGAGGCCTGGCATGCTGTGGTTCATGAGGTCACAAAGAGTCGGACACGACTGAGCAACTGAACTGAACTGAACTGTATATTTTAAGGTTGCTAAGAGAATAAATCTTAAAAGTCCTCAACATAAGAAAAAAATTTGTATATATAAATTTTTAAATATATAGATGTTAACTAAACTTACTGAGTTGGTCATTTTTGAAATATAAACAGATGTTGAATCATTATGTTGCACACCTGAAACAAATATGTCACACATTAACTGAAAGAAAACTACACTAAATTATCAGATTTGCAAAAATTCAAAAGTTTGATTAATAAACTCTCTCAGTAAAGCTGTGGAAAATTTATACAAATACTATGGAGGCTATTTAGCAATATCATTCAGTTTTAAAATATATGTATTTTTCACCAAGCAATCCTACTTTTAAGAATTCACACTACAGATATACTCCATGTGTGAAAAATCTAAATTATTCATTGTACCATCATTTGTGATGGCAAAAGATTGGAAACAACTTCTGTGTCCATCAGTAGACATCTGGTTAAATACATGATGGCTGATTAATGCAATGAAAAAGTATGCAGCTGTATAAAAGAATGAGTAAGCTTTCTATGTACTAATACAAAAAATAGATTATTTAATGAAAGAAACTGCAAAGTGAAAAATGATTCAGATAATACACTGTGCTTTTTGTAAAAAGAATATATTTTTGGAAGAGTTTATACTCACATTCATAAAGAAAATCAGGAAGGATACATAGGAAAATACTAAAAGTTATAAGGGGGTGCTACGTTTTGAGGGGAAGGGTAAGAATTGGATGGATTGTGGGACAGGAGTGAATTAGACATCTTACTGCATACTTTTACACATACCTCTATGAACATAAGGACCTCCCTGGTAGCTCAGCTGGTAAAGAATCTGCCTGCAGTGCAGGAGATCCTGGTTCGAATCCTGGGTTGGGAAGGTCCCCTGGAGAAGGGACAGGCTACCCACTTCAGTAGTTGGCTTGGGCTTCCCTGGTGGCTCAGATGGTAAAGAACCTGCCTGCAATGGGGGAGACTTGGGTTTGATCCCTGGGTTGGGAAGATCCCCTGGAGGAGGGCATGGCAGCCCATTCCAGTATTCCTGGTTGGAAAATCCCCATGGACAGAGGAGCCTGGTAGGCTATAGTCCATGGGGTTACAAAGAGTCAGACACAACTGAGCGACTAAGCACAGCACAGCTATGAACATAAATACATATGATCATATATACACATATACACATATATATATACATATATACACACACATATATATACATCATATATACATATATACACATAAGCATTTACATTCTTAAATGATACAAATGTATTTTGCATTGAAAAACTAAATTTGAAGAGTTTATACTTAAAAAAAATTATAATTCAAGGCCAGGGGCTAGACTTGATGACTATTTTGGGTCCCTTCCAATATAGAGAACAAATGGATGGATATCAGGAGTGTAAGTAAGAAGGGAGGTGGGATGAATTGGGAGATTGGGATTGACATATATATGTCATGATGTACAAAACAGGTAACTGATGAGAACCTGCTGTACAGCACAGGGAACTCTACTCAATGCCCTGTGGCGACCTAAATGGGAAAGAAATTCAAAAAAGAGGGGATATATGCATACACAGACTTCTTCCATGGCTCAGTGTGAAAGAATTCGCCTGAAATGCAGGAGACGCAGGAGATGCAGGTTCGATTCCTGGGTCGAGAAAATCCCCTGGAGGAGGGCATGGTATTCCACTTCAGTATTCTTGCTGGAGGATCCAATGGACAGAGGAGACTGGCAGGCTACAGTCTTTTGGGTCGAAAAGAGTCAGACACAACTGAAGCAACTTAGTCCTCACGCACTAATGCATATGCACACATGTGGCTGATTCACTTTGCTGTACAGTACAAACTAGCTGTAAGGCAACTATACTCCAGTAAAAATTTTTTTTAAAAAATAAATAAAAGCAAGAGATCATATGGAAAAAATTAAAAAAAAGAAGCAACCATAGAAAATCAGTCCTACAGACCTGGTCATAGAAACCCAACTCAATTCCTACTACTGGGACAGACCTTAGCTAGAACTCCATGTTCCCAGTGTGACTACAATGAGATGCCTGTCTCCTACGGACACTATTTATCCCCTTTGGGGAGAGTGGGGGGCTATTACATAGCTTTCTGAAACAGCTAGTTTTAAATAAGGGTGCTGATGGGAAATCTCCTGTGCTCCTCCCTGGAGCACCACTGTAGTGGAAGGAAGAACAGCCGGGCCCTCATCCTGATTAGGCTAGGTCAGAGCCTACAGCAGGGATGTGACTCATCTTGCACAAGTAATACATCCCAAACAGTGGGTGTCTATAGCTCCCTTCTAAAAAGGAACTTGCTCACCCTCTGAGGCCATGGGCATGCAGGTGAGTTTTTCCTTGGGAGGCTCACTGAAATCAAAGGTATTGCTTCAAACAGGTCCATCAGCTAAAGCCTACCATTTAGATTTCTTCCTTTCAGCGCTCCAAACATTATGACTTCTTTTGCCCTGGGCTGCTCAAAGTGTCGACTTATCTAGACCTGTTTTCCTTAGGCAGAGGACTATGATTTTAAGATCTTTCCCAAAATCTCCTCCTCCATAGAAACTTAACTGTTCTGTGTCCTATCACATTGAGGCCTTGCTGGGGGTGGGAGAAGTTTAGCACTTATTGACTAATTCATACCACAGTGCCCATGGAAGACAACATTGGAAAATAGGAAGTAGGTTCTTTTTTTTTTTTGGCCCTGTGGCATACGAGATGTTAGTTGCCCCACCAGGGATAGAACCCATACTCGCTGCAGTGGAAGCAGAGAGTCTTAACTGGACTGCCAGGGAAATCCTGAAAATAGGTTCTTTTTCTAGATAATTAAATTGTACCTTGGGCCTTTGCTGCTTTATTTATAATGAGGCTATAGAAGACAGGGCAAGTAGTGTGAAACATTCCAGAATTTAAGGCTCAATGTGGGGGCAATCACTGAAAACACAGCCTCTGAGAGCTGTCCAGTGTCCAAACTGCTCAAATTCCACCTCCACTACTGCTGCTGCTGCTGCGTCGCTTCAGTCGTGTCCAACTCTGTGCGACCCCATAGAGGGCAGCTTGCCAGGCTCCCCGGTCCCTGGGATTCTCCAGGCAAGAACACTGGAGTGGGTTGCCATTTCCTTCTCCAATGTATGAAAGTGGAAAGTGAAAGTGAAGTCGCTCAGTCGTGTCCGACTCTTAGCGACCCCATGGACTGCAGCCCACCAGGCTCCTCCATCCATGGGATTTTCCAGGTAAGAGTACTGGAGTGGGGTGCCATTGCCTTCTCCACCTCCACTACTAGTTACCACTTAATAGCTGAGCAAATAATTTAACATTCTTGAGCCTCAGTTCACCCATCTATAAAATGGGGCTGATAATACCCATCTCATAGGTTGTTGTAAAGATGAAATGAGGTAAGACACATAATGTGCTCAGCATAGTACCAGGTGCATACAGGTGCTCATTGAATGCTGTTATTGTTATATTACTATTATCTGTAATGATAGGGTTTCTGGAAGGCAGAAAGCAGGTCGGTAATGGAAACAATCTGGGGCTGCCTAGTCCTTACAGTGCCTGTTATAGACTGAATGTTTGTGTCCTTTTCACCAAATCCCTATGTTGGAAACCTAATCCCCAATGTGAGGTGAGGTCTGTGGGAGTTGGGGCCTTCATGAATGGGATTGTGTCCTTATAAGAGACAATGGGAAGATGATCTCTGCTCTCAGCTATGAGAACACAGGATGAAGATGACTATCTCTGAACCACGAAGTGATCTCTCAACAGATTTGCTGGCACCTTGACTTTCCAGCCCCTTGAACTGTGAGAAATAAATGTTTGTTGTTTAAGCCATTAGTCTTTGATATTTTTATTACAGCAGCCCAAACTAAGATGACTGTCTTTCACTGCCCTGTAGGACTTCTCAAATATTGCCAGATTCTGAGTGGTGACTAGAGTCACTTCTGTCATCATGTTCACTAAGAATCCTTCTATGCCTCAGCTTCCAACCAACCCGTCTGCCCTCCCCGCCCCTCTCCCTCATTTCAGTGGGAAGCCCACCAGGAGAGACTTCTTTAGCTGAGTACCTGAATTCTGGCCAAAGCCATCTATCAAACTCATAGTCTCTGTGTTGAATTTTCTGAGGGTTTCAGGGAGGTGGGTTTATGGGTCAGAAGTGTCACCAGTGTGTCTGTGATTGAGCGGTCCCGAAGGGAAAAGAAACCGATTCTCCCCCTGCATTCGGGCCATCATTTCCAGTCTCCTCTCCTGCTGCACACTAAACAAAAGCCACTGTTGATTGGTTTGATTTTCATCTTTGTTTTGGTTCAGTAACTGAGCTGTTCCTTGGAAAAGTAGTTCATATTTTTCAGTTCAGAATGCCTCTCCCCTTTCAACCTTCATCCAATTTTGTTTCTGTCCACTCTCCATGGCCCAGCTCTAGTCTCATCTCTTCAGGGAAGCCTTGTCTAAGTATTACTAATACTTTTGCACTCAAAGGTCTCTTTGGAGGAAAGAAAAAGGACTGGTAGAGCAGACTGCTCCTGCTACAGTAGAGCTTCCAAAGGTGGCAAGTTCACTGTGTCCCTAACCTCTCTTCTTTTCTGCTTTGCCAGAGTGCTCGATATGGCCCAACTTCAAGCACTGGTTAGGGTAGGGCCCTGACTTTCCCAAAGGCTTAATAAGTTCATGGTAATGAATACTGAAGATTGGAACAACCAATAAAGAGCAAGGTAGTAGTGGTGGGGAGAACAAAGACCACAGTGAGACACCACTTTGTACCCTCCAGGATGGTTATAACAAAAAAGATAATAATAAATTGTTGGAAATGGTGTGGAAAAAATGGAAATTTTGTGCTACTGGTGGGAATGCAAAAATGTCATGTGGTACAGCTGCTGTGCCAAAAAGCTGGGCAGTTCCTCCAAAGTTAAACCTAGAGTCACTATATGAACCAGTAATCCCACTTCTAGGTATAAACTGAAGAGAACTGAAAGGAGGGATTCAAACAGATCCCTGTACATGAATGTTTAGAGCAGCATTATTCACAATAGTCAAAAGGTGGAAACCACCCAGTACCCATTAATGGACGAATTGATAAACAAAATGTGGTGTATCATACAATGACATATATTTCAGTTAGAATGGATGAACCTTGAAAACATTATGCTTAGTAAAAGAAGCCAGACACAAAAGGTCACATACTGTATGATTTCATATTTATGAAGTATCCACAATAGGCAAATCCACAGAGACAGAAAGAAGCTCAGTGCATGCCAGGACCAGAGGGGAGGGGAAAATGGACAGCTAACTGCTAGCGGGTATGGGACTTCCTTTTGGGGATGATGAAAATATTCTGGAATTAGAGAGTGGCGGTGGTTGCAATATCTTGTAAATACACTAAAACCAACTTAACTGTACTCTTTAAAAGGATAAATAGTATGTGAATTATACCTCAGATAAAGCTGTTTCCCAAAACCATAAAAGATGAAACTTCCTACAATGCAGACACAAAGGCTGAGTATCAACACCGGGCAAGCCTGGACAAAATGAAGGTGCTGTATATCCTGGTGACAGGGAGGCAGGTCAAGAATAGCAAAGTAAATGAAAAAGCCAAAGGAGAAGCTCAAAGGGGTTGTGGGGGTGGATCCCCAGTTATCATCTTGTCCACGGGGTATCTGCCTTGGGAGATGCAGTAGGTCTGCCAGACAGCTGAGCTAAAGCAGGGGGCCAATGCGGGGAGGGCTTTCCCATTTGGAATCTTCAAGGAGACTCTTTAGCACAACTAGTGGCCTCCCTACTCCGACCCCCAGGCCAATCCTCATGGGGTCCTGGGCCAGGAAATTCCTGAAGCAGATTCAGTAGATCACTCTGCAGCTATACAGACAGACACAACACTCTGTCCCAACCAAGAAGGTGCTGAGTGAGAAGAAACAGTCATCTGCCCGTCCCCCTTTTCATCCAGAACCCATCTGCGGGCTGTTTTTCATCCCACTTCCATTCACGTTTCAGCTGCTGTCAGTCAGTAGCTGACCCTGCCTGAAAATGCTGTCTTGTCAGACAGATGCAGAGAAGGAGGGCTGGAGGAAAGGTTTTGTGCAAGAGGTGAGCCTGTCTCTGGGAGGCAAGCAGCGTGCCGGCAGGCCGGGCACTCCATCTGGGAGAGAAGAAGAGCCCATGTATTCTTGGCTGGGTTGGGCCACTGACAGGCTGTGTGATGGAACCACTGTCACTTTGCATCTCTAGGCCTCAGTTCCTAAAGAACTTTCTGCATTCATGAGTATGTATATGTTGGTTGGGGTTAGTCATTTCACTTGCTTCTACTTCACAGGAACAGAGGAGAAGCAAACCACATTCTACTTTTTGAAAAGGCTTAGGGAGAAAAGAAGCTACATGCAACATGGACAGTTAATTCTGATTATCTCCAGGTTACCAAGGGCAGTCCATCTGAAGGCAAAAAAAGATGAATAACTGAGTCCGCTCCAGCAGTCTGATGTCCAGAGCTTAAACACCCTGTGAGAGTTCTGCCAACCCAGGAGAGACCCCTCAGCTTGTGATTTGCTGCCCTTCAGGTAGGAGTTCTAGCTTCACTGTGTCAGCCACCTGGGTAAGCACTCGGAGCTAAAGCTGGATATGGAGCAGCATTACAGCAAGGCCTAGCCAGGGTGATAAAGCACACCTTGGAGATGCCTCCCCTTGGCTAAAGAACACTCTGCCTCAGACCAGCCAGTCCTGACCCCCACTGTGTTCCTTGCCAGCTCTGCCCTGACTCATGCTAGACCCAACCACGGCCACCAACGGTCCTCTGCCTCTTCAAATCCTACCAGCCCTCACCATCTGTCAAACAGACTCTGATTTCTGGCAGCAACTCTACTGGTCTGCCTGTCTGTACCCTACAGTCTAGCACTTGCTAACAGGTGGACTGCTTGCTGAGTGATGACCAAGTGCAAAGGAGGCAGGGTTTCTGTCTTGACCTGTCTATCTCTAGCACTGGAACAAAGGGACAAACATCCAAATAGTGACATGTGTTCGAATGTTGAGGGTATATTACTAATTTTGTTAAGTGGTAAGTGTATACCTCCAGGGGTGAGGTGGTTTTTAAGTCTTAAGAGACTTGGAGATAAATAAATAGGACTATAGAGGATGATTCTGAAGTGAGTTTTGAGCATCTGAGGGTACATGCTGTCTTCAGGAAGAATGGTCTGTAGGTACCATTAGATACTTGAAGCATTCCTTGACCCAAAAGAGCTGACCCCCCCTATTTTTATACAAAGCAAGGAGCCTGTGGGTTTTACCTCAGGGCTAGGCATGCTCATTTTCAGCTTTCTGTTTGCTGAGGGCTGTTACTGGTGAAATTGTCCCATAATCGAATTTTCAGAGGGAACCTCTACGCTCTTTCCTGTCAAAATGTCTTCTTCCACTTTACTGCACACCTTTATCGTCAGCTCCATTATTCAGCCCATGGACCATTTCAATCTCATTACCCTTCTAGGGTTTCCCATGTACATCTCCAAGAGGAAACTGGAAATGGCCTTCTCTCTTCAGAGATGGAAATGAGACCTAGAGCCTTCAAGGGGACACCATTATTTAGTGCCAAAGCCGGGATTCAAACTTAGGTTTCCTAATTTTACACAGAGCCACAAAACCTGAGAGCAAGAGAAGCCTGCTAACATAGAGTCAAACAACTGAGGAAGAAGATAAAACACAAATCCCTTTGTTTTCTGGGACTAATTATCGAATGTTTATCTGAGCTTGGGTGTGTAGCCCAACACAAAGAACCCCTTCTGCAGTGGATCTGATAGGTTCCTCTTTTTCTTTTGCTATGATATGATGTTTTTTTTTTAATTTTTAAATTATCCAATGCTGTAATAAGTGGACTTGCAGTTGAGATGAAAATGGTAAATCAACTCTTCTGCATGACACCTAATTGTTAATGACAGGTTTTGTGGTAACATGTGTGTCACTCACTGCCTTCCTCTTCTCCCTAAATAAATTAAGAATGAGTTTTACTGTTACTTGGTTAGTTCTAAACCTTTGGGAACCAGGCTTTTTTTTTTTTTGAAGGTCAATGACCCTTTGAAATGGACAAATTAGTCACTACCCTCAAGCAGCATTTACAGAAACAATGTGAGGCATCTGGTTGAGACAGTGGGGAGTGCGGTCAAGCATTCCTTTGTATTGCCTACACCAGCATTTCCCAAGTCTGCTGTGCAGAGCACTACTAGTCCACAAGATGCTCTGTGAAAACAACATTCTGTGCTTCAGATACAGTTGGGAAAAGATCCATAGTTTGCTCACAATATCCTTCTTGGAGTGTTAAAGAAATCCCATAGTAAAGAAACCCGTTTAACTAGAACCCAGTATTTTCTCCAATTGACTTTCCTGAGCCACCAGACCTCTTTTTTCTCATCTGTTGTTTTTGAGTCACTAAGTCGTGTCTGACTCTTTCTGACCCCATGGGTTGTAGCCCACCAGGCTCCTCTGTCCATGGGATTCCCCAGGCAAGAATACTGGAGCGGGTTGCCATGCCCTCCTCCAGGGGATCTTCCTGACCCAGGGATTAAATCCGTGTCTCCTGCATCATCTGTTTAACAGCTATGAACATCCCAGGAACACCCTTTGGGAAGTCCTGTCCTACACAACATCGAGTAGCTAGATATTTTGAGGATGCAGATGTTTGCCATCTCATGGACACTCTAAAGTACTGAATTGAGACCCGGCTGCCACTTCTAGTCATTCAACCTTCAGCTGAGACCTAGCTGAATGTTTCTCCAACACAGCTACATAGCATCTCCTGAATCTTTTCTTTCTTTCTTTCATGTGCAACCTCTGCAAAGCAAGAGAAAATACCCCCTGTGAAATACTCTAGAGCGCTATTAATGAAACATACAGTCTGGCCCTTGCAACTACAGCCCAGTGACATTAGGCACTGGACAAAGAAGTCCAGCCGTGGAGTTTGGATTGTTCCTGTACACGATGAGAAGCCAGTAAAATGATCTGAGCAATGCAGTTATTTGATGGAGATTTACATTTCTGGAAGACTGTGCTGGGGTGACTGGAGGAGAGGCCGTGGGCTTGGAGGGAGGACTTGTCAGGAGGCTAGTGAAAGAGCCTATTGCTATCACATTACAGACTAAAGGAAGAAAAGAGGCATTCAGTACTTGAGGATTAATTGAGAAAACTTATCCCCAAACACGCTTTTTGTTGTGTTTGGAAAAGTGTTAGCAGCAGGCTTCAGAAACTGGTCCCTGGAGGCCACTGGCAGAGGCTGCAGGGGAGGCGGTGGCAGATGAAGCCTCAGGGCTGCTGGAACAGTCCAGCGCTGTTGGGAAGACGCAGTCCACCTCCTCCAGAGACCCAAGGAGGCAGCACATCTGCCATGTCACCAAACTACTAGAGGAAAGTAGAAAGTATCCTGTTTCTCCTCCTAGGAAATCCTTTAAGAACTGAAGCCAAAGTTCCTGCCAGGCAAAGAGGAACAAGGTGAGCGTACACAATACAGAGAACAAAGGGACATGTTAAGATTTAAAGGACTCCATCGCTGATTGCCATGGGGTGGTGACTGTCCCGTAAAGTAAAAAAAGAAAAATAGAAATAGATTTACTGTCCCCACCCAAAAAAAGAAAATGGAAGCATGAATACTAAAGACATGTCACCGATGCATGCAAATTTCCAGTTTGAAAGTGGGATTCTTCTTCTGGCAGCCAGGCATTCATACGATGGCCCCTCTCCTCATTATAAAGTTATTAGAGGAGAAGGTGGTTGAAGAGGTCAAAGATTAAGTAAGTACACAAGGTTTGTTACCATCTTTGGATTTGCCAAGGCTAGAAAAGCAGTATGAGGCTCAATCACAGCTTTGGACCAGTAATTCTCAAAACAGGACCTCAGTTCTCAAGTGGACCATGATCTCCAGTGGAAACAGTTTTCAAGCTCCCCTCATCGGCCCATCCTAGATTGGGAATCACTGAGCAGACTGAGAAATGTCAGTGATGGGAGTGAGGCACAGGCAGACAATCCAGAGGCAGAAAAGAATTGAGAGCCACAGTTACAGTAACTGCAGTAGTAGCATCAATAACACTAGCGACTGATCATTACTGACTCATGTTTATGCTGTATATTCATGTTCGTTAGTTCTTTTCTCCTCCCATAGCCACCTTTCGAGGTAGACATTGTTATTATCTCCCTTTACAGATGAGGAAACTAAGGTTAGGAAGTGATCAAACCAGAACTGGAGACAAGGTCTCAGGCCCAAGACGTGGAGCTCCAGGGCACTGCTCCCAAAATCTAGGTTGCCTTATCTGAATCTACAGCTGGGATAAAATAGCCCCCAACACTAAATCTTTTTTTGTCACTCTAATTGCTTTTCCTAAGTTCTTCTCACTATTGCCTCTGAAAAGGAAACCACTCTCTGTCCATCACACATACAGGCACAGAGAAGATCTAAAAAAAGAAGGTAGTGGATCAAAAGGAAGTACCTGACTACCTCAACTCATGTTGCCCTCAAATGGTTGGGGAGAATGAGAGAAAGGGTGGGGGACAAAGCTATAACACTGGGTTGTACCTTCTTGAGAATGGGAGAGGGAAGGGATGTTTTAAACACTGCAGATTACCTTATTAGTTACTCAGCCAAATAAATCATCTTGGAACAGAACAATTCCCTGTACAGAACTACAAATGGTGTTGGATGGTCTTCTCACAGATCACCAACACTCTACTCAGATGTTGTGTGGGAACCAGCGGCATTAGTGTCACCTGAGAACTAGTTAGAAATGCAGAATTTCAGACCACCTCCCCCATCCAGATCTCCTGAATCAGCATCTGCAAATTCCCAGGGCTTTGTGTGTACATTCAAGTTTGAGAAGCACCACCGCTTTAGGGCTTCTGGTTGTAGAGGTCATTTCTTCAGAACCTTCCATAGCCCTAGAACTGTGTTGGCTTCTCAAAGGTTAATGGGTCTTGAAAAGGCTTTTTACTCCAGTTCTGGCTGTATGTGAACAGTGTTGGTTCCACATTGCCTCAATTTATGTCCCATGGGGGTACAAATGCAAACGATCTTATAACTGTGTTCCCTACCAACCATAATCTTTGTCTCCAACACCCATGTCTACAAGAAATGTTGAAATACATATAACTCAAGACGAGGATCCTGGGAAGTGAAGGTATGTATGCAAATACTTTGGGACAACGGCAGTGGTTCTCAACTGAGGTTGATATTCCTCCCAAGGGACGTTTGGCAATGTTGGGAGACAATTTTCGTTGTCATGAGTTGGGGAGGGTGGTCTTACATGGAGCAGACCCTTCCCTCACCACAGCATTGCCCTTGTTGTGTTTAGCTACTGAGATGTTGGGACTGTCAGAGCAATTAGCTTATTCTAATTATTTCATCTTTACTCCCTCCCCTGAAATCATTCGCTGTAAGTTTCAAGGTAGCCCATAATAATGCATTAATATCCCCTAATACCACTTTCTACCATTCATTCTCCCTCTTCCATCTTGACAACTGCTCTCCATAGCCTGAAGGGCAGGAAATGCCCAGAGTCAATATGCAGAGATCTTCCCCTTGGATTCAAATTCCCATTGTGTGTGTGTGTTAGTTGCTTAGTCATGTCTGACTCTTTGAGACCCCTAGACCCCATAGCCCACCAGGTTCCTCTGTCTATGGAATTCTCCAGGCAAGAATACAGGAGTGGGTTTCCATTTCCTTCTCCAGGGGATTCTTCCTGACCCAGGGATTGAACCCAGGTCTCCTGCATTGGAGAGAGATTCCTTACCATCTGAGCTATAAGGAAATTCCTATATTCCCTATATTTAGGGAATCCTATAATTCCCATTAAATAAAGTAAAATCAAACCCAGAGGAATGAGAAGCCCAATTGTTCTCAAGCTTGTTGCCCAAGGATAATCAATCCTTGGATCCAATGGCCTGAAGAAATTGGTTGGGAGGTCTGACTTCATGTTCACGGCTGGTCGCCACAACATTTTAAGGAATGATTACTATCCCAGTCCTTTAGTTCCTAAGCTGTCTCCTCACATGTCAATGCCAATGACCAGCAAGACTGAGGGGAAACCAGACAGGCTTGGGAAAATAGACCTTAGGCCAGATCACCTAAGGGCTAGGCAAGGAAGGACATGAAGAAGAAACCTGGGAAGCAGTTCCTGGAGTGTATGGTAGACATTAGGGCTGGTTATCAATATTCCACCTCTATTTCTGCTAGGAATAGAGCACACGGCAGCACTATACTTCCCAGTCCCCAGAAGTCACAGTGTGGCCATGTGACTTGCTCTAGGCAATGACACACAAACAGAAGTAATCTGTGTCACTTCTGAGCAGAAGTACATAAGAGGCAGGACACAACTTGCTCTGTTCCTGTCCCATGCCACTGGAACTAATCTCCATATGGCAAGGCTCTGTCAGTCAGGGTCCCTGGATGAGAATGATATGTGCTGAGCTGAGACAGACATGCAGTGTGAGTAGGAATAAACCTTTGTTGGTTCAAGCCACTGAGATCTGTAAGTTGTGACTGTATCATAATTTAGCCTATTCTGATTGTTATAGGGTATCCAACATCTGACCAAGAACAGATTTTCATATTCAAATTGGGAAAGATGAAAAATACTCTTGATTTTTTTTTTTATCTCTTCCTCCAAGGAATTGAGGATGAAACAGTGGTCCCTTCCTTGTAGTCGCTTCAATAGCTGAAACTAGGTCTCCCTGACTAATTGGACTTAGTCCATCGTGTCTAGAGCAGGGGTCAAATCTGACCTGCAATTTGTCCTGTAAATAAAGTTTTAGTGGACCATGCCCATTCATTTACATAGTCTGTGCCTGCTTTCATACTGCAGAAGAGTTGTTGCAACAGAGACTGTAGGTCTGCAAAGCTAAAATATTTACTATCTGATTCTTTGCAGGAAAAAAAAATCCTGACCCCTGGTCTGCTGCTGCTGCTAAGTTGCTTCAGTCGTGTCCGACTCTGTGCAACCCCATAGATGGCAGCCTACCAGGCTCTTCTGTCCCTGGGATTCTCCAGGCAAGAATATTGGAGTGGGTTGCCACTTCCTTCTCCAGACCCCTGGTCTAGAAGATGTCAAATGGAAACGGATCCATGGAGGGTCTGGAAAAGAAATCCAACATGCACTGCCACTGGGAGTAAAGAATATATACTCTTGGTAGCTATGTAGCTGAGAGCACACACAGATCAAGAGTTGGTACTGGCAGAATTTTACTGAGTGCTTCAGGCCTTTGTAGAGACAGAGAAGCAAAGGGAGCCCTGATACAAATGACTTCCAATAAGCACATCTTTACAGCTCTGTTGTTTAGCAGCCCCTCTCCCTCAGCATCGAGATGGGGACAGGATCAGAACAAAGGATATACACAGTATATGTCAGGATTAGTAAACCTGACAGTCCTCAGGATGACTCAGTGGAAAGTTGCTTAAGTGCTGGCTCAAAATGATTCACTGCCTGGAGATTCCATGGCAAGTGAGATTCTTAGGCTAAACTTGGCGGTACGGTTTGTCCACCTCCCTGAACCCAGCAGCAGCACAGGGCGAGGAGGCTGGCCCTAAATGAAGGAGCAGGCTCTTGGAGGGGCTGATGAGGGTCTCAGCCTGGTGGATGCAGCCTCCACTGTGGCCACTGGCTGCCCTCTGGGGGTGGGGGTGTATATGGTGTGGCTGGAATGCTAGGAATTCTGGGCTGGCTTAGCAAGCACTCCAACTGGCTTGGTGTTCTTTCTACATGCTCCAAAGACTTTCTCCAGTGTCCTTGGCATCCAATGACTATACTTGGGCTTAAGATTTTAGGGCTGGGCGGGTCCTTTGGATGCCTTCTATCTCAGCACTGGATCACTCCTTCTTTAGGTGGTACCAGCAAACATGCTGGCCATTTCACTGCAGATGGGACACAGGCCATTTGCTCCCTTCCTTGGCCTGGCTCTTGGAAATGTTGCCTGGAGGAGCCAGCTTCTTGGCTGAAGCTCAGCACTGGGTGGCTATGAACAGGTTTTGCCTCAGTTCAGCTAGTGCTGAGTTATTGTTGGTGGCTCTGGGTTGGGGGCAAAGGCCTGGGCTGGGAAACAGGGAGAGAAGAAGCAAGTTGAATGGATACTGTGCTTGGACCTATGAGTTGAATCGTCTTCCTTGTCAGCAGTTGATTTGGAAGTTAGTTTGGATGGGGTACCTTCTCTCCATTCTAATGTGACCAGTGAGCTACAGAGCCCAAGTCTTACTTGTGGAACCTTTCATTCTTAGGTGATTGTGTTTGGCCAGAAGAAAAGTGGAGAACTGGGGGAGTCATGCCTGAAGTTCCTGGTTACCATGAAGTCTACAGAATTCGGAATGCAGATGGGGCCTGGATCACAAGAGCTACAGTATTTCATCAGCCTGCCAGGCAACTTCAAGAAGGTTCTCTAGTCTATACCTGAACACCTGCACAGGCCAGGGCCACATCTGCAGAGCATAGGCCCCTTCTCCCTCAGCTGAGACATCATGAGCACTGGCTAACTCAAATACACTAACTGAGACCAACATATTTTCTTGGAAAATATAACATAAAAGACAGTACATAACAGGAAAGACTTAGAGGATTAATTCATTCCACAAACATTTGTTCAGAGCCTACACTGTGCCTTGGCACATGAGGAGATTAAGATACTCCAGTTGTTGTTATTGTTCAGTCGCTCAGGCATGTCCAACTCTTTGTGACCCCGTGGACTGCAGCATGCCAGACCTACCTGTCCATCACCATCTCCCAAAGTTTGGCCAAGGTCATGTCCATTGCGCTGGTGATGCCATCCAGCCATCTCATCCTCTGATGCCATCTTCTTCTGCCCTCAATATTCCCTAACATCAGGGACTTTTCCAATGAGTCAGCTGTTCACATCAGATGACCAAAATACTGGAGCTTCAGCTTCAGCATCAGTCCTTCCAATGAGTATTCATGGTTGATTTCCCTCAATACTGAATAGTTTGATCTTCTTGCTATTCAAGGGACTCTCAGGAGCCTTCTCCAGTACAGTTCGAAAGGCATCAATTCTTTGGCCTCCTGTCTTCTTTATGGTCCAACTCTCACAACGATATGTGACCACTGGGAAAACCATAACCTTGACTATATAGACCTTTGTCAGCAGAGTAATGTCTCTGCTTTTCAACACATTGTCTAGGTTTGCCATAGCTTTCCTGCCAACAAATAAACGTCTCTTGATTTCATGGTTGCAGTCACCATCCACAGTGATTTTAGAGCCCAAGAAGAAGAAATCTGTCACTACGTACACCTTTTCCCCTTCTATTTGCCATGAAGTAATGGGGCCAGATGCCATGATCTTAGTTTTATTGATATTTAGTTTTAAGCCTGGTCTTTCACTCTCCTCCTTCACCCTCATCAAGAGGCTCTTTAGTTCCTCTTCACTTTCTGCCATTAGAGTAGTGAGTGGTATCATCTACATATCTGAGGTTGTTGATGTTTCTCCTGCCTATCTTAATTTCAGCTTGTAACTCATCCAGCCCAGCATTTCTCATGATGTACTCAGCATATAGATTAAATAAACAGGGTGACAGCAGACATCCCTGTCATACTCTTTTCTCAATCTTGAACCAATCAGTTGTTCCATACAGAGTTCTAACTGTTGTTTCTTGACCCACATACAGGTTTCTCAGGAGACAGGTAAGATGGTCTGGTATTCCTATTGCTTTAAGAGCTTTCTACAGTTTATTATGATCCACACAGTCAAAGGCTTTAGTGTAGTAGATGAAACAGAGGTAGATATTTTTCTGGAATTCCCTAGCTTTCTCTAAAATCTAGTGAATGTTGGCAATTTGATCTCTGGTGCCTCTGCCTTTTCTAAACCCAGCTTGGACATCTGGAAGCTCTTGGTTCATATAATGCTGAAGCCTAACATCCAAGATTTTAAACATGACCTTACTAACATGGGAGATGAGTACAACTGTCCAGTGGTTAACACATTCTTTAGTACTACTCTTCTTGGGAATTGGGATGATGATTGACCTTCTCCAGATACTCCAGATTATTTTCAAATATCAGCAGATTCATCTCAGTTACAAGCAGTGAAGAAAGTGGAAAGGAAGAGGACATTTGTTCTTTTGAAATTTCTCTGCAAGGGAGATGGGGCCGAAACACAGTCCATGAAGCAGGGTTCCAGGCAACCCTAATCATAAGGAGAGCTGTGGCTTCAGGTAAGTTTTACAGTCTTTCTTAGTGTTCCAATTTGTCAAATGTGAGGGGAGGGGGCTGGACATAAAAATTCTTCAAGATATGATTTTCTGTGGTCACAGAATATGATTCCTGCTCTCCAGAGATTTAGGAAGGTACAAACTTAAATTCAGCGCAGCAGAAAAGTAACCCGTAAATGGTCCAGCGTCATGCCATCTACTACAGAAGCCACTAGTTACACGTGTCTACTGATATTTTAACTCACTGACATTAAATAAAATGTAAAAGGCAATTCCTCAGTCATAGCAGTCACATTTCAAGTGTCCAACAACCAAATGTGCCACTGGCTGCCTTATTGGACACTGCAAATGTAGAGTATTTCCATCACCGCAACAAGTTCTGTTTAACAGCACTGATATAGACAACATGCCCCAAGGATGTCACAGAGAAGACAAAACTTCTCCTCTATGCCTCCTAGGCCTAGGCTCCTCACAGCTGTCCAGCTGTGACCAATGCTGACCTTCCCAGACAGCAGGCAACTCTACTTTGGCCTTCTCAGGGAGCTCAGCCACTCCACACATACTCTTACTGACTGCTCCTTTGATCTTTCCCCAGGGCCTTTGTGAAAGTCAGAGCTTCCCGGTCCTTTCATGAAAAATTCCCTTTTAAACAGACCTATGAATAATCTAGATAATCCTGCAATGCATGCATCTTTTAGAGCTCCCTGGGCTCTTTGCCCAAGAGGTATGGTATGCAAAGTCTAACAGAGACCAGGGTGATTGATCAGTGAAAGTCAGTATTGTATGTATGAGTCGGGAGAAGCAAGCACGGCCAGCACAGAGGAGAAAGTCCTTACATGCTCCCTCCACAGCACTATTAATAACACGAAAAAATAATTATCCAATTTAATCCCAAAGACTGATTTCACATCAAAATACAGCAAATAAAGGAAAGCAAAACAAAAGAACAGCAAGACAGGCATATGGGCTCTCCAGGGTTGCTCCAGCTTGTGGGATGGGTATAGGTGTGACTGAGTGAGTGTGGTGGAGTGTGTGCGTGGGGGTCACGGGGGTGTGAGTGGGGAGTGTAGGGAGGCTTGGAGGCGGGGTGGGTTGAGAGCTAGGCGAACGTGCTCTGACTCAGAGGATTCTCTGCTTGCTTCTCTCAGCAGGGAGAGGAGAATTTCACTTGTGTCAAACAACCTCATGCCCAATTCCTCTGAAAGGGGGCAGGGAGGACAGTGTCATAACACAGAGAGTGTTAATGGTTGCTATTTTAACAATCTAAACTCACTACCCCCAGGGCGCCAGGAGAAACTAAACAGTCTTAACTGCAAAGGGTGCAATTTTAAAAAATCAAATAAATAGCTGAAGGCACACTCACACTGAACTTGTGCCCAACTCGGTGTCAATCAACAAGTTTCCACTGAACCCTGGACAAGCCACCCCTCCTCTTCCCAAAAGAACACAGAAAACAATGGAAGTTCAGTTTCGGGGCAGCTGGATGATTTTATGGATTTTGTGCTTCCCAGTGCCCCCCTCCCCTTTCTCCTTTCTTCTCCAGCAAAGTTTTTCTTCCCTCATCCAGCCCCCGCTCCCAAGATCATTTCTTTCAAATGCATCTCCCTGGCCCTGGCCCTCAGTGCTACACTGCTTCTATTTCGTGTTCCCACACAGGAGGCCAGACCTGCTGACCCGGGCCTCCAGAAAGGCCCGCCCCATCTGTACAACAAGAGCGTCCCACCTGCCATGTGCCCCCAAGTGGAGACCGAAAAAGCAAACCCAAATGGACACCAAATTATGGCTCCACTTGCCAAAATTCACATTTTGATAAGCCACATGCTGAAAAATTCTATTGTTCTAGGCTTAGGATGTGGTCTAGGCACATACTTGAAACTAGCCAAAGATGGTCACTGCTGCTGCTGCTAAGTCGCTTCAGTCATGTCCGACTCTGTGCGACCCCATAGACGGCAGCCCACCAGGCTCCCCATCCCTGGGATTCTCCAGGCAAGAACACTGGAGTGGGTTGCCATTTCCTTCTCCAATGCATAAGTCTTAGTATAAAATTCTCATCTCCATCCTGGCCAGCAGGTACCCACTTCCCCAGACTGGACCCTGGCCCTGGATTCTAAAATAATGACGAAAGCATTAGTTGCTGAGTCATGTCTGACTCTTTGAAACCCCATGGACAGTAACCTGCCAGGCTCCTCTGTCCATTAAGTTCTCCAAGCAAGAATACTGGAGTGGGTAGTCATTTTCTTCTCCAGGGGATCCTGATCCAGGGGCCGAACCTGGGTCTCCTGCATTGCAGGTGGATTCTTTGCCATCTCATCCACCAGGGAAGCCCAAAATAATGACGAGAGCTTGCATTTACAGAGGGCTTACTAGGGGTTGGGTTCTGTGGTAAGCACCTTACCTGTACTAATTCATTTCATTCTCACAGCAGTCCTTGAGGCAGGAACTATTATTATTGCCTCACCTACCTGCTCATAGACAGAGACAATCTCACCTACTCAGACAGGCACCTCAAACACACTCACACTGGCATTGCAATCTATTTGCTTTACAACATTGTGCTGGTTTCTGCCATATATCAACATGAATCAGCCACAGGTATCCATATGTCTCCTCCTTGTTGAACCTCCCTCCCCTCTCCCCTACATCCCACCCCTCTAGGTTGTCACAGAGCACTGTCTCAACACAGGTTGAGCTCCCTGCATCATACAGCAAATTCCCACTGGCTATTTATTTTACATATGGTAATGTGTATGTTCCCATGCCACTCTCAATTAGTTCCATCCTCTTCCTCCCACACTGTGTCCAAGTGCATGTCCACTGAACAAAGCCTCCATGCTGTCTCTTTAGCATTGAGTTCTTCAAAGTCTCCCCCTTTAGCATTGAATTCTTCAAAGTCTCCCCCTCAAAGACTCTCCACTGATATCTAGAATGCCATTGGTTGTTAAGTGTTCACCTTATCTGTTGATAAAGAGAGAAGTCCCCTGGAAGGGCTAACTCAGTCTCCTTCCCATCAGGTGATAGTGACAATGGGAGAGCTGAGAGGCTGGGAAAGAGGGGAGGCTGTGAGATCTGAGAGAGAGGAAAGGGGGTGCACAAAGATGTCTAGGGGTGAACACAAGCATCACCTCCCCATGTTTGCAGTGGGCTGGATGTACAGAGTAATGTCAAACTCTCGGGCATATGAGATCCTTTGAGATTAGGCCTTCATCAACCTGACCTTTTCAACCTCTTCTCTCCTGCATGGTCCACATTCACTCCAGTCACACCAGCCCCTCATGGCCCTGGGTGTACCCTCCCCTTTCCCCTTCTCCAACTGGCAAAGTCCCACTCGTCTCTGAGAACCCACCCTGATGTCAGATGTGGACTCCTCTCTGAGGCGCCTAGCTTCTGTAGAGTGTCTCTCTCTCTCCCATCTCTGCCTGCTGGGCCTCTGTCCACATCTCTACCAGGGTACTCATCACATTATGATGTCATGATCTCATTATGCCTGTCCTGCTAGACTGTGAGCTCTCTGAGGCAGAGACTCTGAAACCTCAGGATGATACATGGGACCTGGCTGCAAGCTTGTACTCAGTGAACACTTGTGAAATGAATGAATGAGTACATGAATGAATGAATGAGTGGACGTGCACCATCAACTCTGGTTGGGAGACTCCCTTTCCTGGGTTTCTCTGGGTGAGGCTGTGCAATGTTTCTCAAAAGGGTCACCACAGGAATCTGGAGTAGGACACATCTTCACTGCATTGTGTTTCTTTGTTTTTGTTTAGGCAGTAAGTCATGTCCAACTCTTTTGTGACCCCATGGATTGTAGCCTGCCAGGCTCCCCTGTCCATGGGATTTCCCAGGCAGGAATACTGGAGTGGGTTGCCATTTTCTTCTCCAGGGGATTTTCCTGACCCAGAGATCAAACCTACGTCTCCTGCATTAGCAGGCAGAGTCTTTACCACTGAGCCACCTGGGAAGCCACCAAGGAAGCATTGTGTTCCTACCCAATGTGAAACATTGCACATTTCTGGTTCCCACCCACTAAGTGCCAAGGACATTCCCCAGTCAGTGCGATGACCAAAACATTTCCCCAACATTTCCAAAGCCCTAGGAGACATGGTGGGGAGGAGGTGGTGGTGATCTTCTCTGGTTGGGAAACAGCACTATAGCCATCATTTCTTCCCCTGATCCCAGTGGTCTGAGAGGCCCCCTGCAGGAGGGTCAGGCTTTTTGCCTGCATGAGGTACTGGATGACAGGTTCCAATCAGAATGTTAGTAAGAATGTCAGGCGTGAAGCAGTCCTGGCCTGCTAACAGGAATCATGGCAGGCTAACTAGCACACAACAATACAAAGAATCCCACTCAACATTTTTATGACTGGGGGCAGTGGGAGGGATAAGGCCTCGCCTCCAAAAATCCCTATGAAGCTTTCAAGGCAGCCCAGAGATTATGACCTTGTCTCTGAGTGCATTCGCAGCATCACCCCCATGTTTCTGCCAAGAGATCGCTCTCTGCTTTGAAAACATCAGCATCACTGGGCATCGTCCTCACTCAGGGCACCTCTGAAAATCTAATCAGAAAGAAAATAGAAAAGAAAGGCACAGGTGGTGCCATTTATTTTATCCTTCTGCCTGACACGCACTGAACTTGTCACCTGTTTCCTTTAGACCCCTCTTTTCCTTGAGGCTGGAGACATATGGTCTATGCCTGAGCACCCAGCTGCTGTCACTGGGTTCTATGGGGACAAGTACTGAGTTTCAGGCTTTACCCTCATTTTCTCTTGGTGATATAATCTGGGGACTGGGGATTTATGTTCTTTCTCTCCCCTGCTATACACTGCCTTGCATATATATATATATATATATATATATATATATATATATATATATATCTTTAGACTTTTCAAAGCAATTTCTTTAGACTTTTCAAAGTAATTTCCCACATCAACTTGGACTTCACAGTTAATGCCAACCTTCAGAGAAGGTAGAAATCATCACACTCGTTTTACAAGTTGAGAAAAAAGGCACAAAGATGTTAGCCGGCTCTGTGAAAGTCCCATGGGGAACTGGGGAAACAGCAGGGTTAGATCCCATGTCTTTTCTGGCTCTGTGCCTTCCTCGTCACCACCCTGTCTTAACAGTACAACACACCCTCACCTGGGGGGAGGGAATGCATACCACAGGACTGGAGCTCTCTCTCCATCTCAGATGTGGTCCTGATTCTGGATGCCAAATGGGCTGGTCAGTAATACAGACCTGAAGCCAGATGGCTTCATTCAGATGCCAACACACTCTGCAGCCTGGAAGTCAAAGCTCCACAAATGCCCCCAAATGCCTTCTTACTAGTTCCAAGGGCATACCTGGAGAACAGAGAGCATATCCTTCTCCAGGCTTTGGTACTGCTCTGAAAGTGAAAGTCGCTTAGTCGTGTCTGACTCTTTGTGACTCCATGGACTATACAGTTCATGGAATTCTCCAGGTCAGAGTACTGGAGTGGGTAGCCTTTCCCTTCTCCAGAGGATCTTCCCAACCCAGAGATCGAACCCACATCTCCCTCATTGCAAGTGGATTCTTTACCAGCTGAGCCACAAGGGAAGCCCTTGGTATTGCTCTGCCTTGTGTAAAAACAAACAAACAAACAAAACCCAGACCAGATGAAACCAAACACCCAGAAGGCTAAAATAATATCATGCATGCATGCATGCTAAGTTGCTTCAGTCGTGTACTCTTGTGCAACCCCATAAAGCTCCTCTGTCCATGGGATTTTCCAGGCAAGAATACTGGAGCGGGTTGCCATTTCCTTCTCCACAGGATATTCCTGACCTAAGGATTGAACCCCCATCTCTTACATCTCCTGCACTGGCAGGCGGATTCTTTACCACTAGTGCCACCTCGGAAGCCCCAAATAATATCAACAAGTAAACAAAAATAATCCAACTCTTTGTGACCCCATGGTCTGCAGCCCGCCACGCTCCTCTGTCCATGGTGGCTCAGCAGCAAAGCAATTTGCCTGCAATGAAGGAGACGTGAGTTCAGTCCGTGGGTAGGGAAGATCCCCCGAAGGAGGGCATGGCAACCCACTCTAGTATTTCTGCCAGGAAAATCCCAGGGACAGAGGAGCCTGGTGGGCTACAGTTAGCAGCATCTCAAAAGAGTAGGACATGACTGAAGCAACATGGGGTTTGAGCACCCCATCAAACAAAAATAGTAGTCTCAAAACAGCCGTATGCATATACACAATCTTATGCTTGATTGTAACATTTAACAGAGAGGGCAATGGCACCCCACTCCAGTACTCTTGCCTGGAAAATCACTTAAAGGTCTTCTGGTCACCTTTTGCCTCCAATCATAACTACCCAAAACAAATGAAAATGTAGTGTCATTTAAATATATGCTATGCTGGGAAATACAACTGACACACCTAAAACATAAATGTACAGTTGAACTGATGATTAGAAAGCAAACATCCCTGTAACTACCACACAGGTCAAGAAAGACAGCAATGCCAACACCCCAGAAGGCATCATCCTTCCCCACTGGACGTAACCACCATCCTGACTTTTGGGACAATTGTTGCCTCAGTTTTCATTATAGTTGTATTACTTTTATGCACCTCCCTCTACAATATAGTTTTGTCTATTTCGACCCTCATGTTAATTGAATTGCATTATGTTTATTTGTACACATAGGTGCATCTTCCTCTTACTCAGCAGTAGGCTTGAGGTATAATATATTGACTTTCAAAAAACTTCTGCTCCCCTCAACCTAGTCCTCTGTGACAACCTTGAAAGGTGCGAGGGAGGTTCAGGAGGGAGGCAACATGTGTATACCTACGGCTGATTCATGTCGATGTATGGCAAAAAGCAACACAAAATTGTAAAGCAATTATCCTTCAATTAAAAATAAATATTAAAAAGACTTCTGCTCACCTTATTTGCGCCTGGAAGTACTTCCTTGTACCTAACTTTTTTTGCTGAGGCTCACTTTTGCCCACTGTTACCCTTTGGAGATGGAAGGAGAAAGCTGATCAGCATGCTCTAAAATACATTTATCCTTCTGAAGTTTGTTGAAGTCCCTTTGATCTTTCTTTCACCAGGCTCAGTAATTTCACTTTCCCTTCAACATTGCCTCATAGGTTTGATACTCTAGTTAACCCCTTTGTAATCTTTCTAATAAAACCATACCAAATAGCTCCAGACATGATTGCCCTCAAAAAGCAATCTGAGAGGAGGCCAGGTAAAGGGAAACAGGGAAACAGTTGTACCCCTAAGGACTTCTCCAAAAGATAACAAAACCTGCTGGAAATCAGCTCCTACTACATGATGCTCTCTGAAATTCCCTGGGGAACATTAATAAGGAATATGTCTGTCTTTCAAAACCCAGCATTTCACACAGTTATCACTGGGACTTATTGTTGTCATGTCTGTCACTGTCAAAGATGATGTGGTCTCCCTCATCCTATGAAAAATATGCTCAGAAAACCAACATTTGCTAGATTCTTCACCAGCCCCTTCTCACATTTCTTTTCCATTGTCATTTCCATTTAAAAAAGAGACATGGTACAACATGCATGAACTTGGAAGACATTCTGCTAAGTGAAATGAGCTAGGCACAAAAGAAATATACTGCATGATACACAGAAATACACACATACACATGATACACAGAAATATACTGCATGATTCCACTTCTATGAGGTGCCTAGAGGAGTCAAATCACAGAGACAGAGAGTGGAATGGTGGTGGCCAGGAGCTGGGGGAGGGGAAATGGGGAGTGGTTTATAGGAATAGAATTTCAGTTTGGGAAGATGAAAAAATTCCTGATATGGATGGTGGTGAGGGTTACACAATATAAGTGCATTTAATGGCACAGAACTGTACAATTGAAAGTGATTAAAATTGGAAATTTTGTTACAATATATGCATACTTTATTCCATAAAAATTTTCACAAATAAAAAGATTTTTAAAGAGAGGGAAGGAAGAGGGAGCCAGGGAAATAGAGAAACAAAGTGAGGAAGAAAGCAAGCCACATTTCCCTGCTCCTTCTGCTCCCTAACCCTAATCCCTCATTTTTCGCCTATTAAAATAATGAAGGAATACAGCTTATAAAAGGTAGGGTGGTGAGTGTGGTCTTTGATTTGACCTTAGATCCCTGAGGGCATGATCTCATAAATGTGAAGACATCAAAGCTGCATGAATTTGCTAAATGAGATAAAAACTAAACTTGCACGGACACTTACCTTATCTCTCTGTTTTAAAAATAATCTCTACTCCCAAGTTTGATGTCTTTCCCTTTCTACTCAATTAAAAAAATATCCAAACAACCTTCTTCATCCCCCTCCTGCAGACAACTTTGATTTATCCATTTTTTTTAAAAGATATAGTATATATACTTCATAGCCTCTCTCCAATTCAGGGAGTGCAGCCCTAAAAAAATATAACCCTGTTTCAGCAGCCACATACCTATTGCTGGATCACTTCCCACTCTCTGGGTCTTAGCATGTATGTGGCAAAGACAAGAGACAACACATTAAGATATTTCTAAAATAGACTACATTTATGGCCAAAAAAATGGAGTCCTGTGAGGAGGTGGATTTTGGAACAGGTTTCAATAATTGATACCCTCAGTCCACCAGTTTCTAAAATCACTTTGAGGGAATAGCTGACAGTGTAAAAATCTAGATACAAAAAATCAAGAGGAAAATCACTCTAATAAACACCGCTATTTATCTTAGTGGCTGCAAATAATCTGGTAAAATTTTGGGTTATAGTCATTTTTGCATCCAAAACCCTGAAGTGAAACCCTTTGGCTCTAGGCGACAGATAGCAAGGATATTCGGTTACTTCTGTACCATATTGGTTTTAAGTTAACACCACCAAAGTGAAAAACTTGAGAGCTGGCAACTCATTCTAGAAATCACTGTGCCTTCTGCTACGAATAAAGAACTTATCCCTGACAATACAGAGAGGCTTGTTCTCCGCAGGACTATACAAAAGGTAAAGCCTGATGGGAAGAACTAACTCATTTGAAAAGACCCTGATGCTGGGAAAGATTGAAGGTGGGAGGAGAAGGGGACGACAGAGGATAAGATGGTTGGATGGCATCACTGACTCAATGGACATGAGTTTGAGTAAACTCCGGGAGTTGGTGATGGACAGGGAGGCCTGGCGTGCTGCAGTCCATGGGGTCGCAAAGAGTCCAACATGACTGAGCGACTGAACTGAACTGAAAGCCTGATTTCCTTGGCTTATTCCTTCATATCTCCCCCACCCTACCCCACCCCCCGCCACACCTGCCCAGCTCTCGCCCCTGTGGTTAGTGGCCTCAGGATCTCCCCCAGCTCACCACCACCACTCACTACCATCAGATTCTGTTTTCTAAATCTTGTGTGCTGGTCAAATGAAAAATGATTAATAAGATTCACAGACTTAGGGAATGAACTTACGGTTGCCAAAGGGAAAAGATAGTTCAGGAGTTTGGGATGGACATGTACACACTGCTATATTTAAAATGGATAACCAACAAGGACCTACTGTATAGCACAGGGATCTCTGCTCAATGTTATGTGGCAACCTGGATAGGAGGGGAGTTTGGGGAAGAATGGATACATGTATATGTATAGCTGAGTCCTTTCACTGTTCACCTGAAACTATTACAATATTGTTAATTGGCTATACCCCAATATAAAAATAAAAAGTTTAAAAAAATGATTAATAAGAGTTATCACCTCCAAAGAGAGATGAATTTATCAGGAATCAAAGTCTGAAATAAACAGATGAAGCTTTAAGAATAACAGCATTTCAGGTACCAGGTAACTTAGCAGGGAAGGAGGGTGGAAGAGGAGGAGTCTGACACATTGCTGGCTGGACAGGTCATAGGAAATGCAGGTAATCATCTCCTGTTCTGCTTACTCAGAAAGCAGGCCCTAATCTCTGGATCAGCCCTGCAACCAGGAAGAAATCTCCCTAAAGGACATTTTACTAATCCTTTCCTTAAAATACCCTAGATGTGACTCTTATTTCAAACTAAGTTGAAAACAGACTAAGCTGAAAACACTGATTTTATTTCAAACTATGTTGATTGCTTTTCCCTTTGAGAGTTTCATTTGTTTATCAGCAGAAATTCCTGGGCTAATTCCGAGAAATGCCATTCATTTCTCGCCAACAAGTCATGGACAGTGGGTGGGGTAAAGGGGTGAGCTCCCCACGGAGGGTCCTTCTTTCTGGACCTGAGAGCCAGGGGCTCTGAATGTGGACGATGGCAAAAGAGAAAAGTGTTGGGTGGGAACTCTGGGAGAGTAGGGAGGCCAGCCAGAGGAACAGTGAGTACATGTCACTGCAGGGTTGATCCGAGAGGAGTGTCACATAGGCAAAGTATGTTTCTGGTGTGCTTGTGCTCCCCATGACCAGAGAAACAATGTTGCCAAGTTGCCCACAGCCCTCTGCAGATGTGCAGGGGCCTCTACTCCAAGATCTTGCCCAGGACTGCTCTCTGAAGGCTGTGCTCCTGACCTCCTTTATCAAGCTTTCCCCTGGGCCCTATTACCCTATGTCATCCACCATTCAAGTACAACGGAATTACTTGAGGTACTTGTTTAAAATGCAGAATACCCTCAGCAGTCCAAACAAATCAGAAATTTTAGTGTAGGGCAGTCTGCATTTTATCAAATCCCTTTAAGCACGCTAAAGTTTGGGTAACATGAATTTGAGGTCCTGTTCTAAAACAGCTTGCTACTCAAATGAACTTCTCCAAACTAAGATACTATATTTACCAATAAGTGTTAGTTGCTCAGTCGTGTCCAATTCTTTTGTGACCCCATGGACCATAACCCACCAGGCTCCTCTGTCCATGGAATTCTCAATAGCTTGTTGCTACAAATAGCTTCTAGAAATGGAATGGCACAATCCAAAGACTTCCTAAAACATATACTAAAGAACACTAATCTTTCAAAATGCTCTACAAAAAAAAGGTCCCAGGAATTCTGTGGAGGTCCACTGGTTAGGACTCCATAGTTTTACTGTGGAGTTCAATCCCTGGTTGGGGAACTAAGATCCCACAAGCCATGTGGCACACACAGCCAAAAATAAGTTCTATGGCTGAATAAGTTTGGAAAATACTGCATCCCATACTCTCACTTATAGATTCATAATGCATATTAATATATTTAAGGCTCTGAGAAGTCTGGTATTAAAAGAAACCTATCTTTAAAAAAAGAAACCTATTTATCTTTCTCTAATCCAGAAACTCTCAAGTCTATTTGACCATATAAATGTTTTCTCTAGTTAACCCTATCATTATCCCATAAAATTATGTTCCCTGCAGCAAACTTTGGGAAACAGTGTCTTAACCCAGAAGAGTGATTGTAATGGTAGAGGTTTTTAAAAATATAACAAGCACATGGAAGATTTTATTTCAGACAAATGGGGCTTTTCAGTATTCCTCAATAATGCGCCACCTTCTTCACCTCTGCGTGGGGCCAATTTTGATTAACATCCATAGAAAGAAATAGAAGAGCTGTGGTCTACCACGACAGAAAGCCATATCTGTCCTAAATGTCTTGTTCTTATATGGCATATTTTGTGAAGTCGCTCAGTCATGTCCGACTCTTTGCGACCCTATGGACTGTAGCCTACCAGGCTCCTCTGTCCATGGGATTTTCCAGGCCAGAGTACTGGAGTGGGTTGCCATTTCCTTCTCCAGGGGCATAAGGGCTCCTCAAATACAAATAGGAAATCGTATTCTTTTTAAAAAAGCAACTAAAATCCCCAGGGTTTACCAGATACAAAGATCACCTCACCTGGCACAAGGCAAGCTAAGTGCCACTTTCCTGGAGAAGTTTTAACCCTTTATACTCTGCAGTGTTCAGGGAACAAGTGTATGAGGAAAATAATGGAAATAAAGCATGGAAGACAGTGAAAGAGGTCTGAGAGGTAACAGGGCAGTCAGTATAGACATGGAGGGCCTACTGATTAACAGCGAATATCTCTGTGGCCACTTCTCAACAATCAGTATAAGAATGCTAACAATGATGATAATAATAACAACAATAAAGTATAACCTCGCTATCCCAGAGACCAACATTCCAGAATCCTCAAGCTTTTGGATAGCTCTGGACTCAGAAAGAGTTTTGTTAAAAATATGCCAATCTTTTGAGAATTCTCTGGCAGTCCAGTGGTTAGGACTTGGTGCTTTCACTGCCAAGGGCCTGAGTTCAATCCCTGGTCAGGGAATGAAGATCCCTCAAAGCCATAAAATACAAATCTTTTGTATGAAAAGAAATGACCCTTGATTGATCATCTTGTATACTATGACTTTCGTAGTTCCCTTACTGAAGGAAAATAATATGCTAATTAGCTGTTACTATGTAAAAGGAGTTGATCTTTTTCAATCAAACCCAGGAGGCAAGTGAATATAGAATTCAGAAAAGAGCAAAAGGAGCAAGAAGAGCACAATGGCGATCAAACATGGATGATGGCAACAGCAGCAATCAGCAGCAAACATGAAGTGGCAGCAGAGATGAATCATAAAAAAATGAGATAGCTTTAAATTTTGGAAGTGATTCCTCAATAAGTTAAACACAGAATTACCCTGTGACTCAGAAATTCCACTTCTAGGTATATACTCAAAATAATAGAAAACATATGCCACACAAAAACTTACACCTGAATGTTCACAGTACTATTAACAATAGCCAGAAGGTAAAAACAACTCAAATGTCCATCAACTGATGAATGCATAAGCAAAATGTGGTATATCCATATAATGAAATATTATTCAATCACTAAAAGGAATAAATTACTGATAAATGCTACAACATGGATAAATCTTAAAACATTATGCTAAGTGAAAGAAGCCAGATGCAAAAGGTCACATATTTTATGGTTTCATTTATATGAAATGTCCAGAATAATAAAATGCATGGAAACAGAAAGCAAATCAGTGGTTGCCAGGGGCTAAGGCAGGAGGGTAATGGGGAGTGACTATTTAATGGGTACAAAGTTTCCTTTCTTGAGGTGGTAAAAAATTTTAGGAACTAGGTTAGTGGTGATGTTGCACAACATTGTGAATGTTCTTAATGCCACGGATTATACACTGCAAAGTCATAAATTTTATGTTACATGTACTTTACCACAACAACAAAAAAATAGCTACATCTCCCCCTTGAACTTTTGCCCTTAAAAAAAAAAAACAAATGGAGGGAGCTAAAAAGACTTGTCTACTTGATTCCTGAAACACTGGAAGTCACAGACATGGAAACTGACATAGTCCTACAATTAGACTCCTCTTTTTATACAAATGTATAGGAATACACAGTGCAGACAGGGCAGCGATTACAGACCAAAAGAAAAGATTCAGAGTGGCTGAGTGATTTGCAACCCTCACTCTAAACTGTCCAAGGCCAAATGCCACATAGCTACCTCCTATATTACATAGTCTGTTTCTGCTAGGGTATAGACTTGTGTAATTCAAACATGTTCATATGTAAGTGGTAGATAAGAAAATGATATTGATGTAAAATAGAAATTGCATTGGTTCAGACATGATTTTTCTTAGCAAATTCGTATTTTGCACCATCAAGAGACAGTAACTAGATGCCAAGTATACACTAACACAACTGAAATTCTGCAAACCATGAAAGGACACAGTACTCTATCCTATTGCTATTCACCACACATTCTTCCTTGGTTCTGGCTTAGTTTGGCCATATGCTTGGTCTTCCAAATGCTTATCACATGATTCTGATCTTGGGCATTTTTCTCTTGTCTCTATAACTCAATGGCCTCAACTCTTTCTTATACCTCCTTCCTTCAAGCTAAAGTCACCATTTTAAAGGATGAAGTCTCTACTTATTGTAATATTTTTTTATTAGAAATCTAAGATGCCTTTTAAACCACACTAGTATTTTATTAGTATAGTTGTTTTATTAGTACTCTAGTTACAAAGTTGCACAAGTTCAGAGTTGTCTGCTCCAATTTTGTTTTTTCCTTAAGCCCTGTTATTTTTCAGTGTACAGTTCTGCAGAATGGGAGGATTTTCAGAAAAGCACATATTGCATTATAGCAGAAATGCCTATATTAGCTAGCTAGCTCTCCTGTTGAGAGAGAAATGGCATAGGACTTCCAGCATCTCCTTATGGGAGCACAGGGCATTTGTGGAAAGGGTGCTTCCTTAACCTAACTGGAATGTAAAAGACTGGGGTGAGGAGTGCCTCTCTTGACAAAATCACACTGTCACTCTCTCTACTAAAACCATATCATAGAACTAAACCTCTTCACATCTAGCCTAAAGGAAACACTAGATTAAGTCTCTGATAACAGATCAAGTCAGATATTTTGGCAAATTTATAACAGCTCTTTAATGACCCAGGAATGTTGGACTATTTCTAATGGAACCAATATTTATCCATTCTGAATAACAAATTCTTAATGGAATGACTAATTAAGAAAACTGTTACATAATTACATGATTTAGGCTCCTAATCACTACAAAAGTCATCTCTTGGTGATAAAATTATACATGAAGAACAGAAGGAAACAAGTCATATTCTTTCTCTCCCCTTTTCCCCTTTACCATTCAACTCCCTCCAAAAAAGAAGATATGAAATTCCATTCCAACAAATCTCTCATTAGGGGTAATAGACTGACTCCTGTTTAGAGACTGGGATGAATTTAATGACCTTTCTGACTCCAGTACAGTCTTGACTTTCTTATTAAGAATGCTCTACCCTTCCTGTACTACCACCCACTTTGGCCCCAGTAGAGCCCTGTAGTTCGTGATCAAGACTTAACCTCTACCATGGAGACCAAGGGAAGTGCTGGAGAAAAAGTTTTCACTTGCTCTTCATGAGAATTGATTTAGATTTCTCTTTGGTAATTCTGGAAAAGCAGTCTGCATACTCTGATTTCCACGGTTCAGCAGGAGCTACATGAGACAAGCTCAAATTCAGGTGAGAACCTTGGGAATTTCAAGGGGTAAGAAGTTTAGAAAGCAAGAGCCATGGGATACACAGAAACAGACAGGGGTTGAAGTCTCCTCTGTCTCCTACAGTGGAAGATGGGCTCTAGGCATGGCAGGTAGGACCTTCCCACCAAGTCCATCACTACCAAGTAAACACTCCCTGAAGTTGATATGGCTGTAAGATTGTATATAAAACCTTGGATGTATGGCTCCCTTATTTGATTTCCCTTTTTGATATAGAACTTGCTCATTACCTTGGCTTTAAATATTCTATTTTTCAGTGAAGATGTTTTCATCACAGTGCTTTCCATTGGGTTAAGACACAAAACTAGAGCCCCTTCCTTTGACCAAACATTCCTGTGGCCCTGAAGGCATGAGTTTCCTCATGCCTAATAATAATTGGGGTGGAAGGAATACAGAGAAGTCATCACATCCACTGCCCTGTCTCAAAGCAAAACTATGCCAACTCTATCTCAGATGGATGGATATCTTTTTATTTCCAGAAACAGGCAGTAAAGAGACTAAAATTCTCCTTAGTCATTTATTCTAGGATTTAACAATCACTGTGTCCCAAAGTTCTTTCTTTTATCAAACTCCATTCTTCTCTGCTATAGTTTAAACCTGTTTATTTTTGTTTTATCTTCAACAGAAAGAAAGAATTGCTGATTTGCATTCCAGGTCAATATGGCAGAGAGAACACATGAGAAAATGCTGTGCTATTTTCCAAACAAAGAAAAATAAGAGATGAAATATAAAAGTAAAAATAAATAAATAAAACTTTAAAACTGCAAAATCATCCTTAGAAACAAAAGGAAACTCTATTAAATAAAACACAGGCAAAAGGAAAGTACAGCAATAAATGAGGGCCAACATGATATGCTCCACTGGCAGTTTGGACCAGATATAGATAGCTATATCCAGGCAGCTGAGCAAGAACTATGGCCTATAAATGGCTTTCTGTGTAAGTCTGAGAACTTATAGTCCCACTCTTCACGTGTAAACAGGGGCTGACATAGTTTGCCCACCCAAGTTCATTCTCTCACATGGACTGACTGCCCAAGAAAGGCAGCTGCAGCTGAGGTCCCAGTCCAAGGAGTAGCCCTGCACAAGAAAACAGAGGTAGAAGCAGACTATCCAGACATGATGGAGTCCAAGGTGGGACACCAACATACGACCTGGTTTAATGCTAAGTAAGCTACAAGGCCTGAAAAGGAAGGACTTATGCAAGAGAAAACCCATGGATGATGAGCTTTTAGACAAAAATTTTAGAAAACAAGGGGAACTTTGGAACTAAGGAAAGCTATCAAGAAATCTAACAAAAGTGAGAATTCACACCTGAAAATATGCATATTTAAACAATCAGAAATAGACTTTAAATAAATATTTAAATACCTTAAAGCCATAAATAAGAGAACAAGACCTCAAGAAACAGTAACAGGGGTTTACAAAATGGCAATATGTAGATATTTTTTATATATAATTAAAAAACGGGTGGAAATACAGTTTTTAAAAAATAAAACTAGACCCAACAGACAGCCTAAATAGTAGGCATGAAAAAACTGGAGAAACAATTCATGAATTGGAAGGCCAAGTTGAAGTTATATATCATTACAGGGAGTATACCAATATATCATTAGGGAGAAAAATAAAGGAGACATTAAGAGACACAGAGCTTAAATTAAATGAAATGCAATGACATACACCGAAGACAAGGCTAAGAATGATAAAAAATAGAAGAAAATATGCTTTTCACAAAAATAATAACTTGAAATTGAAGAAAAATGTGAGTCCATTGGCTGGAAAAAGTCATATGCTAAGCAGGCTAAATAAAAATAAATCATACATCAAAACACCTCCTTGTTTGCATCAAAGGAAAAAGAGAAAATCTTAAAAGCTAGAAGACAGATTATGTATAAAAGAATTATAATCAAAGCAGACTTCTTATCCACAAACAAAGGAAGTCATGAAACTATTTATTAATATCTTCAAAGGGCTGAGGGAAAATAAACACGAATCTATAATTTTATACCCAGCCAAATTATCACTTAAGAATGAGGGCAAAATAAAGACAGTTTTGCATATAAGAATTAGGGAACTTTAGGACCACTACCTACAGAAAGAACTGTTAAAGGTTACAGTTAGAAAGAAAAATGAACTCACAAGGAAATGACCTATAAGAACAAGAAGGCAAAGAAAATGAACAGCTGTTTCTATCTTTTAAGTCTTAAAGATGATGATGTTTATTTCTCTCCATTTTCTCATTTCTGGGACTTATGATCTTAATTCTTTTAATACTTTCTTTTTCTCTGAAAAGAACTGCTAACTTGTACTTTCCCTTTTTCTTAGGACTTGCTTCCGTTTATGCAGTTGGGGTAGATGACAGCCATCTTCCACTCTGTGAACTTCCACTCTATGCTCTGTGTCTGGGCCCTGCCCCAATTTCCTTCCTAGGGAAGAATAATTTCTCCACAGCCATTTAGATCAATTCCTATGACATTAGACCACTTTTAGATACTTCTGGGATAAGATTTTATAAGGCTATTTGACAGGCAACCTGGCAGATGAAAAAAAAAAAAAAAAAAGAATCCTCCCATGCTACACCCTTGTAATACAGTTTAAACAGAAGAAGCAAATGTTGTTGTTGTTGTTCAGTTGTAAGTCATGCCTAACTCTTTTTACAACCCCATGGACTGTAGCCCGCCAGGTTCCTTGGTCCGTGGGATTTCCCAGGCAAGAATACTGGTGTGGGTTGCCATTTCCTTCTCCAGGGGATCTTCCCGACTCAGGAATCGAACGCAGGTCTCCAGCATTGCAGGCAGATTCTTTACCACAGAGCCAAAAGGGAAGCCCAAGAAGCAAATAAACACATGCAAAAATAGTAAACCTCTCTTAGGGATTTATTTCAAGAATAACTTTAAGATTGATCACATGCCAAGTCAGTCTCTCATATATCAAAGCATATACTACTGTAACCAATACTAAGAATAATAAACCTGTGACACGGCATGATCTTCTGACATCTAGAAAGAATCCCAGATGTTCATCAGAGTGTATTTATCAAGGTGCATGTGTGCTAAGTTGCTTCAGTCATGTCCAGTTTTTTGAGACCCCATGGGCTGTAGCCTGCTAGGTTCCTCTGTCCATGGGATTCTCCAGGCAAGAACACTGGAGTGGGTTTCCATGCCCTCCTCCAGGGGATCTTCCCGACCCAGGGATTGAACCCACATCTCTTGTGGTTCCTGCACTGCAGGTGGATTCTTTACCACTGAGCCACTGTGGAAGCCCATTTATCAAGGTAAGAAAGCCTAGGTTATAAAAGTGGTGACAAAAAGGGTTTGGGTCTCCATTGGACAAAAAGGGTCTCCATTCAACAAAATCTCTGTTCCTGTAACATTTCAGTTAACTGACTTGTCACTGAACCTCATTCCTGGCCTCAGTCCTACCATTTCTGCCCTGACACTTTTAGTTTCTCTCTTGTAAGTTCTGGAAGTTCCTCACTACTTGAAAGAAAACACCATGGATGACGGAGATTAATGGTTCTTCATGTTTTTATGGTTATGTACATCCCTTTAGGAATACCAATAAAGCTATGTATCTTCTCTAAAGGAATTTACACATATACATTGTTACACCAAAAACTGCCAACAATTTTAAAAGATTTACTAACCCCTCAAAGTCCACCCATAGACCCCAACTCTGTCCTTGAGGGAAACAGTCAACTTATAGGACTACAAAGCTTCTACCGCCCAGGTGCTAAGACGATCACTTAGCTTTTCTTAGGATTGCTGGTGGGCCCACAGGCATTTTCTGAATCATTCCATGCTTGCACTCCTCTGGTGTGGGAGCCTGGCATCAGTCAGATATGAACAAAGTATCACTGAGGGAGCCCCTGCCTCAGACAAACACCCTAGCTGCCAACCAGGAAGGTAGATATCCTAATAGCCTTGTGAAAAAGTATCTGCCTGCTGTCCCCTTAGCGCTACTCTGAACAATGTATACATAACTGTACAGTCTGGAGGAGGTGACCATTCAGCCAGCAAGCAGCTTTATACTGACATAAACCTCACTGGTTCAGCTCCTTTGATTTATGAACAGCCCATCATCAATTAGAAGCTATGCTCAAATGCAATTCCAGCTCTAATTGCGTAGGACACATGCCTCCATGCTACAACTCTCCTTGTGTCTGCTGCCCATGGCAGGAAGAGGCTGTTGATCACAGAAAAATCTCTGGGCCAAAATTCCTTTCCCTCAATTGATAGGCACCTTCAAATGATTAAAAGCCCAATGAAGACCTGTTACTGTGTACCAAATAACTTATTAGAGCCTAGAATGTGCCCCAATTGGGATATAAACAGTATTTAGGGGCTGGTGCAAGATGCCTGAAAGCGTCCTATTGTTATTCCTGTCTGGAAGTTTCTGCTTCTGGGGAATTAGGGAGAAGGGGTGGGTTGGGTGGAAGAAAGAGGAAGGAAAACCACAGCTGGGAAAGAAAGAGGCGAACTGGTTTACCTGGGCAGCGAGGGCAGCAAAGATGAGGAACGTGCACAGGAGACAGGCAATGAAGGCTTGGACATCTGACTCTGCTGCAAAGCACATTCCCATTCTGAAAGAAAGAGGCAAAAATGACAACAAAATAAATGTCTTTCAGAGGTCACTGGTATCATGCCAATTTGGGAAACAGTCATTCACGGACTCACTCAGACAGTGAATAACGCATTGCCGAGAAACTGAATGAAATCAGCATTTTCTTTCTTTTTTCTGATAAATTTATTGGAGTATTTTTCTAAGGATCACTACTACCCTAGTTTACAAAGCCTCTCGCAATTACTGTGAAGCTTCTTCTGACTTGGCTCTGTGATGTTTCTACCATTCCCTAGCTCTGCACGTCTCTTCCCAGAGCCTAGCCAGATTTCATAATCACCTGTCCAATGCCATGGAAGGAAGGGATAATGAGCGATGGGTCCCTTGAGCTGTTACCCACCCCTAGGCAAGGAGAGAGCCCTAGCACATGGATTCTGGAGTCCATATAACTCTGCCTTGATCCAGTAAGCTGAGTGCTTCTTCTGCTCACTTCTTTTGCAAGTCAAAATTTTTCTGAGACCAAGCTAGAGTTTGGAATTGAGCTGATTAGCTAGTACGACTAGAGGAGGGGGCAACTGGGTCATTGTCTGATTTACACTGACAAGATCCCTAGCTCTGACAGCTTTCAGCCATGGCTAGAACAAAGGAAGACCTTGGAAACCAATTTTGCATTAACATTTTCCATCCATAACTCATTTGAAGCAAGGGTTATATCTGTCAGGCTCTGGTGAGGGAAGAGGGTGATGAAGATGATGGAGGGAGAAGATGCCTAGCACTTGAGCCATTGGCACTGGGATTATATTAACATTTTCACTGCCCTGAAGAGAGCAAAGCCTCAGTCCCCAAGGTTTAGCTGTCCATTTCCAATGCATTGGGTCAAGAATCTGACATAATCACACCATACCAGGCATTTACTCAGTCTCTAGATACTCTGTTTAATAACTGCCCTAGCCATTTAAATTCAAATAACCTTAGCACAACTTTTTTTCTTTTCTTGCGTACTTCCTAGAATACATTTTTGGAGCACTACATTTGGAAACACCACGGAGCCTCCTTATATGGCACACTCCTCAGAGCCAGGTGGTATCATCTTGAAGATCACCAGAGCACATCAGAAACTACTCCACCTGGCTGAGGTCAAACTGATTCCTTCTTAATGCTTTACATTGGTGTCTGTTCTAGAGCTAATACAAATTAATAAAAATAATAACCATAATGATGGTAATGTTACAGCAGTTAGCATTTCTCAAATATTGACTATGACCAAGCATTGTTTTAATGCACTGAGACAGATTAGTAAATTTAACCCTTGTCATAATCCTATGAAATAGGTAATACCACTATACCATTTTAAAGAAGAAGAAGCTGAAGGAATCTAAGAGAGGTTAAATAACTTGCTTAACATAACACAGCTCAGAAGTCGCAGAGCCAGGGTTGGAAACTTGGTCTGTCTTGATTCTAGAGCCCTGCAGTTTCTTAAAACTACCTGATGTTGCCTAAAGGTTAGGTTTCCACATGCTCAAAATTCTGAAAGCCAAATTTTCTGTTCAAATGGCAAAAGAATCAGGCTTGCAAGTTAGGACTCCTGGGCACTAGTGAGGGGTTTCAGTTGTTCCATGAGGACTCAAGTGAGAGGCAGGTCTTGAAAATTCTTTCTACATGTTCAAAATTCTCAATTCTCAAGGCCGAGTATAAGGTCTCTTTTCCCAATTGGCCTAGTGCATTGGTTATCCACCAGGAACCACTTTGCTCTCCAAGTAACCTTGGGCATGTCCTGAGATATTTTTGGTTGCCACAACTGAGGTGGATGCTACTGGCTTCTAGTGGATAGAGGCCAGGGGTGCTGTTAAATATCTCACAATAGACAGGACAGCTCCCCACAACAAGAAATTATCTGTCCCCAAATATCAAGAGTGTAGAGGCTGAGAAACCCTGGCTTAGCGTATGACGGAAGAGGCTTGTTCAGAAAGATGGACCGTAGCTGTGATCCTGGGTCACGGCCATGGGACTACCTGCTTTGTCTACTGCAGAGCTATCCAAATGCCTCTTTGAGTGACTGGACAGGAGCCAAGGCCAAGCCAAGAGGACTCTAATCCTCACTAGGTACAGGCCAAGGTTTCAACACCTCAATCCTATTAGTAATTATAGTCATTCACTGAAACCACATAAAATACACTCTTTCAGTGAACCAGTTTATAATCTGTCCTAATCTCCTAGCTAACGACCAGTCTTGAAAATGATATTAAAAAACAATGTTGTCTTATGATCCAGGCATTATATTGAGCCTTTTCCTGCACTCTACTTTTTCCATGTCCTACATCATTCGGCTAAGAGACCGCTTAAGTATCTACAGCAAATACTCAGTGAGATCCCATGAAAATCAAGCCAAAAAGCAATAGAAGAAAAAGACAGGAGATGTGTATTTTTCCTTGCAATCTGTCTCCTAACTTCTTTTAGGTTTTTAATCACCCATGCTCCCAGGCCATCTAGGCACTTGAGTGCATGTCTGCCTGCTGAAGAGCAAAGCGGAAATCACATGCCATTGGGAACTGTACCTCAGAGCAGATACAGTTGACGCAGTAAACCAACCCATAAGGTTCCAGGTAAGGATGCCATCTCTCACCGACTCTATACTTCTTGTCTTGAAACACACAATATGTCTCTGAATCTGTGAGGAAGGAGATGGAGAATATGCTGGTTAGAAAACATGGCCCAATCACAAAATCGAGAGCAATCACAGGTTCCATCCATTTTAGTGTACATCAAGGAAAGAGGCATAGACGATATTTACAGAACCCCTACAATGGCCTCAGTGTTTTATATGCTTTCCTTATTTGATTTTCGGAGAAGGCAGTGGCACCCCACTCCAGTACTCTTGCCTGGAAAATCCCATGGATGGAGGAGCCTGGTAGGCTGCAGTCCATGGGGTCGCTAAGAGTCAGACATGACTGAGCGACTTCACTTTCACTTTTCACTTTCATGCATTGGAGAAGGAAATGGCAACCCACTCCAGTGTTCTTGCCTGGAGAATCCCAGGGATGGGGGAACCTGGTGGGCTGCCATCTATGGGGTCACACAGAGTCAGACACGACTGAAGTGACTTAGCAGTAGCAGTAGCAGTATTTGACTTTACAATGACCCAGTAAGGTTGGCACTGATGATCAAAATTGAAATGAAAAGACAGATAAGCAAGAAACAGGGAAAAGATATTTCCAACAAATAAAGTATTAATATAAATACAGTATTAATATCTGGAATATTTTCTTTTTTAAATATAAATTTATTTATTTTAATTGGAGGCTAACTACTTTACAATATTGTATTGGTTTTGCCACACATTGACATGAATCCACCACGTGTGTACATGTGTTCCCCATCCTGAAACCCCCTCCCACCTCCCTCCCCATACCATCCCTCTGGGTAATCCCAGGGCACCAGCCCTGATCATCCTGTATCATGCATCAAACCTGGACTGGTGATTCGTTTCATATATGATAATATACATGTTTCAATGCCATTCTCCCAAATCATCCCACCCTCGCCCTCTCCCACAGAGTCCAGAAGACTGTTCTATACATCTGTGTCTCTTTTGCTGTCTTGCATACAGGGTTATTGTTACCATCTTTCTAAATTCCATATATGTGCGTTAGTATACTGTATTGGTGTTTTTCTTTCTGGCTTACTTCACTCTGTATAATAGGCTCCAATTTCATCCACCTCATTAGAACTGATTCAAATGTGTTCTTTTTAATGGCCGAGTAATATTCCACTGTGTATATATACCACTGCTTTCTTATCCATTCATCTGCTGATGGATATCTAGGTCGCTTCCATGTCCTGACTATTGTAAACAGTGCTGTGATGAACATTAGGGTACACATGTCTCTTTCAATTCTGGTTTCCTCAGTGTGTATGCCCAGCAGTGGGATTGCTGGGTCGTATGGCAGTTCTATTTCCAGTTTTTTAAGGAATCTCCACACTGTTCTCCATAGTGGCCTGTACTAGTTTGCATTCCCACCAACAGTGTAAGTGGGTCCCTTTTCTCTGAACCCTCTCCAGCATTTATTGCTTGTAGACTTTTGGGTCACAGCCATTCTGACTGGCGTGAAATGGTACCTCATTGTGGTTTTGATTTGCATTTCTCTGATAATGAGTGATGTTGAGCATCTTTTCATGTGTTTGTTAGCCATCTGTATGTCTTCTTTGGAGAAATGTCTGTTTAGTTCTTTGGCCCATTTTTTGATTGGGTCATTTATTTTTCTGGAATTGAGCTGAAGGAGTTGCTTGTATATTTTTGAGATTAATTCTTTGTCAGTTGCTTCATTTGCTATTACTTTCTCCCATTCTGAAGGCTGTCTTTTTACCTTGCTTATAGTTTCCTTTGTTGTGCAGAAGCTTTTAATTTTAATTAGGTCCCATTTGTTTATTTTTGCTTTTATTTCCAATATTCTGGGAGGTGCGTCATAGAGGATCCTGCTGTGATTTATGTCGGAGAGTGTTTTGCCTATGTTCTCCTATAGGAGTTGTATAGTTTCTGGTCTTACGTTTAGATCTTTAATCCATTTTGAGTTTATTTTTGTGTGTGGTGTTAGAAAGTGTTCTACTTTCATTCTTTTACAAGTGGTTGACCAGTTTTCCCAGCACCACTTGTTAAAGAGATCGTCTTTTCTCCATTGTATATTCTTGCCTCCTTTGTCAAAGATAAGGTGTCCATAGGTGCATGGATTTATCTCTGGGCTTTCTATTTTGTTCCATTGATCTATATTTCTGTCTTTGTGCCAGTACCATACTGTCTTGAGAGCCTGAAGTCAGGCAGGTTGATTCCTCCAGTTTAATTCTTCTTTCTCAAGATTGCTTTGGCTATTCGAGGTTTTTGTATTTCCATACAAATTGTGAAATTATTTGTTCTAGCTCTGTGAAAAATACCATTGGTAGCTTGAAAGGGATTGCACTGAATCTATAGATTGCTTTGGGTAGTATACTCATTTTCACTATACTGATTCTTCCAATCCATGAACACGGTATATTTTTCCACCTATTAGTGTCCTCTTTGATTTCTTTCACCAGTGTTTTATAGTTTTCTACATATAGGTCTTTTGTTTCTTTAGGTAGATATACTCCTCAGTATTTTATTCTTTTCATTGCAATTGTGAATGGAATTCTTTCCTTAATTTCTCTGTTTTCTCATTATTAGTGTATAGGAATGCAAGGGATTTCTGTGTGTTGATTTTTTATCCTGCCACTTTACATTGATTAGCTCTAGTAATTTTCTGATGGAGTCTTTAGGGTTTTCTATGTAGAGGATTATGTCATCTGCAAACAGTGAGAGTTTTACTTCTTCTTTTCCAATTTGGATTCCTTTTATTTCTTTTTCTGCTCTGATTGCTGTGGCCAAAACTTCCAAAACTATTTTGAATAGTAGTGGTGAGAGTGGGCACTCTTGTCTTGTTCCTGACTTTAGGGGAAATGCTTTCAATTTTTCACCATTGAGGATAATGTTTGCTGTGGGTTTGTCATATATAACTTTTATTATGTTGAGGTATGTTCCTTCTATTCCTGCTTTCTGGAGGGTTTTTTTTTTAATCATAAATGGATGTTGAATTTTGTCAAAGGCTTTCTCTGCATCTATTGAGATAATCATATGGCTTTTATTTTTCAATTTGTTAATGTGGTGTATTACATTGATTGATTTGTGGATATTGAAGGATCCTTGCATCCCTGGGATAAAGCTCACTTGGTCATGATGTATGATCTTTTTAATGTTTTGCTGGATTCTGATTGTTAGAATTTTGTTAAGGATTTTTGCATCTATGTTGATCAGTGATATTGGCCTGTAGTTTTCTTTTTTTGTGGCATCTTTGTCAGGTTTTGGTATTAGGGTGATGGTGGCCTCATAGAATGAGTTTGGAAATTTACCTTCCTCTGCAATTTTCTGGAAGAGTTTGAGTAGGATAGGTGTTAGCTCTTCTCTAAAGTTTTGGTAGAATTCAGCTGTGAAGCCATCTGGACCTGGGTGTTTGTTTGCTGAAAGATTTCTGATTAATGTTTCAATTTCCTTGCTTGTGATAGGTCTGTTAAGATTTTCTATTTCTTCCTGGTTCAGTTTTGGAAAGTTGTACTTTTCTAAGAATTTGTCCATTTCTTCCAAGTTATCCATTTTATTGGCATATAATTGCTCATAGTAGTCTAGTATGATCCTTTGTATTTCTGTGTTGTCTGTTGTGATCTCTCCATTTTCATTTCTAATGTTATTGACTTGATTTTTCTCCCTTTGTTTCTTGATGAGTCTGGCTAATGGTTTGTCAATTTTATTTATCCTCTCAAAGAACCAGCTTTTGGCTTTGTTGATTTTTGCTATGGTCTCTTTTGTTTCTTTTGCATATATTTCTGCCCTAATTTTTAAGATTTCTTTCCTTCTACTAGCCCTGGGGTTCTTCATTTCTTCCTTTTCTAGTTGTTTTAGGTGTAGAGTTAGGTTATTTATTTGACTTTTTCCTTGTTTCTTGAGGTATGCTTGTACTGCTATGAACCTTCCCTTTAGCACTGCTTTTACAGTGTCCGACAGGTTTTGGGTTGTTGTGTTTTCATTTTCATTCGTTTCTATGCATATTTTGATTCCTTTTTTGATTTCTTCTGTGATTTGTTGGTTGAATAACAGCAGCGTGTTGGTCAGCCTCCATATGTTAGAATTTTTAAGTTTTTCTCCTGTAATTGAGATCTAATCTTACTGCACTGTGGTCAGAAAAGATTCTTGGAATGATTTCAATTTTTTTGAATTTACCACAGCTAGATTTATGGCCCAGGATGTGATCTATCCTGGAGAAGGTTCCATGTGCGCTTGAGAAAAAGATGAAATTCATTGTTTTGGGGTGAAATGTCCTATAGACATCAATTAGGTCTAACAGGTCTATTGTATCATTTAAAGTTTGTGTTTCCTTATTAATTTTCTGTTTAGTATCCATATGTGTGAGTGGGATATTAAAGTCTCCCACTATTATTGTGTAATTGTTAATTCCCCCTTCCATACTTGTTAGCATTTGCCTTACATATTGCAGTGCTCCTATGTTGGGTGCATACATATTTATAATTGCTATATCTTCTTGGATTGATCCTTTGATCATTATGTAGGGTCCTTCTTTGTCTCTTTTCACAGCCTTTGTTTTAAAGTCTATTTTATCTGCTTTGAGTATTGCTACTCCTGCTTTCTTTTGGTCTCTATTTGCATGGAATATTTTTTTCCAGCCCTTCACTTTCAGTCTGTATGTGTCCCTTGTTTCGAGGTGGGTTCTTGTAGACAACATATATAGAGGTCTTGTTTTTGTATCCATTCAGCCAGTCTTTGTCTTTTGGTTGGGGCATTCAACCGATTTACATTTAAGATAATTATTGATAAGTATGATCGTGTTGCCATTTACTTTATTGTTTTGGGTTCGAGTTTATACACCCTTGTGTTTCCTGTCTAGAGAAGATCCTTTAGCATTTGTTGGAGAGCTGGTTTGGTGGTGCTGAATTCTCTCAGCTTTTGCTTGTCTGTAATTTATTTCTCCTTCATATTTGAATGAGATCCTTGCTGGATACAGTAATCTGGGCTGTAGGTTATTTTCTTTCATCACTTTAAGTATGTCTTGCCATTCCCTCCTGGCCTGAAGAGTTTCTATTGAAAGATAAGCTGTTATCCTTATGAGAATCCCCTTGTGTGTTATTTGTTGTTTTTCCCTTGCTGCTTTTAATATTTGTTCTTTGTGTTTGATCTTTGTTAATTTGATTAATATGTGTCTTGGGGTGTTTCGCCTTGGGTTTATCCTGTTTGGGACTCTTGGGTTTCTTGGACTTGGGTGATTATTTCCTTCCCCATTTTAGGGAAGTTTTCAGCTATTATCTCCTCAAGTATTTTCTCATGGTCTTTCTTTTTGTCTTCTTCTGGGACTCCTATGATTTGAATGTTGGGGCATTTAACATTGTCCCAGAGGTCTCTGAGATTGTCCTCATTTCTTTTAATTCGTTTTTCCTTTTTCCTCTCTGTTTCATTTATTTCTACCATTCTATCTTCTACCTCACTTACCCTATCTTCTGCCTGTTATTCTACTGTTGGTTCCCTCCAGAGTGTTTTTGATCTCATTTATTACATTATTCATTATATATTGACTCTTTTTTATTTCTTCTAGGTCCTTGTTATACCTTTCTTGCATTTTCTCAGTCCTGGTCTCCAGGCTGTTTATCTGTGATTCCATTTTGTTTCCAAGATTTTGGATCATTTTCACTATCACTATTTGGAATTTTTTATCGGGTAGATTACTTATCTCTTCCTCTTTGGTTTGGTGGGCATTTATCCTGTTCCTTTACCTGCTGAGTATTTCTCTGCCTTTTCATCTTGTTTATATTGCAGTGTTTGGGGTTTGGGGTGGCCTTTCCATATTATGGCAGTCTGTGGTTCCTCTTTATTGTGGAGGTTCCTCGCTGTGGGTGGGGTTGGACAGGTGGCTTGTCAAGGTTTCCTGGTTAGGGAAGCTTGTTTTGGTGTTCTTGTGGGTGGAGCTGGATTTCTTCTCTCTGGAGTGCAATGAAGTATCCAGTAGTAAGTTATGAGATATCAATGGGTTTGGAGTGACTTTGGGCAGCCTGTATATTGAACCTCAGGGCTATGTTCCTGCGCTGCTGGAGAATTTGCGTGGTATATCTTGCTCTGGAACTTGTTGGCCCTTGGGTGGTGCTTGGTTTCAGTGTAGGTATGGAGGCATTCGATGAGCTCCTATAGATTAATGTTCCCTGGAGTCAGGAGTTCTCTGGTGTTCTCAGGATTTGGACTTAAGCCTCCTGCCTCTGGTTTTCAGTCTTATTCTTACAGTATCCTCAAGACTTCTCCATCTCATTTTGAAGACAATGGGCTGCTTTTCTGGGTGCCTGATGTCTTCTGCTGGCATTCAGAAGTTGTTTTGTGGAAACAGCGTTCAAATGTTCTTTTGATGAATTTGTCGTGGAGAAAGTGGTCTCCCCATCCTATTCCTCTGCCTTCTTAGGACCGCCTCCCTGGAATATTTTTTAATCATTCAAATCAGTAAATAAAGTACCAATCAATCCAATAGAAAAATCATCTAAGGCCATGAGTAGCAATTTAGAGAAGAAATGAGACCAGGCAATAAATCAGAAAAACTGTTCAACTTCATTAGTAATCAGAGATTCAAATTAAAACTACACTGAGATAAATGCCTCAAGTTGCTTACTGCCTCAAAGACCCTCTGTGATTCTTTCCAGCTTCTCACAAGATAAATTCCAATTTACTTTTCAAATCTTTATTTCCAACTTCTTCAGGATGATGAAGTGGGAGTCAGAAAACCTGGGTCTGAATCCTAATTAGCTTTAGTTGTGTAGCATTGAGCAAGTCATCTGACTCAGTCAATCTCAATTTTCAACATCCATGAAATATGGATTACATATTTATAAGCTAATGTGGAAACATTAGATAAAACTCTGTCAATTTTATGTGCTTAGGCACTCAGTTGTGTCCACCTCTTTGTGACCCCATGGACTGTAGGCTGCCAGGCTTCTCTGCCCATGGAATTCTCCAGGCAAGAATACTGGAGTGGGTTGCCATTTCGAAGGAAATTATAAAGTCAATTATAAAGTGCTAAAAAATGTAGAGTAATATTTTATAATAATTGATTATTTTCTCATCAGTGTAGAAAACTGGAAAACACACAAAAACATAGAAAAAAAAAACATAAAAGTATATGGGAAAAAAAGAAACATTCCATACACACAATTCAAGCCCAAGAAGAAACCACTTTTAATATGCTGGTAATCCCATGGACAGGCTTCCCTGGTGGTTCAGCATTAAAGAATTTGACTGCCAATGCATGAGACATGGATTCTATCTCTGGGTCGGGAAGATGCCCTGGAGAAGGAAATTGCAACCCATGCCAATATTCTGCCTGGGAAATCCCACGGACAGAGAAGCCTGGCAGGCTACATTCCATGGGTTGCAAAACAGTCAGACATGACGGAGTGATTAAACCGCAACAAAATTAATAAACAGCCTGTCACTGAAGGGAAATTAGAAAGTATTTTGTACTAAAAGAAAATGAAAGATAGCATATCAAAATTAGTGGGATTCAACTAATGAAGTACTTAAAGAGAAATTTATAAGTACCTATAGTCGAAATTGGTGGCTCAGACGGTAAAGCGTCTGCCTACAGTGCGGGAGACCTGGGTTTGATCCCTGGGTCAGGAAGATCCTCTGGAGAAGGAAATGGCAACCCACTCCAGTACTCTTGCCTGGAAAATCCCATGGACAGAGGAGCGTAGTAGGCTACAGTCCATGGGGTTGCAAAGAGTCAGACACAACTGAGCGACTTCACTTCACACTTCACTTCTTCACAGTAGAAAAGGGGAACAGTCTCAAATCAATGCCTTATGAAACTAGCAAAAGTGGGATAAAATAAACCAAGAGAAAATAGAAGGAATGAATAATAAAAAGCAGAAGTCAGTGAAATTGAACACAAAAATCAATAGAAAAAAATCAGTGAAACCAAAATCTGGCTTTCTATGACAATCAGTAAAATTGATAAACTTCTAGCAAGATTAACAAAAATAGAAGATGCAAATTACTAATATAGGGACAAAAGAGAAGTCTTCATTATAGATTCTACAGATACTAAAGAATAAAAAGGAGACATTATGAATAACTTTACACCAGTTAGCTTAATATCTTAGATGAAATGGATGAATTATTTGAAAGACACAATTACCAAAGCTTACTCAAGGAAAGATGAATAATCTGGAGAGTTCTACATCTTCTAAAGAATGGCAAAAAAAGCAGCATGACCAAAACGATTTTGAAAGAGAAATATGTTGGAAGGTACACGCTATGTGATTTCAAGGCAATGTAAAAATATAGTTTTAAAGTCAGTGTGGTTTTGGAAAAAGGTTAGACAAATATGCCAATGGAATAGAATGAAGAGTCAACAAACAGAGAAGGGACCCACATTTATGGCTCTATTGATTTTCAACAAAGATGCAAAGGCCATTCAATGGAGAAAAAATAGCCTTTCAACAAATGCTGCTGGACTACTTGGACAATCATAAGCAAAACATAAAATAATATGAACTTTATATCTCACTAATTTTGTAGTTGAAAGTGAAATCGCTCAGTCGTGTCCGACTCTTTGTGATCCCATGGACTGAAGTCTACCAGGCTTCTCTGTCCATGGGATTTTCCTGGCAAGAGTACTGGAGTGGGTTGCCATTTCCTTCCCCAGGGGATCTTCCTGACTCAGGGATCAAACCCAGGTCTCCTGCATCGCAGGCAGATGCTTTACCCTCTGAGCCACCAGGGAAGCCCTTATATCTCATACCATCTACAAAAATTAACTCAAGATGTATCATAGACACACTTTAATGTAAACCCCAATACTTTAAAACTTCTAAAAGAAAATACAGGAGACTATAGTTGTGATCTTAGGTTAGGTGAAGAGTTCTTAGATATGACACCAAAAGTACAATTCATAAAAGAAATTTTATAAAATAGGAATTCATCAAAATTAAGAACTTCTGCTTTTGAAAAACGTTAAGAGAATAAAAAGGAAAGCCACCAACTAGAAGAAATTATTTGCAGATCACATTACTGATAAAGGACTTTTATCCAGAATATACAGTTTCCCGGGTGGAGCAGTGGTAAAGAATCCACCTGCCAATGCAGGAGACGTAAGAGACGTGGGTTTGATCTCTGGGTTGGGAAGATCCCCTGGAGGAGGAAATGGCAACCCACTCCAATATTCTTGCCTGGGAAATCGCATCGACAGAGGAGCCTAGTGGGCTACAGTCCCTGGAGTCACAAAGAGTCAGACATGAGTGGGTGACTGAGCACAAGCACATTCAGAAAATATAAAGAAATCTCAAAACTTAAGAATAAGGAAACCAACAACCCAATTCAAAAATGGGATTAAAATTTGAATAGACACTTCACCAAGGAAGATTCACAAATGTCACACACATCATTAGTCATCAGGGAAATGAAAAATTGAGACCATGAGGACATATCATGAAAACTGAAACCATGAGGACTAACTTATTAGAATTGATAAATGCAAAAAATCTGAATATACTAAGTGCTGGTGAGGAAATGAAGCAACTGTAGCTCTCCTTATACAATATGGTTGTAAAACAACTTGGCAGTTTCTTCTAAAGTTAAATATACCCTTAACTATACCACTCAGCAATCTCACACCTAGGTATTTTTCCAACTAAAACAAAACATATATTCAAACCAAAATCTGTACTATATGTTTAAAATGGATTTAGTCAGTCTGGAAAACCTGAGAGCAACATAAACGTCCTTCAACTGATGAATTTTAAAACATGCAAACGAAAGAATATTATTCAGCAATATAAAGAAATGAAAGACTGATACAGACAAACATGGATGACCCTCAAAGGCATTATGCTAGATGAAAAAAGCCAGATTCAAAGTCTACATACTGTATTTGTGTTGGTTGCTCAGTCGTATCTGACTCTTTGCAACCCTGTGAATTGTAGCCCACCAGGCTCCTCTGTCCATGAGGATTCTCCAGGCAAGAATACTGGAGTGGACTGCCATGCCTTCCTCCAGGGGATCTTCCCAATGCAGGGAATGATCCCAGGTCTCCCGAATTGCATGCAGATTCTTTGCCATCTAAGCCATCAGGGAAGCCCTACATACTGCATGATTACAATTAATTATTTTTAATCTGGACAAGGGACAGAAAAAAGATAAGTAGTTGCCAAGGACTAAGGTGGGGGAAGGATTTTACTATAAAGGGATACAGAGTAAATTTTGAGAGTGATGGAGCTTATATCTTGATTATGGTGGTACCATTAGTCAAAACTCACAAAACTGTACTCTCTGGGTTGGGAAGATCCCCTGGAGGAGGATGAAAAAAAGGGTGAACTGTTAAATTTTATTTATTTTTTAACTTTTACAATTGAGATAAAATTAACATATAACATTGTACTAGTTTTAGGTGTATTTAAAAGGGTGATTTTGCTGCATGTGAATTATACTATAATAAGACAATTAAAAAGAAACATATATAGGAAAGAAAAATCATACATAATTCTACCACCAGAAGGAACACGTGTACACCCGTGGTGGATGCATGTTGATGTATGGAAAAACCAATACAATATTGTAAAGTAAAAATAATAATAATAATAAAAAATTTAAAAAAATTTATTTACTTATTTATTCATTTTAATTTTTGGCTGTGCTGGGTCTTCATTTCTGTGCACAGGCTTTCTCCAGTTGCAGTGAGCACCGGCTACTCTCTTCTTTTGGAGCATGGGCTCTAGGTTGTGCTGGCTCAGTAGTTAAGGTATATGGACCTAATTGCCCCGCGGCATGTGGGATCTTCCTGGACCAAGGCTCGAACCCATGTTTCCTGAACTGCAAGGCAGATTCTTAACCACTGGACTACCAGGAAAGCCCATAACACAACCACTTTTGACATTCTGGTAATAGTCCTCTAATCTTTATTTTCCTGTTTTTAAGTTTTAAGTTTATCAAAAAACTAAGTAGAAAGTACACAAAGTGCTCATATTTCCCCTCTTCACATCACCCCCACTTTTTCCTGGCATTAACATCTTGCATTAGTGTCATACATTTGTTAAAATTAATGAACTGGTACTTGATATATTAATTACATGGTTTACATGAGAGTGTACTCTGATAGTTCTATGTGTTACGACAAATGTATAAATGACATATATCCGCCATTACAGTATCATACAGAACAGTTTCACTGCCCTAAATATGCCCATACTCTGCCTATTCATCTTTCCCTGCCTCCATTCCCACAACTCCTAAAAACCACTGACTTTCTACTGTCTCTATAGTTTTGTCTTTTCCAAGATGTCATATAGGTGGAATCATAGGGTACGCAGACTTTTTAGACTGGCTTCTTTCACCTAGCAATATACATTTAAGATTCCTCTAAACTTTTTCAAGGCTTGACAGTTCATTTATCATTGAATAATATCCCACTGTATGGATGTATAGCTTGTTTATCAACTCATCTATTAAAGGACATTTTGCTGCTGTGCTTAGTCACTCAATCATGTCTGACGTTTTGTGACCCCGTGGATTATAGCCTGCCAGGCTCCTCTGTCTATGGGATTCTCCAGGCAAGAATATTGCAGTGGGTTGCCATGCCCTTCTCCAGGAGACCTTCCCAACCCAGGGATTGAACCCAGGTCTCCCACATTGCAGGCAGATTCTTTATCGTTTGAGCCACTAGGAAAGGACAACTTGGTTGCTTCCAATTTTTGAAAATGAAATGAATTAAAAATTCATTTGCATGATACCTGGGAGTATGATTGCTGGGTTTTAAAGTAAGACTATATCTAGCTCTTTAAGAAACTGCCAAACTGTCTTCCAAAGTGACTATACTATCCTGCATTCCCGTCAGCTATGAATGAAAGTTCCTGCTGCTGCTAAGTCACTTCAGTCGTGTCTGACTCTGTGTGACCCCATAGATAGCAGCCCACCAGGCTCCCCCATCCCTGGGATTCTCAAAGCAAGAACACTGGAGTGGGCTGCCATTTCCCACTCCAGTGTTCTTCATCAGCAATGAATGAAAGTTCCTACTGCTCCACATTCTTATCAGTATTTTGTTGTTGTCTGTATTTTGGGTATTAGCCATTCTAACAGGTGTGTAGTGGTATCTCATTTGTTGTTTTAATTTCCAATTCCCTAATGATATTTAATATTGAGCATCTTTTCATATACTTATTTGCCACCCATGTATCTTCTTTGGTGCACTATCTGTTTAGTTCTTTTGCCCATTTATTAATGGGGTTGTTTATTTTCTTACTGTTGAGCTTTAACAGTTATTTGTATATTTCAATACAAGCCCTCAATCAGACATGCATTTTGCAAATATTTTCCTTCAGTCTGTGGCTTGTCTTTTCACTCTCTTAACAGTATCTTTTGTATAGCAGAATTTATTACTTGTAATGAAGTCCAATTCATCAACTTTTTTTCTTGCATGGAGCGTACTTTTGGTGTATCTGAAAACTCATTACTAAACCCAAGGTCACCTAGATTTTTCTCCTTTGTTATTTTCTGGAAGTTTTATAGTTTTGCATTTTATATTTAGATCTGTAATTCATTTTGTAAGTTTTTTTAATGGTCATTTTTTACATGGAGATGTCTAGTTGTTTCAGCACCATTTGTTGAAAAGATTATCCTTTTTCCAATGAATTGTCCTTGCTCCTTTCGTCAAAGAGCAGTTGACTATATTTGTGTATTTCTGGGCATTCTATTATGCTGCACTGATCCATTTGTCTATTCTTTCAACAACATCATATTATGTTAAGTACTATAGCTTTATAGCAAGTCTTGAAGTTGGGTAGCATCAGTTCTCTAACTTTGTTGAGGTTCTTCACTATTGTGTTGGCAATTCTGATTCAGACCTTTCCATATAAACTTTAGAGTTAACTTTGTTAATTTCCACAAGGTAAGTTCAGTTCAGTTCAATTCAGTCACTCAGTCCTGTCCCACTCTTTGAGACCCCATGGAAGGCAGCATGTCAGGCCTCCCTGTCCATCACCAACTCCCAGAGTTTACTCAAACTCATGTCCATTGAGTCGGTGATGCCATCCAACCATCTCATCCTCTCTTGTACCTTTCTCTTCCAGCCTTCAATCTTTCCCAGCATCAGGGTCTTTTCTAATGAGTCAGTTCTTTGCATAAGGTGGCCAAAGTATTGGAGTTTCAGCTTCAGCATCGGTCCTTCCAATAAATATTCAGGACTGATTCCTTTAGGATGGATTGGTTGGATCTCCTTGCAGTCCAAGGGACTCTCAAGTGTCTTCTCCAATACCACAGTTTAATAACATCAATTCTTCGGTGCTCAGCTTTCTTTATAGTCCAACTCTCACATCCCTACATGACTACTAGAAAAACCACAGCTTTGACTAGACGGACCTTTGTTGGCAAAATAATGTCTCTGCTTTTTAATATGCTGTATAGGTTCATCATAACTTTTCTCCCAAGGAGCAAGTGTCTTTTAATTTCATGGCTGCAGTCACCATCTTCAGTGATTTTGAAGCCCCCCTTAAATAAAGTCTGTCACTGTTTCCACTGTTTCCCCATCAATTTGCCATGAAGCGATGGGACCAGATACCATGATCTTAGTTTTCTGAATGTTGAGTTTTAAGCCAACTTTTTCACTCTCCTCTTTCACTTTCATCAAGAGGCTTTTTAGTTCACTTTCTGCCATAAGGGTGGTATCATCTGCATATCTGAGGTTATTGATATTCTCCTGGCAATCTTGATTCCAACTTGTACTTCATCCATCCCAGCATTTCTCATGATGTACTCTGAATATAAGTTAAATAAGTAGGGTGACAACATACAGCCTTGATGTACTCCTTTCCTGATTTGGAACCAGTCTGTTGTTCCATGTCCAGTTCTAACTGTTGCTTCTTGACCCACATACAGATTTCTCAGGAGGCAGGTAGGTGGTCTGGTATTCCCATCTCTTTCAGAATTTTCCAGAGTTTGTTGTGATCCACACAGTCAAGGGCTTTGGCATAGTCAATAAAGCAGAAGTAGATGTTTTTCTGGAACTCTCTTGCTTTTTCGATGATCCAACAGATGTTGACAATTTGATCTCTGGTTCCTCTGCCTTTTCTAAATCCAGCTTGAACATCTGGAAGTTCACAGTTCACATATTGCTGAAGCCTGGCTTGAAGAATTTTGAGCATTACTTTGCTAGTGGGTGAGATGAGTGGAATTGTGCGGTAGTTTGAACATTCTTTGGCATTGCCTTTCTTTGGGTTTGGAATGAAAACTGACCTTTTTCCAGTCCTGTGGCCACTGCTGAGTTTTCCAAATTTGCTGGCATATTGAGTGCAGCACTTTCACAGTATTATCTTTTAGGATTTGAAATAGCTCAACTGGAATTCCATTACCTCCACTAGCTTTGTTCATAATGATGCTTCCTAAGGCCTCTGATCTGATCTGAAGGCCCACTTGACTTCACATTCCTGGATGTCCACAAGTTAAACTGCTGGGATTTTGAATGGTATTGAATCTATAGATCAAGTCATGAACTACTAGTATCTTAACAATATTGAGTCTTTCTGTCCATGAACATGGAATCTCTTTCCAGTAATTTGATATCTTTCCTGAGAGTTTCATAGTTTTCCTCATATAGATTTTATATATATGTTTTGCTAAATTTATATCTAAGTATTTCATTTTCTGGTGCTAACGTAAATGGTATTGTGTTTTTAATTATAGATTCCAATTGTTCATTAATGGTATATAGGAAAACAATTGACTTTCATATATTAACTTCATATTCTTAAACCTTACTCTAATGGCTCATTAATTTTAGAAGGGTTTTTTTTTTTTTTTGGTTGATTTTTTGGAATTTTAAAATAATCATGCCATCTGCTAGCAAAGGTAGTTTTATGTCTTCCTTCCAAATATGTATGCACTTTATTTCCATTTCCCATCTTACTGCATTTGTTAGGACTTCCAATACAACACTGAGTAGGAATGGTGAGAAACACCACCATTGCCTTGTTCTTGATCTTAGGCTAAAACATTTAGCTTCTCTCCGTTAAGTATTGTATTCCTGGTAGATTTTTTTTTATAGATGTTCTTTATGAAGTTGAAGAAGTCTTCACTCTATTCTCATTCACTGTATATTGTTCACTTTTGTCAAGTGATTTTTCTGCATGTATTGATATAATCGAGTAGTTTTTCTTTTTTAGCCTATTGATGTGATGGATTATATTAATTGATTTTTGGATGATGAAACAGCCTGGAAAAAAATCCCACTTGACTGGATTTTTCCTACATTGCTAGATTCAATTTGCTAATATTTTGTTGAGGATTATTGCATGGGAGATATTAATCTGTAGTTCCTTTCTTACAATGTCTTTGTCTGGTTTTGGTATTAGGGTAATATTGGTCTCATAGAATGAATTAGGGAGTGCTCTCTCCCTCTGCTTTCATCTTCTGAAACTGATTGTAGAGTACTGGTATTATGTCCTTAAATGTTTGGGAGAATTCACCAGTTTATTATCTGGGCATGGTGCTTTCCGTTTTGAAAGAGTATTAATTTCTTTAACAGACGTAAGCCTATTCAGATTGTCTATTTTATGTGAGTTTTAGTTGGTTGTATCTTCCCAGATATTGGTAAGGTTTTCCCTAAGTTATCATATTATTGGCATGGAATTGTGCATATTTTTATGACAGTTCTGGTGGTAGTGATAGCCTTTTTTTCATTTCTGAAATTAGTAATTTGTGCTTTCTTTTTTAGTTAATCTGACTAGAAGTTTATCTATTTTATTGATCTTTTCAAAGAACCAGACTTCGGTTTCATTGATTTTTCTCTTTTGTTTTCCTGGTATAACTTTCATTGATTTCTGCTTTAATTTTTTAATATTTCTTTTATTCTGCTTACTTTGGGTTTGATTTGCTCTTCTTTTTCTAGTTTCCTAAGGTGGAAGCTGAGATTATTGATATCAGATCTTTTTTTCTAATATATTAATTCTATGCTATAAATTTCCCTCTAAGCAGTGCTTAGAATTTTTATAAATTATATTTTTATTTTCATATAATCCAAAATGTGTTTAAACTTCACTTGAGACTTCTTTGGCCTATGTGCTATTTGGAAGTATATTGTTTAATCTCTAAATATTTTTATATTTTTACAGGTATATTTCTGCTATTGACTTTTTAGTCTAATTCTACTATGTTCTGAGAGCATACTGATATAATTTATATTCTTATAAGTTTTGTTAAGATCTGTTTTATGATCCATGAATGTGGTCCATCTTGGTGAATGTTCCATTGACCTGGAGAAGAATGTGTATTCTGCTGTTGTTGGATGAAATACTCTGCAGATGACAATTAGATCCCGTTGACTGATGGTGCGGTTCAGTTCAACTATACCATTATTAACTTTCTGCCTGCTGGATCTGTTGATTACTAATAGAGAGGTTTTAAACTCTCTAAAATAGTGGACTTGTCTGTATCTTCTTGCAGTACTATCCATTTTTACATCATGTATTTTGATGCTCTGTTAGGTATACACATAATTTTCCTTGCTCTGAAGTCTGCTTTGTCTAAAACTAATATAGTTCCTCCTACTTTCATCTAATTAGTGTGTTAGCATGTTATATCTTTCTCCATCCCTTTACTTTTAAAAATTTGTTTATTTTTAATTGGAGGATATTTTGTAGCATCCTTTTACTTTTAATCTTTAATCTTATTAAAGATTAAAATAATCTTTAATCTTTAAACTTTTAATCTTATATGTATCTTTACATTTAAAGTGTGTAGGTAACATATAGTTGGGTCTTGTTTTTGTTATAATCCACTTGGATAGTCTGTCTTTTAATTGGTGTATATAGACCATTAACATTTAAAGTGATTATTGATACAGCTGGGTTAATACTGACAATATCTGTAATTATTTTCTATTCATTTTCCTTTTTTTAAATTTTTTTCTTTTGTGTGTGTATTCCACTCTTCCTCTGCTTTCTATGGCTTTATTTGAGCATTTCCTATTATTCTATTTTCTCTCTTTCTTGGTATATCAATTATACTCATCTTTTTAATTAGTAGTAGTCATAGAGTTCGGAGAAGGCAATGGCACCCCACTCCAGTACTCTTGCCTGGAAAATCCCATGGATGGAGGAGCTTGGGGCTGCAGTCCATGGGGTCACTAAGAGTCAGACATGACTGAGCGACTTCCCTTTCACTTTTCACTTTCATGCACTGGAGAAGGAAATGGCAACCTACTCCAGTGTTCTTGCCTGAAGAATCCCAGGGACGGGGGAGCCTAGTGGGCTTCCATCTATGGGGTCGCACAGAGTCGGACACGACTGAAGTGACTTAGCAGCAGTCATAGAGTTTACAATACATATTTACACAAATCTAAATCCACTTTCAAATAACACTATACTGCTTCACAGGCACTGCAGGCACTTTGTAGCAGAGTACATCCTTTATAAAATCACTGTCATTCATTTCACTTTTCCTTAAACTATAATTATTCAGTACACTGTTGCTATTATTATTTTGAACAAACTTTATTCTGTTAGGTTAAGAATAAGAAAAATAAAAGATTTCACTTTACCTTCATTTATTCCTTCTTTAACACTCTTCCCTTTTTTTATATAGATCTGAGTTTCTGACATTATTTTCATCTTTCTTAAAGAATTTATTTTAACATTTCTTGTGAGGCAGGTCAATTGGTGAAAAATTCCTTCAATTTCTGTTTGAGAAAATATTCTCATTCACTTTTGAAGCATAGTTTTGCTGGATACAGAATTATAGGTTGATGGATTTTTTCTTTCAAGAATTTAAGTGCTTCATTTCACTCTCTTACTGCTTGCATGGTTTCTGAAGAGAAATCATGTGCAATTCTTATCCTAGTTCCTCTATATGTAATATGTTTTTCCTCTTTCAAGATGTTCTCTTTGTCTTTGATTTTCTGCAGTTTAAATATGATATGCCTAGGTGTAAGTTTTCTCACATGTATCCTGCTTTGTGTTCTCTGGGCTTCTTGGATTTGTGCTTTGGTGTTTGTCATTGCTTTTGGAAAATTCTCAGCCATTATTTCTTCACTCATTATTTCTTTTTCCTTTCTTTCATCTCCTTCTGTCATTCCTATTACATACGTGTTACACTTTTTGTAATTTTCCCACAGTTCTTCAATATTCTATTGAGTTTGATCACATTTTCAGTTTGGGACATTTCTCTTGGCATACTTTATTTATTTATTTATTTATGGCCGTGCTAGGTCTTTATTGCTGCATGCGCTTTTTTCTAGTTGTGACAAGCAGGGAGCTATTCTTTGCTGCAATACACGGGCTTCTCATTGCTGTGGCTTCTCTCACTGCAGAGCATGGGCCCTAGGGCATGTGGGCTTCAGTAGCTGTGGCATATGGGCTCAGTAGCTGCAGTTTCCAGGCTCTAGAACAAAGGCTCAATAGTTGTGACACATGGGCTTAGTTGCTTGCTCTGCAGCATTTTCCCAGATGCTGGAAAAGAAATCTGTGGGATTTTCCCAGATCAGAGATTAAACCTGTGTCTCCTGGATTGGCAGGCAGATTCTTTGCCACTGAGCCACCAGGGAAGCCCCTTGCCATATCTTTAGATGACTTTTTCTTCAATCATGTCCAGTGTGCTGATGAGTTCATCAAAAGCATTCTTCATTTTTGTTACAGTGTTTTTGATTTCTCACATTTCCTTTTGATTCTTATTTTTCATCTCTCTTTACATTGCCCACATATGCTTACATTTTGCCTCCTTTTTTCATTAGAGTTCTCAACACATTAATCTTCTTTATTTTAAATTCCAAGTCTGATAATTTCAAAATATCTGCCATATCTGAGCCTGGTCTGATGCATGATTTGTCTCTTCAGATTGATTTTTCTTTGGCTTTTAGCATGCCCAGTACTTTTTTGTTGGAACTCAGACATGATGTACTTAGTAAAAGTAACTGAGGTAAATGGAGCGTTAGTGTGAGGTCTTATGTTAAGCTCTCTAGGAGTTAGGCTAGTTTTACTGTTTTTTTGTAGCCATGGTGTCAGAGGCTAAAATGTGCCTAGTGTCTTTGTCCATCCTCTCCATTGTTATCGGGTTTCCCTAGATTCTTCTTCTTAAACAGTGTCTAAGGCTTGCAGGTCTTTCAATCTCCTGTTATTATACAGGATCCCAATTGATGCGTAGCAAATTGTAGGGGAAGGAGAAATGTTCTATAATCATATAATTAGCTCTCAGTTTTTAGTGACCCATATCCCTGAGCTGTGACCTTCAAAAGCACTAATTAACTTTGCTCCTGCCTACCAGTGTAGGTGAGACAGGAAAGCTAGTGGAGTTGGGCATATATTCCTTCTTCCAGGGTGGTTCCATTCCACTGTAGCCCACCAGGCTCCTCTGTCCATGGAATTCTCCAGGAAAGAATACTGGAGTTGATTGCCATTTCCTTCTCCAGGGGATCTTCCTGACCCAAGGATCAAACCCACGTCTCTGGCATCGCAGGCAGACGCTTTACTGACTCAGCCACCAGTGAAGACGTTCCAGGGTGGGTTAGGCACTGATAAAACCCAAATTAGTTAGTCTAAGATAAAATCATTTCCCTCGGTTTTTCCAGTAGTCATGTATGGATGTGAGAGTTGGACTATAAAGAAAGCTGAGTGCTGAAGAATTGATGCTTTTGAACTGTGGTGTTGGAGAAGACTCTTGAGAGTCCCTTGGACTGCAAGGAGATCCAATCAATCCATCCTAAAGGAGATCAGTCCTGGGTGTCCACTGGAAGGACTGATGTTGAAGCTGAAACTCCAATCCTTTGGCCACCTGATGTGAAGAGTCACCTGACTCATTTGAAAAGACCCTGATGCTGGGAAAGATTGAGGGCAGGAGGAGAAGGGGACCAAAGAGGATGAGATGGTTGGATGGCATCACCGACTCAATGGATATGACCTCGAGTAAACTCTGGGAGTTGGTGATGGACAGGGAGGCCTGGTGTGGTGCAGTTCATGGGGTTCGCAAAGAGTCGGACACGACTGAGCAACTAAACTGAAGTGAACTGAAGCCAGGCCTTAGTTAATGAGAATAAAGAACTCTAGGCTCATTTAAAATGGTTACTTTTCCCCCTCCTCTGCCTATAACAATTATAAATTTTTCACCAAACCTGAGAACCTGGTGGGGATCCTAGAGGTAAAAACTCACAAAAAGGAGTTTTTCTCTTTCAAGCTAGAACATGCTCCTTCTCCAGCAATTAGTCGATTACCTGATTACCCATTAAGTGCTCCAACCAGGATCCAGCAGTGGTGATTGTATTCGCCTGTCTTTCCAGTTTTCAAAGAAAAAAACCACAAGGCAGTTTGCCCTGTGACCTCAGTTTTCTGTGATTTTAAGAGGACTTGCTGATTTTCATTTCCTTAAGTCTTTGTTCTTGTGACAATAGGTGTGACAACTTCTAAGCTCTTTACATGTCAAGAAACTAGAAGCTCTTTCTAGTCTCTCTTCTGTGCATAAAGGTGTATAAAGTTTTCCATTTATATAATTAACATATACAAATATACGTTTTATAAACTACTTTGAAAGTTAACACATTGTGTACATTTTTGTGCCATTAAATATTCCCCCTATACTACATGCCTAGTGACATGATTTTTCATTAACACAGTTGAAACATAATTTCTTAACCAATCCCCTATTTGAGGGTTCAAATTGTATCCTTTTCTTTGTTTTAAAAAAATTCCATGATAAATATCCCTGTATATAGGGGCTTCCCTGGCTGTCCAGTAGTTAAGACTCTGTGCTTCTACTGCAGGAGACAGTAGAAGATCCATGGTCGAGGAACTAAGATCCCATATGCCTCTGCTGCTGCTGCTGCTGCTAAGTCACTTTAGTCGTGTCTGACTCTGTGCGACCCCATAGACGGCAGCCCACCAGGCTCCCCCGTCCCTGGGATTCTCCAGGCAAGAACACTGGAGTGGGTTACCATTTCCTTCTCCAATGCATACAAGTGAAAAGTGAAAGTGAATTCGCTCAGTCGTGTCTGACTCTTAGTGACCCCATGGACTGCAGCCTATCAGGCTCCTCCATCCATGGGATTTTCCAGGCAAGAGTACTGGAGTGGGTTGCCATTGCCTTCTCCACCATATGCCTCTAGGTGTGGCCAAAAAATAAACAAAAATAAATATCCTTGCATATATACTAATGTATGTAATACTGGTTATTTTCTAAATATAAATTCTTAGAGGTAGTTTTATTGAGTCAAAGGTAATGAATGCTTTTAAACTCCCAATCTATACTGTCAAGCTGCCTTCCAGAAAAGCTGCACTAATTTACTTCCCAATTGCAGTGTGTGAAAATGTCCAACACTGGATATTTTAATTGCTTAAAACTTCATAAATTTGGTGAGGGAAAATGGAAACAATTCTTTTTTTATTTATCAGATCAGATCAGATCAGTCGCTCAGTCGTGTCCGACTCTTTGCGACCCCATGAAGTGCAGCACGCCAGGCCTCCCTATCCATCACCAACTCTCGGAGTTCACTCAGACTCACGTCCATCGAGTCAGTGATGCCATCCAGCCATCTCATCCTCTGTCATCCCCTTCTCCTCCTGACCCCAATCCCTCCTAGCATCAGAGTCTTTTCCAATGAGTCAACTCTTCGCATGAGGTGGCCAAAGTACTGGAGCTTCAGCTTTAGCATCATTCCTCCCAAAGAAATCCCAGGGCTGATCTCCTTCAGAATGGACTGGTTGGATCTCCTTGCAGTCCAAGGGACCTTTTAATTTCTCCTTTTATGATATTACCATTATTACTGTTAATATTATTATATTAAGCTACATTCTGGACTAAATGTAAGTGCTCAAGACCGTTTATTGATTAAAAGAACTCAGAAAAATCAAAGTTACTTTGTAGGCAAAAGTTGTGTATTTTTCACCCAAGTCTCAGGAATACAATTTTATTGGTAAATACACAAATTAGACCTCTGCTCCACAGTGTTATAGAATCAAGTAAGAAATATTTTTAACAATCCCTGCATGTTTAATTGAGGAGAGACAAATCATGAATTTCCCAAAATAAACATAAATGAGGCACCTTTGGCAAACTTCCACATACTGGTGAGAAGAGAATGACTGTTTCTCTAAAATAAATTCGATAAATTCATAGTCTTTAAAACACCTAAGTTATTTGCATTTCATATAAACAACTTACCTAGACATTTCAGAAAAATCTGAGTATACACTTAGAAGCAAATCCATGCAGGAGGCTATTTAGGTGGTATTATTAGGCTGGCATAAATTGCCTTACTTGATTGGTTCTTCAATTGTTAATACTTGGATGGAGGTAAGCTGGAAATTACTTTGTTGATTTAAATTCACATTGCAAAGTAAGATGGAACCTGTGTATTACGTATTTGATTCTGGATTATTTTGCTAGAAATAATCAGCTCACTCAGAGGCTGACATGAGATCTACCTACTTAAAATATGAAACTGGATGAGCTTTCATTATTAGCAATGTGATCTGCATGGTTGGGTGATTTATTCCTTTCTGGATGATAAAGAGATGGGATGATAAAAGATAAGGACCCACCCCTTAAAGACTAAGTAAGCACCAAAACAAGGCAAGCTATCAAAATGTGGGTTTCATGTGCATTTACATATTTTTAAAACTCATTTCCAAATTGCTAAGATTCTAACTTACAGGCAAGTCAATTTCCAAAGGAACAGTATACACCAATGCCACAAGGAGGGTATTCTTTATCTACAGCTGTTAAGCAAGTTGCTATCACCTCTCTAAAATATCTTTAAGATAGATTTCTTTACAGAAACTCTTAAATGGATCCTTCCAATATATCTGAGCTCACCACTATTCATGACAACCACAGATGATCCAAATAACTTGTTTCAGCCAACAGATTCTGTTTGCCCCAAATTCAGCCTCTAGATAGAGTATTGTTAGACAATGTGTGAAACTGGCCGATCTGAATTTGCCTTCTCCAAATTTGGCTCAAGGCTAAGGAGGTAGAAGATAAAGGTAAAAAGAGGCCAAGAAACCAGGTCCTGAAGAACACTGAGTCAGATGAGCATGATGATAACAGCAATAAGAAAAATAACAACAAAATTTGTTGAACATGTCTTATAAGTTAAGGGCTTTACATCCATGAATTCAATAAATTCTTGCCACAACCCTACAAGCTAGATCCCATTATTAGCCCCATTTTAGAGATGAGGCACAGGGAGGTTTGGTAACTTGCCTAAGTTGACATGAGTAGTCAAGGTATGGAGCTGGGATTCAAATCTAAGAAGGCTGGCCTCAGAACCAAGGACTGAAACCACAGTAGCATTTTGCCTGTCCTGCTACATGAGTGTAAAGTGCATGTCACCCACTTTTAGAACTTAAAAAATAAAGGGCTTTCACACATTCTTGCCTAACTTTTTCTCAAACCACCCTTCCCACCCTACCTGAAAACACAGCTTTGCTCACCTTTTAAAGAATCAGGTGTTGTCTGTAGTGAAGCCAAGTCATACTCAAATGACTATAGGAAACGATACAACTGGAAGACTTCATTTTGCATTTTTTGGTATTTATCTCAAGGACAGATTATAAAGTATGAAATAGTGCCTACGCTTCCAAGAGCTATGAAATAGAATTGGGAAGAGACGAGTAACCCCGCTGAAAGTTCTTTTTCATTCTCTTTATACCCATCAGCATTTTTCTCACAATACATGGCATTTATCTCACATTACAATACTAGGTCAAGGTCTAAGCTGCTTCAGTCGTGTCCGACTCTGTGCGACCCCGTGGACTATATCCCGCCAGGCTCCACTGTCCATGGGATTCTCCAGGCAAGAATACTGGAGTGGGTTGCCATGCTGTCCTCCAGGGGATCTTCCTGACCCAGGGATTGAACCTACGTCTCTTATGTCTCCTGCATTGGCAGGCGGGTTCTTTACCACTAGCGCCATACTAGTGTCTTCCCAACTATGCATCTTGAGGATGAAAACATCTTACTCAAAAACTAACTATGCATCAAAACCTGACCATAAATGCAAACACAGTGGTCTTCATCAAATACTCTGGTCCTACTACCTGAGCAACATGGGATTTGGCTAATTATGCTCCAAAGAGAAATCCACAAATTCCTGGAAGGAGCAAATTCAGGAACTGAAGGCAGAGACAAGGAGCTAAACAGTAATATCACTGGTGCTATAAAACAACACTGCTGCAATTACTGACACTGATTTCAACTACATAGCAAAAGTAAACACTATAATTTTTTTTAAAACTATAATCTTCAAGACATGTTTTACCATGGTTGTCCAAGATTGGGTGCTTAACTGAATTACAGCTGATTTCTCCGTGAGTACATGGAACAATGCTCAATTTTCAGAAACTATGATAAAGTCCATTTCAGCACATTATTATAAGTCTGAACTTTAAAAAACTTTCATGAGTTACACAGCAACATTGACCACACCTCTGCTGCTGCTGCTGCTAAGTCACCTCAGTCGTGTCCAACTCTGTGCAACCCCATAGAGGGCAGCCTACCAGGCTCCCCTGTCCCTGGGATTCTCCAGGCAAGAACACTGGAGTGGGTTGCCATTTCCTTCTCCAATGCATGAAAGTGAAAAGTGAAAGTGAAGGTACTCAGTCGTGTCTGACTCCGTGCAACCCCATAGATGGCAGCCCACCAGGCTCCCCCATCTATGGGATTTTCCAGGCAAGAGTACTGGAGTGGGGTGCCATTGCCTTCTCTGACCACACCTCAAGTTCCAGTATATTATCTTGGACAAGAAGCACAAGTGAGTTGATTTTATTGAAACAGTGATACCTCACCAACTTGAAGGAGATTCAGGCAAGTAAACTTATCACTTGCCAGTACCTGAGCGATACCATCTGGAGACTTCAAGTGCTCAGTCTCTCAGTCATGTCCAACTCTTTGTGACTCCATGGACTGTAGCCTTCCGAGTTCCTTTGTCCATGGGATGTCCCAGGCAAGAATACTGGAGTGGGTTGCCATATTCCATCTCCAAGGGATCTTCCCAACCCAGGGATTGAACCCTTGTCTCCTATGGCTCCTGCACTGGCAGATTCTTTACCACTGAGCCACCTGGGAAGTCCAGAGACTTCATAACTTACCACTGACTCATGGTATCTGTAGAGTAGAACTTGGTCCCAAGGGAATTTCAATGAACATTTGAGATGGACCTTCAACCTGTATCATCACAGCTATTTTGCAAATGGGTTCATGTGGCCCTAATTGAAAGTGATAATCCCTGATACTTTAAGGGCCCCTGTTAACAGAAATGATGACAAAAAGTAAACAACAAAGATGTGCTTCTATGCCATCAATGTTTTCCCCAACCATTACTGTCTAGCACCGAGCACCAGGTCAAAAGTTCAATAACTTCATCACCAGTCTAAAGGCAAGAAACATTCCCATGAACAGTTTTCGATAAGAGCTATTACTGTAGACACATCATCATGTTAAGTACTACAATAATATTTATTTTATTATAACACATACAGTCAGTGGACAGGGAGAGATGAATCTTTGCTGTTCATTATATAAGAGGACAAATCAAGTAAACAAATTCCTTTTGGAGTATTTTTTTAAAGGCTACTATAATAGTGAAGAAAAAATTAAAAGCATAAGTACTTCTCTTCTGACATTTATCTAACTTGAAGCAGAACGAAGGGCATGATGTAGCAGTCACTACAGAAAAAAAATGTCCTATATCTCTGAAAATTGGGTTTCTAGAACTGAAGTCTCAGTCAGAATTCCTCAGGGCTTTAAGACTTCATTTTCAGGCTACTGAAGCCAGTGAAAACGGAAAGCCAAGAAAAACCCAAGTCCTTCACTTTTGAGTATATAGCTTATTTCTCTTTATCTGGTAGTTAATTATCTTATTCCTACTTGTTGGATCATTTGTCCAAAATTAATTCAACTTAATATATATTGAGTGGCCTATGCACAGCCTGGGCTTCCACTACCTGCCTTTTCTACTAGCTTTTCTACTAGCAGGTGGGCAAACTCAATGAGAAGAAAAGGTCCATATTTCAAAGAGGTTTGAGAGTTGAGCAAGGCGACATCATTGGCTAAGTTGAGAAATGAAGATTTTCCATGAAATTTCAATTCATTGTGCCTTTCTATCTTCCATTAACATGGATAACTGAGATTTGATGGTATTCTCAAGGCCATGGGAGATACTTTTACAGAAAGGCTGCTCAACTGGTGAAATCTGATCTGAATAATTTTTCTGGCTAAAATCATCTCTTACTTGTCATCTGGCATAGGACTTTGGGCAAAAAATCAAAGCTCTTGTCTGAAAAAAACAAATTGTTCTTTCTATCAGCACCTCAGCTGCACAAATCTCTGCTAAAGGAGGTTTACTTACTATTTGGTCAAGAATTTAAGTTGTGCTCTTGAACTCTTCACAACAGAATCAACTTTGTGTGCCCCACAACTGATATCTAACTTATCCAGTTTTCACTTCAGACAACATAGGCTAAGTCTCCACTACAGGTGCACTTTAGAGAATCCATGAAGAATCAGTGCTTCATTTAAATTTTTTTTTAATAGGAGGATAATTGCTTTACAATGCTGTGTTGATTTCTGCCATTCACCAGTGTGAATCAGCCATAAATATACATACATCCCCTCCTCTTGACCCTCCCTCCCACCCCTCTAAGTTGTCACAGAGCACTTGGTTGAGCTCCCCATGTTATACAGCAACTTCCACCTAGTTGGCTTATTTTATATATGGTAATGTATATATTTCAACAGTATTTTATCAATGCATTCCACCCTCTCCTTCCCCTGCTGTGTCCACAAGTATGTTCTCTAAGTCTGCATCACTATTCCTGCCCTGCAAATAGGTTAATCAGTACTATTTTCTAGATTCTATACATATGCATTAATATATATTTCTTTTTCTCTTTCTGACTTACTTCACTCTGTGTAACAGGCTCTAGGTTCATCCACCTCACTAGAACTGACTCAAGCTTGCTCCTTTTTATGTCTGAGTAATATTCCATTGTACATATGTACCACAACTTCTTTATCCATTCATCTGTCAATGTACATCTAGGTTGATTCCATGTCCTGGCAATTGTAAATAGTGCTGCAATGAACACTGGGGTACATGTGTCTTTTTGAATTATGGCTCATGCAGCTCAATATCAGAAAAACAAACAACTCAATCAAAAAATGGGCAGAAGACCTAAACACATACTTCTCCAAAGAGGACACCCAGATAGCCAATAAACACATGGAAAAATGCTTAACACTGCTCATTATTAGAGAAATGCAAATCAAAACTACAGTGATGTATCATCTCACTCCAATAAGAATGACCATCATAAACAAAATCTATAAACAATAAATGCTGCAGAGGATGTGGAGGAAAGGGAGCCCTCCTGTACTGTTAGTGGTAATGTAAACTGGCACAGCCACTATGGAGAACAGTATAGAGATTCTTTTCAAAACACTAGGAATAAACTACCATATGACCCAGTAATCCCACTACTGGGCACATACCCTGCCTGAGTGCTTCATTTTTATAAAATAATATATATGTGTTGTTGTTGTCATTTAGCTGCTAAGTCATGTCCAACTCTTTTGTGACCCCCATAGACTGTAGCCCGCCAGGCTCCTCTATACGTGGGATTTCCCAGGCAAGAATACTGGAGTGCTGGAGTTGCCATTTCTTTTTCCAGGGGATCTTCCCAACCCAGGGATTGAACCTGGGTCTCTGGCATTGCAGGCAGATTCTTTACCATCTGAGCCACCATGGAAGCCCACACATGTGTGTGTGTGTGTGTGTGTGTGTGTGTGTGTGTAGTTGCATAGAAAAAAAGACTCTAAGTCTATATACCAATTAACCATGATTAACATGCAGATGACACCACCCTTATGGCAGAAAGTGAAGAGGAACTAAAAAGCCTCTTGATGAAAGTGAAAGAGGAGAGTGAAAAAGTTGGCTTAAAGCTCAACATTCAGAAAACTAAGATCATGGCATCTGGTCCCATCACTTCATGGGAAATAGATGGGGCAACACTGGAAACAGTGTCAGACTTTATTTTTTTGGGCTCCAAAATCACTGCAGATGATGACTGCAGCCATGAAATTAAAAGACGCTTACTCCTTAGAAGGAAAGTTATGACCAACCTAGATAGCATATTCAAAAGCAGAGACGTTACTTTGCCAACAAAGGTCCGTCTAGTCAAGGCTATGGTTTCTCCAGTGGTCATGTATGGATGTGAGAGTTGGACCGTGAAGAAAGCTGAGTGCCGAAGAATTGATGCTTCTGAACTGTGGTGTTGGAGAAGACTCTTGAGAGTCCCTTGGACTGCAAGGAGATCCAACCAGTCCATTCTAAAGGAGATCCAACCAGTCCATTCTAAAGGAGATCAGTCCTGGGCGTTCTTTGGAAGGAATGATGCTAAAGCTGAAACTCCAGTACTTTGGCCACCTCATGCGAAGAGTTGACTCATTGGAAAAGACTCTGATGCTGGGAGGGATTGTGGGCAGGAGGAAAAGGGGATGACAGAGGATGAGATGGCTGGATGGCATCACTGACTTGATGGACGTGAGTTTGAGTGAACTCCGGGAGTTGGTGATGGACAGGGAGGTCTGGCGTGCTGTGATTCATTGGGTTGCAAAGAGTCGGACATGACTGAGTGACTGAACTGAACTGAACATAAATGTTGAGATTACCAATGCCTTTGTTTCTCTAATACTTTTATTTTCTTCTGAATGTTGAAAAATGACATCTATTTTTAAATAGAAAAAAATCACATTGATGTAAACTTTGCTTAGGGCATCTGATAATTGACAATGCAGTCTACTAGACATATTAAACAACCATATGTATAACATTTCCATGTTCTAACCTTCGATTAGCTTATATCATTCAAAGTTAAACTATCTGGACATTAACTTAGCACTTAAAAAAATTTATATTAGATATAATTTAATGTTTGCCCTATTCCTTTACAGAGGGTTAATAGAGAAATGCCAAATATGATTCTTCTTTCTTCTATGAAACCAAGATTACAGTTGGTGTCTTTGTACCACCCAAAATGTACTTTCTGCAAACATCCCATCATTAATACCATTTGACTAAGTGGGAGGTAGATGAAATTGTACTTTTCTCTTGCCAACCAATGGAAAGCTTCTCTTTTTATCTTTTCAGGAAGCATATACCAACTTAGAAATGTGAATACTGTAATGTACCAACCTTTGTGCATGCTCAGTCACTCAACTGTATCTGACTCTCGGAGACCCCATGAACTATAGCCCACCAGGCCCCTCTGTCCATGGAATTTTCCAGGCAAGAATACTGGAGAGGGTTGCCATTTCCTTCTCCAGGGGATCTTCCTGACCCAGGGATGGAACCCGCATCTCTTGCATCTCCTGCACTGACAGGTGGATTCTTTACCACTGAGCCACCTGGGAAGCCCCATGATACCAAATCAGGTGTTAAAAATATCTACCCTTTCTACTTTGGTCAGGTGGCCTCTATTTTTTGTTTCAGCTTTTAAAAAGTTATCTTGCAACTATTCTTTTGTATATGCTGTGATGTGCTGGGCTTAGTCACTCAGTGGTGTCCGACTCTTTGTGACCCCATGGACTGTAGCCTGCCAGGTGCCTTTGTCCATGGGGATTATCCAGGCAAGAATACTGGAGTAGGTTCCCATGCCCTCCTCCAGGGGATCTTCCCAACCCCGGGACTGATCCCAGGTCTCTCACACTGCAGGTGGATTCTTTACCATCTGAGTCACCAGGGAAGCCCAAGAATACTGTAGTGGGTAGCCTATCACTTCCCCAGGGGATCTTCCCAACCCAGGAATTGAACCAGGGTCTCCTGCATTGCAGGTGGATTCCTTACCAGCTGATCTACCAGGGAATCCCATTCTTTCATATAGAACCTATAACTACCCTTCTGGGAAGTAGCACGCTATAAATCTTAAATGAGTAAAACGCTTTTTGCAAAGACCTTGTGACAATGATAAAAGTCCAGGTGTGCTCCAAATACTAAAGACAGAGCCTTGGTTTCCCTGATGCCTCAGACAGTAACGAATGTGCCTGCAATTCAGGAGACAGGTTCAATCCCTGGGTCGGGAAGATCCCCTGGAGGAGGAAATGGCAACCCACTCCAGTATTCTTGCCTGGAGAATCCCATGGACAGAAGAGCCTTGCAGACTACAGTCTATGGGGTCCAAAGAGTTGGACGTGACTGAGGGACTAACACTTCCACTTTCATTTTTCTGGTTTCCCTTGCCCTCCCCGCTGCACAACCCCTTATTCTCCCATCCTTTAGTTTGCTGTCCAGAAGGGAAGAATTCCTCTCAGAGAGTAGAGAATCTTTAGTTCAGAGAGAGCGTGAATGACTCAACCAACACCACACAGTGAGCAACAGAACTGACCAGAAGCCAGGTCTCCTGACTTAGAGCACAGTTCACTCTCCATTCGACTATGAGGGCATTCCAATCCTTCTGATAAGTCAGGGAAATCTAAGAAGCATGCACATAAAGGCACATATTTTTAGCCTTCCTCACACATTTCCTTTGGCTTAGCTTATTTAGGTTCCAGAATAATTTTAGTCCTAGACTCTATCTTTTAACTCCCAAATAGTATACTGCCTGTCTTTGGAATTCTGATTACAAAGTTCTTTATTCATCTACTCAGATCATCTCACATGTTACGTGGCTGCCATGTGCAAAGCTGTGCATGCCATGCTAAGTCACTTCAGTTGTGTCCGACTCTTTGGGACCCCATGGACTGTAGCCTGTCAGGATCCTCTGTCCATGGGATTCGCCAGGGAAGAATACAGGAGTAGGTTACTATTTCCTTCTCCACATGTGCAAAGCACTGGGCTTCTATTCAAGAGAAGGCACTGGCTTCCTCAAAGAACTGCTAGACACAAACTGGTGTTGTGAACAGAACAGCGGATCTGGAGACCTGGGTTTTCATTCTGGTGCTGCCCTGGATTTGCTGTCTGGCTTTGTACAAAGTCACTTGGCCTCACTCAGTTTCAAGTTTCTCATTTGAAAATTAAGGTGATAATATCATTTGGCCTGTAAGAGAGTTACTCTAATTGCTGTGTGTGCGTATGTTAGTCACTCAGTTGTGTCTGACTCTGCAACCCCATGGACTGTAGCCTGCCAGGCTCCCGTGTCCATGGAATCTCCAAGCAAGAATACTGGAGTGGGTTGACATTCCCTTCTCCAGGGGATCCTTCTGACTCGAGGATCAAACCCGGGTCTCCTGCACTAGAGGCAGATTCTTTACTGTCTGAGCCATCAGGGAAGCTACCATTCATTAAAAACTGTGTGCCAGCCACTGTCACACAGCCCTCTGTGTGCACAATATGATCGAGTCTTTAGATGACCATGTTTACAATCAATACACTATTATTTCCCCTACTGTACTGATAAGAGCACGAAAGCTGGAGAGATTAAGCAACATTCCCAAAGTAAGTAAGGAAGTCGTGGATCTGGGGTTTGGATCAAAGTGGACTCCAGAGTTTCCATAGCCAACACCACTGGTCCCTCCCAACATAAAAAATAATTAAGAATATACCTTGAAAGGCATTAAGCTAATTTTAAAGCATTCTCATTTACTCTACTTCTACCTATCTGAACTTCTAAGATGTGAATACATCTATTCTTCTGCTCATTTCTTTGTCTTGTCAAATAATCACCTTGAATGTCCAAGCAATAACCTGGAGGTGGGGGACTCAAGCCCTTCTGGTTGACTTTCACAATAAAGAGGCTCTGGGTAGGCTCCATAAGACCATGCCTCCTGTGTCTCAAAATTTCACTATCTTCTTCCTTCTCTGCAATCTTTTGGGGACTCATCCTTCCTGGGAAGTTCAGAGGCCCATTTTCAGCCAAATACAAATGTTAGAAGCTTTTCTCCAAAGGAGAAAAATGAGTGAGAATCTAGTCCCTTAGAAGATCCAGCTAACCCATCTTATAAAGAAGGCACAGAAGCCATGAAATACACCAACCATTTCTCTCCCAAGGACTTTTGCCAGCCTTGGCACAGGCTGGTTCATTTGAAATATATAATTAAATATTCTTAACAACTCAATTCTTCCACCTCACTTTCATCAATAGTTCATTACCTAAGTCAGATGTGCCAAAAGAGGCAAACTCTTCAGCTCATTTTGTCCTACATTTGCATGAATATTATGCACTGAATATTATGCTTCTTTGAACTTCAAAAGAACTTCCTGGCCTCTTTTGACTACAACTTTAACAATTGAGCATAATGGAGTTACAGAAAGACATTTTCCCAGCTAAAGATCTCCAACCTCGCTGCTTTTGGACAGGAACAAACTTTTATATAAGCCATAAATGGCTCATTCATCCACTGTGATGGCACTGTCCATATTTCCCGGGTTCCTGAGCGGGTTTTCCCTCCTGTGAGAGCAAGGTAACTCTGGCTAATTAGCTACTAGCAAGTGGCAGCACCCACTTCTACTTTTCCTTGTGCAAACAGCTTTCTGCTTTGAAAGCATTTCCTCCAGACCTCCTCAGATTCTACACCAGTTGAGTGAGTGTCTTTGACCATAATAGCATCGCCCCTCATTCCATCCTGATGCCTAAAATGGGAGAGCAAACAGGCTACCGAGCATCTGCCTTGACCAATATGCTTATACTCAAACCAGCCCATGAGTGAGAAAAAACCTTGGCTTCCTTGGGTACAACAGTATCAGGCAGCAAGGAGTGACATGAAACTTTATGATCCTTACACATTTCTTGAAGTTTTCTGTTATTTTTTCCCCTCATTTTGCTTCTTCCATTCCTATACCTACTCTTCTCTAGAACTCACAGCACAATATGGGAATCCTGGTTTCCTTTTACTTCAAAGGACTTTTTCCTGTTGTCAAAGTAATATTGCCAATTGTGAAATCTTTGGAATAAACAGAAGTATAAAAATGAACAAAAATAACAGTCATGAAACTACTACCCAGAGATAAAAAATTAGTTCCCTCTTGCACACCATGTGTGTGCGTGCATGCTCAGTCGTGTCTGACTCTTTGTGTCCCCATCGACTGTAGTCTGCCAGGCTGGCTCCTCTGTCCATGGGGTTTTCCAGGCAAGAATACTGGAGTGGGGCTGCCATGCCCTTCTCCAGGGGATATTCCTGACCCAGGGATTGGACCTTTTTCTCCTTCATTGGCAGGTGGATTCTCTACCACCGAGCCACCTGGGAAGCCTCACTGTGCACCAAGCATGAATATAAAGTTCAGGTAGAAGAGAAAACTATGGGTAAAACCCCAAATTATGGAAGCAGTAGAAAAAAATATAAGAATATGGAGTAGGAAAGATCTTCCTAGGAATAAGAAGAAATCCACAAGCCATAAAGGAAATGAATGACAGATCTGACTACACAAAAATTTAAAACTTCTATATGGGAAAATATGGCTTATACAAAGTTTGAATGAAATGGCAGACTGGGAAAACAATACGTGAAATACAAAAGGTTATTAACAACATTTGAAATAACAAAATGTTAATAAATAAGCTTTTGCAAATCAATAAGACAAGCAACCCAACTGAAAAATAGCCAATTCACTGGAGAAATACAATTGAATTAAAAGTAATAGAAAATATACTCCAGTAACAGGAAAATCTCACAGCACAACTGAAACATGATTTCCTCTAGTAAACTGGCCCATGAATACAGTGATTAATAATACTTTTAGTGAAGGAATTAGAAATGGACATGCATACATATATGGTGGAAGTATAAACTGATACTTTTTTTGGAAGGACAATTTGACAGTTTTTGCCAAGATTAAAACTGAGCATACACTTTGACCTGACAATTACTCACAAATACTTGCTTAAGTGCTTTCAGGCATTCACTAATGCCTTACTTATAGTAATAACAAAACTGGAAACAATCTAAATATCTACAAATAGGGACTATCTAAACAATCCATGGCACACTCATATAACCGGGTACTATGTAGGCATTAGAATGAACATGGTACTGTTACACTGAAATGTTCTGACATGGAAGGATGTCCCGGACACACTGCTGAATAAAGCAAGTTATAAGGAATATATATATATATATATATATAATATCCAATTTTTGTAAAAGAAAAAATCCCTATAGATATGTATGTTTTGATAACACAGAGAGAAAACATCATGGAAGAAACATAAAACTATTATTAATAGAATAATAGAAAACTATTATTAATAGTAACAGTCATCCCTGAGGTGCGGGAATGGGAGTTGAGAGAAACAGGTTCTTTATGAAGTTCAGATACTTTCACATCATTTTGTTCAGTGAGTAGTATTCATTTCATAATTTAAGAAATTTCAAAATAAGCTAATATAAGCATTTTCCAGGGCTATCATTTTCAATAAGAAGTGTTTGGTAGCATGAGAGTACATTACAAGGATCATTTATGCAACCATTTCCTACTGCTTCTAATGTCTTGTGCTGCTGCTGCTAAGTCGCTTCAGCCGTGTCCAACTCTGTGCGACCCCACAGACAGCAGTCCACCAGGCTCCCCTGTCCCTGGGATTCTCCATGCAAGAACACTGGAGTGGGTTGCCATTTCCTTCTCCAGTGCATGAAAGGGAAAGTGAAAGGGAAGTTGCTCAGTTGCCTCCGGCTCTTCATGACCCCATGGACTGCAGCCTACCAGGCTCCTCCACCCACGGGATTTTCCAGGCAAGAGTACTGGAGTGGGGTGCCATTGCCTTCTCTGTATAATGTCTTGTAGAGCTGCAATATAAATCTCTGTGCATGCACTGTGTGTATGTGTGTGTGTGAGTGTGTATGTGTGCCAAGGCAACATACCTAAGGCATAGACTTTTAGAGTTTCCTTTTAGTGGAGATAACTTTGCACATATCTTTGAGACAGTTAGCTTGGGTCAGGCCCCAGAGAATGATGCTGAGGGCTCATTTAGGGAATGATGATGACCTAAGCCTCATTATCTGACTATAAGCTGGAAACACTAGCCCAGAACTGGTCCCTTAGGCCATCTGTTACATAATCATTTTGACACCAACTGAATATCCAAAGGGCTTGGGACAGACTCACAGGCAGTAGGAAATGTTAGAGAGTGATAGTTTGGGGCCTGTCAATCAGTTTTCAATCACATTTTTCCTTTGGTTTGTCAATTAAGCTCTAATTGTCTATTTCTATGGACAATATTACTCAATTCTTCATTAATATGGAAGGCTTCCCAGAGAAGATGGTCTCCTATGAGTTGCAAGCTTCCCCATGCTGCCACAAGGCCATAAGGGAAGTTTCTCCCTAAGAAACAAAGGAGTTTTAAGTCCAGCTGCTTTTGAGCTTAGCTGAGAATAGACTGGACTTTTCTCTTACATCCACTTAAATCAAGGCAAACTTCTGGAAGACGAAGGTTCTGAGGTGGATTACATATTCAAGCAGAAGAAGGTTGGTTGAGGACTACAAGAGAAGAGGCTGATTTAAGCTCTCTTGCTCCTACTGTGTCCTGCTCAAATTTCCTTTTTTGTGTCTTGATCATACGAGAGATTACAATGGATCACTCATGTTTAAAAGCCTAATCAAAAGCCCCATTTCTCTCAGGAAGGAGACTCACTTTACTGTGAAAACCATAGTGAAGCAGAAAGACAGGTAACAGTGGAACAGATTCGGCACTGTTCTCCCTAACAGAGAGCCTCATGCCCAATATATTTAACTTAAGCTGATAAAGGGGATACGTGTTGAAATGATGGGCTTCAGATGCTGTTTCAGCTCCTACCAGGCATATTTACACAGTTCCTTCTCATGAATAAGTTCAGTGGAGCAGAGAATGCCCCGTCTTGGACCAGTTCCACTTTGTGCTTCTTTCGATGCAGCCAAAAAGGGGAACTAGAGAGAGGGCTTTTCCTTCAAATGCAGAGCCAGGGTCCACCTTGGAGGTGGCTGCAAATGGCCCAAAGAAGGTGAGGCTCACAGTAGGCAAAGGCAGGCAGACAGCTCCTAACAAGGGCAGAGATGTCAATGGTTACTCATAAGTCTCCCAAATGTGGCCGCAAGGAGGGTTAATTACCCCCCTTTTCCTGCCACTCAGCTTTCTCCAATGTGTCAGCCCATGACACGGATCGCTGACTTTCTAGAAATATTCCCTGGCTTTGCAGGGACGTTCCGTTCTACAAATGGCATCCAATTTGCTCACGGTCCCTGGAATCTCAATTTCCTCAAAGGATTTTTCATCTCAATCCAGCTCGTGTGAAGGTTTTTTCCTTCTTCGTTTTTCGGCAGAAGGGAATAGGCAGAGCCTGCTTTACTTTTTTTTCTTTTTCTTTTCTGTGTTATTCTTTTTCATAAAGTGAAAACCTTTGTGGAAGAGTCTGAAATTTGGGAAAAAATCCAGCTCATCTGTCAGATATTTCTAGAATTACGTAAAATGGAATGAGATTTGTACAGTTTAGAACAGGAAACGGAAAATAACTAATGTGTCATGTGTTCTATGAGATGAAAACTATATGATAATCAGAAAAACAGCCCCAAATTCATTGGCCTGATTCAAAGCTCTCCTTCTTTTATCAACTCACACATAAACCAGTAACATTCACTTTCTTAGATTCGTGGCAGGGCCACATTTGGGCTAACTCGCAATCTCTTCAGATTATAAGCACATTCTCAAAGAAATGACAAGAAAGTATCTTGTTTTTTTTAAACTCAAGACACTTACGTTTTACTTGCTCTGTTCTGCTTCCTTCTAGGAAAAGAAAGAACAGCAACAAGGAAAAGATGTATCTCATGCCTCCCATGCAGCCCATCTTCCACTTTTTTCTCATTCCAGCCAGTGCAAAAGGCAACTTGAAACTTTCAGGGCCCCGTGTACTCAAGCTGTTGGGAAGAAAGCAGACAAAAAGACTTAGAACAGATCTACTGGAACTGATGGAGACCTCTTATCTCAGGCTTCTAACCTACTGGGGGGCGGGAAGGGCTGGGGGAATTTACATGTGTAATAAGCACTGTTTTCCTGCAAAGAAAGAAAAGGCCTCTCCTGCCTTGCAAAGACTGTGGAGGAAAATGTAAGTGGACTAACATACATTCCTATCCAACGCTAAGGCTAAATCCTTACAGGCAAGTCATAGGAAAGAAAAAATAAACTTTGAAATCCTCATTTCTAAGGGAATTAAAGTTGATTTCTCAAGAGATTTTCTTTGGGAGAAAAGGGAAACTGGGGTTTGCAAAACGGCCATTTTGGCAAACAAGATAAAAATAATAGGCAGTGACCCAAACAATTTTTGAAACGAAAGTCAACTGATCTTAGCTTCAAGACTATCATTATTTTTAATCCTTCAGGGATGGGGCAAGCATTGATCAGTGTTTCGCCTGTGTCTCTTATGAGATCTATAAGGATTTTCAGTTTGGCTACTTATGTTGGAAAAGACAGATGTGATTAGCAAATGGATGTGATGTAAGCACCTGAATGGTTCAGACATACTCCTCTCACATGAAGTCCCCTGTGAAATGGAAATTTTAAATGGACCATTTAAGGAATATTGGGCAAACTTAAGTAGGTAATATGTTCACATTGCATCACCACGCAAAAGACCACCCCAAAAGCACCTATCATTCCTAAAAATAGGAGAACTGCATTTCCAGTCTCAGGAGTGGAAAGCTTTTTGAGGCTTAGAACACAGAAGGTTTGCTATAGATTATATCCAGCCACAGGTCATTTCCATCGACTTTAGAGCTGGCAAAACTCTTCCAAAGGGGGATTTGAAAATATTTAAATAATTCAAGAAACACCATATTTCAGTCTGGGATTAACACTGGATGGGAAGTGAGTTCAACAATCTTTTCAGCAGGTCCAACCTAAATATTGAGTATAGAGAGCTGGATGGAATACAAGATGATCATTCTGGAGAACTGAATTGTCTTTGGGCCACGATGTGAATGCCACCACTCTTACTTTAAATATTATGAAGTTGGCCAGATAATTTAAAATCCATGGTTTCAAATTAAGAGTATGTAACCAAAGCAGAACTGGTCATAGAGAATAATTTATGCTATCAGCAAGGATTTGCAGGACCGGTTTGCCGCTCTACCTCCTTCCTGCTCCTTAAACGACAACTAAATTTTCCTGGGACATGTTCATAGCCTTCAAAAGACCTGGGTTCTGATGACCAGATCCCGTCTGGGAGTTTCTGGCCCTTCTTCAATCACTCAGAATGTCCATCTCTGTCCTCTGAGAGTTACCAGGTTCCCTCGAAGCAAATCATTTCCATGAACAGCTTTAACACAGCGACTCACCCCAGTGAGGTTCTTCCCGAGCCTTCTTTAATAAGCTTATCCCCCAAGTCTCCAAAGGAGAAAGATTTTTTTTAAACCACTGAAATTCAATTTATCATAATCACATATGGCTCTCAGGGGGGATTTCTGAAGCCATTGTTTTCGGGTCTCCCCATGCAAGAACCAACTAGATTGTTTTTCTTGTACAATGGTTGGGTGATTTGGTGAACAGTAGCATTGCCTCATAACTCAAGCTGGCAAGAAAACGGCTCTTAGGTTTTGGTTTTTGTTTTTTCTTTTTCTTTTTTTGCTTTTCTTGGGTCTCAACTAATGGTATGAGCAAAGAGAAAAGTTGGTGACTAGAGAGCAATTAATCTCTTTTGGCGTTCCTGTCATCTGTGTGGCCTCCCTGGCTGGGCTGAAGAACATCAGAAAATGAATCTCTTTATAAATAATCACTTTTGCTTTACAAGATCCTGAAGTCCTGCCTTTATGTTCTGTATGGAGCTATAAACCTAGAAGAGTTCCCTCCCCAGGTCTCTGTTAAATTTCTCTTTATCCCTTTAACTTTTTCTTTTGGGGGGAGGAGAACAGTTCAAGACATTTGTTGGGGCTGCAGCAATAAACACGAGTGAGCATTGCTCAGCAAACATGCCGACTCTTACACTTGCAAAGAGCCAAACTGTCCTTAATTTTTCAAATTATACTTTGACCCAGTTAACTGGAGTTATTTCGGCATTAACTCTCTGTTTGCTTCACACAGGCCGTTGTGCCATTGAACTTGCACTGGCTCTTTTACAGGTTACTTAGAAATGTAGCCATTGACATATCTGGGGGAAAGCCAGGCTCCAACAAGAAAACAACAAAGAAAACAAAAATTCTGAGACCAACGCTGCCGAGCTGGGGAGGGTGAGTGGGCTTTACAGGAGTCTAAGAAACACGTAAGATCCTAAAGAAATGTACCCATTAAGGTGCCTTCGTAAAACAAGCATTCACCAAGTTCATTTGCAACAAGGGAGGGGATCAAGGGCTCCTTGCCTGGCTGTGACTGCAAGGGATCTGGGCCGCCAAGTGTCAAGGCTCTGTCCGTTCTCAGAAGAGGTCTCCTGGGTAGAATAGAATCAGAGACATTCCCAAAGGAAGGCTAAAGGATGGGCAGGTCAGCCAGCTCTTCATGCCCCACAGTGTTCCTTTAATCCTTCCTAGAGGCTTCACTACCCTTGTAATCTTACATGCACTATTGTCTGTGGGACAGCCCCCAGGGTAACAATTCTCTTTTGGACAAACAGTAAGAGGACACTGGAGTCGCAGGCCAGAGTCCATCAGCTAAAATCCTCTCCCCAATCTACCACCCAACAAGAAAAGCTCCATTCACTGGCGGTGGGCTGGCTCTGAAAAATGGCAGCTTCAAGGCCAGGGTGTCTCTGGTCTGAGTTGAGATGCCTTCGTCGCTATGACGGACAAACAACGACTGGAGTTTGGTTTGCAAAACACCATGCTATCTATCATTTCCTTTTGATTCCCCACAACCACTCCACCTTCAAAATGGGCATCCTGGAGCCCAGAGAACTCAACTGCCCATTCTCATAAAGTTAGTGGCAGGGCCGACAGGAACTAGAAGGCAGGCTTTCCAGGCCCTGAGTTCTGGCAATACTGCGTTGCACCCTGAGCTTAGCGGGTCCAACTCTGACCCCAGTGGTCCGGGCCAGAAAATGAGGCAGATGTCCACAAGGAGGACAGAGGCGCCTCCAGCCCCTTCTGCTCTGTTTCCTTAACTTGAGTACCTCGGAACCACCTACTGGTCCAGGGCACTTCAGCAAGCAAGCAAAAAAGACTCGGGACACAGGCGATCACTAAGGGGACTGCAGAACCTGTTAGATGGCTACCCAAGGGGCCTCCCCGCAGCTCCAGAGCCTGGAACTAAGCAGGCCAAGCGGGAGTGGCGAGTTCGAATCCGGAGGGAGCCGACCCCCCCCCCCCCCCCCGCCCCATCCACCCACCTACCTTGGTGCAGCGCCCTGGGCCCCACCTCCAGCCGGGCCGCGGGCAGCTGGAACAGGGAGCCGGCTGGGGTGGCAGGTTCGGGGAAGTTTGTGGTGCCGTGGGGGAAGACGGCCCACCTGCGCAAAGGCTGGAAAGGAAGAGTGGGAAAGCAGGCGCCAGGCACCTCTCACTGACCTGGCCACCGGCCTCCTCCGTGGTCCACGCGTGCAGGCGTTCCAAGCTCCCCGGGGCGCTCCTCCGAGGTCTGGGATTCGCAGGTTGTGGCGAGAGCTAGAGTGCGTGCGAGGGGGGAGGGGGGACTCGAAAGTGGGTGGGAGGAAAAACATCACCGCCCTCACACCACGAGGGAGCAGCGGTTCGCTCGGCTCCCGGGGGCAGAGCCAAGGCGCGGGTGCGGCGGCCCGGGGCCACCTGCCCGCCCGCCGCCCGCTCCCCAGTTGGCCAGCGAGGCCGGCGGCTCGGCGCGGGCGGGAAGTCCGCGACCACGCAGCAGCTGCAAGCCCGCACCCCCTCGCCTCCCGGACACCGCCGCTTTCTCCCCTATCCCCCGACCCGAAAGTTAAGAAATCGGGAGAAAGTGTGAGGCTCAGCCGGCGACTTTCCCATCACGCAGCGCCAGCCGCCGCCCCCCCTCAACCCCCGCTCCTCTGGCTAAGCGAGCATTGGGGTCTTAAAGGGACCGCACATCTCCTCCGGCCCCTCCTCCCGCTCCGCGCTGGAGGCGCCTAGGAGCTCCCCGCCGCTTGCTCACGGCCTGATGACCCCGGCTGCCCTCCGACTTCCCTGCTGGAAGCCCTCAGCGCCCTCTCTTCCGGCACCACGGCCGCTCTGCGTGCACCTGGTCTGGTCCCCAGCCGGCGCGCGGGACGCGGGATGAATTGGCCTCGAAAATGATGCCCTATAGCAGGCTGCTGATCATTTCGGGGTGTATCTCAAATCCACATCGCGGCTAGTAAAGTGACAAAACGTTGGTGCCCTTCAAGGCAGGATGGCGATGAGTGTGTGTCTGTGGAGGGACAAGGGACGACTTAGAAATCTGCTTTCGTTCACCAAGAGAGTTCCTAAGACCCAGGGAAAGGGTCTCTAGTAACTGTTAGGTGTCTTGAAGAAAACTTGGGAGTGGTTCACCAAGAACCCATCCGTGAAATCGCAATATCACTGCTGACCCCTTGGTGAACCCGAGATGGACTAGTCCAGATTTGAGTTTATTCCATGAGCAAGAGGTACAAATTATCAGAATTCTCTAAGGGCCCGAAAGCGGTGCCCTGACAGACAGTACCCATTTATATTTTGAGCTCCTAAATTTAAAGGAGAGCTGCAGGATTTTTTCAAGGTGGAACTGCCTTATATTTGATACTCTTAACATCAACATGCCACTTTATGGCTTACAGAGTACTTTCCTATGCATCATCATTACTTTTTAAACTCTCACAACAAACCGAATGATCTGTCCGTGGCCTCAAGTGTTGAAGTTGGCAGGAACTTCTGGACCATTCTAATCAACCTCTTCCTGTCACAGAAGAAACTGATGGAGGAGGGAGCGGGAGACCTGATGTATGGAAGGCCGCGCTAGATAGATTTGACCTTCCAGTTAGGATTTCCTGACTTTCAACCCACTGCTCTCTGGCTGTTATCGCCAGTCTATAGATGAGGAAACTGATGCTCAGAGCAGCTGTGCTTGCCAAAACCATATCATATATCACGAAGAGAGAACAAAGGAGAATGAAAACAAAAATAATTATCCCTGGAAGTTGTCTTTTTTTTTTTCTTTCTTCACAAGTGTTAATATCATCCAACTAGCCCTGAATTGCTGGGGATGTTTATTTCAGTGTTAACAAAGAAAACTTGGCCCTTTCTGAAATGTTGCCTTCAGGGCCCAAAATGTCTAGCTCCATCCTGCTACCTAGGTAGCCATACATTACCACATGCATTCAATTTGTGCTATACTATATTAGTTTGAACTTGCTGATTTGTTGCCTCATAACCATTCTCATGCCACTTAAGGCACTGATGTTTTGTCTCACTATACTGAGTTCTCAAGGCCAAGGACTGGTTGTTTAATTTCCTTTGTATCTGCATCCCCCAACCCCCATCATCACTCCCAATGTGCTTAGAGAGTATTCAGGAAAATGGGTGTCAGGGAATAGACAGGGACAAGCATAGATCCCAGTATTAAAAATCAGTAGACTCACTGAGATTTAACAACTCATCTATTTGGCTACAACCACTGGCTCCCCTCGCTTGATGTAGTATTCTGATTACTCCATAACAAACCATCCCCAAACCTAGTGGCTTAAAAGCTTCCAATGATTTATTGTGATCAAAGGTTCTTTTCAACTGGGCAGTTTTTGCTCAGGATATCTTGTACACTTGGCAACTGTATAAGGGGGTGCTGGAATGCTCTGAAAGGTTCTTCATTAGTGTAAATGCTGGTGGTCCTTATATTCATTCCAGTCTTGATTTCTGAATTGGGAACTCCAACGTGGGTCCTAACCTAGACTTCGTACCAGGTCTTTTTCAAGCTAAACTGATGATTATCTCTATGCTTTATTTTTCTCTACTTATTAAATGGGGGATCAAGCACAGATCATCTCATAGTCATTCTTAAGAAGTTTTACTTTGAGATAATCATAGATTTATATGCAATTGTAAGAAATAATTCACAGGGATCTCAAATACCTTTCACTCCCAATGATAACATCATGTATATCTATAGTTGTTGTTTAGTCACTGTCCTGTCCTACTCTTTTGTGACCCCATGGACTGTATGTAGCTCTCCAGGTTCCACTGTCAGTGAGATTTCCCAGGCAAGAATACTGGAGTGGGTTGCCATTTCCTCCTCCAGGGGATCGTCCCAACCCAGAAATCGAATCCATGTCTCTTGCATTGGCAGGTGGATTCTTTACCACAGGGCCACCTGGCAGAGCATATCTACAGTACAATATTACAAATGGGAAATTGACATCAGTACCATCTATCTGCCTTATTCCAATTTCAACAATTCTATATGCACCCATCTGCCTGTGTGTACAGCTCTAAGAAAAGTTATCATGTGTAGGTTGATGTGATCACCACCATAGTCAAGATACTAAACAGTGCCAACACCACAAGGGTCTCCACTGTTACTCATCTTCTGTCCCTCTCTTCCTGACAACCACTAAACTGTTCTCCATCTCTGTAATTTTGTCATTTAAGAATATTACATGGAATCATACATAGGTTACCTTTGGAAGTTGGCTTTTTCCACTCAACATAGTTCTCCGGAGATCTATTAAAGTTGTTCCAATGTCAAGAGTTTGTTCTTTTTACTGCGGAGGAGTATTCCATGGTATGGAGGTATCACAGCTTGTTTGACCATTCATGTATTGCAGGATATCAGGATTGATTCCAAATTTTGGCAATTACAAATAAAGGGGCGATGAACATTTGTCTACAGATTTTGCATAACCTAAATTTTCATTTCCCCTGAATAAATGCCCAATAGTACAGTTCCTGGATTGTATGGCAAGTGCATGATTAGTTTTGTAAGAACTGCCATATGCTTTTATAGAGTGCCTACACTATTTACATTCCCACCAGAAGTGAATGAGAGATCCAGTTTCTCTACATCCTTGTCAGCATTTGTTGTTGTCATTATTTTTCATTTTAGCCATTGTGATGGGAGTACAGTGATATATATCATTGTGGTTTTAAATTGCATTTCCCTAATGCCTAATGACAGCTGCTATCTTTTCTTGTGTGTATTTAACATCTGTATATCCTTTTCAGTGAAATGTTTCTTCATATATCTTGGCATCTTCTAATTGAATAGCTTCTTACAGTCAATTTTTAAGAGTTCTTTACTTGGGTACTGATCCTTTGTTGCATACATGGTTTGCAAATGTTTTCCACCAGATTGCATCCTCTTCCCCTAAGCATTTATAGAACAAACATTTTTAATTTTGATGAGGTCCAATTAGTCAGTTTTTCCTCTTATGGGTTGTGTTTTGACAATAAGTCTAAGAATGCTTTGTTTCAGTTCAGTTCAGTTCAGTTGCTCAGTCCTGTCTGACTCTTTGTGACCCCATGGACTTCCATCACCAACTCCCGGAGTTTACTCAAACTCATGTCCACTGAGTCAGTGATGCCATCCAACCTATGTCGTCCCCTTCTCCTCGAGCCTTCAATCTTTCCCAGCATCAGGGTCTTTTCCAATGAGTCAGCTCTTTGCATCAGGTGGCAAAAGTATTGGAGTTTCAGCTTCAGCATCAGTCCCTCCAATGAATATTCAGGACTGATTTCCTTTAGGATAGACTGGTTGGATCTCCTTGCAGTCCACGGGACTCTCAAGAGTCTTCTCCAACACCACAGTTCAAAAGCATCAATTCTTCGGCGCTCAGCTTTCTTCAGAGTCCAACTCTCACATCCATACATGACTACTGGAAAAACCATAGCCTTGATTAGACGGACCTATGTTGTCAAAGTAATGTTTCTGCTTTTTAATGTGCTAAGTTTGTCATAACTTTTCTTCCAATGAGCAAGTGTCTTTTAATTTCATGTCTGTAGGCACCACCTGCAGTGATTTGGGAGCCAAGAAAATAATCTGTCACTGTTTCCACAGTTTCCCCATCTATTTACCGTGAAGTGATGGGACCAGATGCCATGATCTTAGTTTTCTGAATGTTGAGTTTTAAGCCAACTTTTTCACTCTCCTTTTTCACTTTCATCAAGAGGCTCTTTAGTTCTTCTTCGCTTTCTGCCATAAGGATGGTGTCATCTGCATATCTGAGGTTATTGATATTTCTCCCAGTAATCTTGATTCCAGCTTTGCTTCATCCAACCCAACATTTCTCATGATGTACTCTGCATATAAGTTATGCTTTATTTAGCCCTGGGTCAATTTTTCCCCTATATTTTATAGTGTTATAGTTTTAAGTTTTACATTTAAATCTGTGATTCATTGAGTTAATTTTTATATAAGGCATGAGATTTTGATTGAGGTTCACTTTTTGCCTGTGGATGTCCAGTTGCTCCAGCATCATTTTAAAAATAACTATCTTTTCTCCATTGAACTGCCTTTACACCTTGGTCAAACATCAGTTGGATATTGTATGGGTCCGTTCCTAGTTTGTCTCTTTCCTTATATCAGTTTCTATGTCTATCCCTCTATGAACAGCATCCAGTTTTTATTGTTATATAGTAGGATTAATATCAAGTAGAGTGGTTCCCCCACTTTATTCTTCCTTTTCAAGATTGTTTTAATTATTCTGGGTCCCATACCTTTCTGTATAAATTTTAGAATAAGCTCATCTATGTCTACAAAAAACCTTTCTCAGATTTGGCTAGGAATTGCATTAAACCTACAGATCAATTTAGGAAGAACTGACAGCTTTCATGTGTCTTGTCTTCCAATCCATGAATACAATATGTTTCTCCATTTCTGTAGGTCTTTCTCAATTTCATATATCAATGCTTTTTATATTTCAGCATATAGATCTTGTACACATTTTGTTAGATTCATGCCTACATATTTTATTTTCTTTGGAGCAATTGCAAATGTTATTGTGGTTTTAATTTTGATTTCCAGTGTTCACTGCTAGTATATACAAATGCAATTGATTGTTGTGTGCTAATCTTGTATAAAGTGTGCTGTAGAATACACAGTCACTTTATTTTTTTCCCAGCTTTATTGCAATTTAATTGACCTAGAACATTGTGTAAGTGTACGATGTACAACATGATGATCGGTCACATGTATATATTGTGAAATGATTGCCACAATAATGTTAGTTAACATGTTCATCACCTCACATCACCTCACATAATTACATTTTTGGGGTCTATGGTGAGAACATTTTTTAAGATCTACACTCTTAGCAACTTTTAAGTATATAAGAGGGTTATATTATATATTTAATTATATCCTAACTGTAGTCACCATGCTGTGCCTTAGAGTCTCAGAACTTATTTATTTTATAGCTAGAAGCTTGTACCCTGTGACCATCATCTCCCCATTTCCCTCATCCTGCAGCTCTTGGCAGTCACCATTTTACTGTTTCAAAGTTTGGCTTAAAAAAAAATTTATTTTGCTGCACTATGTCTCAGTTGTGGCACTGGAGATCTTCATTGCCTCATGTACAATCTTTGTTGTAGCATGTGGGATCTAGTTCCCTGACCAGGGATCGAACCTGGGCCTCCTGCATTGGAAGCCAAGAATCTTAGCCACTGGACCACCAGGGAAGTCCCAAAGTTTGGCTTTTTTTTCTTTAAAGATACCACAGATAAATGAGATCATACAGTATATGTCTTCTTCTGTCTGATTTATTTCACTTAGCATAATGCCTTCAAGGTCCATCCATGTTGTCAAAAGTAGAAGAAGTGAATGTAAAAATGGAAGCATTATGGAATGAATAATATTGATCAGTGTTCTGAGAATATAGATTTTAGCATTTTAAATCCTTCTTATCCTATCTGAACCTGGAAAATCTGGTTATTTGATGATCTTTCAAAAACTAGCAGGGCATATAGAGATTAAGAAGAAGTATATTATGGCATGGGGCTTCCCAGGTGGCACAGTGAAGAATCAGCCTGCTGATGTAGGAGACACAAGAGACGCAGGTTTGATCCCTGGGTTGGGAAGATGCCCTGGAGAAGGAAATGGCAACCCACTCCAGTATTCTTGCCTGGAAAATTTCATAGATAGAGGAGCCTGACAGGCTATAATCCAAGGGATCACAAAGATTTGGACACAGCTGAGTGACTAAGCACAGCACACAGCAAATTATGGCATATGTTTACTTCTTTATACAGAAAATCAGACCAACCTAAAGTTTGTATTAATCAAATACTTGATTCAGTATCTAGAAGTTGACCTTTGAGGACCCTTAAGCTGCACTTAATATGACCCCATTTATCACTTGTATGTATTCATGTTTGTTATGGAATTTTTGTCTTTGTTATATTTTCTTCTTGCTAGTCATTTCTAAATGACTCTCCACTTTCACTTTCATCAAGAGGCTTTTTAGTTCCTCTTCACTTTCTGCCATAAGGGTGGTGTCATCTGTGTATCTGAGGTTATTGATATTTCTCCCAGCAATCTTGATTCCAGCTTGTGTTTCTTCCAGTCCAGCGTTTTTCATGATGTACTCTAAGTGCTAGAACACAGAATTGGCTGTCAATAGTGTGGTTCACCTAATATTTCCATCTTTCTTTCTTTAAGATTCATGTAGAACTTTACCCTCACCTCCTACTATGAGCACCACCATCTGATTTGCTTTGTTGTTCAGTCACTAAGTTGTGTCCAACTCTTTGCAACCTCATGGACTGTAGCATGCCAAGCTTCCCTGTCCTTCACTATCTCCTGGAATTTGCTCAAACTTATGTCCATTGAGTTGATAATGCTATCTAACCATCTCATCCTCTGCTGCCCCCTTCTCCTTTTGCCGTCAATCTTTCCCAGCATCAGGGTCTTTTCCAATGAGTTGGCTCTATGCATCAGGTGGCCAAAGGACTGGAGCTTCAGCATCAGTCCTTCCAATGAATATGCAGGGTTGATTTCCTTTAGGATTGACTGCTTTGATCTCCTTGCAGTCCAAGGGACTCTCAAGAGTCTTCTCGAGCACAATTCAAAAGCATCAGTTATTCACCACTCAGCCTTCCTTATGGTCCAACTCTCACATCTGTACATGACTACTGGGAAAACCATAGCTTGCTTTGGTCATTGAAATCTTAGGAGAAGTGATGTGTGGGAATAAAGAGTTAGTGCATGATTTGTTCCATTCATATGTTGAAATGAATCCTGAGTTTCAGAGTGACTAAGATCCCAGCAGAATTATTTTGGAAATCAAAAGTGTGTGATACATGGAACTTTGTGCAGCACAGCTTCTGAGATTTGGAGGTTGCTTCTTTTTGCAGCGTAATCTGCCCAATTCTGACTGATACCACCAGTAAAAACAATTCTGTTTCCTTGTATTTTGTGAAAACCAGAGAAGTAAACAGAGCAGCCTATAGAATCCTGGAAACAGAGTTAATAGAAGTCATTATTTTTTGGTTCTGTGTGTTCTTTTTAGCTAAGCTGTCATTTTCCATTTATGCCTTTCAGTTACTGTATCAAACAACAATTACCCAAGGAATTTTTTGATTTGTGCTTTGTGTTATATCTGAATAGCATTTTATAGAAATGCTTTTCCTTTTAACTGACTTTAAGAGAATTATGGGAGAATTTTACATCATTCTCTTCCCAAAGAAGCACATCTCCAGATTTATCATAAAGCCACTGAAAAAGCAAGATTTGGTTTATAGGAAATTTCAGGAACATATGTATTTTAAACTCATCACACTGTGCAGGATTATAGTAAATATGTAAAAGATGAAAGGGAGTGTATTCTTGACTCAAAATCATAGCATGCCCACAATCACCATGAGTGAGTCAAATGGGTAGAGCATAAAATACATTCACTTCTGGTTGAGGATTCTTCACGTAGTTTAATTACATTTTCAAGCAGTCTCATAAAGGTATGCAAACTTTGTTCACTAGGGACATCATAAAAATAAACTGAAGATCAAGTGTGTGCAAGTGTTATACTGTGTATAGAAAAATGCAATCTGGTGGAATAAAAATTGCCTCCCTAGTAGCTTTATTGCTATAAAGCATTTAATCACTTTAAATTGTCTTTGCTTAAATAGCTTACAATAGGATCTCAAGGTACCCACAGTTCTTTAGAACTGCCATGAACTGCTCACAGTATTTGTGTTTATTACAAAGCTAGGGAGCAGAAAGTCAAGTCGCTCAGTCGTGTCCAACTCTTTGCGACCCCATGGACTGTAGCCTATGAGGTTCCTCCATCCATGGGATTTTCCAGGCAAGAATAGAGTGATCCACTATTATTCTTCAGTAGAACCCACAGAAGTGACTGTTTCATTGTCTTTGGTGCTTTGCGTGTTAAGTCACTTCAGTCATGTCCAACTCTTTGTGACCCCGTGGACTGTAGTCCACCAGGATCCTCTGTCCATGGAATTCTCCAGGCAAGAACACTGGAGTGGGTTGCCATCCCCTTTTCCAGAAGATCTTCGCATGGTTTTAGAATCAAGCATTTCTGAGTTTGAGTCCCAACAAGTCATATAACTTTTCTGAGTCTGTTTCCTTTTATGTAAAAAGAAGATGATATTATTGCTGCTATGGAGGTTCAGTGGCCTAATGTATGAGGAGGGCCTGGCACAATGCCTTACATAATGCCCGTTAGTTCTTTCCATCCCCACTTTTCCTCCCCGCCCCCATTCCTTAGGCCAAATGTGAGAGCTATTCCACACTAAGTAAAGTCCTTTATTAGCTACTTAAGATTTAGTTCCCTGTCTGTAGAAGAGAGTGGGGATAAAAGCAGGAAGAATACATCAATAATTAGTCCAACTTTCCACCTTCTTCTTACAGGCAGGGAGTGAGTTGGGGAGTAGAATGCCAACATGCCTTCAAGTGGAATAGTCAAGAGACATGCCAAAATGGAAGTCACTCTGTCCTCACACACAGGTGCATCAGCACTGGGTATCGTCCTGGTGCTGGGAGAACATCATAAAATATTCGATGCAGATTTGGGCCTAACATCCTTTTCTCTGGCTTCATGGCACATGGACTAGAAAACAAGACACAGGCCAGAGTAGAATCATGAGAAGCCACCTGCATATCCTCACATCCGAATTCCCTGTTCTTCCAGTTCTCAAGGAAAGAAAGTTTGTTTCTCATTAGGAAATGATGCTGACAACTCAGCATCAGTTATAACCCAGGGAATAAGGGCAGGAAACAGAAGATCTAAAGAGCAAAGATGGCAAAATGCTGACCCAAAGGCTGACGAGAGCCTGCACAGATATTTTGCTTGGACTGAACAGAGATTTTTTTTTTTTTTCAAAATTTGAATTGGTTCCAAACAATCTTTAGTGTTTATTATTAGGATATTTCACATAAAACCTTGATCTCAACTTCCTCTTGAAAAATTAGAATTGCTGGCAACAATGGGCTGATATCTCTGCCTAGTAACATACTCTGGAACAGAGGAGTGGCTGCTACTTTCACATAGCATATGTGCTCATCAACTGCCACAGTCTCTACCCGTCCCATTGTGTCCCTTTTGTTACCTTCAGGCCTGCTTTATTCATTCAGATTACTTTTCTAGTCTCTAGAGCCATTTGGAGTTTTTAAACTTTATTTATTTATTTTTGGCTGCTTTGGGTCTTCATTGTTGCATAGGCTTTCTCTAGTTGCTGTGAATGGGGGCTACTCTTCTTTGCAGTCTGCAGGCTTCTCATTGAAGTGGCTTCGGTCTTGTTGTGGAGCACGGGCTCTAGGGCACGTGGGCTTCAGTATTTGTGGCACATGGGCTTAGTTGCTCTGCAGCGTGTGGCCTCTTCCCAGACCAGGAATCAAACCTGTGTCTCCTGCGTTGGCAGGCGGATTCTTAACCAATGGGCCATCAGGGAAGGCCAACAGTCATTCAAACTTGAACCATGGTGTACAGTGATAACTGTTTAACAAGTGACTCTCTAGGGAAAAAAACTGACAATTTCCGATTTCTGTTATATAAATATCCCCAATATGGCCGATTTCAAACTACCAATATGTTGTCATTTAACACAAAGTGGTTAAGAGATGCACATAATTGCCCCTCCCAAGCTGATGGGAGCTGGCATCAGAATACCACGGGCTCGAACCCACTCAAAAAAGCTTCAGCAAAACAAGTGGGATGACCAGGGTGTGAGCTAGGAATTCTTATTCACAGGCTGAGAGTCAGAAATCAACCAGAAAAAGTCAGGTTCAACACCTGACATGGAACCCATCATTAAGTCAACACTTCTTCCTTGTTCCCTACCTCTTTTTAAAAATCCCACAGGCAAATTATCCAGTTTGGGAGCATGGGTAATATGCAAGGGAGGTGTGGACTGATGAAGGGTTGGCACTAGCTTGATGAGGTCAGATGACAAAATACAGGCCCCCTGACAGCGCCGCTGAGTCGTTCTTTTCAGCTGAATAGTACACTGCTTTTCTCCTTATGAGAAGGAGACTAAGGGAGGGGACCAGGGAGGGCAGTGAGCTACCCATTTAGAAGCCAAGTTGGCAGTGAAAGGGAAATAGGCTGTGAATTACATCCAGAAACCTCTTCTCACACCAGAACTGCAGGGCTGCTGACCTCAAATGCAGAGGGCAAAGACCACAAATAGGGACATCCTCTTCTCACACCCCATGCTTAGAACAGTATTCTAGAAGGTGAAAACTCTACACACTTTCAAGGCAACTTAATCCAAATCTGATTAACCTACATGTGGAGAAACTGAGGCCCAGGGAGGAGGCAGAGAGTGGGTAGGTGGCTCAGCTGGGTCTAGAAGCCTGGTTTTCTGACCACCAGGCTCAGACCTTTTTTTCTACCAAACACTGTCTCTCAAGGAGTTAAAAAGTGAAAGATTCAGTCCACAAATGGGTGGTGTTGCCAAACCAGCAACATGAATAATATTTTTTGACTGAATCAACTGTCTGTTTAGGCATCATGAAGACACAGTCAAACACTCATCTCCAGTTTTCCCTGTGTTTGGATGGTTTTAAAACCTAGCAGAGAAGCTGCACGTCCAGGGAGTTTTGCCAAGAAAATCTGAAAATCTAAACAGCCACTCTCACATTGGCCCTATAACCAAGTGTCCAAGTCTTTTTTTTTTTTTTTCTTTCCTTTTTCATATTAGAGAAAATATGTTCTTGCTACAAGAGAAGAAGCATCAGAACATGGATGGATCCTTGAACTGAGATCAGGATTCTGGGCTCCAGTCCTGACTTTGCTTTGGATGGGTCATATCCTGACCTTCCTGTGGACCTCAGTTTCCCCATCTGTTCCTTCAAGCTCTTTGATTGTAAAATCATATTCTGGGTGCCCAGTCACTCAGCCTGTTGGCCTCTTCCAACCTGTGTTTCTTGGCCACAGAGCATTCTAGAAGCCAAGTGCCAGATATATGGCTGAACCTCTGAAATTCTGCTTGTTGGGCTTATTCTCCACAGCAGCTAATTTATACAGACAGGCCCCAAATGTCTGTACTCATGACAGACTTCTCCTCTCACTGCCTTTGAATTTTCCTGGTAACCTCTCAGTCATAAAAGCCGCCTGTAATCGAAAAAAAAAATTCTCCAAGAATCATATCTTTAAAAATAAAAAAGCCTAAACCCAAATGAACCTTTTACTAGATTATGGGCTCCAGTGCTTATTCCTCAGGGGAGTCTTATGAAATCAGAGACAAAAACTTGAGAACAATCAGACAAAGAGAAATGTCAAGCAAAGGTTTGGGTTTATTTAATTTTAATGTTTTCAAATCCACCCTGAGTTGGGAGGGAGGGTGGAAAAAACACAGAGAAACCCCCCCTCCCAGCTGCAAAGCCCACGTGCTCAGCCATGCTTTTCTGTCATTTAGATTTCAGCTTTCCCCAATATTAATGGAACTTAAGCCAAACAAGAGTTCCTTTTATTCCTTCTACCCCTCTGCTCCATGCTTGCTAAGTCCTGTGCAAACTTGCCACAGTTCCTAAGCACATGGCTGTGAAATTATCAAGGCTGGACAAATGCCAGTACAAACCAATTTATTGGGGTCCTGAAATTAACTAAAACCTAGAAAGCCTGATTAATTGTGGCACAGCACAGCGAGGAGCATTCAGGGCGGGGGAAAGGGGCAGCAGGCCAGAGCACACGCAGGGCCTCCGTCCTGCCTCTTGATTTACAGGACACATAAAGAAGAGTTCCTTCTGTGCACAGGGTTGTGCTGCTCTTACTACGTATTCATCCCTAACCAAAATGTCACTGTGTCCAGCAGGGAAAATGGTAGTCAGTGTGTCTTAGCTACCTATGGAATCAGCCAATCCCATAATGGTAGTGCTTGGGATTAATTTAATTTAATTTGGGCTTCAGGCCCCCCATTTGGAGCGTCATCTTGGAGAGCCAGTGCTACTGTGGTTTCTCGGGGCACCTTACCACATAAGAGGAGGAATAGAGTGACTCTAGGGTAAATTGTTGGGGTCAAAAAAGATACTGGCGATTTCTCTGGTGGTCCAGTGGCTAAGACTCCCCACTCCCAACGTGGGGAGGGGCTGGTTCGATCCCTGGTCAGGGAACTAGATCCTTCATGCCACAACTAAGAGTTTCCATGGTGCAACTAGAGACCCCGCATGCCACAGCTAGGGATCCCTCCTGTCACAACTAAGACCCAGTGCAGCCAAATAAATATTAAAAACAAGAAGATATTGGTGTCCCCCACAGACCAGTACCTTCTCAGTTCCTGTTCAAAACCATGCCAGACCAATCCACTGCAAAAAACACTCCTCATCTCCTGGGGCGGGCTCAGGGATGAATTAAAAGTTAGGCATTAGCAGATACAAACTACTATATATCAAATAAATAAACAACAATGTCCTACTGTATAGCATAGTGAACTATATTCAATATCTTGTAATAAAGTACAATGGGAAAGAATCTGAATATATATACATATGTAATAAATGTATATGTAACTGAATCAGTTTGCTATACACCAGAAACTAACACAGTATTGTAAATCAGCTATACTATATAAAAATTAAAAATAAAAAGACTCCTTGTCTATGGTGGGAATGTAAATTGATACAGCCACTACAGAGAACAGTATGGAAATTACTTTAAAAACTAAGAATAAACTACCATATGACCCAGCAATCACACTACTGGGTGTATACTCCCAGAAAACCATAATTCAAAAAGCACATGTACTCCAATGTTCACTGCAGCACTATTTACAATAGCCAGAACATGAAAGCAACCTAGATGTCCATCAATAGATCAAAGAAGTTATGGTGCATATATACAATGGAATATTACTCAGCCATAAAAAGAAATGAATTTAAGTCAGTTGTAGTGAGGTGGATGTACCTAGAGCCTGTTATACAGAGTGACTTCAGCAAGAGAAAAACAAATATCATATATTAACACCCACATGTATATATGGAATCTAGAAAAATGGTACTGACGAACCTATCTTCAGGGAAAGAATGGAGATGCAGATGTAGAAAACAGACTTGTAGACACAGCGGGGAAAGGAGAGGGTGGGACGAACTGAGAAAGTAGTATTGCCATACATACATCACCAAATGTAAAATAGCTAGCTAGTGGGAAGCTGCTATGTATTAATAGCACAGGGAGCCCAGCCTGGTGCTCTGTGACAAGCTAGTGTGGGGGTGGGATAGGGGAGTGGGAGGGAGGTTCAAGAAGGAGGGGATGTATATATCTATCTATCTATATCTATATATATCTATCTATATCTATATCTATATATATATATATATAGTTATGACTGACTCATGTGGTAGTATGGCAGAAACCAACACAACATTGTAAAGCAATTATCCTCCAGTTAAAAAAAGACTCCTTGTTTAAAAGTATTAAGTACAATGTCTAAAGACTCCCAAAGTGTTTCCCAGTCAACACCCTTGAAGGCAGAGACAGTGGCAGCAAGGAGACTTCTCAAGCTTGGGAACGAGGCATGGCTATAAAGTGCTCAGTTGTCAGCAGGTGGGGGGTTTCCACTTCTACTCAGCTGTCTTAGAGCCCTGGCATGGGCATAGTGGTCTAATATGAAAGCTTCCAGAGTGCCAGACCCACTCTCACTGGTTTTCTTTGTCAGCTCCACATCCAGGCTGACTAAGCAGTATAGAAAGTGAAGTTGCTCAGTCGTGTCCGACTCTTTGCGAACTCAGGGACCATAGCCTACCAGGCTCCGCAGTCCATGGGATTTTCCAGGCAAGAATACTGGAGTGGGCTGCCATTGCCTTCTCTAGGGGATCTTCACAACCCAGGGATCAAACCCAGGTCTCCTGCATTGCAGACAGATGCTATACCGTCTGAGCCACCAGGGAAGCCCAACTAAGCAGTATGCTCCTATGTAATTGTACCACTGTTATAGCACTGAAGTATTTCCTAGACGCTGGGTACAGTGCAGCTATCTCAGGCTTCCCCAAGTGTCCCCTGCAGACTCCACTGCTTCTGCCCCTCCTCTGGGACCCTTGAGCATTCTCTATGATCCACAGCTAAAGGGTAAATGGCTGGCACAGCAGAAGGCCTTTAGTATCCTGTACCCATGGTCCTCCAGCATCTTTTCTGGTTGGTTATTGCCCAAGCTGGACCAGAAGGTAAGTATTTTGGAAATCACTTGGTCCCATCACTTCATGGCAAATAGATGGGGAAACAATGGAAACAGTGACAGACTTCATTTTCTTGGGCTCCAAAATCACTGTGGATGGTGACTGCAACCATGAAATTAAGACGCTTGCTCCTTGGAAGAAAAGCTATGACAAACCTAGACAGCATATTAAAAAGCAGAGACATTACTTTGCTGACAAAGGTCCATATAGTCAAAGCTATGGTTTTTCCAGTAGTCATATATGGATGTGGGAGTTGGACCATGAAGAAGGCTGAGCGAGAAGAATTAATGCTTTCGAACTGTGATGTTGGAGAAGACTCTTGAGAGTACCTTGGACTGCAAGAAGATCAAACCAATCAATCTTAAAGGAAATCAGTCCTGAACATTCACTAGAAGGACTGATGCTGAAGCTGAAGCTCCAATCCCTTTGCCCCCTTGATGCAAAGAATTGACTCACTGGAAAAGACCCTGATGCCGGGAGAGATTGAAGGAAGGAGGAGAAGGGGATGACAGAGGATAAGATGGTTGGATGGCATCACTGACTCAATGGGCATAAATTTGAACAAACTCCGGGAGATGGTAAACGACAAGGAAGCCTGGTGTGCTGCAGTCCATGGGGTTGCAAAGAGTCAGACACGACTTTAGCAAATGAACAACAGCAACTAAGCACATCACAAAATGATACCTTCATTGCTGGTGGTGATAAGGAGAAACATACTGAGAAAAGCCCCTCAGGATCTTCATGAGAAAAACACCAGGAATCTGTTTCATTCCTCAGGGCAGCCCTGAAGCCATGAGCACTGGCATTGCCACCAGCTCCCTGGGTAGAGAGCATGGCATCTAGTACAAGGGCTGGCCGGAAGTGAGTATGCAGGAAGTGTGCATGCTCCTGCTGCTGTTGCTGCTGCTAAGTCGCTTTAGTCGTGTCCGACTCTGTGAGACCCCATAGACAGCAGCCCACCAGGCTCCCCCGTCCCTGGGATTCTCCAGGCAAGAATACTGGAGTGGGTTGCCATTTTCTTCTCCAATGCATGAAAGTGAAAAGTGAAAGTGAAGTCGCTCAGTCGTGCCCGACTCTTAGCGACCCCACGGACTGGAGCCTACCAGGCTCCTCTGTCCATGGGATTTTCCAGGCAAGAGTACTGGAGTGGGGTGCCATTGCCTTCTCCTGAGGTGTGCGTGGTAGCAGGTAATTTCAGCTGCTGAGGAAGCTGCTCTTGCCACTCTCCTCAGCCATGATTTTCCTTAAGTGTAGGCCAGCTCTGGGGGGACTTAAATATATCCCAGATAGGAATCACCTGGGCTTTTGATTGAGACCATAATGGGGAAAGGATGGGTGGAAGGACATAAAAGACCAAAGTGACCTAATCATGATGCTGTCAAATTATGTATGTGCCTTGGGGTAAAATGTCTTGCGGACCCACATCAGAAGACCAGAACTAGTCCTGGTGCTGTCATTAGCTGTCTACTTCAGACATGTCCCTTCATCTCCCTGGGTCTTGGCTTCTTCACCTATATCATCAAAGGACTGGGTTAAGTGATATCTGGGGTTCCTTCTGGCTTTGAAATTCTACGGATTAATCATCATAATTAATAATTAGAACACTCAGTCGTGTCCAACTCTTTGTGACCCCATGGACTGGAGCCTGCTAAGCTCCTTCATCCATGGACTCCTCCAGGCAAGAATACTGGAGTGGGTTGCCATTCCCTTCTCCAGGGGATCTTCCAAACCCAGGGGTAGAACCCAGGTGTCCCACATTGCAGGCAGATTCTTTACCATCTGAGCCACCAGGGAAGCCTAATCAGAAGCCTACCTTCAATTTATCAGGTACTCACTGTGTGTTGGGTGTGATGCTAAGCATTGGTTGGCCAAATCTTATGGAAAAACCCAAACGAACATTTTGGCCAACCAAATACTTTTCCATGTGTTCTTTTGAATGTATTCAAAATGCATTTTGAATGACTTACATGGATTCATGGGCTTCCCAGGTGGTGCTAGTGGTAAAGAACTCGCCTGCAAGTGCAGGAGACATGAGACGTGGGTCCAATCCCTAGGCTGGGAAGATCTCCTAGAGGAGGGCACGGCAACCCACACCAGTATTCTTGCCTGGAGAATCTCTATGGACAGTGGAGCCTGGCAGGCTACAGTCCATGCAGTCACAAAGACTCGGACACGACTGAAGCGACTTAGCCTCTGCTGCACAAGGATTCATGTACGTGTATTCTAAATGGCCTCAAAACAACCCTATGCGGTAAGTATTACTGTTGTCATCCGATTTTTTACAAATCTGGATGGTCACATAGGTATAGTAGGAAGTATAACCAGGACTGAAACTCACAGCTGCTGAATCTAAGACCCATGCTCTAACCTCCTCACTTTCCCTCAGCTGTGGCTCCATGTGTCCAAGACTGCAGGCTATGTGTCTACACACGTCTTGGTTTGCACCAATGCCTCTATTTTTCTTTTCCCCACACTCCCTGATAGTGAATTCTCTGGTTCTCCTATCTCAAGATTCCTCACTCACCACCTCCCCATCTTCCTGGTGTTTCACAGGCAAATAAATAGAATAGGCAGGAAGCCAAAAATCATACATTGGCTCCTAAAAAATATACCCACCTTCTCTCTTTTTTAAAAAAATATAAATTTATTTATTTTAATTTGAGGTCAATTACTTTACAATATTGTATTTGTTTTGCCATACATCAACATGAATCCGCCCACGGGTATACACCTGTTGCCCATCCTGAACCCCCATCCCACCTCCTTCCCCGTACCATCCCTCTGGGTCACCCCAGTGAACCAGCCCCAAGCATCCTGTATCATGCATCGAACCTGGACTGGCGATTTGTTTCATATATGATAATATACATGTTTCAATGCCATTCTCCCAAATCATCCCACCCTCTCCCTCTCCCTCTCCCACAGAGTCCAAAAGACTGTTCTATACATCAATGTCTCTTTTGCTGTCTCGCATACAGGGTTATCGTTACCATCTTTCTAAATTCCATATATACACATTAGTATACTGTATTGGTGTTTTTCATTCTGCCTTACTTCACTCTGTATAATCGGCTCCAGTTTCATCCACCTCATTAGAACTGATTCAAATGTACTCTTTTTAATGGCTGAGTAATACTCCATTGTGTATATGTACCACTGCTTTCTTATCCATTCGTCTGCTGATGGACATCTAGGTTGCTTCCATGTCCTGGCTATTATAAACAGTGCTGCGATGAACTTTGGGGTACATGTGTCTCTTTCAGTTCTGGTTTCCTCGGTGTGTATGCCCAGCAGTGGGATTGCTGGGTCGTATAGCAGTTCTATTTCCAGTTTTTTAAGGACTCTCCACACTGTTCTCCATAGTGGCTGTACTAGTTTGCATTCCCACCAACAGTGTAAGAGGGTTCCCTTTTCTCCACACCCTCTCCAGCATTTACTGCTTGTAGACTTTTGGATAGCAGCCATTCTGACGGGGGTGAAATGGTACCTCATTACGGTTTTGATTTGCATTTCTCTGATAATGAGTGATGTTGAGCATCTTTTCATGTGTTTGTGAGCTATCTGTATGTCTTCTTTGGAGAAATATCTGTTTAGTTCTTTGGCCCATTTTTTGATTGGGTCATTTATTTTTCTGGAATTGAGCTGAAGGAGTTGCTTGTGTATTTTTGAGATTAGTCCTTTGTCAGTTGCTTCATTTGCTATTATTTTCTCCCATTCTGAAGGCTGTCTTTTCACCTTGCTTATAGTTTCCTTTGTTGTGCAGAAGCTTTTAATTTTAATTAGGTCCCATTTGTTTATTTTTGCTTTTATTTCCAATATTCTGGGAGGTGGGTCATAGCGGATCCTGCTGTGATTTATGTCTGAGAGTGTTTTGCCTATGTTCTCCTATAGGAGTTGTATAGTTTCTGGTCTTACGTTTAGATCTTTAATCCATTTTGAGTTTATTTTTGTGTATGGTGTTAGAAAGTGTTCTGCTTTCATTCTTTTACAAGTGGGTGACCAGTTTTCCCAGCACCACTTGTTAAAGAGATTGTCTTTTCTCCATTGTATATTCTTGCCTCTTTTGTCAAACATAAGTTGTCCATAGGTGCATGGGTTTATCTCTGGGCTTTCTATTTTGCTCCATTGATCTATATTTCTGTCTTTGTGCCAGTACCATACTGTCTTGATGACTGTGGCTTTGTAGTAGAGCCTGAAGTCGGGCAGGTTGATTCCTCCAGTTCCATTCTTCTTTCTCAAGATTGCTTTGGCTATTCGAGGTCTTTTGTATTTCCATACAATTTGTGAAATTATTTGTTCTAGCTCTGTGAAAAATACCGTTGGTAGCATGCTAGGGATTGCATTGAATCTATAGATTGCTTTGGGTAGTTTACTCATTTTCACTATATTGATTCTTCCGATCCATGAACATGGTATATTTCTCCATCTATTAGTGTCCTCTTTGATTTTTTTTCACCAGTGTTTTATAGTTTTCTATATATAGGTCTTTAGTTTCTTTAGGTAGATATGTTCCTAAGTATTTTGTTCTTTTCTTTGCAATGGTGAATTGAATTGTTTCCTTAATTTCTCTTTCTGTTTTCTCACTGTTAGTGTATAGGAATGCAAGGGATTTCTGTGTGTTGATTTTATATCCTGAAACTTTACTATATTCAATGATTAGTTCTAGTAATTTTCTGGTGGAGTCTTTAGGGTTTTCTATGTAGAGGATCATGTCATCTGCAAACAGTGAGAGTTTTACTTCTTCTTTTCCAATTTGGATTCCTTTTATTTCTTTTTCTGCTCTGATTGCTGTGGCCAAAACTTCCAAAACTATTTTGAAGAGTAGTGGTGAGAGTGGGCACCCTTGTCTTGTTCCTGACTTCAGGGGAAATGCTTTCAATTTTTCACCATTGAGGATAATGTTTGCTGTAGATTTGTCATATATAGCATTTATTATGTTGAGGAATGTTCCTTTTATTCCTGCTTTCTGGAGAGTTTTTTTTTTTTTTATCATAAATGGATGTTGAATTTTGTCAAAGGCTTTCTCTGCATCTATTGAGATAATCATATGGCTTTTATGTTTCAATTTGTTAATGTGTATTACATTGATTGACTTGCAGATACTGAAGGATCCTTGCATCCCTGGGATAAAGCCCACTTGGTCATGCTGTATGATCTTTTTAATTTGTCACTGGATTCTGATTGTTAGAATTTTGTTAAGGATTTTTGCATTTATGTTGATCAGTGATATTGGCCTGTAGTTTTCTTTTTTTGTGGCATCTTTGTCAGGTTTTGGTATTAGGGTGATGGTGGCCTCATAGAATGAGTTTGGAAATTTACCTTCCTCTGCAATTTCTGGAAGAGTTTGAGTAGGATAGGTGTTAGCTCTTCTCTAAAGTTTTGGTAGAATTCAGCTGTGAAGCCATCTGGACCTGGGCTTTTGTTTGCTGGAAGATTTCTGATTAATGTTTCAATTTCCGTGCTTGTGATGGGTCTGTTAAGATTTTCTATTTCTTGCTGGTTCAGTTTTGGAAAGTTGTACTTTTCTAAGAATTTGTCCATTTCTTCCAAGTTGTCCATTTTATTGGCATATAATTGCTCATAGTAGTCTCTTATGATCCTTTGTATTTCTGTGTTGTCTGTTGTCATCTCTCCATTTTCATTTCTAATTTTATTGATTTGATTTTTCTCCTTTTGTTTCTTGAGGAGTCTGGCCAATGGTTTATCAATTTTATTTATTCTCTCAAAGAATCAGCTTTTGGCTTTGTTGATTTTTGCTCTGGTCTCTTTTGTTTCTTTTGCATTTATTTCTGCCTTAATTTTTAAGATTTCTTTCCTTCTACTAGCCCTGAGGTTCTTCATTTCTTCCTTTTCTAGTTGCTTTAGGTGTAGAGTTAGGTTATTTATTTGACTTTTTTCTTTTTTCTTGAGGTATGCCTGTATTGCTATGAACCTTCCCCTTAGCACTGCTTTTCCAGTGTCCCACAGGTTTTGGGTTGTTGTGTTTTCATTTTCATTCGTCTATGCATATTTTGATTTCCTTTTTTATTTCTTCTGTGATTTGATGGTTATTCAGCAGCGTGTTGTTCAGCCTCCATATGTTGGAATTTTTACTAGTTTTTCTCCTGTAATTGAGATCTAATCTTACTGCATTGTGGTCAGAAAAGATGCCTGGAATGATTTCAATTTTTTTGAATTTACCAAGGCTAGATTTATGGCCTAGGATATGATCTATCCTGGAGAAGATTCCATATGCACTTGAGAAAAAGGTGAAATTCATTGTTTTGGGGTGAAATGTCCTATAGATATCAATTAGGTCTAATGGTCTATTGTATCATTTAATGTTTGTGTTTCCTTGTTAATTTTCTGTTTAGTTTATCTATCCATATGTGTGAGTGGGGTATTAAAGTCTCCCACTATTATTGTGTTATTGTTAATTTCCTCTTTCATACTTGTTAGCATTTGTCTTACATATTGTGGTGCTATGTTGGGTGCATATATATATTTATAATTGTTATATCTTCTTCTTGGATTGATCCTTTGATCATGATGTAGTGTCCTTCTTTGTCTCTTTTCACAGCCTTTGTTTTAAAGTCTATTTTATCTGATATGAGTATTGCTACTCCTGCTTTCTTTTGGTCTCTATTTGTGTGGAATATCTTTTTCCAGCCCTCACTTTCAGTCTGTAGGTGTCCCTTGTTTCGAGGTGGGTCTCTTGTAGACAACATATATAGGGGTCTTGTTTTTGTATCCATTCAGCCAGTCTTTGTCTTTGGTTGGGGCATTCAAACCATTAACATTTAAGGTAATTATTGATAAGTATGATCCCGTTGCCATTTACTTTATTGTTTTGGGTTCGAGTTTATACACCCTTTTTGTGTGTCCTGTCTAGAGAAGATCCTTTAGCATTTGTTGGAGAGCTGGTTTGGTGGTGCTGAATTCTCTCAGCTTTTGCTTGTCTGTAAAGCTTTTGATTTCTCCTTCATATTTGAATGAGATCCTTGCTGGGTGTGGTAATCTGGGCTGTATTATTTTCTTTCATCACTTTAAGTTTGTCCTGCCACTCCCTCCTGGCCTGAAGAGTTTCTATTGAAAGATCAGCTGTTATCCTTATGGGAATCCCCTTGTGTGTTATTTGTTGTTTTTCCCTTGCTGATTTTAATATTTGTTCTTTGTGTTTGATCTTTGTTAATTTGATTAATATGTGTCTTGGGGTGTTTCACCTTGGGTTTATCCAGTTTGGGACACTCTGGGTTTCTTGAACTCGGGTGATTATTTCCTTCCCCATTTTAGGGAAGTTTTCAGCTATTATCTCCTCAAGTATTTTCTCATGGTCTTTCTTTTCATCTTCTTCTTCTGGGACTCTTATGATTTGAATGTTGGGGCATTTAACATGGTCATTGAGGTCTCTGAGATTGTCTTCATTTCTTTTAATTTGTTTTTCTTTTCCTCTCTGATTCATTTATTTCTACTATTCTGTCTTCTACTTTACTAATCCTATCCTCTGCCTCCGTTATTCTACTATTTGTTCCCTCCGGAGTGTTTTTGATCTCATTTATTGCATTATTCATGATATATTGACTCTTTTTTATTTCTTCTAGGTCCTTGTTAAACCTTTCTTGCATCTTCTCAATCCTTGTCTCCAGGCTGTTTATCTGTGATTCCATTTTGATTTCAAGATTTTGGATCATTTTCACTATCATCATTCGGAATTCTTTATCAGGTAGATTCCCTATCTCTTCCTCTTTTGTTTGGTTTGGTGGCCATTTATCCTGTTCCTTTACCTGCTGGGTATTCCTCTGTCTCTTCATCCTGTTTATATTGCTGTGTTTGGGGTGGACTTTCTGTATTCTGGCAGTTTGTGGAGTTCTCTTTATTGTGGAGGTTCCTCACTGTGGGTGGGATTGGACGGGAGGCTTGTCAAGGTTTCCTGGTTAGGGAAGCTTGTGTCGGTGTTCTGGTGGGTGGAGCTGGATTTCTTCTCTATGGAGTGCAATGAAGTGTCCAGTAATGAGTTATGAGACGTCAGTGGGTTTGGATTGACTTTGGGCAGCCTGTATATTGAAGCTCAGGGCTGTGTTCCTATGTTGTTGGAGAATTTGTATGGTATGTCTTGCTCTGGAACTTGTTGGCCCTTGGGTGGTGCTTGGTTTCAGTGTAGGTATGGAGGCGTTTGATGAGCTCCTGTCGATTAATGTTCCCTGGAGTTAGGAGTTCTCTGGTGTTCTCAGGATTTGGACTTAAGCCTCCTGCTTCTGGTTTTCAGTCTTATTTTTATAGTAGCCTCCAGACTTCTCCACCTGTACAGCACCGTTGATAAAACATCTCCTTTCAAAGACAATGGGCTGCTTTTCTGGGTGCCTGATGTCCTCTGCCAGCATTCAAAAGTTGTTTTGTGGAATTTACTCAGCGTTGAAATGTTCTTTCGATGAATTTGTTGGGGAGAAAGTGGTTCCCCGTCCTTTTCCTCTGCCATCTTAGGACCACCTCCTACCTTCTCTCTTTAGAGGTTGGGTTAGAAGAAGAGGGATGTCTGAATATATTCATCATCCAGAAACCATTCTCAAGCAGAGACAGCCAAACCAGTAATATTTAGAAAAATAACCAAAAAATGACTGCATTTAGCTCTGCAATGGAACCCTGCTGCTTGTTCATGGCTAAATATTAATATCTCAGCTGTTTCTAGCCATCTGAGTGACAGGCTATAGATACGGGTAAATGACCTTCCATAAACTCAGTTTGGCTGTCTGCTTCTTAGAAGGAAAAAAAAAAGGAGTTATCTTCATATTAAGAGTTAGTGAAACCAGGGTTTTTTAGCTGTATCTAGTGCATTCAAAGTCCAAAGAAGCCTATATGAAATTTAAGTTCTAGATGGTTGCAGCTAAAAGGAACATATAGTTTTCACCTCTTTCCCTTGTATTGCAGATGAGGAACTGGAGAACCCAGAGAAGGAAAGAGACCCATCCAAAGTCACACAGTTGAGCCTCTGACAGAGTCAGACCTTGACCTGAATTGCAGCCATCACTCTTATTTTAAATTAAATTATTTGTATTTCTAAATTAATTTTTATTAGAGTATAGTAACTTTACCACCCTTGTTTTATATGAATGAGGCTGAGGCCCAGAGATTTGTCAAAGGTCACAAGGCCAAAGATGGGAAAAAGGCTGGGTTGATATGTATGCTTTGCCTCCATAGCTCATATTCCCAGGTAGCCAAAGGAATTGACTAGATAACGTATACATGCAGGGGTTTCTTATCTCAGGTCACAAGCTCAGTTGTGTGAAAGTAAAAGTGAAGTCACTCAGTTGTGTCTGACTCTTTGAGACCCCATGGACTGTAGCCTGCCAGGCTCCTCCATCCATGGGATTTTCCAGGCAAGAATACTGGAGTGGGTAGCCATTTCCTCTCCAGGGGATTTTCCTGACCCAGAGGTCAAACCTGGATCTCCCACATTGCAGGTAGACTCTTTACCATCTGAGCCACCAGGGAATCCCCATTGTGTAGGAAAAGTAATTTTCTTAAATCTCCCATGCATGCATGTATGCTAAGTCACTTCAGTCATGTCCAACTCTGTGACCCCATGGACTGTAGCCTGCCAGCCTCCTCCATCCATGTGATTTTCCAGGCAAGAATGCTGGAGTGGGTAGTCATGCCCTCCTTCAAGGCATCTTCCCGACCTAGGGATTGAATCCATGTCTACTTACATCTCCTAAAATTTCCATAATGAAACCTAATTTTTATATCGAAAGTTCCTTCAGGCCAGTAGTAGACTCTCAATCTTAGTCACTTCTGGTTCTCTCAGTCATTTCCAGCCCTCTTCTTCCTCCTGAGTTGTATGCAAGTTCAGAGGATTTTCAGAGTTTGCCCAGAATGGGGCTGGGGAGATGTGTGGGCTGGGGGGTAGGGGTGGAGATGCTAGCTTCTACTCACATGTGCAGCATCCTTTCTGGTCCTTGACTGTGGATTCAAGGCGACTGTTGCACTGGCCTTTCTTCTCCACCACCAGGATCCCCCAGGTCCAGCTCTCTCAGCTACTTCCATATCCCTCGGGCCCATGGGACACAGGATGTCCCCCTTTGTCTCTTCGGAGCTGCAAGAAATTCAGAGAGGCTGCCTCAGACCCATTTGGAGACATTTCTTCCAATTCCACATAATGTGGACTATGGCAAACTACTACTCTTATGCCCTTCCCAGACCCACAGGACCAGTTTCCTCTTGGGTTCCCTAAACTAGTGGGGAAGTTCATGGCTCCTCCTGCCCCCAGGATCCCTCTCAGTGAAGTGTCAGACACAGGATCCTCATGCAGGGCTTGCTATGCTGACTCACTACCAGTCTCTTCACTGCATCTCTGACTCCCCCATTTGGAAGATCTTTACATTGATGTGGGAGGACAGAAGAGTCTTGCCCCCATATCCTCTGTTTAATGTCCAAAGTCTCAGCCCAAGGGATAAGGAAATTCAAGACATTTTGCTCTCATTCAGACTTAGAAGAGCTTATGGCTGCTGGTGTTGGGGTTGGGGGAAGGCTGGGGGGAGGGGATAGTTAGGGAATTTGGGGAGGTCATGTACACTCTGCTATATTTAAAATGGATAACCAACAAGGACCTACAGTATAGCACAGACAACCCTGCTCAATGTCATGTGGTAGCCTGGATGGGAGGGGGTTTGAGGGCAGAATGGATTCGTGCGGCTGAATCCCTTTGCTGTTCACCTGAAACTATATCAGCATTGTTGTGATTAATAAGCTATACCCCAATACAAAATAAAAAGTTTTTTTTTTAAACCTCTTTCTCTCAAATGGTTATGTCTTCTGTGAGCTTGTTGCTGTTTAATATTTTTAATGTGTCCTTGCTGCTAAGTCACTTCAGTCGTGTCCGACTCTGTGCAACCGCATAGATGGCAGCCCACCAGGCTCCCCCGTCCCTGGGATTCTCCAGGCAAGAACACTGGAGTGGGTTGCCATTTCCTTCTCCAATGAATGAAAGTGAAAAGTGAAAGTGAAGTCACTCAGTCGTGTCCGATCCTCAGCGATCCCATGGACTGCAGCCTTCAAGGCTCCTCCATCCATGGGATTTTCCAGGCAAGAGTACTGGAGTGGGGTGCCATTGTCTTCTCTGTGTCCTTAAGTTCACAGAAATGGATTCATCAATATCCTTGCTTTAAGTAACACCTTATCATCATTCCACATGTGACCCTCTTTGATTTAACTAGCTATTTAGTTTTAATAATGGTAATAGACACTCCAAACACCCCCACTCAAAACAAACACTAGAAATTTAGAACCTTAATAATAACCTACATCTAGCCATGTGACCCTCCCCCCATCGTATCCCTGCTTCCCCTTGCCAACCTCACCTGATGTGACCATGATCCTGAATCCCATGCTCATCATGCTTTTGCTTTTTTGTTGATTTAACTTTAATACATTTACATGTATGATAGAAAGTACTTAACCTCTAAAGCCATGACTGTTTTTAATTCTATGAAAAAGGCATCATGTCTTATGAAAATCTTTTTGGACTTCATTTTTTTCACCTAATATATTGCTAACTTCATCGATATTGTTGTGCATGACTCTAGATCATTTATTTTGATGGCTGCACAATGTTTCACCATGTGAAGAATACGACAGCCTACTCATCTAGGCACTACAGTGACAGCCATTTGGTTTGTTTCTATGTGAACTTTAAAAGCCAGGAGTTGCCTCTTTCCCTTCATCTACTATTTATGCTGTGGTGTTCCTACTTGGAAGCAATGGATACTGAGGCTGAGCGAATCAGCATGAATGAGAGAAAGGTAATGGAATAACAGGAAACACCTAGATGGAAAATGCAACTTTGGTTAATACATGCAGATGCAAACGCAAAGTTTTTTTTACCTAATCAAACCCTAAGCATGGCATTCACTGGTCAAAAGGAAGAATCTAAGGGGTGGGGGGAGAGGAGGGGGCAGGGATGGTTCCTTGAAGCTGAGCCTGGGTACTGAGAACTTATTTTGTAGGAATAGAATATTTATAGTAAAAATACAGTATATCACTTAGCCAATTTTCTCCTCGTCTTTCTTCTCCTGACAATTTTGCTCAGAAGTCAGGTTAGGCGGCTTAGGGAAAATTTAAGAAAGAATGTGGTTCCTGGCTCTCCATTACCATGAGTATCCTTTAGTCATGTTTTAGATTATCTCCCCATTTACTAAAGAACACTGACTCTGCTAAAGTTTTACTATCATTAGTGCCAATGCAACCCAATCTTGATTTCTTAACATATTTCCCTTTCTCTGTCACAATTAAGTACCTCTTGATACTGAAAAGTGTCACTTAGAGTCAAAATACTGAAAATGAAGAATTTTACTGAAGATTCTGGGTGTGAAATATGTTTATAAAAGGAAGGAAGGTGGCTTATATGGTTTACCAAATTAAAGATGGGGTTTGCTGTGAGGATCTTCTGTCCATTTAGTCTATGGCTTATGAACTTGATTCAAGGAAAAGATCAGGCAACTTGTTGGTAGGGAGGGGTGTATGATACTCACTGTGTATCTTCTTCAGCCAGTGCGTAGCCAGCTGTTGATTTCTACTACTTTAATTTAACTTCCAATGTCAATACGAAGCTTATTCTTCAGACTGACACCATGAACTTACAGCTCCAAGAGGCATTTGTTGGCAAATAGGTGCTTCAGAGGAGAAAAAAGGTTAAAAATTATCAGGGGATACTATTTGTTATTCATCCCTCACCAACAAGGAGTTACCAAAAAAGTAGAGGGAGAAATATTGGGTGAGCCAAAAAGGTTTGTTCAGGTTTTTCAACAACATCTTACAGAAAAACCCAAACAAACTTTTAGGCCAACTCATAGAAATATGCTACTGATAATGATAAATATGTATTATATATATATATATATATGTGTGTGTGTGTGTGTGTGTGTGTGTATATATATACACACACACACACACACACAGTTCTGGGTGAGAGACGTGTGTGTGTGTGTTCAGTAGTTAAGTTGCGTCTGACTGTTTGCAACCCCATGGATGCCAGGCTTCCCTGTCCTTCACCATCTCCAGGAGCTTACTCAAACTCATGACCATTGAGTTGGTGATGCTATCTAACCATCTCATCCTCTGTCGTCCCCATATGCTCCTGCCTTTAATCTTTCCCAGCATCAGGGTCTTTTCTAACGAGTCAGCTCTTCACATCAAGTGGCCAAAGTATTGGAGCTTCAGCTTCAGCATTAGTGCTTCCAATGAATATTCAGGATTGAATTCCTTTAGGATTGACTGGTTTGATCTCCTTGAAGTCCAAGGGACTCAAAAGTCTTCACCAATGCCACAGTTCAAAAGCATCAGTTCTTCAGAGCTCAGCTTTCTTTATGGTCCAACTCTCACATTCATACATGACTACTGGAAAAGCCATAGATTTGACTATATGAACCTTTGTCATCAGAGTGATAATATATACAGATTAATTTCAAAGTTACTATACCTTTTACAAGTACAGTGTTTTAAACACTTTGTATTATTATAAGTATATTTTAATGCACTTTTTATTTTGGAATAATTTTACATTTACATAAGAGTTCCAAAGACAACACAGTGAGTTCACATAGAGCTTTCACTCAGTTTCTGCTAATGCCAGTATCTTACACAACTATAGCACATTCTCCAAAATGAAGAGATTAATATTATTGGTATATTACTATTAAATAAACTTCAGCTTTTATTCATATTTCATCAGTTTTTCAGCTAATAGCCTTTTTCAGTTCCAGGCATCCATCCAGGATACCTCACAGTTAGAAATATGTATTTTAAATGGAAAGAACCAACAAATTAGAGAAACAGTTGAGAGAAGGCCCTTCATTCCTAAAGCAAATTACTCATTGGATTTTGCAGTTGTGTGCATTTCTCAGGGAATGACAGTAAAGAAGAGCGGGTGATGGGAGGTTGGGAATAATTAGCTAACTGATTAATTAAAGGAGGCTTTTTTCATATTTTTTAAGGAGCCACAAATGTTATCAAGAATGCAGAAGAATACAAAGAGCCCCAAAATAAATCCAAATTGCACCTGACTCTCAGAGCACCCATCCTCATTTCTGCCTACCCTGACTCTACTGCCATACCAGTTAACAATATTTTGTTAACACCAAGAACACTTCTTTGGGGGAATTCCCTGGTGGTCCACTGGCTAGGACTACACACTCTGTCTTCCAAGGGCCTGGGTTCAGGGGACTAAAATTCCACAAGTGGTGCAGGAAAAAAAAATTCTTTTGTTGGACTATCTCCATCTTACCTTAGCAGGTAAATAACTATCAGGAAATCTCCATCTCAGTAGCCAAGTGAGAGAGAGATAAAAATCACCATGAACTCAAGAGTAGGAAACAAAAATATACGAATCTTCCTATCTGTAACGCCCAGATTAGTTGTTCGGTTGCTCAGTCCTGTACTACTTTTTGCGATCCCGTGGACTGCAGCATGCCGGACTTCCCTGTCCTCCACTATCTCCCAGAGTTTGCTCAAGTTCATGTCCATTGAGTCAGTGATGCTATCCTGACACCCTGATTAGACCCCAATGCAAAGTTTCTTCTTTCCTCCCTCCCTCTCTCACCCACCTTCCTTTATTTCCCTCCTTCCCTTCTGTTCTTTTTCTCTTTTTCCTTTTCCTCCATCTCCCATTTTTTCCCTTGCTCTCCTTTTCTATCTTTGTGTATTTAGAGGAGACTTCTAAACGAGTCCGATAATCTTGTATAGTTTTGTCAGAAGGACTTTTTCCCTGAGGATCACCATGCAGGCCAAGCTCAGGAAAATGTGTAAAGAAATCATGGTGTAAGGAGGCACAGTGATTTAGAGGAAATTTTGGACCAGCAGTTAGTGAATTTGAGTTTCAGTCTAAACACTGTTACTTGACACCTATGTGACCTTCTAGAATTCACTCACTGGCTCTCTGCTTCCATTTCATCATCTATAAAATTGGAGAGTTTTACTTAACTTTATTCATCTCAAGGAATTGCTTTGAGAAGCAAATGAGATAACACATGTGAAGATTCCTTTAGGGGCAAAGGGATGGAAAAGCTATTCTAGGCAAGGTCCACTTATTAATAAGAGTAAGAAGGTGATTGTGTGCCAATCAGACTGAGCTGATTCTCCATCAAGCTTTGTTCTCAAAGCTGAATGTTGGCATTCTTGGTTTCATTCAAAAATGTCTCAAGCTTTCTGTGTTGCTTGTGCTAAGATGACAAATTGATTGTGACCTGTTAAGATTTTAGATGTTTCCATTTCTGAAACAAGGCATCAGATGTATAAAATGAAAAGAAGAGAAAAGCAAATTTGGGCTTTGTCTTCCCATCACCCAAGGAATTGGCTGAGAAGTGAAAAATTAAATCAAATACATGCTTTGACAATGTGTAACCAAGCAAATAGCTCTAAGTGACTTTTTCATTGTATTGACTAGATCTTTTGGTTGTTTGGAGGTCATAAGAGCCTATTTGTGTACCAATTCTGTATTAACATAGCCAAGGAGATTGCACCACTAAGAATTCCCACGGAAAATGGACTCCCCCCATCTTCCATTCACAACATATATTTGATGTGAGATAGATTTCAGTTGATTTGAAAATACTCTAATTACAGTAAATAGTTTGGTCTTTATTTTGTATTTCTTATCTCCTTTCCTGAAATGTTAATGATTTGACCCATTTTTCAGCTGCTTCAGTAGCATAAATAAAAATGCTGATTATCCTCACTGATTTCCTATCCCCCAGTGCTCCTGAAAGGTACATTTGGTGTCTGTGTTACAGCTCATAAGTGCAAAAGAAAAAATAATTGTTGCTGATGGGCTCTAGATATGTGATAATAAGCAGATCATCTTGGCTCAAATTTGAATTCCTTCATACATTAAATAATATTTATGCATTATCTAATATTTATTAGGCAGTAGGGTTCCAAATAAATGCATATGTGCTAGAATGATGGTTATGGAATAATTATAATTATGATAGTAATATACACCATCATTGAGCTAAGTATGCTTGATTTCATTTACTCTCAAAACACTCCCTCTTTTTCTTTTTGACTACATTGCTCAGCCTGTGGGATCTTAGTTTCCCAACCAGGGACCTAACCCACACCCCATGCATGGAAGTACAGAGTCTTAACTGCTGGGAGGCTAGGGAATTTCCAACTCTCCCCTTTTTATCCCCATTCTACAGATAAGGAAATTAAGTCTCAAATGGGTTAAGTAATAGCTCAATCAAGGTCATATAATGGTAAACCTAATATTTGAACTCAGATCATGGTGGCTGAAGTTCTTACTTTGTTTACTACTTCCTACAAAAAGTCAAAGAACTTGGCTTCTGATACCTAGCTCCAGTTAGGTCAGATGTTCATTCAACCTGGACATCTAAATTAGGACTCATGGACCTAATTAAACTTAAAAGTTTTTGCACAGCAAAGGAAACCATAAACAAGATGAAAAGACAACCCTCAGAATAAGAGAAAATAACTGCAAATGTAGCAACTGAGAAGGGACTAATCTCCAAAATATACAAACAGCTCATGCAGCTCAACATCAGAAAAACAAACAACCCAACTAAAAGTGGGCAAAAGGCCTAAATAGACACTTCTCCAAAGAAGACATCCAGATGGCTAATAAACAGATGAAAAGACGCTCAACACCACTTACTATTAGAGAAAGGCAAATCAAAACTACAATGCAGTATCACCTCACACAGGTCTGAATGGCCATCACCAAACAATCTATAGATAATAAATGCTGGAGAGGATGTGGAGAAAAGGGAACCTTCTTGCACTGTTAGTGGGAATGTAAATTGATATAGCCACTATAGAAAACAGTATGGAGATTTCTTTATAAACTAGGAATAAAACTACCATATAACCCAGCAATCCCACTACTGTGCATATACCCCGAGGAAACCATAGTTGAAAAAGACACATGTACCAATGTTCATTGCAGCACTATTTACAATAGCTAGGACATGGAAGTAACCTAGATGTCTATCAACAGATGAATGGATAAAGAAGTTGTGGTACATATATATACAATGGAGTATTACTCAGCAATAAAAAGAAATGAATTTGAGTCAATTTTAGTGAGGTGGATGAACCTGGAGCCTGTTATACTGAGTGAAGTAAGTCAGAAAGAGAAAAATATTGTATATTAACACACACACATATAAGTATGGAACCTAGAAAAATGGTACTAATGAACCTATTTGCAGGGCAGCAATGGTGGAATATACTTTATTAGAATACCTTCTAGAGATGGTAAAATATACTATATTAGATCAAGCAGAGAGGGAGATAGGAAACGTATACAATGAGGGTGGGGGTGGGGTTTGCAATCTTAGGATAACCATATTGAGAGATGACATTTGAACAGGTCAAGAAAGTGAGCCATGTGGATATCTAGAAGAAGAGTGTTCCAAGCAGAAGGAGTAGCAAATTCAAAGGCCCTAAGGTGAGACAGTGCCTGGTATGGTCAAGGAACAGCAAGGAGACCAGTGTGGCTGGAGAAGACAGACTGAGGGGGAAAGTGGTAGCGAGATGAGGTCATAGAGGGAACAGGGCCAGATCATGGAGGGCTTTGGAAATCATAATCAGAATGTTGATTTTAACTATGAGGGAGATGTTGAACTGTTAGAGGATTTTGAGCAGAGGAGTGTCATCTGATTTGTGTTCTCAGTGAATCATTATGGCTCCTAGGTTGAGAATATACTTACGGTATGCAGGGCTGAAGCAAGAACATCAGTTAGAAGCCTATTGTAATAATCCATGAGAGATATGATGGTGACTTGGACCAGGATGGCAGAATATGGTAAGAAGTGCTCAGATTCTCAATCAGTTTTGAAGGTAGAGTTGAAAAAATTTTCTGATAGATCAGCTGTTAGGGTTACCCCTAAGGTTTTGGATCTTACCAGAAGGAATAAAGAGTTGCCATTTACTGAGATGTGAATTTACTGAGATGTGTAAGAGTAGGTTTGGGGGAGGAAGATCATGAACTGCATTTAGACATATTAAGTTTAAAATACTTAACTAACATCTAAGTGTAGATGTCAAATAGGTAGTTGGAATCAGTGCTGTATTGATGATATATAAAATTAACACCCTGAGTGAGATCCTCTAAGGGGCAAGTGTAGATGGAGAGAAGAGTTACCACAACTGAGCCCTGGGCACTCCAACATTTAGAGAACAGGAAGATGAGGAGAAATCAACAAAGGAAACTGAGAAGTGGCCATTGAAGTAAGGGGATATAGAAGTGAGTATAGCATCCTTAAAGCTAAGTGAGGAAAGCATTTCAAGGAAGAGTGAGTGACCATTTGTGAAAAAGTGTACTCAGGGGTCAAGCAAGATGAGAACTGAGAAATAATCCTCGGATTTAATAATATAGATGAGTGACATCATCAGTGGGTGACCTTGATCAGAGCAGTTTTAAAGAAGTAGAGGGAGTCAATGCGTTATTAAAATGGAAGGAAGGAAATGGGGGTCTGAGAGTAGAGACAACCCTTTCCAAGGAGTTTTTCTATAAGGGGAAAAATAGAGCCATAGCTGGAGGGAGGAGTGGAGTCATAAAATATTTGGGGTACTTTTAAGGAGGAAAAGTGAGTTGCAGAATAACAGTAATCACTAGCATTAACTGAGGGGTAAATGTATGTTAGACATTGTCCCAAGTACTTTATTACTCTCAGGAGTGCTGAAGTCAAAGGGTGATTTGCACTATTAAATAGGCTGAGTGTGGTAAGAGCAGAATGAGAGATGGGGAATGTAGTGGAATATAAGGACTGCAGTGGGACCAGATCTTGTTAGGCCTATTACCCTAGCAAGTATTATTACCATCATTACATCCCTGCCTTTGAGGTAGGCAGTATCCTTACTCTTACTTTACAGATGATAAAATGGAGGCAAAGAATATTTGAGGAAATTCTCTAATGATGCATAAGTGGTAAGGGCTAAAATGGGGATTTGAATTCAGGCAGGTTGACACTAGAACCTATGCTTTTAACTTTCCTATGATACCACTTACATCATTTACAGAAGTAAACCCTCAATTTTTATATTAGTATACATTCATATATATTTTACTTCACAGGAAAAGATTTGGAGGGATGTGTATCAAACTGGTAATGGTGGTTATCTTGGACTGTGGAACTGAGATGAGATAGGCCAAGAGGGACATCATTCATTCTGTCTTATGATTTGAAAAGTTAATAAGGAGAATAATGGATTTAGCCATGTATTATATCTGTAATTTAAAATAGTTTTTGGAGAAACTAATAGGTTCTACTTCTGGTAAAGACCAACTAAATGCCTATTGGACCAACCCTCCTGAAGATAAAAATATAAACTCTGGACAAAATTTGAAAAACAACTCCATCAAGCAACTAAAATGCAACAGAAAGCGAGCAGATTCTGGTGGCTTAATACTTGGTCAAATAAAATGACAGAGGATGTTTCCTTTCTTACAATTTCTGGCTGAGGGCAGGCCCTCGTCTTTGCCATATTGAGCCAACTGATACTCTGATACAAAACTAGAAGGTTTTCAGAATTGAGGAACCACAAGGTAGAGTTTGGGGCAACCACAGCTGCTAGAAAGTGCAGGACAACTCTCAGAAAGGAAAGTTGAAAAGAGAAGGTGCAAATTCTGTGTATAAATTCTTCTGTTGACTACTGAACTTTAGAGGTACAACGTAGACTCCAAGAAGTTCAGCTCAGGATAAAGAATGGATCTGAGATCAAGCTGCCACTCAGGAGTCAGAGTTTGTTGTTGAAGTTCAGCCAATAACATTGCCTGTTAGAACAAAAACATCAACATTCTTCAAGGAAATATAACATTAAACAGAGTTCCCACAATCTAACATTCATGAAACCCAAGTTACAATCTGAAACTATGTGATAGATGCAGTATCAGGAAAATATGACCCATTCTCTTGAGAAAAAACCTTCAGTGAAGACCAAAACTGAAATGACTCATGTCAAATTAGTAAGCAAGGATTTTTAAGCAGCTATTGTAACTATGCTCAATGAAGGAAAACATGCCTAAAATGAATGCCAAGGTTGGGAATTTCAACAGAGAAACAGAAACTATAAATTAAATTCTTTAAACTGAAAAATACAATATCAAAAACATTTTATAAAATAGTAAAGAAACTCAAGCGTAGAGTGTAGGTGATAAAGGAAAGAATCAGTGAACTTGAAGATTGACCCATAGAAATTATCCAATCTGAAGAAAAAAGAAAAAAATGGAAAATAAAAGCCCATAAACTAATACATAACCTCAAGGGTCAGTGAGACAATATCAAAAGATCTAACTTTTGTGTAACTTGAGTTTCAGAAGGAAAGGAGAGGGAGAGTGAAGCAGGGGAAAAGCTTCTTTGAAGAAATAAAGGCTGAAAATATCTCAAATTTACTGAAGGATATACATTTACAGATTCAGGAACTTCAGTAAACCCAAGAAGGATATATACAAAGAAAGCCATTCCTAGGAAAATCATAGTCAAACTGGTTGATCAAAGATAAAGAGAAAAATCTTGAAAACAGGCAAAGAAAATGATGCATTATATAGGGGACTAATGATTCAATAATCTAGAAATGATCTATATGTTGGAATTAGCAGGAAAAAAATGGAGTGCAAAAGACAGTTGAATAATATCTTTAAAGTGTTAAAAGGGAAAAAATTCTTAACCTAGAATTATATATCCAGAGAAATTATCCATCAAGAATAGGGGCTGGTGCACTGGGACGACCTGGAGGGATGGTGTGGGGAGGGAGGAGGGAGGAGGGTTCAGGAGGGGGAGCACATGTATACCTGTGATGGATTCATTTTGATGTTTGGCAAAACTAATACAATTATGTAAAGTTTAAAAATAAAATAAAATTAAAAAAAAAAGACCAAAAAAAAAAAAAAAAAGAATAAAAGTAAAATGAAAATAGTTTTACAGAGAAGAAAACTAAGATTTTGTGTCCAGCAAATTTGTACTACAAGAAATGATAAAAGGAGTTCTTCAGGTTGAGGGAAATGATACCATATAAAAACTGGAATCTTCAGAAAGGAATGAAGAATTTCAGAAATGGTAAATATCTAGTAAATGTGAAAACTATTTCCCTCTTAGTTTCTTAAAAACATATAGCTGTTTAAAGCAAAGACTATATTGTGTTGGATGCAAAATGTATGGACAGCCATTAAAAAGAATACATTTGAATCAGTTCTAATGAGATGGATGAAACTGGAACCTATTATACAGAGTGAAGTAAGCCAGAAAGAAAAACACCAATACAGTATACTAATGCATATATGTGGAATTCAGAAAGATGGTAACAATAACCCTGTGTATGAGACAGCAAAAGAGACACTGATGTATAGATCAGTCTTATGGACTCTGTGGGAGAGGGAGAGGGTGGGGAGATTTGGGAGAATGGCATTGAAACATGTATAATATCATGTATGAAACGAGTCGCCAGTCCAGGTTCGATGCACGATACTGGATGCTTGAGGCTGGTGCACTGGGACGACCCAGAGGGAGGGTATGGGGAGGGAGGAGGGAGGAGGGTTCAGGATGGGGAACACAGGTATACCTGTGGCAGATTCATTTCGATATTTGGCAAAACTAATACAATATTGTAAAGTTTAAAAATAAAATTAAATTAAAAAAAAAGAATGTCTATACGTGTAAAGTTTCTTTGCTGTACAGCAGGGATTAGCACAACATTGAAATTAAACTATATTTCAATTAAAAATATTTTAAATGTATGGAGGTGTAATGTATCTGATAACTAGAGCACACAGATGGGAACTGAAGTAAATTGACTTAAATAGCTACAATGGTTCTATATTTTATGTGAAAAGACAAAAGATTATGTCTAAGTAGACAATGAAAAGTTAAGGAAAACTGGATATCCAAACAGAAAAAAAGTAGACCTCCATCCTTATCTCAAGTCATACTCAAAAATTTATATGAGTAGGTACATATACTTAATGTAACAACTTAATCCATAAATCTTTTAGAAGAAAGCACAGAAGTGTACCGCTATGACCTGGGGGTAGGCAACAGTTTTCTAGATAGGAAACAGAGAGCAATAATCATACAATTTAAAAACTGATCAATGAAACTTCATGAAAATTAAAAACATTTTTTTTACCAAAAGATACTATTAAGAAAATACATATAAGCTGCATGTGTGTGTGCATGTTAAGTCGCTTCAGTCGTGTCTGACTGCAACTCTGTGGACTGTAGCCTGTCAAGCTCCTCTGTCCATGGGGTTCTCCAGGCGAGAATACTGGAGTGGGTTACCATTTCCTTCTCCAGGGGATCTTCCCAACCCAGGGAATGAACCCATGTCTTCTGTGGCTGCTGCATTGCAAATGGATTCTTTACCACTGAGCCGCCAAGGAAGCCCATAAGCCACGTATTAGGAGAAAATATTTACAATGTATCTGATAAAGGACTGATATCTGGGATATATAAAGATGAATAATTGAATAAAACAGGCAAAATATTTGAACAGAATATTCACAAAATAAGATATGTGAATGGCCAATAAACACATGAATATGTAGTCAACATCATTAGTCATTAGGAAATCATTTACTAAAATCACAATGAAAAAATAAATAAAACCACAATACCACTACACATCCACAAGAATGGCTAAAATTAAATAGACTGACAACACCAAAAGTTGTCAAGAATTTGGAGCCACTGGAATTTGCATACATTTTTGGTGGGAGTGTAAATTGGTAGAACCACTTTGGAAAAGTATCTTGCAGAGAAATGAAATCATTAGTCCATACAAAACCTGTATATGAATGGTCATAGCAACTTTATTCATAATACCTCCAAACTGGAAATAACTCATGGGTCCAGTAGTAGGTGAAAAACTGGTATAGTCATACAATGGAATATTACTCAGCATAAAAAGGAATGAATTACTGATACACACAACACATGGATGAAACTTTAAAATATTATGCTGAATGAAGGATCCTAAAACAAAAGAGTATAAACTTCATGACTCTATTTACATAAAGTTCTAGAATAGGCAAAGTTAATCTATGATAAAAATACAAACAAAACGCAGGCAGGGATAAGAGGAGGAATTGAATGCAGAGGGGCATGAGGAACTTTCTGAAGTTTTGGTAACGTTCTATATCATGAAAGAGGTCCAGGTTACATGTATATTAATTTTTCATTTCTCACTGGTGGTTTAATGAAGATATATGCATCTCATTTTTGTGTAACTTTAATATAAAAAAAAATGTACCCTAAACCAATGCTGAACTCTAGTTCATGATAGGTATGCTGAAGTATTTAGGAAGAAGTGTATTGTCATCTGTAACTTATTTGGACATGCATCAAAATAATAAGGATGATAAATGATAGAGGGATAGAGAGATGAAGTGTGTGATAATACAATATAAACTGTAGAATATAGGTGTTTGATATATAGGTGTTCACTGTGAAATTCTTTCAACTTCTTTGCTTTTAAATATTAATAAAATATTAGAGACAAAATAATGGTGGTTATGATTTATCCAGATGTCCCTTATCTCCCCACATCTCTTCCTCTGTCTGATTTCTTAACGCTCACCCATATTTAGGATCTGAATTGCCCTCTCTTATTTTATTCCTGGCTTATGGCTTGTACCCTCACACTTCTCACTCCCCAGTGTTTCCCATAACTCACATCTCCCTCACTAACTCCATTTCAGAATATCCACGGATAAGGGATGTGATCAACTTATCCACTGGACCCTTCCAAGGACACTATCCCATTGGATGGAACCTCCCAGATCAGGCTCCAATAGCGCTCCCTGGCTCCCACTGAAAAGGATTAGCTTGCAGAGATACAAGCTCACAGTGCAGAGGAAATCGCAATGGACACACAAAAGCATCCATCTTGGCCTGTACAGTTGAAGATGTCCTTGTGTGGGGCTTTTGTTTTACCTTATATCTAGATCAAGCATTTGACCTCAGTTTATTTCAGAGACTGTACAGAAATCAGGGTCCAGGTAGTGTCCACAGGGCCCTCCCAGACAAACCATGATACGTTTGTTTAGGAACCAAGATGAAGTTCAGAGGTCTTACAAAGCCAACAGGCTTGATCACTGGTTCTCATCTTTATGTTCCTGAGTGATGGTTGTGAGTCAACTCAAAAGGAAATAAGTCTCCAAAACCTCCAGAACTGGATGCCAGAACACCTAGTCCAGTGGTTCATACCCTTCAGTTCAATTCAGTACAGTCACTCAGTCGTGTCTGACTCTTTGTGACTCCATGGACTGCAGCATGCCAGGCCTCCCTGTCCATCATCAACTCCCAGAGTTTACTCAAATTCATGTCCATTGGGTCAGTGATGCCATCCAACCATCTCATCCTCTGCCATCCCTTTCTCCTCCCACCTTCAATCTTTCCCAGCATCAGGGTCTTTTCAAATGAGTCAGTTCTTTGCATCAGGTGGCCAAAATATTGGAGTTTCAGCTTCAGCATCAGTCCTTCTAATGAATATTCAGGACTGATCTCCTTTAGGATGGACTGATTGGATCTCCATGCAGTCCAAGGGACTCTCAAGAGTTCTCCAACACCACAGTTCAAAAGCATCAATTCTTTGGCACTCAGCTTTCTTAGAGTCCAGCTCTCACATCCATACATGACTATTGGAAAAACCATCTCTTTGACTAGATGGACCTTTGTTGGCAAAGTAATATCTCTGCATTTTAATATGCTGTCTAGGTTCGTCATAGCTTTTCTTCCAAAGAGCAAGCGTCTTTTAATTTCATGGGTGCAGTCAGTCACCATCTGCAGTGATTTTGGAGCACCTCAAAATAAAGTCTGTCACTGTGTCCACTGTTTCCCCATCTATTTGCCATGAAGTGATGGGACCAGATGCCACGATCTTAGTTTTCTGAATGTTGAGTTTTATTTTTTCTTTTTAGGGTGTTACCTTGCAATTTCAACAGAACTTTATTAAAATATTTTTTATTTTATCAAGATACTTATTCCATTTATTTTTTAATGTATAAAAGTTTTACAAAATTATTTTATATTCATAAATAGAAAAATTTTATGTATTCATAAATGCATAAAATTTAAAGAATATTATGTATTCATCAATGCATAAAATACATAAAATTTAATGTATTCATAAATGCATAAAATACATTAAAATTTATGTATTCATAAATGCATAAAATTTAAAGAATATGGACACTGGAAAGGTACAGGTCTCAGTTTGAATACTGTTTCTATTACTTACTAGGGTGAATCACCCAAGTTCACAACTTCAGTTTCTTTATCTGAATGTTGAGTTTTAAGCCAACTTTTTCACTCTCCTCTTTCACTTTCATCAAGAGGCTCTTTAGTTCTTTGCTTTCTGCTGTAAGGGTGCTGTCATCTGCATATCTGAGGTTATTGATATTTCTCCCAGCAATCTTGATTCCAGCTTGTGCTTCATCCAGTCCAGCATTTCTCATGATATACTCTGCATATAAGTTAAATAAGCAGGGTGACAATATACAGCCTTGATGTACTCCTTTCATGATTTGGAACCAGTCTGTTATTCCATGTCCAGTTCTAACTGTTCCTTCTTGACCTGCATAAAGATTTCTCAAGAGGCAGGTAAGGTGGTCTGGTATTCCCATCTCTTTCAGAATTTTCCAGTTTGTTATGATCCACACAGTCAAAGGCTTTGGCATAGTCAATAAAACAGAAGTAGATGATTTTCTGGAACTCTCATTGCTTTTTCAATGATCCAGTGGATGTTGGCAATTTGATCCCTGGTTTCTCTGCCTTTTCTAAATCCAGCTTGAATATCTGGAAGTTCACTGTTCACGTACTGTTGATGCCTGGCTTGGAGAATTTTGAGCATTACTTTGATAGTGTGTGAGATGAGTGCAATTGTGCAGTAGTTTGGAGAAGGCAATGGCACCCCACTCCAGTACTCTTGCCTGGAAAGTCCCATGGACAGAGGAGCCTGGTAGGCTGCAGTCTGGGGTCGCAAAGAATCGGACACGACTGAGCGACTTCATTTTCACTTTTCACTTTCATGCATTGGAGAAGGAAATGGCAACCCACTCCAGGGTTCATGCCTGGAGAAGCCCAGGGACGGGGGAGCCTGGTAGGCTGCCGTCTATGGGGTCGAACAGAGTCAGACAGGACTGAAGTGACTTAGCAGCAGCAGTGCAGTAGTTTGAGCATTCTTTGACATTGCCTTTCTTTGGGATTGGAATGAAAACTGACCTTTTCCAGTCCTGTGGCCACTGCTGAGTTTTCCAAATTTGCTGCCATATTGAGTGCAGCACTTTCACAGCATCATCTTTTAGGATTTGAAATAGTTCAACTGGAATTCTATCACCTCCACTAGCTTTGTTTGTAGTGATGCTTCCTAAGGCCCATTTCACTTTGCATTCTAGGATGTCTGGCTCTAGGTGAGTGATCACACCATTTTGATTATCTGGGTCATGAAGATCTTTTCTGTATAGTTCTTTTGTGTATTCTTGCCATCTCTTCTTAATATCTTCTGCTTCTGTTAGGCTACACATTAAAATTACCTGGGCACTGATGTTTTTAAAGGCTCCCAAAATGATTCTAGTGTGCAGGGCAAACAAGTTGGATTATCCCATTGGGATTAACTGGTATAGCCATACCCATTGTGAAGATATTGAGAAATACTTTCGATGAAGTTGTTAAATGCCCTGAGACCTGAGTGCCCTGGACACCTCATCTCTTCCACCCAGAGCCCCCAGACATTCCCACAATCAGTTATTAAATGGTTAATGCCTGTCCAGCAAGAGTCCTTCAGAACCCTGCTTCAGCATTTAGCCAGATTTCATTCTAAATAGTCAGTGCCCAGTACTGTGCCCATTATTAAATACTTCGAATGCCACTTCTGCAGCCAGTGCTGAGAACCGCTGTCAGTTCAGATAAGCATCTGAATCTTTTATCTGTACCACACTAAATAACTAGTCTGAATACATTGCTACCTCTGTCCATGCATATAACCAGGCTTATGATCTTAAGCAAGTCATTTCCTCACTCTGAATCCCATCTGAAAAATGATAGGGTTTAACTGGGTCATCTTTAAGCTCGTTTCCAACTCTGAATTGTGTGGCACTGTGGTTCTATGAATCACAAATTCAGCAAAGCTAATAGCATCTCCAAGAGAAGTGAAAGTCAAATTGATCTAACCTCCTGCACACTGACCCAAACCAGCCAAAGAGAACCCAGAGTGCATGCTAAATGTATATTGCTCTTCTTAGGAGACATGAATCTTTCTTAAAGCTGCACACCTCCCCCAACCCACCAAGTTATGGCTTGGAACTTGAAGCCTGGAGATGAATTCTCCCCAACTTGGGACAAAGATGCAAATATTATTAGAGCTGATTATGAAGTCATCCAATCTGCTTTTAAAGTATGGTCCCGACACTTCCACTTGCAGCTTCTTGCAGTAGTGCCCTGCACAGAGGGTGACATACTACAAGAAGACATAATCTGTTTTACTTTTTCCATGTTTATTTGCCATCCATTTCATTGAGTGACCCCTTTGTTTGTGGATTATAGCGAAGGGAAGAAGTCAGTTGGTTTTTATTGGTCCCTCCAGAAATTTAAACAGCTTCAAACTGTCCTCCCCCAGTCTATGCCTCTTTTGGCCAAGCGTGCCTTTGATTTTACAATCTCATCACAACCCTCAGTGCCATGGCTTTTCAAGCACAGCTCACGTTATCTGGATCTTTTCACTTTTCACTTGATCTTTCCCAAGGCAATGTTGCCAAGTGGTAACTGGAACCATGTTTACCATAATCTGAAGTGAGATGGTGAGTTGGCCATTATGTAGTTCATACAATCCTTCTGAATGGCCTGAACTATCCAGATCATTTGTCTATACTGAAAAATAAATAGTGTAGTTGCCAAATCATTTCACTTCAAGTAGTGGAGGTATAACTATCATCTTGCTAATATCTCTGAAATGTATATCTATAATAATGATCTATTATCCTGAGTGAGACCAATATCTCTCAAAGTGATAAGCTTTGAGACTGTTATCCTGGGAAAGTTCAATGCAAAACTCAGAGCCCACATCTCCATCTCCATTCCAATTGCTCTAGCCCAATGCACCAAACACTCCCCTTGTACTGATTATTCCCCATATCCCCCAAGCCAGACACCAACAACCAAAGATGAGACTTAACAGTTCAAGGAAACAGATGATCTTTTTACCCAGTCAGACCAGAGAAGACTGCATTGAAAAGGAAGGAAGGCACTAGGCACACTTATCAGCCAAAAGTCTGATTGGCCTGGGCTGCTCCTTAGCCAACATTTGTGAGGAGCTGGCCAGATTGGTCTGTGACCCACTTCCCCTTGCATCATCTTGAGACTCTACCATCTTCCTGAGATGAAAGTCCTCCCACAGTATGCATTTGGAATTTTCACAGTGTGCCCTTTACAAAGACCATGTGTAGCAGAGTCACTTGAAATACTATGTAAAATGCATATCTCTGAGCCCTATCACCACCAATAGATACAAACTAAAATTGTAGAACCATTGATCTTTATTTTGATAAAATTACTTCATTTGCCTGAACGCTTATTTGCTCAATTAGCAAACGGAGCAATTGTTTCCTACTTTACAGAGCTGTTTAGAGAGCATTTTCATTTACACAATCTGTCACTATCTTCATCTTCAGCTCAAAGGATCTAAACTTAGGGGCATCTTTCACTCTAAATTGTTTCCCCACATCAAATTCTCCACATATATTAGTGGTGCCACCATAACCTCCAGGATCCCAGAATCAAACCTCAAAGTCCACAGTGACAAATTAGGAAGAATCCATTGTTTGTTTCTGTTTTGTTGTGGTTGTTGCTGTTTTTTGTGGTTGGTTTTTCTTCCCCCCAGAGGAGGGAGAGAGTGGTAGACCAAAGCTTGCTTTGTTATCATGAATAGATATTATCACAGCACAATCTCCAAGCCCTTATCAGGCATGCACTTTTAGATGGAAATATGAAAGAGTCTGGAGAAATTCTGTTGTGAGAATCAAAACACCTTATAAGATATCAGCTGGGGCAGGGCAAGTCCCCAGAAACTCCTACATGCCTGCTAAGTCTGACTCTGTGCAACCCCATGGACTATAGCCCACCAGGCTCCTCTGTCATTGGATTTTCTAGGCAAGAATACAGGAGTGGGTCACCATGCCCTCCTCCAGGGGGTCTTCCCAATTCAGGGATCAAACCCGTGTCTCATGTCTGCTGCACTGGCAGGTGGATTCTTTACCACTAGTGCCACCTGGGAAGCCCCAAACAACTCCCACTCAGGCTCAATTTCACCCAGATCCATGACATTTCTTTTCCTATTTGGAGTCCCAGAGACCATTGGATATCTAGCTGAAGTTTCTTTGCTGATATCAAAATAAGAAGGCTCCCACCTTCATTGTCTGGCAAGTGCCGTTCACTATTAATAATCAACAGCTTACAAGTATGGAGCAATTCTATGTGCCAGATACTGTCCTGACGCCTTTATAAGGTAACCTTATTCAGACCCAGACAGTGTGGTTGCAGTGTCCATGCTCTTAACCATCACATGTCTGCTAACCACTGGCAGTCTGCAGCGTCTAGACTGTGTGTGAAGCTGAAAGCCATCTGCCCCAAATTATCACCAAAACCTCCTTCTTCTGTCATTTCTGCCCAAATGATGAGGACATGCTACTAGGGATTTGGTAAAGCCCTTAAAAAGTCTACTGTGGCTACATACATATGTAGTAAAAGAATAAAGAAATTCATGGAAAGATAATCACCAGATTTAGGATAGAAGTAACCTCTGGAGGAAGAGAAGGGGGTGTGATTGGAAAAAGGTGCACTGGGAGCTCCAACTATGTTGATAATATTTAATTTCTTAAGCTGGTTGGTGGTTAAACAAGAAAGTACATTCAGCTTTTTTACATCTTAAATATTTCACAATACATATTTTAAAGGGACTCCTACGGGGACTTTCCTGGCTGTTTAGTGGTTAAGATTCTGTGCTTCCACTGTAAGGGACATGGGTTTGATTCCTGGTCAGGGAACTAAGATCCCACATGCTGAATGGTATGGCCAATAAATAAATAAATAAATATTTGTTGAATTTTTTTTTTTTTATAATAGTACTCCTAGGGATTGTGCTATCTTAAAAAGAGGAGAGAGATCAGCCTGCAGCACTGTGCTTACTGTACTAAGGTCTGAAGAATCTAGAAGTGGGAGTGTATCATTCTTGCTCACAAGGGAGAATTCTTCAATTTATAGTCTTTATTTCCTCTTGGCTATTCTAAATCCCTTTCAAGGTCTGGCAGTGAGCAGTACCATAATATTATGTACACACATATCCCCAAATTCTGGAACTTCATATTTCTAAACAGTATGGACCTAACAGAAGCAGAAGATATTAAGAAGAGGTGGCAAGAATACACAGAAGAGTTATATTAAGGACATCTTCATGACCCGGATAACCATGATGGTGTGATCACTCATCTTGACCCAGCCATCCTGGAGTGTGAAGTCAAGTGGGCCTTAGGAAGCATCACTACAAACAAAGTTAGTGATGGTGATGGAACTCCAGCTGAGTTATTTCAAATCCTAAAAGATGATGCTGTTAAAGTGTTGCACTCAATATGCCAGCAAATTTGGAAAACTCAGCAGTGGCAACAGGACTGGAAAAGGTCAGTTCTCATTCTAATCCCAAAGAAGGGCAATGCCAAAGAATGCTCAAACTACCACACAATTGCACTCATCTCACATGCTAGCAAAGTAATGCTCAAAATTCTCCAAGCCAGGCTTCAACAGTACATGAACTGAGAACTTTCAGACATTCAAGGTGGATTTAGAAAAGGCAGACGAACCAGAGATCAAATGCCAACATCTGTTGGATCATAGAAAAATCAAGAGAATTCCAGAAATATACCTACTTTTACTTCATTGACTACGCTAAAGCCTTTGTATAGATCGTGACAAACTGTGGAAAATTCTGAAAGAGATGGGAATACCAGACCACCTTACCTGCCTCCTGAGAAATCTGTATGCAGGTCAAGAAGCAACAGTTAGAACTAGACATGGAACAACTGACTGGTTCCAAACTGGGGAAGGAGTATGTCAAGGCTGTATATTGTCACCCTGCATATGCAGAGTACATCATGAGAAATACCAGGCTGGCTGAAGCACAAGCTGGAATCAAGATTGCTGGGAGAAATATCAGTAACTTCCAATATACAGATGACATCACCCTTATGGTAGAAAGTGAAGAGGAACTGAAGAGCCTCTTGATGAAGGTGAAAGAGGCGAGTGAAAAAGCTGGCTTAAAACTCAACATTCAAAAAACTAAGATCATGGCACCTGGTCCCATCACTTCATGGCAGATAGATAGGCAAACAATGGAAACAGTGAAAGAGTTTATTTCTTTGGGCTCCCAAATCACTGAGGACGGTGACTGCAGCCAAGAAATTAAAAGATACTTGCTCCTTGGAAGAAAAGCTATGACAAACCTAGACAGCATATTAAAAATCAAAGACATTACTTTGTCGACAAAGGTCTATATATTCAAAGCTATGGTTTTTCCAGTAGTCATGTATGGATGTGAGAGTTGGACCTTAAAGAAATCTGAGTGCCAAAGAATTGATGCTTTTGAACTATAGTGTTGGAGAAGACTCTTGAGAGTGCCTTGGACTGCAAGGAGATAAAACCAGTCAACTAAAGGAAATCAACCCTGAATAATCATTGGAAGGACTGATGCTGAAACCAAAGCTCCAATCCTTTGGTCACCTGATGAGAAAAGTTGACTCCTTGGAAAAGACCCTGATGCTGGGAAAGATTGAAGGCCAGAGGAGAAGGGGATAGCAGAGGATGAGATTGTTGGATGGCATCACTGACTCAATGGATATGAATTTGAGCAAGCTCTGGAAGACAGTGAAGGACAGGGAAGCCTAGCATGGTGCAGTCCATGGAGCTGCAAATAGTCAGATATGACTGAGTGACTGAACAGCATACTTCTAAACCTATGAGGAATTGGGGCCTGTATATATTGGGAGGTAGGAGAACAAGGTAGGGAACCAGACAGAAAGTAAGGAGGGAAGAAAGACTGAAAGACTTGAATAAGCTCCAAAGATGAAGGGGAATAAAAAGAATGAAAGGAAATAAGAGCAGAAAATAAGGAGAATGATAAAGCTTAGAAACATACACAAACATAAATGGACAGAGAGACAAGGGAGAGAAAAACAAGAAATTATATAAGGAAAAGGAAAGAAGGGAGGCTGAAAAGAAGTGAAGAAGATGCAAATAAGAACAGAAAGATAATATGTAAAAAACAAAACAAAACAAAACTAATTGAGGACCTACTGTGTCCATCTAGTCAAGGCTATGGTTTTTCCTGTGGTCATGTATCGATGTGAGAGTTGGACTGTGAAGAAATCTGAGCGCTGAAGAATTGATGCTTTTGAACTGTGGTGTTGGAGAAGACTCTTGAGAGTCCCTTGGACTGCAAGGCGATCCAACCAGTCCATTCTAAAGGAGATCGGTCCTGGGTGTTCTTTGGAAGGAATGATGCTGAAGCTGAAACTCCAGTACTTTGGCCACCTCATGTAAAGGGTTGACTCATTGGAAAAGACTCTGATGCTGGGAGGGATTGAGGGTATGAGGAGAAGGGGACGACAGAGGATGAGATGGCTGGATGGCATCACTGACTTGATGGATGTGAGTCTGAGTGAACTCCGGGAGTTGGTGATAGACAGGGAGGCCTGGTGTGCTGTGATTCATGGGGTCGCAAAGAGTCGGACACGACTGAGCGGCTGAACTGAACTGAACTGGACTGTGTTCCAGACACTGTGCTGAGTTCTTAATAAGCATTTTCTCATGTGACAACCCTCTTCCCCCACCAATAAACCCAAGAGATAGGCATTAATAGGCCCAAATTCTACAGACGAGAAAAGTGAGCTTCAGAGAAACTGAGAGACTTGTCCTAGGTCATACAGCTTGATAAAATGCAGTTTTGACCCCAGATCTGCGTAACCTTAAAGGTTGAGAGATTAACCAGTTGGCTTACTACCTCCCAACAGAAGCCATGAGAAGGAAGAAGAAGAGATGCTGGGGATAGGACCTGAAATCCTCATATGTACAGGGGATCATCAGGGAACAGATGCTCAGGAGGCGGTTGGCTGGGCCTGTGGGCCCTGAAGAGTGTTTGCCTTGTTAAAGGCAGCTGGACTCAGCTCCAGCTGATGGCCACCTTGTAGTAATGTGGGCCAGGTTTACCACATTTTCTGTTTTTCAAGTAAAGTTCAAAATCCAGATTATTTTTAAAAAAGAAAATCTCATGATTGTTTAATGTTAGCAAAAAAAAAAAAAAAATACTAGGAAAAATAAACAACCCTGTGGGCCAAGTAAAGCCCAATTATGGGCTGAATTTGGCTCACCAGTCACCAGTTTGCAACCTTTGGATGAAGAATGGCAGATAAAAAGAAATGAAGAAGAGAGAAATAAAGAATCAGAGAACAAGAAAGAGAGGAAAGGAGACATTAAAAAATAAAAGACGTAGGGACTTCCTTGGCAGTGGTTAGGATTGAGGCACTTTCACTGCTGAAGGCCCGAGTTCAATCCCTAGTGGGGGGAACTAAGAACCTGAAACCTGGCTACCCCCCCCTCCCCCGCAAAAAAAAAAGTCAGAAAAGAGTGAAGGATCAAATAAAGGGCAATACAAGAGGGAAGGGTGAGGGGTTGTGAGAAGTCCAAGAGGTAGATGGGAAGGAGAAAGCTAGTGGAGAAAGAAGCAAAGAGCTCAGAAGAGAGAAGTAAGAGGAAGAACAGGGATGAGAAGAGAAGAAAGGCACATCGAAGAGGGTAGCCCTCACCCAGCAATTCTGGGAGGACCCAGTTGGTGCAGGGAGAGGTGGGGGTGGGAGACAGGAGACAACCCTGTCTTGGGATTACTCTCTCCCATTGAAAGGTGGAGCTGGACACAAGATGGCAGCAGCTGCAGCATCAGTTACACGTCAGGATGAGGCTTCTCAGGGCTGTCTCTGGGGCTGGAGAGCAGGCTGAGTGGCACCCTCTGCTTGTTGGCACTGCCCAGCCCATCAGAGAGCTTCTGAGGCTGAGGCCGGCTTAGAGCTGCAAGGAATAGGCCAGCCTCAGTCTGCACATGCCCTTTCCTGGCATAAGCGGGGAGCTTGTGCAGTAGAGCAGTAGCCATGGTAACCCTGTATGCGGTTACCCTGTTTGGATTCACAGAAGGGAGAGAATTTTGTCCTGAATTTTGCATCAGGACAGCCACATTCAGAAAAGATGGATCCAGTCTGTCCCAGCTCCTGGGCCCCCTCCCTCTGGAAATCCCAGGCAAACATGGAGAGAGGAATATTGGACAGAAGAAATTCTACAGTCTCTAAGCCTTCCCCTTCCTACACCTCACATTACTCCACCAGGGGGCTTTATTGACTCCAACATTACTAGACCTCAAAGGTAATTCTTGCATCAAACTCCAACATTTATCTTAATGCCCTCAGTTCAGTTCAGTTCAGTCACTCAGTCGTGTCCGACTCTTTGTGACCCCATGAATCTCAGCATGCCAGGCCTCCCTGTCCATCACCATCTCCTGTAGTTCACTCAGACTCAAGTCCATCGAGTCAGTGATGACATCCAGCCATCTCATCCTCTGTCATCCCCTCTTCCTCCTGCCCCCAATCCCTCCCAGCATCAGAGTCTTTTCCAATGAGTCAACTCTTCGCATGAGGTGGCCAAAGTACTGGAGTTTCAGCTTTAGCATCATTCCTTCCATAGAACACCCAGGGCTGATCTCCTTTAGAATGGACTGGTTGGATCTCCTTGCAGTCCAAGGGACTCTCAAGAGTCTTCTCCAACACCACAGTTGAAAACCATCAATTCTTCAGCACTCAGCTTTCTTCACAGTCCAACTCTCACATCCATACATGACCACTGGAAAAACCATAGCCTTGACTAGACGGACCTTTGTTGGCAAAGTAATGTCTCTTCTTTTCAATGTGCTATCTAGGTTGCTCATAACTTTTCTTCCAAGGAGTAAGCGTCTTTTAATTTCATGGCTGCAATCACCATCTGCAGTGATTTTGGAGCCCAAAAAATAAAGTCTGACACTGTTTCCACTGTTTCCCCATCTATTTCCCATGAAGTGATGGGACCAGATGCCACGATCTTCGTTTTCTGAATGTTGAGCTTTAAGCCAACTTTTTCACTCTCCACTTTCACCTTCATCAAGAGGCTTTTTAGTTCCTCTTCACTTTCTGCCATAAGGGTGGTGTCATCTGCATATATGAGGTTATTGATATTTCTCCCGGCAATCTTGATTCCAGCTTGTGCTTCATCCAGCCCAGCGTTTCTCATGATGTACTCTGCATATTAGCTAAATAAGCAGGGTGACAATATACAGCCTTGACATACTCCTTTTCCTATTTGGAACCAGTCTGTTGTTCCATGTCCAGTTCTAACTGTTGCTTCCTGACCTGCATATAGGTTTCTCAGGAGGCAGGTCAGGTGGTGTGGTATTCCCATCTCTTTCAGAATTTTCCACAGTTTATTGTGATCCACACAGTCAAAAGCTTTGGCATAGTTAATAAAGCAGAAATAGATGTTTTTCTGGAACTCTCTTGCTTTTTTGACGATCCCACGGATGTTGGCACTTTGATCTCTGGTTCCTCTGCCTTTTCTAAAACCAGCTTGAACATCTGGAAGTTCATGGTTCACGTATTGCTGAAGCCTGGCTTGGAGAATTTTGAGCATTACTTTACTAGCGTGTGAGATGAGTGCAATTGTGAGGTAATTTGAGCATTCTTAATGCCCTACACCTCCCCAAATGATAGGTTTTAGTATCAGCTGGGGCCTCTCAGCAAGCCAAACTCACAATGGCAATTTCCAGATATTAAGATTCTTCATACATGTATATGTGCTCAGTCTCTCAGTCTTGTCCGACTCTTTGTGACCCCATAGACTGTAGCCCATTGGGCTCCTCTGCCCATGGAGTTTTCCAGGTAAGATTTCTGGGCTGGGTTGCCATTTTATACTCCAGGGGATCTTCCCAACCCAGGAATCAAACCCACGTCTCCTGTGTCTCCTGCATTGTCAGGCGGATTCTTAACCACAAGCACCATCTGGGAAGCCTCCTCTTCATGCATAACTTATTCTAAATACCAAACCTATAGCTCAAATTGGGCTATATTTTCAATGTTTACATAGCACATGATTACACTTTAAAAAATATATACACATCCATTTGTTTCTATCTGCTCACTAAGAGTTAATAATTACTGTATCTTGTGACTGATGCAAAAGTTTGGAATCTTTGCTAAATAATGTCATGGGATATTTAATATAACAGTGACTATTATGCCAATTAGGGGTTTGGCTGATGACCATGAATAACTCATAAGCTATAACACAGTTCTAATTTAAATGTTCCATGGCAGATGGCAATGTTCTACAATAGTATTTTGCTAATCACATCTTAATTGCCAGATTTATTTTAAAAATTAATTCACAGTGCAGTACAGGTAGTGGACCAGGTGATGAGACAAAAGTTTAAAGATTTAAGCTGCAGTCCATGGGGTCACAAAGAGTCAGACACGCCTTAGCAACTGAACAACAAATATGATGAATATCTTCCTTTTGTCACATGACTGAACACCGTATATTGAGAAATTCACTCAGGGATAACTTCAAAAATCTAAAGTTGAAGACGTTTGTGAATTCATTGCCCAGGTTAAATGCCCTCCTTCCTTGTTCCCCATCTCCATCCTTTTGAGGGGGTTAACTACTTTTTAACACATTATTGTCCAGGAAATTTTTGCAGAAACTAATGCCTGTAGTGTTAATACATCTCAGGTCAATAATGTGTTAATAGTGGACTCTTGGAAGTAAAAGACTTCAAACATCTTGATTGGGGGCATTTTAGACGTTAGAATGGAGTTATGGGTTTTGGAGATTTAATGCCCTTCAAATGACATCACAACATGACTCACTGTTCTTACCTCCTGTCCAAATCTTAATTAAGGTGGCAGCATGATGGGGGGCTGACCCTTTTACTGATCTCTTTTTTAAAAAAATTATGAAATAATAGTAGTTTTTAAAATGAACTAGATACAGAGAACATAGGTGGTTGCCAGAAGCAAGAAGTGAGGGGTGGGCAAAATGGGTAAAGATGATTAAAAAGAACAAACTCCCAATAAATAAGTCCTGAGGATGTAATGTACAGTATGGTGGCTGTATTGCATACTGTATTGCATACTTGAAAGTTGCTAAGAGAGTAGATTTTAAAAGTTCTCATCACAAGAAAACAATTTTTGTGACTATGTATGACAATGGATGTTAACTAGACAGTGTGATCATTTTGCAATATATGCAAATATCAAATCATTATATTGCACATCTGAAACTAATATAATGTTATATGTCAATTATATACCTCAATTTAAAAATAAATACAGAATGGAAAAAATTACAAACTATGTCAAACATGCTGTTACAAATGACCAACCAATTTAGCAACTTAAAACAACCATGACTGTATGCTCATGGAATCAACAGGTCAGGAATTTAGAAAGGGCACAATGGGGAAAGCTTTCTGTGCTTCACATGTAGAAAACTTGAAGGCCGAGAGTGACTTGATGGCCAGGGGCTGGAATCATCTACAATCCTATTCACTCACATGCCTGGTGCCTGGGCCGGGAGGACTCAAAGATTAGAAGTGCCAACCAAAGGGCTTACCTGTGTCCTGTCCACATGACTGGCTACCACACTGTACAGTGACTTCAAGGTAGTCAAACTTCTTACATGGTGACTCAAGGCTCCGAGAGTAAGTGTTCCAGCAAGCAAAGTGGAAATGAAAGGACCTTTTCTGATCTAGCCTCAGGACTCACATTTCTGATCTAGCCTCAGGACCCATGTAGAGTCACCCCCACAACAACCTGTGGGGTACAAAGAGTTTGCAAGAATCCAAGAGTCCTAAAAAAATCTGTATAGAATCACAAAAGACCTCAAATAGCCAAAGTGACCTTGAGAAAGAAGAACAGACTTGGAGGCATCACACATCTTGTCTTCAAACTATATTACAAAGCCACAGTAATCAAAAGAGTATGGTTCTGGCACAAAAAGAGACACATAGACCAATGGAACAGAATGAAGAGCCAAGAAATAAAATCAGACATATATGGTCAATTAATCTCTAAAGCTGAAGCTCCAACACTTTGGGAAGTGCTGACTCATTGGAAAAGACCATGATGATGGGAAAGACTGAGGGCAGGAGAGAAGGGGTAACAGAGAAGGGGTAATTGAGTCACCGACCCAATAGACATGAGTTTGAGCAAACTCCAGGAGATAGTGAAGGACAGAAAAGCTTGGTGTGCTGCAGTCCACAGGGTCACAAAGAGTCGGACATGACTTAGCAACTGAACAACAACAATGGCAAAATCTTTGACAAGGTGCCCAATAACACATAATGGGGAAAGAGTAGTCTCTGAATAAATGGTATTGGGAAAACTGTATATCCACATGCAACATAATGAAACTGGGCTTCTATTTTACATCACTCATGAAAATTAACTTGAAATGGGTTAAAGACTTGCATGCAAGACCTGAAACTATAAAACTTCCAGAAGAAAATACAAGGGAAAAGCTCCTTGATTGATCTTGACAATCATTTTTTGGATATGACAGCAAAGCAGAGGCAATAAAAGCAAAAACAGACAAGTGAGACTACATCAAAATAATAAGGCTCTACACAGCAGAAGGAAACAATCAACAGAGTGAAGAAGAAATCTATGGGAGAAAATATTTCCAAACCATGTATCTGATAGGAGGATATAAGGAACTTACAACAAAATAGCAAAATCATCATCATCATCAAGTAACTAAATGGGCAGAGAACCCAAAGAGATTTTCTCAAAGAAGACATACAAATGGCCTATGGGCACACAAAAAAGTGCTCAACACCACTAATCATCAGACAAATGCAAATCAATCACCTAATACCTCACACTTTACACTGAGAAAAAACAGAGTTGGCGAGGATGTGGAGAAAAGGGAACCCGAACCCCTCCGCCCATACACTGATGGTGGGGTATAAATTGGTGCAGCCTCTATGGAAAACAGTATGGAGCTTCCTGAGAATGTTAAAAATAGAATTACCATATGATCCAGCAATCCTGGATCATTTCCTTCAGATAAATACCACTTCTGGGTATTTATCTGAAGGAAAAGAAATCAGTATCTTAAATCAATGATACTCCAATAAACATTTAAAAAAGAAAAAGAAGAGATCTTGAAGAGATAACTGTACTCCCACATTTCTTGCAGTCTTATTCTTGATAGCTAAAATAGGGAAACAACCTATCAACAGATGAATGGATAAAGAAACAACCCACTCCAGTACTCTTGCCTGGAGAAGCCCATGGACAGAAGAGCCTGGTGGGCTATAGTCCATGGGGTGCAAAGAGTCGGACATGACTGAGTGACTCACACACACACAGAGACACACATGATTCAGCCATAAAAAATAAAATTCTGCTATTTACATGGATGAAACTAGAGAACATTATGCTAAAGTAAAATAAGCCAAACAGAGAAGGACAAATACAATTGCTGAGAGAATAGATCTTAAACATTCTCACCACACACACAGAAATATTCACAGGTAAATATGTGAGGTGATAGATGTTTTAATTAACCTGATTGTGGTGGTCATTTCACAATGTGTACATACATCAAATCATCATATCCTACACTTTAAACGTATCAGATCAGATCAGTCGCTCAGTCGTGTCCAACTCTTTGAGACCCCATGAATCGCAGCACGCCAGGCCTCCCTGTCCGTCACCAACTCCCGGAGTTCACCCAGACTCACATCCATCGAGTCAGTGATGCCATCCAGCCATCTCATCCTCTGCTGTCCCCTTCTCCTCTTGCCCCCAATCCCTCCCAGCATCAGAGTCTTTTCCAATGAGTCAACTCTTCTCATGAGGTGGCCAAAGTACTGGAGTTTCAGCTTTAGCATCATTCCTTCCAAAGAAATCCCAGGGCTGATCTCCTTCAGATGGACTGGTTGGATCTCCTTGCAGTCCAAGGGACTCTCAAGAGTCTTCTCCAACACCACAGTTCAAAAGCATCGATTCTTCGGCACTCAGCCTTCTTCACAGTCCAACTCTCACATCCATACATGACCACTGGAAAAACCATAGCCTTGACTAGACAGACCTTTATTGGCAAAGTAACATCTCCGCTTTTGAATATGCTATCTAGGTTGGTCATTACTTTCCTTCCAAGGAGTAAGCATCTTTTAATTTCATGGCTAGTACAATGTTATTTGTCAATTATAACCCAACAAAGCTGGGGGAAATAACCAAATGGCACAAACTTAAAATATCAACAACAACAAAAAATGCGATAAGAGGGGACAGAGTCACCCCCCATCTATAGGAAAAGTGCCAAGGATTTACATATTCTAAAACTACCACACAAGTTAAGATATAGAGAATAATATAAAAATAAAACATTAAAGTACCCATAACCCAGAATTTATGCATTAACATTCTTGCAAGTGTTCTTTCAAATGATTTTTTTAAACAAACAAAATGCCACTTTTAAAGAAACAATCCTTGGGACTTCCCTGGCAGCCCAGTGGTTAAGACTTCACTTTTCAGTGCTGGAGGTGAGTGTGGGTTTGATTCCTGGTTGGGGAGCTAAGATCCCACATGTCTCACAGCCAAAAAATCAAAACACAAGACAGAAGCAACATTGCAACAAATTCAAAAAAGACTTTTAAAACATGGTCCATATAAAAACAAAATCTTTAAAGAAAAGACTCCAGCCTATTGAGTTTACTATTCCTGTACCTGAAGACTGCTAATTGGATAGTCCATGGAATTCTCCAGGCCAGAATACTGGAATAGGTAGTCTTTCTCTTCTCCAGGGGATCTCCCCAACCCAGGAATCGAACCCATGTCTCCAGCATTGTAAGTGGATTATTTACCAGCTGAGCCACCAGGGAAACCCAATATAGAATTTTACTTTACAATAATAATAATAGGGAGCATTTGGGGAGCTCCTGCTAGGTGCTAGCCATCATACTTTTATGTGGATTTCTCTCAACAACCTTATTAAGCAGGTATCACAATCATCCCCAATTGATAGACAAAGACCCCAAGACTTAGAGAGGTAGGTTGACCAACCACACAAAGTTAAGAGTTCTAGTCAATTCTACAAATATTTGTTGAGTATAGGTGGCGCAGTGGTAAAGAACCCACCTGCCACCTGCAGGAGACGTGGGCTTGATCCCTGGGTCGGGAAGATCCCCTGGAGAAGGAAATGGAAATCCACTCCAGTACTCTTGCCTGGGAAATCCCATGGACAGGGAAGTCTGGTGGGCTACAGTCCATGGGGTTGCAAAGAGTCAGACATGACTGAGCAACTGAGCACATCTACTATATACCAAGCCAGACATGGCCCCTTGCCTTATACATATAACTTATAATCTAGTGCAAGTCAGGTCATAACAATAACAGAGAGTATAGAAAGGACTGTGAAAGAAATATATATAGCTAATGTCTTAAAGAAGTCAGGAAAACAGAGAACACAGTCAATATTTGAACCCAGGCAGCCTAATTCTAGAATCTACATGCTCTTGTACTATACGGATTCATATTTTTCTTTGAATCCTGGGTTCATTTTATGTTTTATTTTTATTTTATTATTTTTAAATCTGTTGGCCACACCACACAACACGTGGGATCTAGTTTCCTGACCAGGGATTCAACCTGCATCCCCTACATTGGAAGGCAGAGTCTTAACCACTGGACTGCTAGGGAAGTCCCCAAATTCGTATTTTTGAGTTTGGTTTGGGATTGAAACCTAATAAAACTAGGTCTGTGGCACATGGTATCTTTTCCTCTGACCACTGTCCTGTATGGCCTCCCCTTTGCCTTCATTTAAATTCTTCTTTCCAGCATTCATTGCTTCATGCTTATTTATTTTGCTTCTTGCCTTGGATTATTCTGGTAGAACTCTCTTGGCAGTAGGCAATCTTGTCACAGAGAGGTTCTATAAAGCAGACATGTTCAGACTATCTTTAATAAAATAAAGTGGCCTCCCCCGCCACAATGAACAATGTTGAGCATATATTGAAACCTCAAATGTCCCCAAATCCGAATTCATCCATCCTGTGTCATAAAGGCATAAGGTTGCTCTTATCACTCTGTAAAATAATAGTTGAATGATTTTCTTGGAAACTCTAAAAGCTGGGAGGGGAAATTAAGTGGTTTGGGCCCTTTGGGGATATAATTAGATCTTCCAGGACTATTTGACTAGGTTATGCTGCCCGCGGCCATGGGAGGAAAAAAAAGGTTGATATTTTCACCCACGTTGAACTCAAGCATGTAACGCACATGTTTGTGAGATTCCCCATTATATGCCAGGCTGGGGCTGCACTTTTATTACAATCAGGTTGTGCCTTTCTCTGGCAATTTAATTTTATGTCATCGAAATGGTAGGTCTTAATGAAAACATCAGACTTTTTTTTACGTTTAGAAATAATGACACAGGAAATGAGTTGGGTGCCCCTATGTGGCAAAACAAATAAATTAGAACAAAATCCAGCTATGAAATTCTTTCTTTCCTGGTCTCAGTTCTGCACCTGCTCAGTGCCTGGTTTCCTGGGGCTTAATGAGAAAGAAAGGCCGAGGTCCTGACTTCTCTTTTTGGAATGACAAGGCTTATTTGATTTTGTTAACAGTTTTTTTTTTAAATTGAGATATAATTCACATATCAAAACATGGACCCCTTTTGAAGTATACAATTTAGTGGTTTTGAGTATATTCACAGAGATGTGATAACATCACCACTATCTAATTACAGACCACTTTCACCACCCAGGAAGCAAGCCCCATACCCACCAGCAGTCACACTCCAATCTCACCTATGACCCACCCCTGGTGGCATATTTTCTGTTTCTGTAGATTGGCCCCTTATGGATATTTCATATAATGAAACCAGATCTCTTTTGCATCTTTACCTTTCTCTCTCTCTGACTCCCTGCAAATTCAGGCTCCTGGATTGCTATGATGGTCTCTAGGGCGGGGCTGAACCTGTCTGAAACAGGTTTGCTTTTCTTGTTTTCTCTGCTGAGTTAGCCCATCTGCCTTTTCTTATTCTCTCCTCCCTTCATTTAAACCTGCTTTATTTTTTATATTTTTGGCCCACGGCTTACAGGATCTTAGTTCCCCAACGAAGGGATTGAATGTGAGACCTCACCACTGAAAGCGTGGACTCCTAACCACTGGGCCACAAGAGAATACCCCAAACCTACTCTCATTTAATCCAGTATTGATTGGACACCAGGTTCTAATATATAAAACTGAGTACTTAAGAGGAGTCAAGAAAAACTGTCCTAATAGCTTTACTTGCATTAACTCTTTTGATTCAACAACCAAATGAAATCAATATTATTATTGTCATTCTCATTAGTCCCATTTTATGGATGGTTCAACTGGGGTGTGGAAAGAATCAGGGCCTTACAGGCAGTGAGTCAGTGCCAGAGCTGGGATGTGCACAGCAGGAGGGGGCAGGAGGTGGGGTGATCAAAAAAAGACCTGGCTCCTGACCTCACAGAGTTGGGAGAGGAAATACATCTCACACACACACACACACACACACACACACACAACATGCACGAGCACAGGCACAATATTGAAGCAATAGTATAAGATGGTGGTTTTCAAGTGTTAGTGTGCCTCAGAATCACCTGGAGGCTTTTGGAAACAGAAGTGGCCAGGCACGCTCTCTGGAGTTCCTGCCTCAGGTTTGATGCCGCTGGGCCGGGGCCCTCCCCGGAGGATCGCTGTCTGGGAGCAGAGCTGTCAGAGTTAGCATCTGGAAATGCAGCCGCTCCAAGTACGAGCAGGCACACTTAGAAAAAGCAGGAACTCTGACTGGATGTTTGTGTGGCACCATGAGTCACCTGAACATGCTGGGAAAGGGAAGAAAGACCTCAGCTCAGGCAGATTAGACCCCTCCCCTCTTACAAGTCTCCTGTGTGTCCCGGCCTCCTGCTCCTCACATGTCAAGTTTAAGCTGCACCCGAGGTCCCTCACAATATGGCTCCCACTGGCCTCCCCAGCATCACAGTCCTGAGCACTTCTCAGTCCCTTTACCGTCTAACAATCCCAAGTGGCTCTGGGTTAGCAGCCTTCCGTGGCGGTTCATGTCCTGCTGTTGTTTCCTTGGGCTGAAATATCCTCGCTCATATCTCCCTCTCACTCAGGGCCTCTTGGCTCTACCAGGCCCTGGCATGAACTAACCAATGACCTTGAGCAAGTTGGTTACCTTCTCCGTACCTCAGTGTCCTCATCTGTGAATGGGGATGATAATAGGGCTATTGTAAAGATTAAATAAGGTAATGCTTATAAAACATTCAGTACAGAGCCTCAGGCAGTTCATCTCAGTCACTCAGTTGTGTCTGACTCTTTGCCACCCCATGGATTGCAGCAGGACAGGCCTCCATGTCCATCACCAACTCCTGGAGCTTACTCAAATCCATGTCCATTGATTTGGTGATGCCATCCAACCATCTCATCATCTGTTGTCACCTTCTCCTCCTGCCTTCAATCTTTCCCAGCATCAGGGTCTTTTCCAATGAGTCAGCTCTTTGCATCAGGTGGCAAAAGTATTGGAGTTTCAGCTTCAACGTCAGTCCTTCCAATGAATATTCAGGACTGATCTCCTTTAGGATGGACTGGTTGGATCTCCTTGCAGTCCACGGGACTCTCAACTCTTCTCCAACACCACAGTTCGAAAGCATCAATTCTTCGGTGCTCAGCTTTCTTTAGAATCCAACTCTCACATCCATATGTGACTACTGGAAAAACCATAGCCTTGACTAGATGGACCTTTGTTGGCAAAGTAATGTCTCTGCTTTTTAATACTCTATCTAGGTTGGTCATAACTTTCCTTCCAAGGAGTAAGCATCTTTTAATTTCATGGCTGCAGTCACCATTTGCAGTGATTTTGGAGCCCCCCAAAAGAGTCTGTCACTGCTTCCACTGTTTCCCCATCTATTTGCCATGAAGTGATGGACCAGATGCCATGACCTTAGTTTTCTGAATGTTGAACTAAATGAAAGCAAAAAAAAACACCCAGTTGTGGATGTGACTGGCGATGGAAGCAAAGATTGATGCCATAAAGAGCAATATTGCATAGACCTGGAATGTTAGGTCCATGAATCGAGGCAAATTGGAAGTGGTCAAAGAGGAGATGGCAAGAGTGAACACCGATATTTTAGGAATCAGCAAACCAAAATGGACTGGAATGGGTGAATTTAACTCAGATGACCATTATATGTACTACTGTGGGCAAGAATCCCTTAGAAGAAATGGAATAGCCATCATAGTCAACAAGAGAGTCCGAAATGCAGTACTTGGGTGCAATCTCCAAAACGACAGAATGATCTCTTTTTCCAAGGCAAGCCATCCAGTATCACAGTAATCCAAGTCTATGCCCTGACCAGTAATGCTGAACAAGCTGAAGTTGAATGGTTCTATGAAGACCTAAAGACCTTCTAGAACTAACACCTCCCAAACATGTGCTTTTCATTATCGGGGTCTGGAATGCAAAAGTAGGAAGTCAAGAAACACCTTGAGTAACAGGCAAATTTGGCCTTGGAGTACAGAATGAAGCAGGGCAAAGGCTAATAGAGTTTTGCCAAGAGAACACACTGGTCATAGCAAACACCCTCTAGAGAAGACTCTACACATGGTCATCACCAGATGGTCAATACCAAAATCAGATTAATTATATTCTTTGCAGCCAAAGGTGGTGAAGCTCTATACAGTCAGCAAAAACAAGACCAGGAGCTGACTGTGGATCAGATAATGAACTCCTATTGCCAAATTCAGACTTAAATTGAAGAAACTAGGGAAAACCACTAGACCATTCAGTTCAGCTCAGTTCAGTAGAGTCACTCAATCATGTCCGACTCTTTGCGACCCCATGAATCGCAGCATGCCAGGCCTCGCTGTCCATCACCATCTCCCGGAGTTCACTCAAACTCAAGTCCATCGAGTCGGTGATGCCATCCAGCCATCTCATCCTCTGTCATCCCCTTCTCCTCCTACCCCCAATCCCTCCCAGCATCAGAGTCTTTTCCAATGAGTCAACTCTTTGCATGAGGTGGCCAAAGTACTGGAGTTTCAGCTTCAGCATCATTCCTTCCAGAGAAATCCCAGGGCTGATCTCCTTCAGAATGGACTGGTTGGATCTCCTTGCAGTCCAAGGGACTCTCAAGAGTCTTCTCCAACACCACAGTTCAAAAGCATCAATTCTTCGGCGCTCAGCTTTCTTCATAGTCCAACTCTCACATCCATACATGACCACTGGAAAAACCATAGCCTTGACTAGACGGACCTTTGTTGGCAAAGTAATGTCTCTGCTTTTGAATATGCTATCTAGGTTGCTCATAACTTTCCTTCCAAGGAGTAAGCGTCTTTTAATTTCATGGCTGCAATCACCATCTGCAGTGATTTTGGAGCCCCCCAAAATAAAGTCTGACACTGTTTCCACTGTTTCCCCATCTATTTCCCATGAAGTGATGGGACCAGATGCCATGGTCTTCGGTTTCTGAATGTTGAGCTTTAAGCCAACTTTTTCACTCTCCTCTTTCACTTTCATCAAGAGGCTTTTTAGTTCCTCTTCACTTTCTGCCATAAGGGTGGTGTCATCTGCATATATGAGGTTATTGATATTTCTCCTGGCAATCTTGATTCCAGCTTGTGCTTCATCCAGCCCAGCGTTTCTCATGATATACTCTGCATATAAGTTAAATGACCAGGGTGACGATATAGAGCCTTGATGTACTCCATTTCCTATTTGGAACCAGTCTGTTGTTCCATGTCCAGTTCTAACTGTTGCTTCCTGACGTGCATACAAATTTCTCTGGAGGCAGGTCAGGTGGTGTGGTATTCCCATCTCTTTCAGAATTTTCCACAGTTCATTGTGATCCACACAGTCAAAGGCTTTGGCATAGTTAATAAAGCAGAAATAGATGTTTTTCTGGAATTCTCTTGATTATTCCATGATCCAGCGGATGTTGGAAATTTGATCTCTGGTTTCTCTGCCTTTTCTAAAACTAGCTTGAACATCTGGAAGTTCAAATCCCTTATGATTATACAGTGGAAGTGATAAATAGATTTAAGGGACTAGATACAGTGCCTGATGAACTATGGACGGAGGTTCATGACATTGTACAGGAGACAAGGATCAAGAGCATCCCCAAGAAAAAGAAATGCAAAAAAGCAAAATGGTTGTCTGAGGAGGCCTTACAAATAGCTGTGAATAGAAGAGAAGTGAAAGGCAAAGGGGAAAAGGAAAGATATACCCATTTGAATTCAGAGTTCCAAAGAATAGCAAGGAGGGATAAGAAAGCCTTCCTCAGCAATCAATGCACAGAAATAGAGGAAAACAATAGAATGGGAAAGACTAGAGATCTCTTCAGGAAAATTAGAGATACCAAGGGAACATTTCATGCAAAGATGGGCTCAATAAAGGAAAGAAATGGTAGGCACCTAACAGAAGCAGAAGATATTAAGAAGAGGTGGCAAGAATACACAGAAGAACTATTCAAAAAAGATCTCCACTACTCAGATAATCACGATGGTGTGATCACTCACCTAGAGCCAGGCATCCTGGAATGTGAAGTAAAGTGGGCCTTAGGAAGCATCACTATGAACAAAGCTAGTGGAGGTGATGGAATTCCAGTTGAGCTATTTCAAATCCTAAAAGATGAGGCTGTGAAAGTGCTGTACTCAATATGCTAGCAAATTTGGAAAAGTCAGCAGTGGCCACAGGACTGGAAAAGGTCAGTTTTCATTCCAATCCCAAAGAAAGGCAATGCCAATGAATGCTCAAATTACTGCACAATTGCACTCATCTCATATGCTAGTAGACTAGTGCTCAAAACTCTCCAAGCCAGACTTCAACAATACGTGAGCCATGAACTTCCAGATGTTTAAGCTGGATTTATAAAAGGCAGAGGAACCAGAGATCAGATTGCCAACATCCGTTGGATCATCGAAAAAGTAAGAGAGTTCCAGAAAAGCATCTATTTCTGCTTTATTGACTATGCCAAAGCTTTTGATTGTGTGGACCACAACAAACTGTGGAAAATTCTTAAAGAGATGGGAATACCAGACCACCTGACCTTCCTGCTGGGATATCTGTATGCAGGTCAGGAAACAACAGTTAGAACTGGACATGGAACAACAGACTGGTTCCAAATAGGAAAAGGAGTACATCAAGGCTGTATACTGTTACCCTGCTTATTTAAATTATATGCAGAGTACATCATGAGAAACACTAGGCTGGATGAAGCACAAGCTGGAATCAAGATTGCCGGGAGAAATATCAATAACCTCAGATATGCAGATGACACCACCCTTATGTCCCTCTTGAGCCTCTTGATGAAAGTGAGAGGAGAGTGAAAATATTGGCTTAAAGCTCAACATTCAGAAAACTAAGATCATTGCATCCAGACCCATCACTTCATGGCAAATGGGGAAACAGTGGAAACAGTACAGAGCCTATGCATATTCAAAAACATTATGTGTTTTCACTACTCTATTATTATTATCCATTTAACTTAACCCATCTTGGGCCGTGGCTGTGTCAGAAAGTCCTCCTTGTCACTCAGCCCATGCCTACTGACATTATTTGTGTTTCTCTCTCTTTCCTGTACTTCCTCTGTACTTAATTCATGCTTCAATTCAAATTCCTGCTCCATCACTTGTTGGCTATGTGATCCTGAGCAAGTCGCTTAACCTCTCTGAACCTAGGTTTCCTCATCTGTAAAATGAGAATAATAATAGCCTCAAAGTATCCATCGCCTAGATTATTGCAATGCACGAAGCAGCTCTTAGCATAGTGCTCAGTACTTAGTAGAGGTTGAATAAATGTTTGCCAAAGTTATTTTGAGTTGCACCGTGACATTGTGAGAAATGAAGAGATTGTGCTTTCTCAAGGTAAGATTGTGACGGTCTTATCTCAAGAGGTAGTTGGAAAGAGAACATGGTTTTATGTATCAGTTCCTGGTTGTGATATCATTGTTGCATTTCTAAACTTCACTTCTACCTACCCTGCACCTCATTCCATATTCTCTTATTGTGCCCACTAGCTCCCACCTGCTTCCTCAGCACACATCATCCTGTCGCAAGCTTCCTGCTCAGTCTGTTTCCTCTATCTCAAATCCCCTTTCCCACATTCGTCCCTGGCTATTAACTGCCCTTTCTTTACAATTCAGTTTTCAGTGTCACCTGTTCCAGAAGGACTTCCCTGAGCCTCCAGATTGAGGTGGGTACCACATTTCTGCTTACTCCATCACAGTGCTTACGATGTTATCATAGAAATTTTTTGTTCAGGGATCAATGTCCCCAATGAGACGGTGACTTTCTTCCTTTTTCTCCCCCACTGCACCATGCAGCTTGTGGGATCATAGTTCCCCAACCAGGGATCGAACCCAGGCCCCTCGGTAGTGAAGGCACTTGTGACATAGTATGTGCTCAATAGGAGAAGGCAATGGCATCCCACTCCAGTACTCTTGCCTGGAAAATCCCATGGACGGAGGAGCCTGGAAGGCTGCAGTCCATGGGGTCGCTGAGGGTCGGACACGACTGAGCGACTTCACTTTCACTTTTCACTTTCATGCATTGGAGAAGGAAATGGCAACCCACTCCAGTGTTCTTGCCTGGAGAATCCCAGGGACGGGGGAGCCTAGTGGGCTGCTGTCTATGGGGTCACACAGAATCGGACACGACTGAAGTGACTTAGCAGCAGCACATGTGGTCAATGAATATTTGTACTAAAACAGAGGAGACCCACCTGTACCGGAACCGGCTTCAGATTATTGTTCAAATGTCAACAAGTTGCCAAAAGCAAGTTACCTTTCCAGAAACTGCAGCATGGAAAACATGTAGGCATTCTTCTAGTGGGAGGAAAGATGGTTCATTTGACCTATGACTCATGAAAAACTGGCATTAAACGAAGCTGGCCTTTTCTGTCATTCAAAGCCTGGAGAACGCTGCCATCTCGTGGTGGACGTCAGAGCTGCTGGAACATGAGCTTTGTAGTTCTCAATGGGGTGCGAAGGCTGCACCTACATAAAGCACGACGGATGGCCCGTTTCTCTGAATAAGGCAGATACATAACATGCGTTTTCACCTGAGATAGCTTGTTAATTGAGAAAAATAAAGGTGTGAGTATCTCAGTAGTCACCAAGTCTTATAAAGTTGGCTGGCTGCTGATAGGGTAGGGATTTAGGAGTCCAGATGGAACCTCTTTGGTCCCATTGCCGTATTCTGTGTCAAATAATGTACGTTATTTTTTCAAATGGAAAGTATGGTTGGCACAGAGCTACTCTTGGGCCTTATACAATCTGATTGGATACAAGAAGCAGTTAAGGAATAAGACACCATTCAACTTGACTCAGATCAGTTGACTGGATATGTGAGTGGCAAGCAAACATGTTCTTGTGGTTTAGTTGCTAAGTTGTGTCCAAGTCTTTTGTGACCCCATGGACTGCAGCCCATCAGGCTCATCTGTCCATGGGATTTCCCAGGCAAGAATACTGAAGTGGGTTGCTGTTTCCTTCTCCAGGGGATCTTCCCGACCCAGGGATGGAACCTGTGTCTCTTGCATCTCCTGCATTGGCAGGTGGATTCTTTATCATTGAGCCTTGAGGGAAGCCTCCAAGCAAACATACCCAGATGTATACAAGAGTATTTGCCATCCTCCTGAAGCTCTATGTACTTTTTCTAGGAACCCTCAAAGATTTTGGAACATATTGCCCTTAGAATCATTCTGAGTCCGTTTTAACACTGATTAGAAGCATGACAGATAATCTACCACATACCCAGCAACTGAATGCACACTGCATTTGAAGTCAAACAGATTTGGGTTCCGTTTGCAGCTCCATCACTTGCCAGCTGTGTGACTTTGGCCAATTACTTTACCTCTCTGTGTCTCCGTTTCTTCATTTGCAAAATAAAAGTGTAAATAAGCCTTACCTCATTCGGTTTTTGTGAGGATTAAGTGAGATATACATACAAAGAATTTGAAACAGCTTTGGGCACTTTAGTAAGTGCTTGCCTTTTTAACAAATAATTTGCTATCCTGAAAACAGTGAATCAAGGAAACAAGGAAAGTCATGGACAATGTAATATATCTAATATATACACAAATTTATGTATTTATGTGTGTGTGTCAGAGAGAGAGAGAGAGACAGAGGGAAACCCATAGAGACAGACAGACAGAAAGGCCTAACCATGGTGTTAAGGAGAAATGAAAGGAAAATGTTTGTAATTAATCCATCTGTAAAGGTTCAGGTGGCACCACATTAGAAGATCTAAGGAAATAGGCAGAAACGTGCACCTTTGTGTAGAAACCCCATAGGGGCAAATTATGCTACAAATACAGACCTTTCCAGGGCATTGCATTAGTGACTCCCTTACCATGAGCAGCATTGCTGTCAGCAACTTGATCTTCAAAAATGGTAAACAACTCTTGGGAGAGTTCTGAACAAAACAAAATCCAATTTTCTTTCCATTTACACAGTAGTTGTATTCCTGGAAATTTCAAGCAAATACTCAAACCATGCAAAAAATCTTTAATGTGCAAAGCAGAGTTATGTTCTAGGCATAGATCATTATAAATAGATTTTTTTCAGCTACATGAATAAATGGGTAGGGGGTGGTGGCATTCAAAATTTAGGCAGAATCCAGGGCATTCTTCACTATATAAGACTGTCCAGCATGTTGGGGACATCCAGCCTATGTCCACGAAATGCTAGTATATGGAACCAATCTCTACACACTCACATGCGTGCAGAGCATGGAATTCAACAATCTCTTGACACAAAATTTCAAGGTAGAAACTGAGTCACAGCCCTGCTGTTCATTACAGGGTGAGACTAGAAGACAGGAATCCGGGGATGGAGACTTAGTGTTGGACAGGAAATGGAAAAGGGTCTTATAAGCTATAGAGTCAACTGAGTCATGTGTCTGGGTGAAGCATGCATGGGGAGAGGGTAGAGTGTGGCCTTCAGGGGGATGGGGTGGTGGGAAGGCAGTTATCTAAACACTGAAGATTAAAGAAAGGCTGAGAGTCATGGAGAGGTTGGCAGCCAGGGTCAGAGCCCAAACGAAAATTAAAGTTCTAGAAAGGCAGCAAATCAGGAGGCATGAAGACAGACAATAATCAGGGTTGAAATAGCAGGCAGAACAAGGGAAGAGGGTCTGAGCATAGGCTGATTGCCTTTCATCCAACCAGTTAAAAGCACAGACATGTAGTCAGAAGGACCTGGGTTCAAATCCAACCCTGCTACTCGCTCTGTGACTTTGGGAAAGTTTCTTCAGGTCTCAGAACCTCACACTCCCTCCTCAGTAAAGTGAGCACAGTGATCAGTGTCTGCCTGCTCTGCCCATGATGCATGCGCCATGGATGCCTGCTGTTATAACTACCTTCCCTGCCCACCTGCTCTTCCTTCTGTACCCGCATCTCAGTGAGTGGCAATACCATTCACCTGCCCAGTCACTCAGGCCTTGAAGGAGCCTCTACTTCCTCATGCCTCACAATACTGCTGATTTTTCCTTGGAAGTTCCTCTTGTATCTGCTGCCTCTCCTTCTTCCCTGTGCGTGCTAAGTCGCTTCAGTCCTATCCGACTCTTTTGTGACCCTATGGACTATATCCTGCCAGGCTGCTCTGACCACGGGGATTCTCCAGGCAAGAATACTGGAGTGGGTTGCCATTTCCTTCTCCAGGGGATCTTCCCAACCCAGGGATAGAACTTGTGTCTCCTGAGGCTCTTGTTTGCAGGCGGATTCTTTACCGCTGATCCGACTGTAAAGTGAAAATACCTCAGCCATATTAATGAACAAGAAATGTCACAGCCATCAGCGATTTCTGGCCTCCAAATGTGAATGAGGGCTTCCAAAACTGCAAACCAGGGGATGCTGCCACCCCCACCGTGATTGCTGAGGAACTGGGGGTGCAAGAAGCAAGGTGAACAAGTACACAGGATTGCCCCCGAAGGCTGAGCTGCATGTGAAGGGAGTGAATCCAGCGAGCCCAGAGGCTTGCATCCGCCCTTACACATGTATACCTGTGGTGGATTCATTTTGATATTTGGCAAAACTAATACAATTATGTAAAGTTTAAAAATAAAATAAAATTAAAAAAAAAAAGAATGCTAAATTCCTTAACTTGATACCTGATCTTTGATGATCAGACTGCCTGCTCTCCTTGTCCCAAACTTGTATATAGCCTGACTTCCCCTCCTGCAAACTCCTCTGAGCAGTTTTGTCAGAGCTACTGAGATGCTGTCTCCCAGGCTTGGAGTCCTAAACGTTCCCACCAAATAAAATAACTCTCTACTTTCAGGTTGTGACTGTATTTTTTAGTCGACAGTTTTACTGCCAGGAAAATAATGGCCAGATATGATTGCGAGTTCAGCCCATCACCATCACTCACCTGTGTTTGGATCCCATCCTGGGAGCTTGGCTACACCTGATGGAGGGGAGGGACTACCAGTTCTGGAACTTGGACGTAGTCTTGGTGGGGATAGGCAGGACAATTATTCAGAATGGTTGGGAATAAATAGAACGCAAGGGGGCGCTGTGGACTAGAACTTAAAAGGGAAGCCAAGGGTATTGTCACAAGAATGGCACAGGATAGTGAATGAGCCCTCAGGATGTGGAGCCAGGCTTCTTGGGTCTGAATTCTGACTCTGTCTCTTCCTAGCTGTTGAACCTCAGGTGATTTATTTTACCTCTCTGTGCCTCAGTTTCCTCATCTCTAAAATGGAAATTAAAACATTACTTCTGTCAGACAGTTGTGGTAAAGATAAAACAATTTATTATATGTGAAGGGCTAAGAAAGGTGCCTGGCACACAGTCATTGCGAAAAATATTTGTTAAAATATTTAAAAATTTTAGGGACTTCTCCGGTGGCCCAGTAGATAAGAATCTGCCTGCCAATGCAGGAGACGTGGGTTCAGTCCCTGGTCTGGGAGGATTCTACTTGCACAGAGCAGATAAGCCTGTGCACCACAACTCCTGAGCCCACACAGCTAGAGCCTATGATCTGCAACAAGGGAGGAAACTATAATGAAAAGCACGTGCACCGCAGTAAAGAGTGGCCCCTGCTTGCTGCAACTAGAGAAAGCCCACATGTAGCAAAGAAAACCCAGCACTACCAACATTTGAATTATAGGGGTCCCAGAAGAAGAGAAAAAGAAAGGGTATGAGAAAATTTTTGAAGAGATTATAGCGATCTTTCTCATCCTTCAGACTTTGAACATATGATTCATGTGGGGTTTGATGCAGTCACTGGGGAACTAATTGTAAGTAAGCTTCTTATTTTGTTTCATAACACATGAAACATTTTTTTTCCCTTGTGAAAATAGGTTTCAAAGAAGAATTGCCATGTCCCAAAATGTCAGACTTGATATCTTTGGTGATTTCAAGGAAGATGGACTTTGCCTAGACTATCACAGAATGAACTAGAGAGTGGCAAGAGAATTGGCAAAATTATTTTGTTCATCGTGGCAAAAATGTCTAATTGTGGTTAGCCTTCAACTTAATTCAGTTCAGTTCAGTTGCTCAGTCGTGCCGAACTCTTTGCTACCCCATGGACTGCAGAACACCAGGCGTCCCTGTCCATCACCAACTCCCAGAGTTTACTCAAACTCATGTCCATTGAGTCCGTGATGCCGTCTAACCATTTCATCCTCGGTCATCCCCTTCTCCTCCAGCCTTCAATCTTTCCCAGCATCAGGGTCTTTTCTAATGAGTCAGCTCTTTGCATCAGGTGACCAAAGGATTGGAGTTTCAGCTTCAACATCAGTCCTTCCAATGAATATTCAGGACTGATTTCCTTTAGGGTGGACTGGTTGGATCTCCTTGCAATCCAAGGGACTCTCAAGAGTCTTCTCCAATACCACAGTTCAAAAGCATCAATTCTTTGGCTTTCTTTATAGTCCAACTCTCACATCCATACACGACTACTAGAAAAACCATAGCCTTGACTAAACGGACCTTTGTTGGCAAAGTAATGTCTCTGCTCTTTAATATGCTGTCTAGGTTGGTCATAACTTTCCTTCCAAAGAGTAAGCATCTTTTAATTTCATGGCAACAGTCACCATTTGCAGTGATTTTGGAGCCCCCCAAAATGAAATCTGACACTGTTTCCCCTGTTTCCCCATCTATTTGCCATGAAGTGATGGGACCAGATGCCATGATCTTAGTTTTCTGAATGTTGAGTTTTAAGCCAACTTTTTCACTCTCCTCTTACCATGGCACAGGGAATGTAGTCCAGATAGACTCAACTTGAGATTGTTCTTTATCACTTGACTATTTCCTTTTCCATGTTGGGGAAATTTTCAAAATGTTGGTGCATTTAGTATTGTCCCAGAGATCTCTGAGACTATCCTCAGTTATTTTCATTCTTTTTACTTTATTCTGTTCTTCAGCAGTCATTTCCACCATTTTATCTTCCAGCTCACTGATCCATTCTTCTGCTTCAGATATTCTGCTATTGATTCCTTCTAAAGTATTTTTAATTTCGGTAATTGTGTTGTTCTCTGTATGTTTATTCTTTAATTCTTCTAGGTCTTTGTTAATTGATTCTTGCATTTTCTCCATCCTGTTTTCAAGGTTTTTTTTTTTTTATCATCTTTACTATCATTATTCTAAATTCTTTTTCAGGTAGGTTGCCTATTTCTTCTTCATTTATTTGGACTTTAGTGCTTTTAGTTTGTTCCTTCATTTGTGCAGTATTTCTCTGACTTTTCATTACTTTTTTTAAACTTATTGTGATTGAGATCTCCTTTTCCCAGGCTTCAGGGTTGAATTCTTTCTACCTTTTGGTTTCTGCCCTCCTAAGATTGGTCCCGTGGTATGTGTAAGCTTCATTTAGGATGATATTTGTGCTGAGTTTTTTTTTTTTTTTTCTCTGATGGGCAAGGCTGAGTGAGGTGGTAATCCTGTCTGCTGATGATTGGGTTTGTATTTTTGTCTTCTTTGTTGTTTGGATGAGGTGTCCTGCACAGAGTGCTACTGGTGGTTGGGGGATGCCAGGTCTTGTACTGAAGTGGTTTCATTTGTGGGAGTTCTCACTATTTGATACTCTCTAGGGTTAGGAGTTTTCTGGTAGTCTAGGGTCTTGGAGTCAGTGCTCCCACTCCAAAGGTCAGGGCTTGATCTCTGGCCAGAAATGGAGATTCAACAGGCAGTTTGTTATGGCATTAAAAGAGATTAAAACAAATACCCAAAAATGAGAAATGAAAGATGAGCCCCAGACAAATGGCAGTTACAAAATCAGGCAAATAATAATTAAAATAATGGAATATATCATATACCCCCATAATCAAAATCAAAACAGTCCAACAAAAATAAAGCACAATAGATTGACCTGGTGAACAAAGGAAACCAAAAATGATATCCACCAGTTAAGAACAAACTAACTAAAGCACAAACTGGAAAATAAAAGTAAAGCAAGGTGCCAACTGGGGAATACAGCAATGAAAACAAAACTAACGAATATGGTGAGAAAAAGAAAGGAAAGATAGAAAGAATAGAAATGCGGGGGTGGTCCTAAGATGGCGGAGTAATAGGACGGGGAGACCACTTTCTCCTCCACAAATTCATCAAAAGAATATTTGAACGCTGAGTAAATTCCACAAAACAACTTCTGAATGCCATCAGAGGACATCAGGCACCCAGAAAAGCAGCCCATTGTCTTTGAAAGAAGTAGGAAAAAATATAAAAGATAAAAAGAGAGACAAAGGGGTAGGGATGGAGCTCCGTCCTGGGAAGGGAGTCTTAAAAAAGAAAGAAGTTTCCAAACACCAGGAAACACTCTCACTGCCGAGTCTGTGGCGAGCCTTGGAACCACAGAGGGCAACATAACTGGGAAGAAAAATAAGTAAATAATTAAAACCCACAGATTACGTGCCCAACCGTAATTCCCCCAGTGGAGAAGCAGCGCAGACGCCTGCATCTGCCACTAGCAAGTGGGGGTTGGGCAGGGAGGCGTGGGCTGCATTGCTTAGAGTAAGAACTGGGCCTGAATGCCCCAAGGTCAATATGAGGGAACCAACTTGGTATAGCAAACCGGACTGTGGGATAGCTACCATGCGAAAAGCCCTAACCTAAGACACCATCTGGAGAAGGCAATGGCACCCCACTCCAGTACTCTTGCCTGGAAAATCCCATGGACAGAAGAGCCTGGTAGGCTGCAGTCCATGGGGTAGCTGAGGGTTGGACACGACTGAAGCAACTTAGCAGTAGCAGCAGCAAGACACCATCAGGCCCACTCACAGAACAAAGGACTGAGCAGAGCTAGCCCGGCCCATCCCCCTGCCTGGTGAAAGGCAGGAGAGGGCAGCCAGAGCCAGGGCAATAGCGGCCCCAGAGAGGCATTATCTACCAAACTGCAAGCAGGTTTCTTTGCTAACCAAGACTTCTTGGGATTCTGGACGGTTAACATCCGCCTGAGAATGTGCGCCGGTTGTACACCCAGAAAACCAAGTGACAGGGACAGGGGAGGCCATAAGTTGCAGCGACCATGCTCGCCAAACACCTGGTAACCTGAGCTGCTCAGACCTGGGAAGGACACAAAACGTAGGCCCAACCGAGTCTGCGCCTTTGAAGAATACCCGAGTACCTGAACCTAAGTGGCTTAGACCTGGGAAGTGCATACAACCCAGGGCCGGCCTCAGACAGTTCCCTGCAGAGCAACCTAGAGCCTAAGCAGTGTAGACAGGGAAAGCACACACGCTGTGAGCGGGGGCATAGCCAGTGTGGCTGACACTGGGAGCATGTGCCGGTGTTATTCGTTTGCAGCGTCCCTCCCTCCCCACAGCACGACTGAATAAGTGAGCCTGAAAAAGTGTCCACCACCGCCGCCTTGTGTCAGAGTGGAAGTTAGACACTGAAGAGACCAGCAAACAGAAGAAGCTAAAACAGAGGGAACCTCGTGGAAATGACAGGTGCAATTAAAACCCTGTAGTTAGTACAGACTACATAGGAAGGGGCCTATAGCTCTTGAGAAATATAAGCTGCATCAAGGAACTATTTGAAAATGAACTGATCCCACACTGCCCACAACAAACCAGAGAAAGTCCTAGATATATTTTTACTATCATTGTTTAATTTTTTTATTTTTTTATTTTTAAGTCCTATATTACTCCTTTAATTTTCATTTTTATAACCTCCTATTACTTTGCAAAAAAAAGAGAGGCCCTATTTTTTAAAGCAAACTTCATATATATATATATATATTATAATTCTTGTGACTTTGTTTTCTTTTTTTTTCTTTAATATTGTATTTTTGAAAAACCAACCTCTACTCTAGATTTTTAATCTTTGCTTTTTTGTATTTGTTATCAATTTTGTACCTTTAAGAACCCAATCTTCATTACCCATTTTTACTTGGGAGCGAGATCCCTGGCCTGATTGCTCTCTCCGCCTTTGGACTCTCCTTTTTCTCTACCAGGTCTCCTCTATCTCCTCCCTTCCCCTTCTCTTCTCTACCCAATTCTGTGAATCTCTTTGTGTGTTCTGGAGTGTCCCTAAGTGTGGAGAACACTTAGGGAACTGATTACTGAATGGCTCTGTCTCTCTCCTTTTGATTCCCCCCTTTTATCCTCCTGGTCACCTCTGTCTCCTTCCTCCTCTTCTCTTCTCTGTGTAACTCCGTGAAGATCTCTGAGGGATACCGACTGTGGAGAGCACATAGGGAAGTGATTACTGGCTAGCTTGCTCTCTCCGCTTTTGATCCCACCTCATCTCATCCGGATGACCTCTGTCTCCCTCCTACCTCTTCTCTTCTCCATGTAACTCTGTGTACCTCTCCAGGTGTCCCTCACTGTGGAGAAAATTGTCATCATTAACCTAGATGTTTTATCAATGGTGCTGTATAGATGGAGAAGTCTGGAGGCTACTGTAAAAATAAGACTGAAAACCAGAAGCAGGAGGCTTAAGTAAAAATCCTGAGAACCCCAGAGAACTCCTGACTCCAGGGAACATTAATCAACAGGAGCTCATCAAACACCTCCATACCTACACTGAAACCAAGCACCACCCAAGGGCCAACAAGTTCCAGAGAAAGACATACCATGCAAATTCTCCAGCAACACAGGAACATAGCCCTGAGCTTCAATATACACGCTGCCCAAAGTCACTCCAAACCCATTGACATCTCATAACTCATTACTGGACACTTAATTGCACTCCAGAGAGAGGAAACCCAGCTCCACCCACCAGAACACCGACACAAGCTTCCCTAAACAGGAAACCTTGACAAGCCACCCATACAACCCCACCCACAGTGAGGAAACTCCACAATAAAGAGAACGCCACAAACTGCCAGAATACAGAAAGGCCACCCCAAACACAGCAGTATAAGCAAGATGAAGAGACAGAGGAATACCCAGCAGGTAAAGGAACAGGATAAATGCCCACCAAACCAAACCAAAGAGGAAGAGATGGAGAATCTACCTGATAAAGAATTCTGAATAATGATAGTGAAAATGATACAAAATCTTGAAAACAAAATGGAATCACAGATAAACAGCCTGGAGACAAGAATTGAGAAGATTCAAGAAAGGTTTAACAAGGACCTAGAAGAAATAAAAAAGAGTCAATATATAATGAATAATGCAATAAATGATATTAAAAACACTCTAGAGGGAACGAACAGGAGAATAACAGAGGTAGAAGATAGGATTAGTGAGGTAGAAGATAGAATGGTAGAAATAAATGAATCAGAGAGGAAAAAAAAGAAAAATGAATTAAAAGAAATGAGGACAATCTCAGAGGCCTCTGGGAAAATGTTAAACGCCCCAACATTCGAATCATAAGAGTCCCAGAAGAAGAAGACAAAAAGAAAGACCATGAGAAAATACTTGAAGAGATAATAGCTGAAAACTTCCCTAAAATGGGGAAGGAAATAATCACCCAAGTCCAAGAAACCCAAGAGTCCCAAACAGGATAAGCCCAAGGCGAAACACCCCAAGACACATATTAATCAAATTAACAAAGATCAAACACAAAGAACAAATATTAAAAACAGCAAAGGAAAAACAACAAATAACACACAAGGGGATTCCCATATGATAACAGCTGATCTTTCTTTAATAGAAACTCTTCAGGGTAGGAGGGAATGGCAGGACATAGTTAAAGTGATGAAAGAAAATAACCCGCAGCCCACATTACTGTTCCCAGCAAGGATCTCATTCAAATATGAAGGAGAAATCAAAATCTTTACAGACAAGAAAAAGCTGAGAGAATTCAGCACCACCAAACCAGCTCTCAAACAAATGCTAAAGGATCTTCTCTAGACAGGAAACACAACAAGGGTGTATAAACTCAAACCCAAAACAATAAAGTAAATGGCAACGGGATCATTAGTTCAGTTCAGTCACTTAGTCGTGTCCGACTCTTTGTGAGCCCATGAATCGCAGCACACCAGGCCTCTCTGTCCATCATCAACTCCCGGAGTTCACTGAGACTCACGTCCATTGAGTCAGTGATGCCATCCAGCCATCTCATAGGGACACAGTCCACCTCACCTCCGTAGGTTGCCCTTCAACACTGTGTTGATCTCTGGCCTGCTATGCGGGCAGCTTAGATTCTAATCTGGTCCTACTCCTGTGTCTGCTTGCTTCCAATGTCCACAGCTATCAGAACTAGCACATTTTCTTATGTAGGAGCTCTCAGGGTCCTTTTATATATTCCGTAGACAGAGAATCTGCCTAGTTGATTGTGTGGATTTAATCTGCAGCTTGTACAGCTGGTGGGATGGTTTTGGGTCTTCCTTAGCCACACTGCCCCTGGGTTTCAATTGTGGTTTTATTTCCACCTCTGCAGGTGGGTCGTCCACTGCACTTTACTCCTGAGGCTGCACTGGAGGACTTGGGTCTGCCCCAGTGAGGGCCAGGTATGGAGGTGGTGCAGCTGTTTGGGTCACAGGGGTTCTGGCAGCACCAGATACTCAGGGGAGTTGGCAGCTAGGGCAGCAGGAGGTATAGTACTCTAGAAGACTATGGGGAACCAGTATTGGCCAATACACTCCAGTATTCTTGCCTGGAGAACCCCACCGACAGAGAAACCTGGCAGGCCACAGCCCACAGGGTCTCAAAGAGGTGGACACAACCAAAGTGACACCGTGTGCATAGATGCAGAGCCTGTGGAAGCTCTGCCCCAGTGAGGGTTGAACATGAAGGTGATGCAGCTGCTTGGGTCACGGGGACCCTGATGACACCAAATCTGCAGGGACACAGACTGCCTCAGCCACGGGAGTTATGGCCCTATCAGAGTTTGTTTTTGTTTGTTTGTTTGTTTGTTGAGCCTCTGGTAGCTAGCAATCAGAAGGCCTCTTTGGCTAGTCTTTCTCCATAGCTCTGCGGGTTCAGGCATTTAGACAGTTCCCTTGCCTGGGGTCCTTCTCTGTTGTTCCGTGTCAGGCACATAGAGGACCCCCTCCTGCCCCCACTGGGGTCCTACTCTGTGGATCAGCGCATCAGGCATTTAAAGGGGCATCCTGGGTGGGGTCCTACTTTGTAGATCTGAATGTCAGGCACATAGAGGGTCCCCGCCCCCCTGCTGGGGTCCTACTCTGTGGATCAGCGTGTCAGGCACTTAAAGGGGCACCCTGAGTGGGGTACTACTCTGTACTTCGGTGGGTGATAGGCCAGCCTTGCTATTGTTCAGCTGAACAAGAGGAACTCTCATTCATTGTTAATGGGGATGCAAAATGGTACAGTCATTTTGGAAGCAATGTCTTACTTAGCTAAACACTGTCATACCCTATGACCTAGCAATTTTGCTCCTAGATAGTTCACCAAATAATTTGAAAGCTAATGCCCACACAAAAACATGCACATGAGTTCTCCAGGCCAGAATACTGGAGTGGGTAGCCTTTCCCTTCTCCAGGGGATCTTCCCAAGCCAGGGATCGAACGCAGGTCTCTCAGTCTGGAAAACACTGCATGATACCAATTATACCACATTCTGGAAAAGGTAAAACTGTAGCGCGAAGAAAAAATATCAGAGGCTTTTTTCCTTTTGCTGCAAAATACTTTTATTAGTTTGGATACAGTTTGTCAACACTCAACTATTCTTCTTCTTTGATGCGAAAATCCACTTCATCGGGGGCTCGGGTGTCCCATATCTCATATATCGTAATGTTATTCCATCCGTCAGCAAGAACCTGGATATTGGGACATTGGCGTTGATCACCGGTTGCAGCAGTGAGTTTCAGACTCCGGACCCTGGACACAAGGTTCACCAGTGTCGTCTCGACCTGGGTTAAGGCACCGCACATAGAGTCTTTGTAGGGGGAAGCCCTTATCTTCTTTCTTCCTGGAGAGCCAGATGAACAGCCCTGACAGCCAGGAGGAGTGCCCGCGATACTTTTGTTATCGCCTCCAGGAAACTTCAGGATCACCAAAAACATGAGGAAGATTAACAGCCAGTGCGACTTGCTCCCAAACCAGCCTGGGACATGCTCTGGTTGATTCTGCCGAACGCGGAAGTGCCTTCCACTGGGCACCATCCACGGCAGTTCTTCGGCTTCATCTCTCAGAACATAAAACACATAGGCAAAGACAAACGAGATAAACGTAGGCCAAAAAAATAACCATATTACAGAGCGCATCGTGAGCTGAGACCAAGTGGCTCCTGGTGCGCTGGTCTGCGCTGGCACCTGGAGACTGAGGACCAGGCAGGGCTGGGCCCTTGGTGACATCACAGAGGGCCCCACCCCCACCAGAACCCATGTGGCCAGGGTATGACTTCAGGGCAGAGGGTAAGGAGGCCTGCAGGGGTCAACCGGGAGTAGGGTTTAGAGGGACATGGGGCCATTTCCAGTGGGCAATTGAAAACGAGGCGAGGAGTGACAGAGTGCCATCCCCATGCCAGTGTATTCTTTCTGAACCTGGTGTTCTACTGGGAGGGTGGGTCCATCTTCTATTTTTATTTTTCCATTTGTTGAATCCAGACACTGTGGTGAGCAGAGCAGAACCAGGGGCATGTGCCCCTGTGGAGCAGAAAGCCAGGTGGGAAAGAAAGATATTAAACCAGAGGCCACAAACTAGGAGCCACTGATGTTTTGTGCGGCCTACCACTGTCCGAAAAATGACTGTGCTCAGTGCTAAGTCCTGTCTGACTCTTTGCCACCCCATGGACTGTAGCCTGCCAGGTTCCTCTGGACAAGGAAAGTCAGGGGCATCACCAGTGATGCAGTAGGGGTGGGCAATGAGGTAGGTACTCTCTAAGATCCCTCCCAGATCAGAGGTTCTGTAATCCTGCATGGCAATTTCCCAGAGGGCAGGGATGCACCTCCCGGGTAACAAGCAGTGGAACTGGCACATCTCTGGGGAGTTGCTGAGTTGGCAAAACTACACTGTCTCTGATGCACCTGTGGATGAGCAAGTACTGGCTGCACTCCTCCTCCCCGTCTGTGCATGTCTAACTGCCACATGTGTTTGAAGGTGACCTTGCTCTGCAGGTGTGGCTTGAGAGCTGTGTTCCTTCCTTCTCTAGGAAGACGACCCTTCTTTGTGCTGTGCGAGTTGACAGTCCGAATGCACATCTATGGCTGCAGCACTCGGCACTGTGCCTTTCTGTCTGGGCCGGTTGTTTTCAGACTTGAGTGTGTATCAGGGTCACCTAGAGGGCTTGCAAAGTCCCATATTGCTGGATCTCAGTCCCCAGTCAGTCCTGGGTGGGACTTGAAGACTGCCACTTCTGCAGGTCTCTGGGCAACACTGAGAACCACCCTCCAGACAATGGCTTCACTCACAAAGACGTGGCTTCCCTCTGACTGCTGTGCACTGGACCTGAGGGGCCAGTGGGAGTGGAGTGGCAGCAAGAGCACCGAACTGGAGCCTGAAGACCAGGGTTCTACACTGCACCTGCCCTCTTGCGAGCTGTGTGACCTTAGGCAAGCCTCAGCACCTCTCTGTGCCTGTAGCTGCCTCACAGGCACAAGGATGCGATGAAGTTGGTAACTGCTACTCTGGGTGTTTCTGCAATTCAGAGTTGGTCTGTCACTCTTGTCCTGAGCCTAGTCTTCCCAATTGGGAAGCCAGATACCCCCACAGCACCCCACCCCCAAGCATCCAAGTGCCCACTTCTGTCCACAATCACTCCCAGCTGGAGTGGTCCACTTGCTTGGGGGTCTCCTCCTACAGCCAGCCGTGTATGGAGCCCAAAGGGTGAAACTGGTGTCTCCCTCTTAGAGATCCACGTCTACCACTTGGGGGTATGTGTGTCTTGAGTGTGCTATTTCAAACGCCTTTTAGCACAGAGATAAGGATACAGAATCCTAGAGCTAGTCTCCTGCTGGTAAAGTCTGATGCTAACGACTTACTGTGTTACCTTGGGCAAGTTAGTTAACATCTCTGAGCCTCACATACCCGACTTTAAAATGGAAAAACAGTACCTACTTCATGGGATTGCTGTGAGGACTAAATGAGATCATGTATGCCAGGCCTTTACTCCTGGAAGATAGTAAGTGCTTAACATGGTAGCTTTTGTTTCTCTAAATGAAGCTATTGGCCCTCTTTATAACACCAGACATTAAAATTACATTAAACAATGGAAACAATGACAGACTTTATTTTCTTGGGCTCCAAAATCACAGCAGAGGTGACTGCAGGTCAGCTCAGTCGCTCAGTCGTGTCTGACTCTTTGCTACCCCATGAATCGCAGCACGCCAGGCCTCCCTGTCCATCACTAACTCCCGGAGTTCACCCAGACTCACGTCCATTGAGTCAGTGATGCCATCCAGCCATCTCATCCTCTGTCATCCCCTTCTCCTCCTGCCCCCAATCCCTCCCAGCATCAGTGTTTTCCAATGGGTCAACTCTTCGCATGAGGTGGCCAAAGTACTGGAGTTTCAGCTTTAGCATCATTCCTTCCAAAGAAATCCCAGGGCTGATCTCCTTCAGAATGGACTGGTTGGATCTCCTTGCAGTCCAAGGGACTCTCAAGAGTCTTCTCCACACCACAGTTCAAAAGCATCAGTTCTTCGGCGCTCAGCCTTCTTCAAAGTCCAACTCTCACATCCATACATGACCACAGGAAAAACCATAGCCTTGACTAGACGAACCTTTGTTGGCAAAGTAATGTCTCTGCTTTTGAATATGCTATCTAGGTTGGACATAACTTTTCTTCCAAGGAGTTAGCGTCTTTTAAATTCACGGCTGCAGTCACCATCTGTAGTGATTTTGGAGCCCAGAAAAATAAAGTCTGACACTGTTTCCACTGTTTCCCCATCTATTTCCCATGAATTGGTGGGACCGGATGCCAAGATCTTCATTTTCTGAATGTTGAGCTTTAAGCCAACTTTTTCACTCTCCACTTTCACCTTCATCAAGAGGCTTTTTAGTTCCTCTTCACTTTCTGCCATAAGGGTGGTGTCATCTGCATATCTGAGGTTATTTATATTTCTCCTGGCAATCTTGATTCCAGCTTGTGTTTCTTCCAGCCCAGCATATCTCATGATGTACTCTGCATAGAAGTTAAATAAGCAGGGTGACAATATACAGCCTTGACGAACTCCTTTTCCTATTTGGAACCAGTCTGTTGTTCCATGTCCAGTTCTAACTGTTGCTTCCTGACCTGCATACAAATTTCGCAAGAGGCAGATCAGGTGGTGTGGTATTCCCATCTCTTTCAGAATTTTCCACAGTTTATTGTGATCCACACAGTTAAAGGCATTGGCATAGTCAATAAAGCAGAAATAGATGTTTTTCTGGAACTCTCTTGCTTTTTCTATGATCCAGCGGATGTTGGCAATTTGATCTCTGGTTCCTCTGCCTTTTGTAAAACCTGCTTGAACATCAGGAAGTTCACGGTTCACATATTGCTGAAGCCTGGCTTGGAGAATTTTGAGCATTACTTTACTAGCATGTGAGATGAGTGCAATTGTGCGGTAGTTTGAGCATTCTTTGGCCTTGCCTTTCTTTGGGATTGGAATGAAAACTGACCTTTTCCAGTCCTGTGGCCACTGCTGACTTTTCCAAATTTGCTGGCATATTGAGTGCAACACTTTCACAGCATCATCTTTCAGGATTTGATAGCTCAACTGGAATTCCAACACCTCCACTAGCTTTGTTTGTAGTGATGGTTTCTAAGGCCCACTTGACTACACATTCCAGGATGTCTGGCTCTAGGTCAGTGATCACACCATCGTGATTATCTTGGTCGTGAAGATCTTTTTTGTACAGTTCTTCTGTGTATTCTTGCCATCTTTTCTTAATATCTTCTGCTACTGTTAGGTCCATACCATTTCTGTCCTTTATCGAGCTCATCTTTGCATGAAATGTTCCTTTGGTATCTCTGATTTTCTTGAAGAGATCCCTAGTCTTTCCCATTCTGTTGTTTTCCTCTATTTCTTTGCATTGATCGCTGAAGAAGGCTTTCTTATCTCTTCTTGCTATTCTTTGGAACTCTGCATTCGGATTCTTATATCTTTCCTTTTCTCCTTTGCTTTTCGCTTCTCTTCTTTTCACAGCTATTTGTAATGGCTCTCTCTCCCCAGAGAGCCATTTTGCTTTTTTGCATTTCTTTTCTATGGGAATGGTCTTGATCCCTGTTTCCTGTACAATGTCATGAACCTCATTCCATAGTTCATCAGGCACTCTATCTATGAGATCTAGGCCCTTAAATCTATTTCTCTCTTGCACTGTATAATCATAAGGGATTTGATTTAGGTCATACCTGAATGGTCTAGTGGTTTTCCCTATTTTCTTCAATTTAAGTCTGAATTTGGCAATAAGGAGTTCATGGTCTGAGCCACAGTCAGTTCCTGGTCTTGTTTTTGCTGACTGTTTAGAGCTTCTCCATCTTTGGCTGCAAAGAATATAATCAGTCTGATTTCGGTGTTGACCACCTGGTGATGTCCATGTATAGAGTCTTCTCTTGTGTTGTTGGAAGAGGGTGTTTGTTATGACCAGCACATTTTCTTGGCAAAACTCTATTAGCCTTTGCCCTGCTTCATTCCGTATTCCAAGGCCAAATTTGCCTGTTACTCCAGGTGTTTCTTAACTTCCTACTTTTGCATTCCAGTCCCCTATAATGAAAAGGACATCGTTTTTGGGTTTTAGTTCTAAAAGGTCTTGTAGGTCTTCATAGAACCGTTCAACTTCAGCTTCTTCAGCATTACTGGTTGGGGCATAGACTTGAATTACTGTAATATTGAATGATTTGCCTTGGAAACGAACAGAGATCATTCTGTTGTTTTTGAGATTGCATCCAAGTACTGCATTTTGGACTCTTTTGTTGACCATGATGGCCACTCCATTTCTTCTGAGGGATTCCTGCCCGCAGTAGTAGATATAATGGTCATCTGAGTTAAATTCACCCATTCCAGTCCATTTCAGTTCACTGATTCCTAGAATGTCGACATTCACTCTTGCCATCTCTTGTTTGACCACTTTCAATTTGCCCTGATTCATGGACCTGACATTCCAGGTTGCTATGCAATTTTGCTCTTTACAGCATCGGCCCTTGCTTCTATCACCAATCACATCCACAGCTGGTTATTGTTTTTGCTTTGGCTCCATCCCTTCATTCTTTCTGGAGGTATTTCTCCACTGATCTCCAGTAGCATATTGGGCACCTACTGACCTGGGGAGTTTCTCTTTCAGTATCCTATCATTTTGCCTTTTCATACTGTTCATGGGATTCTCAAGGCAAGAATACTGAAGTGGTTTGCCATTCCCTTCTCCAGTGGACCACATTCTGTCAAATCTCTCCACCATGACCCACCCATCTTGGGTTGTCCCACGGGCATGGCTTAGTTTCATTGAGTTAGACAAGGCTGTGGTCCTAGTGTGATTAGATTGACTAGTTTTCTGTGAGTATGGTTTCAGTGTGTTTGCCCTCTGATGCCCTCTTGCAACACCTACCGTCTTACTTGGGTTTCTCTTACCTTGGGCGTGGGGTATCTCTTCACGGCTGCTCCAGCAAAGCGCAGCCATTGCTGCTTACCTTGGACGAGGATGTGACTGCAGCCTTGAAATTAAAAGATGCTTGCTTCTTGGAAGAAAAGCTATGACCAACGTAGACAGCATATTAAAAAGCAGAGACATTAGTTTGCCAACAATGGTCCGTCTAGTCAAAGCTATGGTTTTTTCAGTAGTCATGTATGGATGTGAGAGTTAGACTATAAAGAAAGCTGAGCACCAAAGAATTGATGCTTTTGAACTATGATGTTGGAGAAGACTCTTGAGAGTCCCTTGGACTGAAAGGAGATCCAACCAGTCAATCCTAAAGGAAATCAGTCCTGAATATTCATTGGAAGGACTGATGTTGAAGCCGAAACTCCAATACTTTGGCCACCTAATGCAAGGAACTGACTCGTTAGAACAGACCCTGATGCTGGGCAAGATTGAAGGTGGGAGGAGAAGGGGACGACAGAGGATGAGATGGTTGCATGGCATCACCAACTCGATGGACATGAGTTTGAGCAGGCTCTGGGATTTGGTGATGGACAGGGAAGCCTGATGTGCTACAGTCCATGGGATCGCAAAGAATCAGACATGACTGAGAGACTGAACTGAACTGATTGCATTAGACATGCAGGGAAGCTGAAAACACTATGGCTACAGGTATCCTACTTTCTTAATACCTCCTATGGTACATAATAAAAATGATAAAACACTATGGCTACAAGTGTCCAACTTTCTTAATACCTCCTATGGTACATAATAAAAATGATAATACCTATAGTAACACTAGGGCTTCCCAGGTGACCCTAGTGGTAAAGAATCCACCTGCCAATGCAGGACACATAAGAGACTGGGATTTGACCCCTCAGGATTCGATCCCTGCATCAGGAAGATCTCCTGGAGATGGGAATGGCAACCTACTCCAGTATTCTTGCCTGAAGAATCCGTATGGACAGAGGATCCTGGCAGGCTACAGTCCGTGCGGTCGCAAAGTGTCAGACACAACTGAGGCGACTTATCCACTGCAAGACATGGATTCATGTACAAGTATTCTCAGTTCAGTTCAGTCACTGATAGTGGCTGGCATGGGGCAGAAGTTGCACTGGCTTGAAGGCTCCAGGTTGCAACAGACTAGATGCCACTCCTGTCACCCTTCTGACTTCCAGCTCTCCTAAGGGTAGTCTTTTCCAGGTTCATGTGATAATAGGCCATGGTCCTCTCCAGGACACTCTTCATCCCAACTAAATTGCCTTCTGGTACTTGGTGGCAATAGGATAGTATGAGTAGAAAACTGAAATAGTACCCAGTGGCAGGCGGGAATTGCCATTTACCCTTAAGGGTTCAGGGGATCCCTTTCCAGATTAGTGGATTTCTTTCTTGCCAGACTCCACACAGATGCCCTAGACAGGCAGAAAGAGGCCAAGGAGCTCTCCATTTGTCAAACATTCATTTACCAGTGCGAGTGCTGCTGTGGCAGGTCCACAGCTGCCTGAGCCAAGGATTTGATGGTGTGGAGAAGCAGTAAAGATGAAGCCTGAATACAGGGGGTCTCATGAGATCTGGTTCATCAGCTGTTTGAAAAGCTGTTGTGCAAGCTTCAGGCTGTCATCAGATGCAGGAACTGTGAAATAGAAGAGGGTTTTGGTCACCCTCCGAGATTTGATCAGGGGTGTCAGTGACCTGGAAGTCTAACTCTGCATAGCCTTGGATCCCATGGGGCTTTGTCTGGGAAGTTGGGAATTAACAAAATTGAGAACGTTTCCATATGGTTACAGAACTGACACTGCAGACAGAGTTCTGGCAGAATTAGGTGCTTAGTGTTGCAGTTGTATCCGACTCTTTGCGACCCCATGGACGGGGGCCCACCAGTCTCCTCTGTCCATGGAGTTCTCCAGGCAGGAATACTGGAGTGAGTTGCCATTTCCTTCTCTAGGGGATCTTCCCAACCCAGGGATCGAACTTGAGTCTCCTGAATTGGCAGGCAGATTCTTTACCACTGAGCCACCAGAGTCAGAGTTGTTGATTTTTCTTTCTACAAAGACTATTCTTTGTATATATTCTTTGTATACCTTCTGGGGAGGTAGAGGATCTGGTGAAGCTTGGCAAAAACTCATGCTGGAATGTTTGTGGAGGCAAATGTGAGCAAAATCCTGAGATGTACAGGATGCAGTTGCCCTGAGGATGGTAGAAGTTTGGCTTTATAGTCAGAGGAAGTCAGGGATGAAGAAGCAGGGTGGAGCTGAGAGATAAAGTTTGCAAGTGACACGATATCTAGCCAGAACATTTGCATAATGCCACATGTGAACTTTTTCCTATACCTCATGGGAGAAATGATGCTTCAGTCCACCGGGTTCCTCTGTTCATGGGATTCTCCAGTCAAGAATACTGGAGTAGGTTGCCATTTCCTCCTACAGAGGATCTTCCTAACCCAGGCATTGAACCCGCATCTCCTGCTGCTCCTGCATTGCAAGCAGATTCTTTACCACTGAGCCACTGGGCAAGCCCCTTGCTATACCTCAGTGATCCTTATTTTTCTGAATCATAGAGTGGGGTTCACCCACACTGGGGCTGGCTTAAACCATGTGAATTGGCTGGGCAGGGTCCACAGAGTTTTCCAAAACCTTTTAGTCTATCAGAAATTTGGAAGTAGTTACCATATGTCCTGGGATGTGCCAGTGTCTGACACATTGTGATTGAGGGCATAGGGATGCTATGTCTCTGTTGGCATCCAGAGCTGGATTAGGCTTGGTTAACCCTTTGCCAGCAGGACGGGCTGGTCTTCCTGATGGGCAGACTTGCTACATCAAGGGCACAAGAAAGTTCAACTTCAAAGACTGGAATTTCACATTCAGGAAATCTAGAAATGTCACTGGAAGTTCAGCAGAATCATTTACAGTTTAGTTTTGCTTTTGTTTTGAATTGCATATGAGGTAGACATCATAGTCTTTTCCATGCTTTCAGGTCTCTGAGGGTCCTAAGTGGGCCTGGACAACAAGCCCAACAGCTTGGGAACAGTGACTGTATTAGACTGGATTACAATTATGAAAGCCTTTGGCATGGCAGCCCCTCCTGGCCACGGGCACCTACAATGGCGCCATCTGGTGGCATATGCCGTGCCATGGGGAATGAGTTTGAACCTGCCACAGAGCTGTTCCAGCTTCCTGGAGGAGGGAAGATGGGCTCCTATGGCAACGGTGAGGAGGTGAGGCCTGGCCTTGTGGTGTGGTGGTCAGCTCCACACCTGAGTTTCTATTCTGTTCTGCCTGCAGACTTGTTCCTTTCACAGCATCCCAGCACCCAGCATGAGCCCTAAGCACAGATACATCCATCTAGTTCCTGGGCCAGAGTCACACAGAATTCCTAAGAGCTGGGAGTTTGACTTTGGGGTGCCATGGAAACCTTTAGTAGACCTATGAACCTGACAGAACCTCTGTTTAGAACCATTTTTTAAAGTTTAATTTTATGGAAGTATAGTTGATTTACAATGTTGCATTAGTTTCTACTTTACAGCAGTGATTCCGTTACACACATATTTATGTATGTATATACATTTTTAATATTCTTTTCCACTATGGTTTATTACAAGATATTGAGTATAGTTCCCTGTGCTATATAATAGGACCTGTTGTTTATACATTCTGTGTATAATAGTTTTCATCTGCTAATCCCAAACTCCCAGTCCATCCCTTCCCCTACCACCCCCGCCCCCAGCAATCACGAGTCTGTGTCTGTTTCTGTTTCGTAGGTAGGTTCATTTGTGTCATATTTTAGATTCCAAATATAAGTGATATATGATACTTGTCTTTGTCTGACTTACTTCACTTAGTGTGATAATCTCTAGGTCCATGTTGCTGCAGATGGCATTATTTCATTCTTTTTTATGGATGAGTAGTATTTCATTGTATATTTGTACATCTTCTTTATCCATTCATCTGTCAATGGACATTTAGGTTGCTTCCATGTCTTAGCTATTGTGAATAGTGCTGCTATGAACATAGGGGTGCCTATATCTTTTAGAATTATAGTTTTGTCAGGATATATGCCCAGGAATGGGATGGCAGGATCATATGGCAACTCTATTTTTAGCTTTGTAAGGAAACTCCATACTGTTTTCCATAATGTCTGCACCAATTTACATTCCCACCAACAATGTAGAAAGATAGAACCATGTTTTTAAATGCATAAGACAAACTATATAGAAATAAAAAGAAAACCTATTATACTGAAATACAGTTATAAAATATTGAAAATGAATTTGTGATATACCAATATCTGTGCTTATTTATGACACATTAAGCAACAAGATCTAGTGGAAGGTCTCGTTACTACCATGTTTTCAAAGCAGTGATGAGCACAAACATTACTTGAAGAGATCTGCAGCTGTTGCAATGCAACATGCAACCATCTGTGACTTCCACTGATGACAAAGTCCCAGGTACTGCTAATACCACTGTGGGTTGTCGCTTATGTTTATAACCGAAGGAAATGCTACGTTGAATTAAAGGAAATTGAAGTTAGAGATTAGTGATGACAAGGATGCATTTTCTGCACCCAAATTGTCATATCCTCTCTGTGGATGAATCCCGTGTCTGGAGGCCAGGTTAAGAAGTCATGCACTGGGCTTCCCTGGTGGCTCAGTGGTAAAAAAAAAAAAAAATCCGTCTGCCAATGCAGGAGATACAGGTTCGATCCCTGATCCGGGAAGATCCCAAGTGCCATGAAGCAACTAAGCCCATGTGCCACACTATTGAGCCTGTGCTCTAGAGCCAGGGAGCTGGTTCTGAGCCCAGGTGCCACAACTACTGAAGCTCATGCATCCTAGAGCAGGTGCTCTGCAACAAGAGAAGCCATCGTGATGAGAAATCTACACACAGCAACTAGAGTGTAGCCCTTGCACACCATAACTAGAGAAAAAGCCTGCACAGCAATGAAGACCCAGAACAGCCCAAAATAAATAAATAAAATAAAATGATAAAAAAAGAAGCCCTGTATTAGAACATCCTGGAGCCAGGAATTGCAGATTGCAGCTCTGGCTAACCCCTCTCAGGCAAGCTCCTAGAAGAGGAGGATCTAGAAATCCACAGAATGCCCTGAAAGGGAGCCAACTGGTTACTAGAACAACACCCACCCTCTGCTTCTTATTCCCCTGTATTCCAGGCTCCTGCACAAAGTGGGAAAGCTGGGGCAGGGGGCCAGATGTTGCTCCAGCTTTAGATTCTCTTTACTTTTTTTTTTTTTCCCCTGAAATCACTTCCTCTTTTCTCCAGAGGGTGGCGTAAGGGCAAGGTTGAGGTCCCTTGGTGGCTGCACTCTGAGTCATCACCACCCACAGAGGAGCAGCTCTGGCCAATCTGTGGCCAGCTGAGCTGTTAGGAGGAAGCACCATCAAGTGAAATCGGCCTTTTTTTTTTCTCCCCAGACGGCAGGTGAAAGCTCTGCAAAGCAGCCCAGAGTTGGAGGCAACTTATTCAAGTGCTCATTCTATGGGACTTAGAGGTGGAGACCAGCCCACCCAGGAAGAGGGGAAAGCAGCCCAGGGTTGAGGTTTGGTCCTGCAGCCCTGGACAGAGAGTGGCCATTCCTGCTAATACAAGCTGGACCACAAAACTTGGAGAACCACCTGGGAGGGGTTCCTTCGGAGAACAATAAAGGTGGGATACTAGAAAGACTCAGTACCAAACCCAAGTTTAAGGTCCAGAGGTTGCACAAGAAGCCAAGCAAGGGACTGAAATGCCAGAAGGCTGTAGCCTGGCAGGGCTGGAGGAGAGCAGTCTGCAGAGCAATTCCCTTGATGCGATCTGGGTCATGCAGCTGGCCGCTGAGGATCAGCAGGCATGTCAGCTGGCCTCAGAGGTTTAGCATGAGGGATTTGTGGGATACAGGAAAGCATTTGGGGGTGTCAAAGTTGCTCTGACAGAGGAGGTTCTAGCCAGGACACACCAGCAGTGGTTCTGTGTGAATTCAGTATTTGTGAGGCTCAAAGCTTTAAGACTCTTATTTATGTGCTTCATTGGTGCTAGTGGTAAAGAGCTCACCTGCAATGCAGGAGATGTAAGAGATGTAGGCTCAGTGCCTGGGCTGGGAAAATCCCTTGGAGGAGTGTATGGCAACTCACTCCGGTATTCTTGCCTGGAGAATCTTGTAGACAGAGGAGCCTGGTGGCTATGGTCCATAGGGTTGCAAACAGTCATACGTGGCTGAAGTGATTTAACATGACAGCATATCTTCTTAAGGAGGCCACATGCACTGTGTGTAAGCATGCCAACCCTGAAGCCACTGTGCCCAGCTTTCAATCCCGGCTTTGCTTGTTACCAGCTGTGTGATCTTGGGCAAGTTGCTTAACCTCTCTGTGCCTCTGCTTCTTTATCTACAAATGGAGATTAAAATATTAATAATACCCATCTCCACAGGTTACGGGCTTCCCTGGTGGCTCAGGCAGTAAAAGAATCCACCTGCAATGTGGGAGACCTGGGTTCAGTCCCTGGGTTGGGAAGATCCCCTGGAAGAGGACATGGCAACCCACTCCAGTATTCCTGCCTGGAGAATCCCCATGGACAGAGGAGCCTGGTGGGCTACAGTCCATGGGGAAGCAAAGAGTCAAACACAACTGAGCAACTAAGCACAGCTCACCACAGGTTACAGTCAGTTAAAATCAGGCAAAGCACGTAACATGATTATGATAGTGCCTGGCACATAGTGTAAGGGCTCCCCTGGTGGCTCAGTCGGTAAAGAGTTTTCCTGCAACACAGGAGAGCCGTGTTCAATTCCTTAGTTGGGAAAATCCCCTGGAGAAGAAAATGGCAACCCACTACAGTAGTCTTGCCTGGAGAATTCCATGAACAGAGGAGCCCAGTGGGCTACAGACCATGGGGTCACAAAGAGTCAGACATGACTGAGTGGCTAACACTGGCACATAGTGTAAATCTGATACATAGTAGCTGTCATGATTTCAGCAAATCAAATTATTTATTCTCTCTTACCCTCTGTTTCCTTATCTGTAACATGGGAATAATAGTATTACCTCACCTCACAGAAAAAGATCTTCACAATCCAGATAATCATGATGGTGTGATCACTCACCTAGAGCCAGATCCTGGAATGTGAAGTCAAGTGGGCCGTAGAAAGCATCACTACAAGCAAAGCTACTGTAGGTGATGGAATTCCAGTTAAGCTGTTTCAAAGCCTAAAAGATGATGCTGTTAAAGTGGTGCACTCAATATGTCAGAAAATTTGGAAAACTCAGCAATGGCCACAGGACTGGAAAAGGTCAGTTTTTATTGCAATCCCAAAGAAAGGCAATGCCAAAGAATGCTCAAACTACTGCACCATTGCACTCATCTCACAGGCTAGTAGAGTAATGCTCAAAATTCTCCAAGCCAGGCTTCAGCAATACGTGAGCTGAAGCTGGTTTTAGAAAAGGCAGAAGAACCAAAGATCAAATTGCCAACATCTGCTGGATCATCAAAAAAGCAAGAGAGTTCCAGAAAAACATCTATTTCTGTTTTATTGACTATGCCAAAGCCTTTGACTGTGTGGATCACAATAAACTGTGGACAATTCTGAAAGAGATGGGAATACCAGACCACCTGACCTGCCTCTTGAGAAATTTGTATGCAGGTCAGGAAGCAACAGTTAGAACTGGACATGGAACAACAGACTGATTCCAAATAGGAAAAGGAGTACATCAAGGCTGTATATTGTCACCCTGCTTATTTAACTTATATGCAGAGTACATCATGAGAAACACAGGGCTGGATGAAGCACAAGCTGGAATCAAGGTTTCCAGGAGAAATATCAATAACCTCACATATGCAGATGACACCACCCTCATGGCAGAAAGCAAAGAAGAAGTAAAGAGCCTCTTGATGAAAGTGAAAGAGGAGAGTGAAAAAGTTGGATTGAAGTGCAACATTCAGAAAACTAAGATTATGTCATCTGGTCCCGTCACTTCATGGTAAAGAGATGGGGAAACACTGCAAACAGTGGAAAATAAAGTCAGTGGCTGACTTTATTTTTGGGGGCTCCAAAATCACTGCAGATGTTGATTGCAGCCATGAAATTAAAAGACGCTCACTCTTTGGAAGGAAAGTTATGACCAACCTAGACAGCATATTTAAAAGCAGATACATTACTTTGTCAACAAAGGTCTATCTATTCAAGGCTATAGTTTTTCCAGTAGTTATGTATGGACATGAGAGTTGGACTATAAGGAAGGCTGAGCACAGAAGAATTGATGCTTTTGAACTGTGGTGTTGGAGATGACTCTTGAAAGTCCCTTGGAGTTCAAGGAGATCCAACCAGTCCATCCTAAAGGAGATCAGTCCTGAGTGTTCATTGGAAGGACTGATGTTGGAGCTGAAACTCCAATACTTGGGCCACCTCATGCAAAGGGTTGACTCACTGGAAAAGACTGTGATGCTGGGAGGGATTGGGTGCAGGAGGAGAAGGGGACGATAGAGGATGAGATGGCTGGATGGCATCACTGACTCGATCGACATGAGTCTGAGTGAACTCCAGGAGATGGTGATGGACAGGGAGGCCTGGCGTGCTGCAGTTCATGGGGTTGCAAACAGTCAGATGTGACTGAGTGACTGAACTGAACCTCAAAGAGTTATTCTGAGAATTAAATGAGATAATATGTATAAAGTGATTGGCACATATGTAAAGCTCAATTGGTGTTAACTCTAACTACTGACCTATGGACATCAAACAGGTAGATCTGAAGAGTGCCCTCCAAAGTCAGTACTTGATAAGGATAAAAATATTGGAAGGCTACCAAAGAATAGCAAGAAGAGATAAGAAAGCCTTCCTCAGCGATCAATGCAAAGAAATAGAGGAAAACAACAGAATGGGAAAGACTAGAGATCTCTTCAAGAAAATTAGAGATATCAAGGGAACATTTCATGCAAAGATGGGCTTGATAAAGGACAGAAATGGTATGGACCTAACAGAAGCAGAAGATATTAAGAAGAGGTGGCAAGAATACACAGAAGAACTGTACAAAAAAGATCTTCACGACCAAGATAATCACGATGGTGTGATCACTCTCTAGAACCAGACATCCTGGAATGTGTAGTCAAGTGGGCCTTAGAAAGCATCACTATGAACAAAGCTAGTGGAGGTGATGGAATTCCAGTTGAGCTATTTCAAATCCTGGAAGATGATGCTGTGAAAGTGCTGCATTCAATATGCCAGCAAATTTGGAAAACTCAGCAGTGGCCACAGAACTGGAAAAAGTTAGTTTTCATTCCAATCCCAAAGAAAGGCAATGCCAAAGAATGCCCAAACTGCCGCACAATTGCACTCATCTCACACGCTGGTAAAGTAATGCTCAAAATTCTCCAAGCCAGGCTTCAGCAATGAACTGTGAATTTCCAGATGTTCAAGCTGGTTTTAGTAAAGGCAGAGGAACCAGAGATCAAACTGCCAACATCCGCTGGATCATCAAAAAATCAAGAGAGTTCCAGAAAAACATCTATTTCTGCTTTATTGACTATGCCAAAGCCTTTGACTGTGTGGATCACAATAAACTGTGGACAATTCTGAAAGAGATGGGAATACCAGACCACCTGACCTGCCTCTTGAGAAATTTGTATGCAGGTCAGGAAGCAACAGTTAGAACTGGATATGGAACAACAGACTGGTTCCAAATAGGAAAAGGAGTACATCAAGGTACATATTGTCACCCTGCTTATTTAACTTATATGCAGAGTACATCATGAGAAATGCTGGGCTGGATGAAGCACAAGCTGGAATCAAGATTGCCAGGAGAAATATCACTAACCTCAGATATGGAAATGATACCACCCTTATGGCAGAAAGTGAAGAAGAAGTAAAGAGCCTCTTGATGAAAGTGAAAGAGGAGAGTGTAAAAGTTGGCTTAAGGCTCAACATTCCGAAAACTAAGATTATGGCATCTGGTCCCATCACTTCATGGCAAATAGAAATAGTGGAAACAGTGTCAGACTTTATTTTGGGGGGCTCCAAAATCACTGTAGATGGTGATTGCAGCCATGAAATTAAAAGATGCTTACTTCTTGGAAGGAAAGTTATATCCGACCTAGATAGCATATTCAAAAGCAGAGACATTACTTTGCCAACAAATGTCCGTCTAGTCAAGTGGTCATGTGTCCAGTGGTCATGTATGGATGTGAGAGTTGGACTGTGAAGAAAGCTGAGCACCAAAGAATTGATGCTTTTGAACTGTGGTGTTGGAGAAAACTCTCGAGAGTCCCTTGGGCTGCAAGGAGATCCAACCAGTCCATTCTGAAGGAGATCAGCCCTGGGATTTCTTTGGAAGGAATGATGCTAAAGCTGAAACTCCAGTACTTTGGCCACCTCATGCGAAGGGTTGACTCACTGGAAAAGACTGTGATGCTGGGAGGGATTGGGGGCAGGAGGAGAAGGGGACGATAGAGGATGAGATGGCTGGATGGCATCACTGACTCGATGGACATGAGTCTGAGTGAACTCCGGGAGTTGGTGATGGACAGGGAGGCCTGGCGTGCTGCAATTCATGGGGTCGCAAGGAGTCGGACACGACTGAGCGACTGAACTGAACTGACCTGAGCATGAGATATTATTAATGGTGGTGTCCTTTAGAGAGAATGAGTAGAAATCAAGGTGGGAGGTAAGAAAGAATTCCCTACAATTAATTTTCTGCTCTTTTGAACTTCTTGTATTTTATTTTACCATCTGAAATTTCAAAATTCAAGAAATATTAATGGGGTATCAGTAATTATGGACCATCTGTGATAAGTTCATACATTTTTGTATTAAGAGGGTAAATTCCAATATCCTGTGTTAATCCATTGGAAAAGAATATACATTTATATGTGTGTATAACTGAGTCATTTTTCTGTACAGCAGAAATTAACACAACATTGTAAATCAACTATACATCAATAAAATTTTTTTAAACAGAGGACACTTCCCTAGTGCTACAGTGGATAAAAATCTGCCTGCCAATGCAGGGGACACAGGTTCAGTCCCTGATCCAGGAAGATTCCATATGCCACAGAGCAACTAAAACCCACATACCACAACTACTGAGCTTGCATGTCACACCTACTGAAGCCTGTGTGCCTAGAGCCTGTGCTCCACAATGGGTGAAGCCACTGCAGTGAGAAGCCCACACACAGCAAAGAGGAGTAGCCCCTGCTCACTGCAACTAGAGAAAGCCTGCATTGCAGCAATGATCCAGCATAGCCCCAAATAAGTTTTTTTTTTTTAAGGGAAAAGTCCATGAGTCGGGGCCTTTGGATAGAGTATGTATTTCTGAAGACTCTGAGACACAGCCCCCTTCTGGTGAACAGTGAGGCGGTGACCAGGCTGAAGACATCAGGGTGCAGGGTGCAAGGGAAGACGTGTCTAGTCTTTGTGTGGATGTCCATGATGACCAGTGTTTTGTGGCCTGGGAATGGTGTTAATCTGTTAGAATGTCCAAGATAGTAAATCTCAACTTATGTGCCATGGACCAGCTGTAGCAAAATCCCCTGGAGGGGGTTGTTGAACACTACCCAGGACCCTCTAGATCTGAACGTCGGTGAGTTTGGCCCTGGGATCTATATTTACAACTAGCACTCCAGGCCATTCAGAGGTGCAGTAATTCATGAGGCCCACTGATTTGAAGGTTAAAAGCAGAAGTTCTTGCTTTAGACAGAGCTGAGCTCAACCCTAGTTCAGTTCTTCTGAGCTGCGTTGAAGCCCCCACCTCTAAAATGCATCATTGCCAACCTGTTGCTTGGGCCCCTGGACTCCCCTGTTACATAGCCCTGTCCCAAATGCACATCCACCCCTCTTCCCAACCATCTGGGCAGAGGAAAGCCTCCTCCTCATGAAGAGCTGCCCCCTGCTCCTCCTTACTGCACATGTGCCGTTAGCATGTGGGCAGCCATTTTGTCTCCTTTCCTCCCCAGGCCCCTGTCATGAAATGGCTACCAATCCTCCTCATCAAACACATTTGTTACAGTGGCTGGAATTCACTGCTGTGACCAGTCAAGGGGCTGATAGTGTTTACTCGGCTCTTGCTTTCTCCAGCTCATGCTCTGGTAGCAAGCTACTCGAGTGCACACATACACCCAGGTGAAGAAACCTCTCTAGGTCTCAGGGTGTAGGGTGGATAACAGTAGTGCTTAGTTAATGAGATTCTTGTGATGGTTACATGAAATAATGTATATAAAATGCTCAGCACCATCCTTAGCTTCTATTAGTAGATCATGTCTGGGACCCCTTTTCTGGTAGGCGTGTGGTCTTTTATTATCTCCCTAGTTGATTTCTCTCTCTGGGCATCAGTCTCCACATCCCTCATGCCATGGGGGGAAGCCAGGTGCATGATCTCTGAGGTTCCTCTTCATCCAGGCTCTTAGAATTGTCTATGAGGGGTGATCCAAAAGACACATAGGGATTGATTGACCCTAGGGAAGCCTCTGAGGTCAGTGTAAGGCAATAGATGCTTCAGAGTAGGGTCTTGAAGGATGAATAGGAGTTGGCCTTCCTATACTGCTATCAAAGCAGTTCCTTGCCTAAGTGACTAAAAGTTGGCAGGACTTTCTTTGGCCTTGAAGCTACTTTACATCCTCCTCCCCAGTACCTCTGCCTACACAGTGGCCCTTATTCTCAAGAGGAGTTATCTCAAAAGCCTTTTTCATGCAAACTCTCACTAGTAATGTGGACATCCCTTCTCTTTACAGCTTCTGGTTGTGCCCCATCAGTCTGGTTAACTGATGACAGGATAAACTGATGGCTTTCAACTTGACTGTGCATCAGAACCACTTGAGGACTTGTTCAACACATGGATCCTTGGGTTATACCATAGAACTTACTCAACCAGTATCTCAAGGGGTAAGTTCTGAGATCACAAATACCAGGCATCACAAAGTGTAGTCAGTCCATAGATCACCTGCATCAGAACCATCTAGAGTGTTTGCTTAAAACTGAGATTGCTGGTTGGGTCCCAAACCTATTGAATCCAGTTCTCAGGCTTAGGGATGATTATATGAAGGTTGGACTAGAGCAGCGGTTCTCAAAGTGTGTCCCTCGACTCCCCAGCCACAACATATCACCTGGGGACTTGATAGACATGCACATACTGAGGTCCTAGTCCAGACCTACTGAATCAGAAACTTTGGAGGTGGATATCAACAATGAGTGTTTTCACAAGAACTCCATGTGATTCAGATGCAAGCTCCAGGTTGAGAGCCACCATGCTGAGGTGTCACCACCTCCACATCCCATCCCTTCAAGGCCACATCATAACGATTCTGAGCTCTCACCAGTGGCCACTGGGCTTGTGCTCTATGTGTGCTCAGTGACCAACTCTTTGTGACCCCACGGACTGTAGTTTTCCAGTCTCTTCTGTCCGTGGAATTTTCCAGGCAAGAATACTGGAGTGGCTTGCCATTTCCTCCTGCAGGGGATCTTCCTGACCTAGGGATTGAACCTGCTTCTCCTATGTCTGCTGCATCACAGGGAGATTCTTTACCTGCTGAGCCACTGGGGCCTTCCTGGCCTTCCTGGCCACTGGATGTAGTGGTCAGTTATTTCTACCTCCAGATGAAAGTCCAGCAAAGTTAGACTCAAAACATCTTCTGGGAAGATCCCTCTTGGAGATTCTCTTGAGACAGAATGGTCAATATGGCAAAGAGTCATGGGTGAGGTGAGTCAAGATGTGCAAGGAGTGTGGAGGTGAATAGCTTCAGACATAGCTGGAGTCAGAGGAAGCTTCATCTCTTCTTCTAGAGATCATGCAGAGGGGTGTCTAAACTGAGAATATGGACAAGACTCCAAGTCCCCTATGAAATACCTTATAGCCCCAAAGAATCTGTTATTCCTTTGCTGATTTTGAGATCTTGCTATTTTTACATCTGAAGATGACATGTCCAGCCTCAACCAAACATGGCTAAAGAATTCATCTTCTTTATTTTCAAATATGCATTTTAGAAAATATTTCATAAGTACTCACTTTATACATTAATTCTACTCTCTATATGGCAAGAACTATACTAAGGGCTTTGCATAGATTATCACATTAAAATTCTTACATCAGCCCTATGAGTCATGCAAGAAATTGAGGATCAGGGCATATTAGCCAAGGTCACACTGCTACTAAGTGGCAGAACTGAGATCTGAGAACGGGTTTGTCCTGTCTGTTGTTGACAGGAAAGGTCCAGACTGAAGATACAAAGTTGAAAGTCAACAGTATAAGCAATGCAAGTAGAAACTAATATAATGGATCACCTCCCCAAGAGTATGAGTGTAATTATGCCATATTGTCTCCCATGTGTTTGGTGGCCCTTCTGAAGTCACTGAGTTCAGTTCAGTTCAGTTGCTCAGTCGTGTCTGACTCTCTGCGACCCAAAACCCTGAAGCATGCCAGGCCTCCCTGTCCATCACCTACTCCTGAAGTTTACTCAACTCATGTCCATTGAGTCAGTGATGCCATCCAACCATCTCATCCTCTGTCGTCCCTTTTTCCCCCCACCTTCAATCTTTCCCAGCATCAGGGTCTTTTCTAATGAGTCAGTTCTTCGCATCAAGTGGCAAAAAGTATTTGAGCTTCAGCTTCAACATCACCCTTTCCAATGAATATTCAGGACTTATTTCCTTTAGGATGGACTGGTTGGATCTCCTTGCAGTCCAAGGGACTCTCAAGAGTCTTCTTCAACACACAGTTTACAAAGCATCAATGCTTTGGTCCTTAGCTTTCTTCACAGTCCAACTCTCACATCCATACATGACTATTGGAAAAACCATAGCTTTGACTAAATGGACCTTTGTTGGAAAAGTAATGTCTCTGCTTTTTAATATGCTGTCTAGGTTGGTCATAACTTCTTGCAAGGAGCAAGCGTCTTTTAATTTCGTGGCTGCAGTTACCATCTGCAGTGATTTTGCAGCCCCCCAAAATAAAGTTTGACACTGTTTCCACTGTTTTCCCATCTATTTCCCATGAAGGGATGGGATTGGGTGCCATGATCTTCGTTTTCTGAATGTTGAGTTTTAAGGCCACATTTTCACTCTCCTCTTTCACTTTCATCAAGAGGCTCTTTAGTTCTTCTTTGCTTTCTGCCATAAGGGTGGTGTCATCCACATGTGTGAGGTTATTGATATTTCTCCCGGCAATCTTGATTCCAGCTTGTGCTTCATCCAGCCTAGTGTTTCTCATGATGTACTCTGCATATAAGTTAAATAAGCAGGGTGACAATATACAGCCTTGATGTACTCCTTTTCCTATTTGGAACCAGTCTGTTGTTCCATGTCCAGTTCTAACTGTTGCTTCCTGACATGCAGACATGTTTCTCAAGAGGCAGGTCAGGTGGTCTGGTATTCCAATCTGTTGAAGAATTTTCCACAGTCTGTTGTGATCCACACAGTCAAAGACTTTGACAAGGTCAATTAAAGAGAAGTAGATATTTTTCTGGATCTCTCTTGCTTTTTTGATGATCCAACAGATGTTGGCAGTTTGATCTCTGGTTCCTCTGCCTTTTCTAAATCCAGCGTGAACATCAGGAAGTTCACCATTCACATACTGTTGAAGCCTGGCTTGGAGAATTTTGAACATTACTATATTAGTGTGTGAGATGAGTGCAATTGTGTGGTAGTTTGAGCATTCTTTGGCATTGCCTTTCTTTGGGATTGGAATGAAAACTGACCTTTTCCAGTCCTGTGGCCATTGCTGAGTTTTCCAAATTTGGTGGCATATTGAGTGCAGTACTTTCACAGCATCATCTTTCAGGATTTGAAATAGCTCAACTGGAATTCCATCACCTCCACTAGTTTTGTTCATAGTGATGCTTCCTACGGCCCACTTGACTTTACATTCCAGGATGTCTGGCTCTAGGTGAGTGATCACACCATCGTGATTATCTGGGTCATGAAGATCTTTTTTATATAGTTCTCAGTATTCTTGCTACCTCATCTTAATATCTTCTGCTTCTGTTAGGTCCATACCATATCTGTCCTTTATTGTGTGCATCTTTGCAGGAAATGTTCCCTTGGTATCTCTAATTTTCTTGAAGAGTCTTTCCCATTCTACTGTTTTTCCCTATTTCTTTGCATTGATCACTGAAGAAGGCTTTCTTAAATCTCCTTGCTATTCTTTGGAACTCTGCATTCAAATGGGTATATCTTTCTTTTCTCCTTTGCCTTTCACTTCTCTTCTTTTCACAGCTATTTGTAAGGCCTCCTCAGACAACCATGTTGCCTTTCTTTTTCTTGGGATGGTCCTGATACCTGCCTCCTGTACAATGTCACAAACCTCCATCCGTAGTTCTTCAGGTACTCTGTCTATCAATTTAATTCTTTGAATCTATTTCTCAGTTTCACTGTATCATTGTAAGGGATTTGATTTAGATTATACCATAATGGTCTAGTGATTTCACTTACTTTCTTCAATTTAAGTTTGAATTTGGCAATAAGGAGTTCATTATCTGAGCCATAGTCAGCTCCTGGTCTTGTTTTTGTTGACTGTATAGAGCTTCTCCACCTTTGGCTGCAAAGAATATAATCAATCTGATTTTGGTATTGACCATCTGGTGATGACCATGTGTAGAATCTTCTCTTGTGTTTTTGGAAAAGGGTGTTTGCTATGACCAGTGTGTTCTCTTGGCAGAACTCTATTAGCCTTTGCCCTGCTTCATTCTGTACTCCAAGGCCAAATTTGCCTGTTACTCAAGGTGTTTCTTGACTTCCTACTTTTGCATTCCAGTCCCCTAAAATGAAAAGGACATCTCTTTGGGGGCATTCATTCTAGAAGGTCTTGTAGGTCTTCATAGAACCATTCAACTTCAGCTTCTTCAGCATTACTGGTCGGGGCATAGACTTGGATTACTCTCATATTGGATGGTTTGCCTTGGAAACGAACAGAGATCATTCTGTCGTTTTTGAGATTGCATCCAAGTACTGTATTTGGGACTCTTTTGCTTGCTATGATGGCTACTCCATTTCTTTTAAGGGATTCTTGCCCACGGTAGTACATATAATGGTCATCTGAGTTAAATCCACCCATTTCAGTCCATTTTAGTTCACTGATTCCTAAAATGTCGATGTTTACTCTTGCCATCTCCTGTTTGATCACTTCCAATTTGCCTTGATTCGTGGACCTAACATTCCAGGTTCCTATGCAGTATTGCTCTTTACAGCATTGGACTTGGCTTCCATCACCAGTCACATCCGCCACTAGGTGTTGTTGTTTCTTTGGCTCTGTCTCTTCATTCTTTCTGGAGTTATTTCTCTGCTGATCTCCAGTAACATATTGGGCACCTGGGGAATTCAACTTTCAGTGTCCTATCTTTTTGCCTTTTCATACTGTTCATGTGGTTCTCATGGCAAGAATACTGAAGTGGTTTGCCATTCCCTTCTCCAGTGGACCACATTTTATCAATATATTCCTGAAGAAATCAATCAATTTCAGTTTCATGGATGATGCCATTCATAAGGTGTGCATATATCATTGGGGTACTGCCTGTTTCAAAGGGAATCATCAAGTAATTTAATTACCTGTATGGAAGTCTGAAATTCTGCTTTTATTCATTTCTTCTTACTTTTAGGTGGTATTGTGTGCTTCCCACTGGATTTAGGATTATGAATACCCAATCCATTAAGTTGATCTGAACTCTAATGCACAGCAAAAAAAAGGTTGTGATCCTCTGTTATCATTGTTTTGATAGTCTAAGCATTCTGACACATCCTCAGCTTTATTTTCTTCTTTTTCATAAAAGTACTAGGATCTGGGGAGGGTAGGTTAGAGAGCCACATTCAGAGGTTTACTTTAAACATTGAGAGACCTATGGTTTCTTGAATGCTATACTGTCTAAGAAAGGCTTGGAAACTATAAATCAGAAAGGTACATGCACCCCAATGTTCATTGAAGTACTATTTGCAATAGTCAAGACACGGAAGCAACCTAGATGTCCATCAACAGAGGAATGGATAAAGAAGCTGTGGTACATATATATAATGTAGTACAACTTAGTAATAAAAAAAGAAGAGAATTGTGCCCTTTGCAGAGATGTGGATGGACCTAGAGACTGTCATACAGAGTGAAGTAAGTCAGAAAGAGAAAAACAAATGTATATTTACACATATATGTGTATTCTAGAAAAATGGTACAGATGAACTTATTTGCAAAGCAGAAATAGAGATACAGCCATAAAAAATGTATGGATACCAAGGAGATAAAAGGGTGGAATGGATTGGGAAATTAGGATTGCCATACATATACTACTATGTATAAAATGAGAACCTACTGTATAGCACAAAGAACTTTATTCAGTGCTCTGTGGCTACCTACATGGGAAGGAAATCCACAAAAGTGGGGACATATGTATATGCACAACTGATTCACTTTTCTGTAGAGTAGACACTCACACAACATTGTAAAGCAACTATACTCTAATAAAAATTAATTAAAAAACAAATAAATGTGACTTCTGCGGAAAAAATGGCTGGGTATAGTATCTTATCTCCAGACAGAGGGAAGTGCCGTCATGACAAGCAGAGGACACTTCCCTCCTCACCCTGAGACAGTCAGGAACATAAAAGGCCAAAGAAGACAATTCAAACATATGGCGTGCAATGTAGGAGGTCAAGCTAAGGAAACCGAGTATGGATTTCAATCACAAGTGGTAAGAACAGAATCCAAATCAGGAAATAGTGTCCAAAGTCAGAATGGTACGACTTGAACCAAATATAATGTCCAACCCAAGTCCGCCAGGTATCACCGTCTAGGTCTTTCACATCTTCTCTCCAGCCGTTAGCCATCTGGGAAAGAATACTAGACCCAATGGTAAATGTACAGTATGGAATAAAAAGTATAAAAACTCACCATCCATGCCAGCAGTGTATGGGAACTCATTAAGTTCTTCCACTGGAGCACACACCAAGACTTGCTTTCAAGAGTCGTTTGTTAACAAGGTAGTGAGGGTTGAAAAATGGAAATCACAACGAGGGTGTCTAATGATGTCCAAGGATCACTGAATGTCTTCGCTAGACAAGAAAGGACCAAGAACCTTCCATTATTCAATGTATTTATACTCCCACCTTGTCAATCTCTTGAAACTACGTAAGTAAACACAAATAATACACTTTGTTAAGGACTTTGATAAAGAATGCCGATATGAGGCTCTGAAGATTGGGATGGGGTAGACCCAGAGGAGGAAGTCATCACTTCTTTGGGAAGACAACAGCTTCACTGAGTCTTGAACTGAGTTTTGAAAACCAAATGTGTCCTACAAGTGAAAGCATTAGTTGTTCAGTAGTGTACAGTTTTTTGTGACACTATAAACTGTAGCCTGCCAGGCTCCTCTGTCCATGGAATTCTCCAGGCAAGAATACTGGAGTGGGTTGCCATGCCCTCCTCCAAGGGAGGAGGGATCAAATCCTGTATTCAGGGATCTAACCCGGGTCTCCTGCAGTGCAGGCAGATTCTTTACCATCTGAGTCACCAGGGAAGCAATATGATGAGATGGTATGGCATATGAAGGGATCTGTGAGGAGCTTAGCAGGGTTTGAGGGTCTGGAGATTGAGTTCAAACCACATGGCATCATTTTTGAACTGCAGCTTATAACCCATTACTATTTTATGAGGTTGATTTGGTGAGTCATGAACAACATCTTATTAAATGATATGGACTATAGTAGAATAGAAAATATAATGTATTGCCTGCAGTAAAGGTAAAAATTCTTTTGTGAAAAAATTTGTTATTTATATGCACATTTATAGCAGTGGGTATTAGGCTACAACATAAAATGTATTTTGTACTGTGGGTCACAGTCAAAAAGGTTTGAAATCCACTGTCACAAAGGTACTTGTCAATCTTGGTGACATGTCTGGACATTTTTCCTGTAGGCCATGGCAACCTCTTGAAGGATTTTAAGCAAGGTAATGACATGATCCAATTTGTGTTTCATCAGAAAATTTAACCACCTTAGATCAAATTAACCATAGAAAAGGTGTTAGAATCCAATTAAGTACGTACTCACAGCTGATCTTTTCAAAATTAAATGTTCAGGCTAATTTAATCTGTGTATCATAAGGAAGACACTTCAAATTTGTACACATTCCTTTATTTGAAAAATATGTTTGGAGGTATATCATGTATCAGGCACTGTGTTAGACATGGAGGATACGATATAGTCATGAACAAGTAGCACAGAGAGCCCAGCCTGGCACTCTGTGATGACCTAGGAGGGTGGGATGGTGAGATGGGAAGGAGGAGGCCCAAGAGTGAGGATGTATATTCTATGCTAAGTCACTTCAGTCGTGTCCGAATCTGTGTGACCCCACAGACGGCAGCCTACCAGGCTCCCCCATCCCTGGGATTCTCTAGGCAAGGACACTGGAGTGGGTTGTCATTTCTTTCTCCAATGCATGAAAGTGAAAAGTGAAAGTGAAGTCGCTCAGTCATGTCCAACTCTTCGTGACCCCATGGACTGCAGCCCACCAGGCTCCTCCATCCATGGGATCTTCCAGGCAAGAGTACAGAAGTGGGGTACCATTGTCTTCTCTGAGGATGTATAATTATGACTGATTCTCATTGTTGTATGGCAGAAACCAACACAACATTGTAAAGCAATTTTCCTTCAATTAAAAATAAATTAAAAAAAATCAGCACCATCACCTCCTTCATGGAGTTCAGGCTAGTGAAATAGACAGGAAATAAACAAAATCTGAATGAATGTGGTAAGTGCTGCAGGGAAAAGTCCAGGATGCTATGAGAGAAGAATAGAGTAGATATGGAAAAGAATAGTGATTTAAGCCATCCAGTCACAGATGGGCTCTCTGAGGAAGTAATCTTTAAGCTGAGCCCTTAAGGATGAGAAGGAGTGAAGCATGGGGGAAAAGAGGGTCTCGGGAAGAGGACACCTAGTGCAAAGGCCTGGAGGCAAGAAAAGAGCTGGGCATGTCAAAAACAAAAAGGAGACCATTGTGGCTGGAGTACAATGATCAAAGAGAAAGAGTAGCACTGGATGAGACAGGAGATACAAGGAGGGCCAGGGGAGGCCATTGTGTGAGGTTTGAAGCAGGGGAAAGGCCGGATAAAACCCAGAAGGACTGGCTTGCATTCAGACACTTGACAGGGCCTTTGGCATAGGCATGCTGGGAGAAGTTAAAGGGATCAATGTGTAAAGAGCACCACTTTTTCTCTACAGGCTTCTGTTGCAGGTGGAATGAGCCATCGCTCCCTCAGAATTTGCCTAGTGGAAAGCTTTAAAGTGCTTGGGAGGATCCAGAGATTAGAATGTACCTCTGCAAACTGTAAAGTCATGCTGTGTGCTGCACAACGCCAGGGGCACCATTTAGCACTTTCCTAGAGCTTTTCTTGAACCCAGCACCTTTTGCTTAATAAACACCTTCTCAACTCAGATTGTTGACCCTTTGCCCACTTGCTAGCAGAGCAATACTCAGTGGATATGTATAGAGGAGGTTTGCTTGAACTAGAAGAACTTGGACTTGACCACCTCTGTCACCTCAGTCCCAAACGGTAACCCTCCAGATTCTAAAATAATTGAGTAGAGAGTAACTGAGTAGAGAATTTGAATGGCATAGTCCATTCAAATGTCCTTCCTTGCATTTGGTACTATTTGGCATTCTTCTTCTACCAATGTTTTATAAGGTGACAGTTGTTTTTTGTTTGTTTCAGAGCAGTTCCTAGCTCCTATAAGGATTATCTGCCTCCAGTGAAAGTGGAATAGTAGCAGTGGAAACTGGTTACTAAGAAAGCGTGTTTTGAGGGATGAGCTACTGTGATCTGAGTACATCTCTGTTGTGGTGATTTAAATAAACACTTCTCCAAAAAAAGATAAACAATGGCCAAGAAACAGATGAAAAGATGCTCAGTAGCTTTAGTCATTAGGGAATTGCAAGTCCCTATTGCAAGTTGCAAAAGGTATTAATACAATAAGATACCATTTTACACCCGCTCAGTTCAGTTCAGTTCAGTCGCTCAGTCGTGTCTGACTCTTTGTGACCCCATGGACTACAGCACACCAGGTCTCCCTGTCCATCAGCAACTCCCTGAGTTTACTCAAACACATGCCCGTTGAGTCGGTGATGCCATCCAACCATCTCATCCTCTGTCATCCCCTTCTCCTCCCGCCTTCAATCTTTCCCAGCATCAGGGTCTTTTGTAATGAGTCAACTGTTCGCATCAGGTGGCCAAAGTATATAGGAGTTTCAGCTTCAACATCAATCCTTCCAACAAATATTCAGGACTGATTTCCTTTTGGATGGACTGGTTGGATCTCCTTGCGGTCCAAGGGACTCTCAAGAGTCTTCTCCAACACACCCACTAGGTGGTTATAATGAAAAAGTAGAAAACAAGAAGTGCTGATGAGGATGTGGAAAACTTGGAACCCTCATTCATTGCTGGTGGGAGTGTAAAATGGTACAGCCACTGTAGAAACAGTTTGATTTCCTGAAATACTAAACATGGAATTATCATAAAGTAAGTAAGTGAACGTGTTAGTTGCTCAATAGTGTCTGACTCTTTGCAGCTCCATGGACTGTAGTCTGCCAGTCTCCTCTGTCCATGGAATTCTCCAGGCAAGAATACTGGAGTGGGTAGCCATTCCCTTTTCCAGGGGATCTTCCCAACCCAGGGACTGAACCCAGGTCTCCTGCATTGCAGGTAGATTCTTTACCACCTGAGCCACTAGGCAAGTCCAACAGTAGGGAAACAAGCTAAATGACTAGTAAGACCCTGAGTGACTTATATGCATCGGTTCATATAATTTTCAGAACATTATAAAAGAGGCACAACTATTATCATCATTTCCATTTTACAGAGGGAAATTGAAGCAGAAACTGTCATGTAATTAATGAGAGGCAGAGTCAGGATTCAAACTCTAGTTTAATGGACCCCAAATTTCTGTGCTTAATCGTTAAGGTATATAGTACCAGTTGCCCACATTCTTACAGAAAGCCTAGGTGTTTAGTTAAGAGAAGGATATGGGTACATAGGGACCTGGGTTCCAGAAGCAAATCTGTTTTCATATGGATGAATTGCTTCCCAGGTTTGTCAACTGGGGGAAAAAACACACACAACCTAAAAGTTGAGAATTATGTTTTATTTGACAGACGTTCTGAGGACAACAAGCCTGGGAAGCAGACAGCCTCTCAGATCACTCTGAAGCATGGCTCCAAACAGGTGAGGGAGGAGCCAGGATATTTAGGAGTTTTTGCAACAAAAACAGGATAGTCAGAACATCAAAAATTACCACTAATTAAAGAAAATCAGACATCTCAAGTTAATGAATTCATCGCTTTTCTATGTATGGGAAGATGCAAGAGTATGGGCTCACTGAAGTTGCTCCTTTGACGATGCCCCTCAGCTATCTAGGGCCAGTATCCTGTTCTTTCCCATTCTGAGTGCCCTCCGGGGGAACCATTGGTAGTGGATAAGTGGTTTCCATCCTGAGTTCCCTCAGGCTCAATTCAGGGAGGAGGTAATGGCTGATGGCTTGATGGCCACATCCTTTGCTGAGAAAGCGGGCAACACTTTTCATCACAAGGTCTAGGAGAGACAGATACTACAGAGCCTAGGAGAAGGGTGGACCTCATACAGGGAAGAAAATGTGTTTCCAGAAAGTGGCCTAAATTTGTGGCCTTCTAGCACCAAAACCCTGAAAGACCAATAGGAAATGTGGAAAGTTGGTAAAATGTAGTTTTTACTGTAGGAGAAGGCAATGACACCCCACTCCAATATTGTTGCCTGGCAAATCCCATGGACAGAGGAGCCTGGTAGGCTGCAATCCATGGGGTTGCTAAGAGTCGGACATGACTGAGCGACTTCACGTTCACTTTTCACTTTCATGCATTGGAGAAGGAAATGGAAACCCACTCCAGTGTTCTTGCCTGGAGAACCCCAGGGACGGGAGAGCCAGTTGGGCTGCTGTCTATGGGGTCGCACAGAGTCGGCCACGACTGAAGCGACTTAGCAGCAGCAGCAGTTTTTACTGCTGATCCTAAAAAACATCTGAAAGTTACTATCGTTCAGTGTGGGCTTCTGAGGTAGCTCAGTGGTAACAATCTGCCTGCCAATGCAGGAGATGTGGCTTCGATCCCTGGGTCAGGAAGATCCCCTGAAGGGAAATGGCAGCCCTGCTCTAGTATTCTTGCCTGGAGAATCCCATAGACAGAGAAGCCTGGCAGGCTCAGTATGCAAGAGCCTATACTCTTGCTTCTTCCCATACATAGAAAAGGGATTAATTCATTAACTTGAGATGTCTGATTTTCTTTAATTAGTGGTAATAGGGTCGCAAGGAGTTGAACATGACTGAGTAACTGAGCACACACACATCATACAGGGACCTGGAAGTTGTATGAACTCATTGGGACATTTCCACACAAGTAAGGGTGAGCTATTGAAAGAGTTAAGCAAAGTTGTGTTTCATCAAAAGATTAACTGTATTTGTTAAAAATTGACCATAAAGACTGTCTTGATTTGCTCCCTCACTTTCACTTTGATATGACCATCTTGTGGCTCACAGGCATTGCCATCAGGGTTGATCTATCATTGCTAGGCCTTCACAGGGTGGTTGGAGGAACAAGTCGTTACTTTCAAGATAGGAGAAATGGCAGCCATGTTCTAGGTCCCTTCAGAAGATATAAACAGACAAACTGTACTACAAACACAGACACTAAACTTCAGTGGTTGCCAGCAGGAAGCCAAAGTCCCTAGCTCCAGTGGTTTCTGCAGGACAAAGTATGGTACCCACAGCCTAAGGCCTGTGGTATGTGTTGCCTCATATGCCTAGGCTAGATGCTGAGGTAATAATGTTTCTCACCTATGTTTTTAGGAGGCTTTGCCTACAGCCAGTAACTGGAAGTGATAATATCTTTTTTAAAAAATCTTTTGGCCACACTGCATGGCATGTGGGATCTTAGTTCCCTAACTGATGTAGGAGATAGATGGGCTCCAGGTTAGACATTTACAACTGGCCTCCTGTTTACATTTCATGTGGCACAAAGAAGTGGGCTTCAGGATGGATACTTAAAACTGTTAGCATTTTCTGAGATAAGAGATAAGTAGGCTCTGGCTAAAACATTTACAATCAGCCTCCTGTTCTCCCTCCAAAATGGAAGTAACAACAGAGACAGGGTAAATAGCCAGTGTTTGTCTCTTATAAACACCTTAAGGTAAGTCATGGCAAGGACAAAGAGGGGCAAACTTTGAGTAAAGTTAAGGGTTCTCCACTCTCCCCTAAAGGAGACACTACACATGCACAGAAAGGTTCCTTGTGGGTCAAAAGTCAGGGTATAATGCCAGACCATAATGAGTCTTGCTCTTCCCAGAAACCTTCCCTTTGATATCCATCTTGGCTGAGGAGTGCATGCACTCACAGGGTAGTGTACCAGGGTAGGTCAGGTGTGGGAAAAGAAACCAGATAATTGGCTAAAGGTAGACAAAGACCCAGAAGAACTGTCCTCTATAAATGACTTAAACGCCTCTTTACTGCACTCCTCCTGACTAGGTGGGAAGCCCACACCCTTTCTCTCCAGGTGTGCATCTCTGCCTTGCTTCTGTCTCATCTAAACAAACTGTTTCTCTTTGTGCTCTCCCACTTGTTGTGCTATGTCTTTAATAATAAACTGTGTACATGCATTTACAGTTTCTGCCTCTGTGATACCTGTATTGTTCACAGGGGGCAAAGATCTAGGGAAAACTACCTTCTAAACTCTAGCCTTTGCTGGTCTTGTGGCTAGGATTCCTAGTTTTCATCCAGGCTACTCAGGTTCAATTCTTGGACAGGGAATTAAGATCTTGTTTCTCACCAACACTTGTTCCTGCCTCACCGAGGTCAGTACCAGGGATTGAACCCATACCCCTTGAACTGGAAGCATAGAGTCTTAACCACTGGACCACCAGGGAAGTCCCTGGAAGTGATAATATCTAGTGCTACAAGGTCACTAAACACAAATGGGTCTGGATGAAAGCTAGAACCCAAGATACAAAGGGACCCAGAAGAGGGACCAAGACAAGAGGTTTGCAGAGGTGGGAGAAAGGCAAACTTTGAATCATTTTCCTTCATTCACTCAGTAGCATCCTTGTCTGCAGTGCCCATGACCTTGGGTATGATCACACTGACTGCATTTAGAAGGAATGAAGTATTAAAGGTGACTGTAATGTCTGACTTCCCTACTGCCGCAGGCCTGGCTGGGCATGTAGCAGTGACAGAATATGGTTGAGAGTATAGGTTCTGAATTCAAATGCATCTGGGCTGGAACCCTGGCTTTTTGTGTCTCTGTCTACTAGTAGGATTTTGATAAGTCATTTAACCTTAGTGAGCCTCACATTTCTTATCTATAAAATGAGAATAATGATAGTAAGTATTTCATAGGGATTTTAAACTATTAAATGAGATAATGAACATGAAATGCTCAGCCCAATGCCTGATGTGTAGTAGTAGCTCAGTGAATGTTAACTCCCCTCTTCCTCCTCTTCTCTTTCCTCATTATGATTATTGTACTGAATGGAGTTTGGGAGAAGTTACTTGAAGAATTGTCCTAAGGAAATTCCAGGTCAGAGTCATGAAGACAGTCCAAATTCAAGTTTCTAATCCACATAGTTTAGGGAAACAATCAAGGTATGAATTTGAGGGAGATGGGAATCGAAGGAGATCAGCGAGATTGGTTGTGTATACAGAGATGAGTTGGGAAGGAAGCCTGGAGTAATGACTACACCAGGATACAGATGACTCCTGTGGTTTTTCATCAGATGCCATGACCACCATCATGGTTCTTCTGGAAGTATTAAAATGGACAACAGTGTAGACACTCTTTTCTTCCAAACTTTTTTTGGCAAGGGGTGGATACAAGGATTTTTGTGTGTTGGTTTTATGAATTTTGGCCTGTTGCTGACCAGGTAGAATGTGAGGTAGAATCCTAAGACCAGGCCACTGTCTGTGACCCTCCCATCAGGCCAGGCATAGATCTAACCATACAATCAATATGAACCCTATACCTACTCTCTCTATGAAATATTAATAATTTTATTCCTAGGTTATCTGGGAGAGCCACTGAGTGAAAAATGGAAAATGAGATTTAATGGGTTAAGTGAAGAGAGGAACATGTCTGGAAAGCTAGTGTCAGAGAGCTACAGGGTTGATAATAGATATTCACTGTCTTTTTTCTCTCTTTTTTTGTTGAAGTGTAGTTGATTCACAAAGGTGTGTTAATTTCTGCTGTACAGCAAAGTGGCAGTTATACACACATATACATATACATGTTTATATATGTATATACATTCTTTTTGTATTCTTTTTGATTGTGGTTTATCCCAGGATATTGAATATAGTCCTCTATGCTATGCAGTGGGACCTTGTCATTTATCCATTGTAAATGTAATAGTTTCATCTACTAATCCCAAACTCCAAGTCCATCCCCCCCACGCCCCTCCCCTTGGCAACCACAGGTCTGTTCTCTGTGTCTATGAGTCTGTTTCTGTCTTGTAGACAGGTTCATTTGTGCCATCTTTTAGCTTCCTTGTATAAGTGGTATCATACGGTATTTGTCTCTCCCTTTCTGACTTACTTCACTTAGTATGATAATCTTTAGTTATAGGTAATAGATATTCTTAAAAGTTTACAAGCAGGGATCCTTGAGCTTCCATGGTGCATACATACCTAGAAATAACCCAAACATTGTCTTCCACATTGTTCCCCATCAATTCTCTACCCTCTCATGCCCAGAACCAATAGGTCTCTCTTTGGACTGGTCTTTGGCCTACCAGAAAGTGCCCTTTCTAGGCATCCTATAGCTCCCCAGGGTACAAACTGGCTGCAAGATGTCCCTGATATTAGAAATGAAAAAAGTAATGAAGGCCAGGACTGGAGTTATTATGAAAGGAGGTGCTTCCAAGCCAGAAATACAGGGAGATGTTATAGGCAGCTTCTGCTGTGGTGAAGTAGGTGGATCATGTGGCTGGTAGGCGGAATAGCAGCAGAGAAATTCTTCTAGCACTGGACTGATTAAACTCTTTGACTCAGTCTGTAGGTGGATGGTATACAGATGGATGAAGCTGGGTCAGATGGCTGGAACATCCAGAGAGGCAAAGGATCTTGTAAGATAAACAAGGTGGTGGTATCCTCTGCCCACCTTTACATCTTCATTTTGTACCAGTCTCCCACTCACTCAGCATATTTCAGCATCTTCTTTCTGTTCCTGAAACCTAGGCCCTTTCTTGCCATTGGGCTTTTGCACCCACTCTTCCGTCTATTTGCATGTTCCTTGCGTGGCTTGTTCCTTTTCATCCTTCGGGTCTTACCTCCTCAAAAAAGTCTTTTTGATCACTTTGTCTGGAGCTGACTCCTGCCAATGACTTTTTCACGTCAGTTCATCAATTTTTTTTGTTGAAGTTTATCAGCCTCCACAAATTGATTGTGTGTTTAACTATTTGTTTATATGCTTGTTTTCTCCTCTTTTCCCTCCTTCACATCTATGTGATCAAGGACCTTATTATTCCATTTCAATACTGTTTCCACAATACCCAGAACAATAAACACTTAATACACAGTTATTGAACAAATAAATGAATGCAGATGTGGATGGGAGTCAGAGTCACGATATAACATAATTTTTTTGTTGTTGTTGTTAAGAAACCACTGCTATCACAAGGATGACTTTGTAGCTATGAAATATGCCAGTTTGGGAAGAAACTGTCCCAGGAACATTTGGTGTCAGGAGTGGAAGAATTGGGCTTTGAGTTGCTTGGACCTATATTTGACTTTAGATATAGGTGTCAGAGTTCATGGTATTCTGGGGAGTGTCATGTCAGTTGCAGAGTTTCCTGTAGGCCCTGTATTTAGGGTTGGGATGAGCCACAAACAACTGGAAGTTAGAATAATGTCAGGAAGTGAGAACCCCTCACATCCTAAGGCCAACTATGAGTGACCACGAACCTCAGTGATGTGCTTCTCCGCATAGTCAACTCCTTGTGGCCCCGCTAAGCCACCTCTGCGAGTTTTGGTTGCACCATGACAACTGCTAAATCTCTGTTACCTAAATATCCTTGGGTGAGGTTGCCTCCCCATCCCATAGTACTCCAGAGTCTAGGTTTGCCTAGGAAATTCTAGCTGTTTGGGATATAGCAGATGAAAAACTCTAAGCACTTGAGTCATGTGGCACATAGGGGCTAGGTTAAAACCTTTAGAAGCCCTAAAGCACAGCAATGTGTATGTCCTCCCTATTATGACCGAAAATACAAACAATAACAAACTATAAATAGGTGTTAGAGAAGTCCAAAAATTGCAAACTTTTTTTGAGATACTAGTTTGGTGCTTTAAAAAATTATATAGCTTTTTTTTTTTCAAATAGTGCTCAGTCGTGTCCAGCTCTTTGCAACCCCATGGACAGTAGCCTGCCAGACTCCTCTGTCCATGGAATTTTCCATGCAAGAATACTGGAGTTAGTTGCCATACCCTCCTCCAGGGGATCTTTCCCATCCAGAGATTGAACTTGTGTCTCTTGTGTCTCCTGCATTGGCAGGCAGATTCTTCACCACTAGTGCCACCTGGGAAGCCCTTTTACAGATATATTTCTTAGTTTATTGGAACCACTCTTTTGCTAGCCTCTTAAATAAATGCGTTGGGTGGGCTTCCCTGGTGGCTCATAGGGTAAAGAATCTGCCTTCAATGCAAGAGACCCAAGTTTGATCCCTTGGTGGGGAAGACCCCTGGGAGAATGGAATGGCAACCCACTCCAGTATTCTGCATGAAGAATTCCATGGACAGAGGAGCCTGGTGGGCTACAATCCATGGGGTCACAAAGAATTGGACACTACTGAGAGACTAATACATAGTTTAAGTAAATGTCTAATGTGTCTAGAGAGTCAAGAAGCAGTAAGCAGCCACTGTGTTTAAGATGCTCTAGACTTCAGTGATCTGAGTATTCTGTCACCAAACACCTGGATTCTAGGAAGTAACAACATACCTCTAAGAGAGTTCTGATGGTCAATAGCTTTCTTTTGCAAACAAAGACCTTGATGGTGTTCACATAAATGTTGCGGGAGAATCAGACAGAAATGTGGGCACCAGTACTGGGATTCTGATAGAATGGCCCCACACCTGGATGCTATAAGAATCAGCTTCACCAAGTTATGGCCTAGTTTGATAGACCAGAGCCTGAATAGAGTTAGCAGAGTCTTCATAGCCATGGCTATTGTCATAGCTTAGAGGAACCCATTTCCCTTAGGTAAGAGGTCCCCCATTAGCCATGTCAGGGCAGAGAAGTGGGGACTAATGCTCAGCAGTATTTAGTGAACCTCAGACATTTATAGTTATGCTTAATTGATCTAAGTGGTTATTACAGCTGAATGGTTGGCATCTAGGCTAGACAGGATTTGGTTCAAGAATTCCACCTCTGGAATCTAAAAAAGCAGAACATATAAACAAGAGAGTAAAACATTGGTTAATGGAGCTGGAGGTGTGAAAAATGGGGAGATGTTAGTCAAAGGTTACAAACTTGTAGTTATAAAAGGAATAAGTTCTGAGAATTTAATGAACAGCATGGTGACTATAGCTAATAGTACTGTACATGACCTTCCTGAAGTCCACACTGCTATATTGGATATGGATAACCAACAGAAACCTACTGGAGAGCACATGGAACTCTGCTCATTGTTATGTGCCAGCCTGGATGGGAAGGGGGTTGGAGAGAGAATGGGTACATGTATATGTATGGCTGAGTCCCTTCACTATTCACCTGAAACTATCAAACATTGCTAATTGGCTATTCCCCAATACAAAAAGTTTTTAGTGTTAAAAACATAGAAATTGAATATATAAATAGTACTGTATACTTGAAATTTTCTACTTTCTACTTCATGTGCATAGATATTGTGTTCCCACTACACCAAAAGAAAGGGGGAGAGAGAGAGAGAGATGACTATGTGAGATGATGGATGTGTGAATTAACTTGATTGTTGTAATCATCTCTTAATGTATATGTATATTAAACCATAGTGTCATACACCTTAAATACATACAGTGTTTTTCAATTATACCTCAATAAAACTGGAAAAAAGAATTCCGCTTCTGGACTTTGGCATCTGCAGTGTGAGTTCAAGGGTGATGCCACTACAGGCAGTACTGAGCCTGCCAGACAATATATTTGCTTTGTTTTATTTTGCTTTTTTTCTAAAAGCAGGTCAGTAAATAAAATGTGATGCTATCCAGATAGAGAACAGGCTGTATGTGTAGGAGGTCATATAAGCCTCCTAAGGTCATAAGGTCATTAAAATAATAGGTAATATTTATTGAGCACTTATTACATCCATGGTTCTATTCTTATTCTATTCCTACTTTATAAATTATAAAACTAAGATACAGAAAGCTTAGGTAACTTACCCCAGGGTCATATAGGTAGCGACTGGAAGAATTGGGATTTGAACCAAGGTAGTCTGATGATAAATGTCATACTCTGAAAAATATGGTACACCACTGTTCAATGTTGTACTCTCTTCTATTCCACTGTGTGTTAGAAGATACAGGATGCTGCTTTGGTTAAACCATATTATGGTCAATTTGCCTCAGCTAAGGTACAACTTTTATCTGTTACCTTCTAGGAAATAAAAACAACTGTGAGCCTCTAGAGGTCCAGTTTCATAATGATGACTCACAGAGCTGGTCCCAGAGATTGGCAATCAGCATGCACAGGTAGTGGTGATCAAGTCAAGGTCATTGTCATTCAGGTAAAAGTGGAACTCTTCAGTTTTCCAAATCAGAAAGAGAACTTGGGTCTCATTAAGGGAATCAAATGAATCCCTGCAGCAAGTTGGTGTCTTATCCTTGGGCTCTAATGTAGAATATAAGCATTGAGCAGTGACCTAAGCCCTGGAGTCCAGGCTGAAAGGAATGGCTGTGCCCTCAGAGTAAGGGCAGTTTCTCTACCTGCTACCCCAGTCTCTCAGGGTGGACAGTGTTCTGGGTGATACAGGGCTGAGAGGACACATGAGATGTTGGGTAACTGTATTGTCTTGTTATAAATTGGAACAAAGTCTGAGTTTTGAAGAAGTCCACTTCGAGGACTTCAAGCCATGTAAAGCTGAGGGCCCAGGGGGAGGGAAAATCAGCCCCTGGGCACTTTCTCCCATTCACAACTTAGTGGAAGATCTCCATAGTTACTGATCCCTTCCACAGGCAGTGGTGTCAATAATAGCAATAATAAGATGAGAATGTAAATTGGTGTAGCAACTGTGGAAAACAGTATGGTGATTCCTCAAAAAACAAAAGAAAAAGAAAATCACCATTTATCTGGAAATTCCATACCCAAGTACATCCAAAGGAATTACTTTCAGGATCTCATAGACATACCTGCCCTCTCATGTTCATCGTAGCAACTACTGTGAGTAGTGGCCAAGTTATGGAAACAACTTGAATGTCTGTCAACAGAAGAATGGATGAACAAAGTGTGGTGTGTTCACAGGGTAGAATATTATGCATCTTGAAAAAAGGACATTTTTGACAACATGGATGGACCTGGGGGACATTATACTAAATGAAATAAACCAGACAGAAAAACAAATACCGCACAATCCCGCTTTCATGAGAAATACAAAATAGTAAAACTCAAAGAACCAGAGAGGAAAATAGTGGTTACCAGGAGCTAGAGGAGGGGAAAATAGAGAGGTGTCGGTCAAGGGTACAAAGTTTCAGTTATACAAGATGAATAAGTTCAGGAGAGCTACCATACAACATGGGGTCTACAGGTAACAATTTTGCAATCGCATACTTAAAATTCTGCTAAAAAAGGTAGGTTGCATGTTAAATGCCCTTACTGCAAGAGAAAAGCATTTTTTTTTAATTTTTAAAATAAATTTTAAAAAGTAAAGGGAGCAAAAGAAACTTTTGGAGGTGATGGAAATTTTATGGCCTTGATTACTGTGATGACTTTATGAGCGTATACTTATTCCCAAGCTCATCATGTTACACACATTACATATGTACAGCTTTTTGTGTGTTGATCATACCTTAGTGAAGTAGCTTAAAAAATCAAATCTTAAGAAATATCAAATTTTAATAAAATAATGGTAGCAATAGGTGAAATTTATTTGTAACTTACTATGTTCCAGCCCTGTGCTTAACACTTTATGTGCATTATCTCACTTAAGCTTCTACTAGTGATGCCAGTTCTACTTTTATCCCTAATTTAAAGATAAGAAAACTTAAGCACAGAGAAATGAAATGATTTTCCTAGGGTCACAGAGCAGATGGCTGGGTCAGTACTGATTCCAAGTGGATTGCGTTCAGAAACTGCCCTCTTAACCACTACAATGGAAGCAAGCACCACTCATTCCTGAGTCAGGGTCTTCACACCTGTTGTTCTTCCTGCTTGGAACAATTTCCCCTGGATTGTCCTATGGATCCCTCATCATAATTCAGTGTGTGTGCTGAGTTGCTTCAGTCGTGTCCGACTCTGTGCAACCCCATGGACTGTAGCCTGCCAGGCTCCTCTGTCCATGGGATTTCCCAGGCAAGAAAACTGGAGTGGGGAGGCGGTCCTAAGATGGTGGAGGAATAGGACGGGGAGACCACTTTCTCCCCCACAAATTCATCAAAAGAACATTTGAATTCTGAGTAAATTCCACAAAACAACTTTTGAATGCTGGCAGAGGACATCAGACACCCAGAAAAGCAGCCCATTGTCTTCGAAAGGAGGTAGAAAAAAAAATATAAAAGACAAAAAGAGGGACAAAAGATGTAGGGACAGAGCTCTGTCCCGGGAGTTCAGTTCAGTTCAGTCACTCAGTTGTGTTCGACTCTTTGCGACCCCATGAATCGCAGCATGTCAGGCCTCCCTGTCCATCACCAACTCCCGGAGTTCACTCAGACTCACGTCCATCAAGTCAGTGATGCCATCCAGCCATCTCATCCTCTGTCGTCCCCTTCTCCTCCTGCTCCCAATCCCTCCCAGCATCAGAGTCTTTTCCAATGAGTCAACTCTTTGCATGAGGTGGCCAAAGTACTGGAGTTTCAGCTTCAGCGTCATTCCTTCCAGAGAAATCCCAGGGCTGATCTCCTTCAGAATGGACTGGCTGGATCTCCTTGCAGTCCAAGGGACTCTCAAGAGTCTTCTCCAACACCACAGTTCAAAAGCATCAGTTCTTCGGTGAAAAGCTTTCTTCACAGTCCAATTCTCACATCCATACATGACCACAGGAAAAACCATAGCCTTGACTAGATGGACCTTTTTTGGCAAAGTAATGTCTCTGCTTTTCAATATGCTATCTAGGTTGGTCATAACTTTCCTTCCAAGGAGTAAGCGTCTTTTAATTTCATGGCTGCAGTCACCATCTACAGTGATTTTGGAGCCCAAAAAAATAAAGTCTGACGCTGTTTCCACTGTTTCCCCATCTATTTCCCATGAAGTGATGGGACCGGATGCCATGATCTTTATTTTCTGAATGTTGAGCTTTAAGCCAACTTTTTCACTCTCCACTTTCACTTTCATCAAGAGGCTTTCGGGAAGGGAGTCTTAAAAAAGAGAGAAGTTTCCAAACACCAGGATACACTCACACTGCCAAGTCTGTGGCGAGCCTTGGAACCACAGAAGGCTACATAACCAGGAGGAAAAAATAAATAAATAATTAAAACCCACAGATTACATGCCCAACGGTAACTCCCCCAGTGGAGAAGCAGCACAGACGCCTGCATCCACCACTAGCAAGCCGGGGCTGGGAAGGGAGGCGAACGCTGCATTGCTTAGAGTTAAGGACCGGGCCTGAATGCCCTGAGGGCAATCTGAGGGAACTAACTTGGGATGGCAAACCAGACTGTGGGATAGCTACCACACACAAAGCCGTAACCTAGGACACCGCCAGACCTGCTCACAGAACAATGGACTGAGCAGAGCTAGCCGGCTGCAGACCATCCCTCTTTGGTGACAGGCAGCCAGAGCCAGAAGGGGGCAATGGCAGCCCCAGAGAGGCATTATTTACCAAACTGCAAGCAGGTTTCTTTGCTAACTAAGACTTCTTGGGATTCTGGATGGTCAACATCCGCCTGAGAAGGTGCGCTGCCGGTTGTACATGCAGAAAACCGAGCGGCACAGACGGGGGAGGCGGTAAGTTGCAGCGACCATGCTCGCCAAACACCTGGTCACCTGAGCTGCTCAGACCTGGGAAGGACACAAAACACAGGCCCAACCGAATCTGCACCTCTGAGGACTACCCGAGTACCTGAACCTAAGCGACTTAGACTTGGGAAGTGCATACAACCCAGGAATGGCCTCAGACAGTTCCCTGCAGAGCAACCTAGAGCCTAAGCAGTGTAGACAGGGAAAGCACACACGCTGTGAGCGGGGGCATAGCCAGTGTGTCCGAGTCACTGCAAGCACACACCAGTGTTATCTGTTGGCAGTGTCCCTCCCTCCCCACAGCACGACTGAACAAGTGAGCCTAAGAAAGTGTCCACCACCACCCCCTTGTGTCAGGGCAGAAATTAGACACTGTAGAGACCAGCAAACAGAAGAAGCTAAAACAGAGGGAACTTCCTTGGATGTGACAGGTGCAATAGATTAAAACCCTGTAGTTAGTACCAAATACATAGGAAGGGGCCTATAGATCTTGAGAAATATAAGCTAGATCAAGGAATTATCTGAGACTGAATGGACCCCACACTGTCCACAACAACACCGGAGAAAGTCCTAGATATGTTTTTACTATTTTTACTATCATTCTTTATTTTTTTTGATTTTTAAAATTTTTAAGTCCTCTATTACTCCTTTAATTTTCATTTTTATAACCTACTATTACATTGAAAAAAAAAAAGAGAGAGACCCTATTTTTTTAAAGCAAACTTCATATATATATATATATATATATATATTTTATAATTTTGAGACTTTTTTTCTTTAATATTATATTTTTGAAAATCCAACCTCTAGATTTTTAATCTTTGCATTTTGGCATTTGTTATTAATTTTGTACCTTTAGGAACCCAGTCTTCAGTACCCATTTTTACTTGGGAGTGAGATTACTGGCTTGACTGCTCTCTCCCCCTTTGGACTCTCCTTTTTCACCACCAGGTTGCCTCAATCTCCTCCCTCCCCCTTCTCTTCTCTACCCAATTCTGTGAATCTCTTTTTGTGTTCCGGATGGTGGAGAACAATTAGAGAACTGATTACTGGCTGGATCTGTCTCTCTCCTTTTGATTCCCCCATTTATCACCCTGGCCACCTCTGTCTCCTTCCTTCCTCTTCTCTTCTCTGTGTAACTCTGTGAACATCTCTGAGCAGTCCAGACTGTGAAGCACACATAAGGAAGTGATTACTGGCTAGCTTGCTGTCTCCTCTTTTGATTCCAGCTCATCTCATCCAGGTCACCTCTTCTCATCTCCCTCCTTCCTCTTCTCTTCTCCATGTAACTCTGTGAACCTCTCTGGGTGTCCCTCACTGTGGAGAAACTTTTCATCTTTAACCTAGATGTTTTATCAACAGTGCTGTATAGATGGAGAAGTCTTGAGGCTACTGTAAAAATAAGACTGAAAACCAGAAGCAGGAGGATTAAGTCCAAGTCCTGAGAACACAAGAGAACTCCTAACTCCAGGGAACATTAATTGATAGAAGCTCATCAAACGCCTCCATACCTATCTACACTGAAACCAAGCACCACCCAAAGGCCAACAAGTTCCAGAGCAGGACATACCACACAAATTCTCCAGCAACACAGGAACATAGCCCTGAGCTTCAATATACAGGCTGCCCAAAGTCAATCCAAACCCATTGGCATCTCATAACTCATTACTAGACACTTCATTGCACACCAGAGAGAAGAAATCCAGCTCCACCTACACCAGCTTCCCTAACCAGGAAACCTTGACAAGCCACCGATACAACCCCACCTACAGTGAGGAAACTCCACAATAAAAAGAACTCCACAAACTGCCAGAATACAGAAAGGCCACCCCAAACACAGCAATATAAACAAGATGAAGAGACAGAGGAATACCCAGCAGGTAAAGGAACAGGATAAATGCCCATCAAAGCAAATAAAAGAGGAAGAGATAGGGAATCTACCTGATAAAGAATTCTGAATAATGATAATGAAAATTATCCAAAATCTTGAAAACAAAATGGAATCACAGATAAACAGCCTGGAGACAAGAATTGAGAAGATGCAAGAAAGGTTTAACAAGGACCTAGAAGAAATAAAAAAGAGTCAATATATAATGAATAATGCAATAAATGAGATCAAAAACACTCTGGAGGGAACCAACAGTGGAATAACAGAGGCAGAAGATAGGATTAGAGAGGTAGAAGATAGAATGGTAGAAATAAATGAATCATAGAGGAAAAAAGAAAAATGAACTAAAAGAAATGAGGACAATCTCAGAGACCTCTAGGGCAATGTTAAATGCCCCAACATTTGAATCATAGGAGTCCCAGAAGAAGAAGACAAAAAGAAAGACCATGAGAAAAATACTTGAGGAGATAATAGCTGAAAACTTCCCTAAAGTGGGGAAGGAAATAACCACCCAAGTCCAAGAAACCCAGAGAGTCCCAAACAGGATAAGCCCGAGGCGAAACACCACAAGACACATATTAATCAAATTAACAAAGATCAAACACAAAGAACAAATATTAAAAGCAGGAAGGGAAAAACAACAAATAACACACAGGCAGGTTCCCATATTTTAACAGCTGATCTTTCAATAGAAACTCTTCAAGCCAGGAGGGAATGACAGGACATAGTTAAAGTGATGAAAGAAAATAACGTACAGCCCATATTATTGTACCCAGCAAGGATCTCATTCAAATATGAAGGAGAAATCAAAAGCTTTACAGACAAGCAAAAGCTGAGAGAATTCAGCACCACCAAACCAGCTCTCCAACAAATACTAAAGGATATTCTCTAGACAGGAAACACAAAAAGGGTGTATAAATTCGAAACCAAAACAATAAAGTAAATGGCAACAGGATCATACTTATCAATAATTACCTTAAACGTAAATGGGTTGAATGCCCCAACTAAAAGACAAAGACTGGCTGAATGGATACAAAAGCAAGACCCCTACATATGTTGTCTACAAGAGACCCACCTCAAAACAGGGGACACATACAGACAGAAAGTGAAGGGCTGGAAAAAGATTTTCCATGCAAATAGGGACCAAAAGAAAGCAGGAGTAGCAATACTCATATCAGATAAAATAGACTTTAAAACAAAGGCTGTGAAAAGAGACAAAGAAGGACACTACATCATGATCAAAAGATCAATTCAAGAAGAAGATATAAAAATTATAAATATATATGCACCCAACATAGGAGCACTGCAATATGTAAGACAAATGCTAACAAGTATGAAAGGAGAAATTAACAATAACACAAAAATAGTGGGAGACTTTAATACCCCACTCACACCTATGGATAGATCAACTAAACATAAAATTAACAAGGAAACACAAACTTTAAATGATACAATAGACCAGTTAAACTTAATTGATATCTATAGGACATTTTATCCCAAAACAATGAATTTCACCTTTTTCTCAAGTGCACACGGAACCTTCTCCAGGATAGATCACATCCTGGGCCATAAATCTAGCCTTGGTAAATTTAAAAAAATTGAAGTTATTCCAAGCATCTTTCCTGAGCACAATGCAGTAAGATTAGATCTCAATTACAGGAGAAAAACTATTCAAAATTCCAACATACGTAGGCTGAACAACATGCTGCTGAATAACCAACAAATCACAGAAGAAATTAAAAAAGAAATCAAAATATGCATAGAAACGAATGAAAATGAAAACACAACAACCCAAAACCTGTGGGACACTGAAAAAGCAGTCCTAAGGGGAAAGTTCACAGCAATACAGGCATTCCTCAAGAAACAAGAAAAAAAGTCAAATAAATAACCTAACTCTACACTTAAAAGCAACTAGAAAAGGAAGAAATGAAGAACCCCAGGGTTAGTAGAAGGAAAGAAATCTTAAAAATTAGGGCAGAAAAAAAAATGCAAAAGAAAGAAAAGAGACCATAGCAAAAATCAACAAAGCCAAAAGCTGGTTCGTTGAGAGGATAAATAAAATTGACAAACCATTAGCCAGACTCATCAAGAAATGAAGGGAGAAAAATCAAATCAATAAAATTAGAAATGAAAATGGAGAGATCACAACAGACAACACAGAAATACAAAGGATCGTAAGAGACTACTATCAGCAATTATATGCCAATAAAATGGACAACTTGGAAGAAATGGACAAATTCTTACAAAAGTACAACTGCCCAATATTGGACCAGGAAGAAATAGAAAATCTTAACAGACCCATCACAAGCATGGAAATTGAAACTGTAATCAGAATCTTCCAGCAAACAAAAGCCCAGGTCCAGACAGCTTCACAGCTGAATTCTACCAAAAATTGAGAGAAGAGCTAACACCTATCCTACTCAAACTCTTCCAGAAAATTGCAGAGGAAGGTAAACTTCCAAACTCATTCTATGAGGCCACCATCTCCCTAATACCAAAACATGACAAAGATGCCACAAAAAAGAAAACTACAGGCCAATATCACTGATGAACATAGATGCAAAAATCCTTAACAAAATTCTAGCAATCAGAATCCAACAACATATTAAAAAGATCATACATCATGACCAAGTAGGCTTTAGTCCAGGGATGCAAGGATTCTTCAATATCCAAAAATCAATCAGTGTTATACACCACATTAACAAATTGAAAAATAAAAGCCATATGATTATCTCAATAGATGCAGAGAAAGCCTTTGACAAAATTCAACTTCAATTTATCATAAAAGCTCTCCAGAAAGCAGGAATAGAAGGAACATACCTCAACATAATAAAAGCTATTTATGACAAACCCACAGCAAACATTATCCTCAATGGTGAAAAATTGAAAGCATTTAAGTCAGGAATAAGACAAGGGTGCCCAGTTTCACCACTACTATTCAGCGTAGTTTTGGAAGTTTTGGCCACAGCAATCACAGCAGAAAAAGAAATAAATGGAATCCAAATTGGAAAAGAAGTAGTAAAACTCTCACTGCAGATGACATGATCCTATATATAAAAAACCCTAAAGACTCCACCAGAAAATTTCAAGAGCTAATCAATGTTGTAGGATATAGTAATGTTGCAGGATATAAAATCAACACACAGAAATCCCTTGCATTACTATACGCTAATAATGAGAACATAGAAAGAGAAATTAAGGAAACAATTCCATTCACCTTTGCAACGAAAAGAATAAAATACTTAGGAATATATCTACCTAAAGAAACTAAAGATCTATATATAGAAAACTATAAAACACTGGTGAAAGAAATCGAAGAGGACACTAATAGATGAAGAAATATACTGTGTTCATGGATCAGAAGAATCAATATAGTGAAAATGAGTATACTACCCAAAGCAATCTATAGATTCAATGCAATCCCTATCAAGCTACCAATGGTATTTTTCACAGAGCTAGAACAAATAATTTCACAATTTGTATGGAAATACAAAAAACCTCGAATAGCCAAAGCAATCTTGAGAAAGAAGAATGGAACTAGAGGAATCAACCTGCCTGACTTCAGGCTCTACTACAAAGCCACAGTCATCAAGACAGTATGGTACTGGCCAGATTACCGCTAGCCATCACCAGCAATTTTCTACAGGACTTGAAGTTTTGGCAGCAAAGGCTTCGGCATGGATACTAAAAATTTCAGTTCCAATACTGGGCTGTCACTTGGCAGAATGTCTACTACTTACACTACTGCCACAAGCCTCCTCTGGGAAATGCAAATAGAAGCCCCAAGGAGCCAAGTAGACTCTAACGCTTGCCTGGTACCTTGCTTTTGACTAGTTGAGCCAGCGGGATCACTGTAGTTCTGATCAGAGGGATGTCCCTTATACTCAGGCAGGCCAAACCAGGGGGATTCCTCTTGCCCCTTGGTGCCATTATGTGGAATCAAAAAGCAGTTGCCTAAAGCAACATCCTCAAAAATTGTAGGTTCAGAAAAAGGAAAGTATCTGTTCCTGAAAAACGAATAGGACTTATCAAAGATGCGGTGGTAAGGTATAAGCAGGGGTTTGGTGGTCAGTGCGTAACAACTGGCTCTTCAGGTGGGAAGAAACTAGCTTGCAGTGTTTGACCATTTTTGTGGTATAAATCCTCCTATTATGGATGATTTTACAACACTGATGTGACATCACTGAAGGCAGAGTTGGGAAGATATGTGTATACTTAGCTCTCAAGAGGCAATGGCAAGGATTTCCCTGGTGGTCCAGTGCTTAGGACTCTGTGCTTCCACTGCTGGGGCATGGGTTTGATCCCTGGTCAGGGAACTAAGATCCCACGTGCCATGTGGCCCAGCCAAAAAATAAAAATAATAAAATAAACAAGGCAGTGGTAGCTGCTCTAGTCAATAAAAATGGGGTCTGAAAGCAGCCACGGAGAAGAGGACTTAGAAGTTGGGGGTGAGGTATGAAGTCTAAATTACTCATTCTCAGCCTCACGACAGGTCACTGTGGTAGCATGGACACACAAGAAGCTCTTACAGGACATGGCAACAGAACAGACAATTACCTTTCCCACAACATATACTATTTCCTGCCTTGGGTCATCAGCTCAGTTGAGGGCCAGAAGAAATAGAGTAGGGAAATATGCAGTGGAGCAGGCAGAGTAGAAATGCTCTGTATGGTCAGGCCACTCAAGATGCCTGTTCTCTTGCTGTCTGTACATGCCCTGCCCCATCAGTGTGTGCTTCACCTACACCCTACTCACAGGACTGACATTCCTACTCACTTGTCCCAGGACCCAGCTGGTGATCATGCTTATCAAAGGGGTGGTGAGAGGCATGCCTCTCTGCTGTTTACCCTGAGCCCACCTTATGTCAATTCCTCCTGTAACTAGCAATCTCCCCTTCCCCCCAGGAGTGAAGACTGCCACCATGTCCCTCTCACTGTTGGCCTCACACAGTGGAGTCACTCGGGATCTTGCTTCAGATGTGTAAGCTCCCCCTTCCATTAAACTGACATCTCTGTCACTGACTCCAGGCTCTTTCTTAGTCTTGAAGCTGAGCAAGCATAGGGATCTAGGCCTGCAGGGTGCAGCCCCACATGCTATCAAGCAGATCATGTCTTTTAGGGGCTTCAGGTAGCCACTCTTCAGTTGGGGGCAAAGGCAGGAGGACAAGCTCCCCCTGGACTAGCCAACATCCTTCTTGTTCTCATCCTAGACCCACCAGAAGGGGAGCCTAGAATTTCTGTTGGTTGGCCTGTCTATCTTCTAAGTTCTGACCAGTCAGTGGAGTGACAGAAGTGCTACAGAGAAAACTGATTGCTCTGAAATGGAGCATTCGTCGTGGCAATTCAGTGACTTTCTCCATGTGACTCTTAAGTCCACTAGGTTAGGAAACATGTCCCTGCTGTGCATAGTAGGCGTAGCACAGAGGGATGCCTCCAAGAGCTCATTTAAAGGATGCATCTGACCACCCATCTGCCAATGGTGATAGGTAGATGCAAAAGTGGAGAACTTTGAGTGGTACCCTCCAAAGTAGGGATACAAACATGGCTTTCTAGTGAGAGACTGGGTTGGTGTCAAGTCCTTAGACCCAGAAAATTTCCTTGATGATTTTGGTAACAGTGGTTGGCACAGCTGGGGTACAATTGCAAAGGCAGTATTATGCCACATGAATAATAGGATTCTTTACTCTTAGAATTTTCCCCTAATCCCAGTTTGATTGTGAGGTTTCCTGAGAAACATGGCTCCTACAGCAAAGCGGTATGAGTGGCAACTCAAGATTGGCTTGGGCTGTGTGGTCAGGTACATAAAGACTTCATTTGTAAAAGTGTCCATTAGTCAGAAGTCTCCTGGGGCCCAGACATGAAGGCACATGCCATGGCTTGAAATTCTACAGGAGTAAAGCAGGGTGCAAGAATGGTTAAGGCTTAGGCCCAACCAATCCCAGAGGTTAACACCAGTCCTCTAGTTGTTTCATATACTTGCCCATCTCCTGTCCACTGTTTTAGTAGGTGTTGTGGTGCAGTAAAAAGTGTTGGTGGGTGACAAAATAACACCATGTAGATGTCTCTGAATTTCCAAAAGACTGAGAGATTTGGACACAGTGTCTATTCATTGTGGAGTCCACTGAGACCCTCTCAGAACTGGTCTTCTCTGAGCTATTTTTAGCTGCTTACATATGGGGCTGTTGAATGTACCTTGTCTTTCACCATAGACTGAATCAGCAGATTGTGGTGTTGAAACTCTTAAGAGATGCAGAGCATTCATTTATCTCTGGGGGGTTTACAGGAAATCCTTTTAATCCTTCCCTGAACTGTCCATTTCTAGATTGCAAGAGAGTGCAGTGGCTCATTGCTTCACTTCCTCTCCAAGATGTGACTTTCTCAGGTGGTCACACAAAGCAGTAACTCCATGCACTCATCTTATATTCCCATCTGCTCTAGATGGGGATGTCATGTCAGGAGCTTCAACTAGGCATGGGGTGGGTCAAACCTCACCCATGGTGAAGGGCAGTGTTTGAAATGTGAGTCATCCAACTCTTCCAAAGACTGAAACCAAAATTCAGGCATATCAATGGTTCATCTAGGTTGTCAAGCCAGAAGAGAGCTCAGAGGGGGAGAATTCAAGTATGAAGGGAACCAGTCAAGAATGAAAGGATGCCAAGCAGATGGTGGGAGTCAGAACCTGAGAGAATTTTCCCGAGCCAAAGAAATGTGACCAGAGTGGAAAACCGATAGCTTCACATGTTGAAAAGGGGGAGCTAGTAAAGGCAACCACACTACACTGACCTCTCCCCTGCTCAGATCTCCTCTGCTGCGCAGGACATGGCAGGGTTGTGTTTCCCTATGTACAACTGATAAAAGGCCTACCTCAATCCAGTACTTTTAGGAAACACAAGCTAGTTTCTCATGACCAGTTTTCAGTTTTCTTGGTGTTTCATTCACTCAACAGATGCTTATTGAATACTTGCCACAAAAAGGCACTGTAGCTGGTCACAGTGTCTTTGGGATCTTGTTTTTAATCCACAACAGTAGTTTAGAAAAGGTATCAGAGCAGGGCTTGGATGCCCCAGACCGGGCGAGGTACAGTGGAGGATGGGATGGAGGCATAGGGAAGAGAGAGGCTTAGTTGGGAAGACCATGAAATTGATGTCAGTTACCTTAAAGATGCTCAGATAATGATCCGAAAGTTTCCAACAAGGGCACAGAATGGATATATGTTTGACAGAGATTCAGCCAGAAACTCCTACTTGGATGCCTGCCCTTGGAACTTGATACCCTTTGAAATACTCAGCCCTTTTTGTACAGCAGGACATCCTAATAGGTGCTTTTAAGAGGCCCATGTTCTCACAGGTACTGCCTGGCTGCTGGGTCTCCATCGTTCTAGGGGAAGAAGATGACTGTACTGTTGGTAAATTGAAAAATAATGGCTGGCAGATCTTTTCAAGTACTAAGCACACTGGTCTTGTGCCTACATCACGTTTCAATTTATTCCTTGCTCATCTCCTGATGTGCTCTGTGTCACAGGTGGACTGAACTCTGCAGACTACATTTCCCAGACTTCCATATTAGTGGACTTCCAGCTAAATTCGGCTAAGGGCAAGTACTGATGTGAGATTGGAGGATGGGAAGTTAATGCTAGGGGTGAAGACTGAGTGCATGCATGCATGCTAAGTCACTTCAGTCATGTCTGACTCCTTGCGATCCCATGGATGGTAGCCCACCAGACTCCATTGTCCATGGGATTCTCCAGGCAAGAATACTGGAGTGGGTTGTCATTTCCTTCTGTAGTAGATCACATTTTGTCAGAACTCTTCACTGTGACTCATCCATCTTGGGTGGCCCTGCAGGGCATGGCTCGTTGAGTTATGCAAGCCCCATTGCCATAACAAATCTGTGATCCATGACGGGGTTTTTATTGCTGTTCCATTGCAAAATATGACTCCAACACAGAATTCAAAGCACTCCACGAACCGTTCATGTTTCCCAGCTTTCACGCTATGCTCCAGGGACGCTGAACTATTTGATGTTCTCTGCAAATGCTCTTTCTTCTCTATGTAGCTGTATAGGGGTTACTTTGTCTGCCTGCAGTGATCCAGCCACCTGTTCATTGGATATATTTCTCCTCATTCTTCAGTACTTGACTGGAGCATCTGCTCTCTGAGGCCTGCTCTGCCTACTTTCTATGCAGAGTGAATTATGCTTTCCTTGTATCATCATTCTCAGATGTTGCACGAAATGGAGAAGACTAGATCCATAGGCCTTGATGACTGAGTGGATACTAGGATTGGTGGAGAGGTAGGAGATAAAGATGGTCCTAAGTTTCTTGCTTGGACAGTCAAGTGGATGGTATTGCCATTCTCTGACCTAGGGAACACAAATGGAAGAGCAGGTTGCACTGGGATGGGTGATGTGTTCAGCTTTGGACATGTCGGGTCTGAGGAACCTAGGGTACATCGGAGTGTAGGACCCCAGTAGTCAGTTGAACATATTGGTGTAGAGCACAGGAGGGAGACCTAGGATACAGAATTCAGGAGGCTGAAGCCATAAAGCTTATGGGTAGAATTGCTCAGAATGACCTGTAGAGTGAGAAGAACAGAGGAACCAGGATAGAGGCTGAAGAAATCACTCACACTTAAGGGGCAGAAGAAGAAAGCCTTCTTACAGACCGAATCTATTATGAGTTAAGGGATTTGCTAAAGGGAGTCTTTTGTGACTCAATTTGGGCATTAGAATCAGAAATGTTTATAAGAAATGGACTCTATTGTGTGTATAAAAGTCCCAAGGAAGTGTGTGATTCCACTTCTCTGAAGTTCCTAGAGTTGTCAAAATATAGACACAGAAAGAGTGGGTGACAAGGGCTGAATGGCAGGGGAAATGAGGGTACAGAGTTTCAGTTTTGTAAGATGAAAACGGTTCTAGAGATTGTACAATAATGGGGATCTCTTAACCCAACTGAACTGAACACCTAAAAATGGTTAAGATGGTATATTTTATGTTGTGTGCATGTTACCCCAATTTTTCAAAATCCCAAGGAAGAAAGAATTTCAACATAGATTAGGACTGGAAGAGTGTAGGGCTTTCTTCTCTTTTCCTTAATAATTCTTTAAACACCCGAGAATACTCTCTTTCCTTTCTCATCCCACAGGACTCTATCCCACCATCCTCTAGCACTTGGGTACCTAATTCAGTGCTTAATAGAATCTATTGCTTGAAAATCCTTTCAGCAATTGACTCCAGTCTGACTCTGAAATAAAATGGCCTTCCATTTCAGTTGATTAATATAGATTTCCTCAGTGCCTGTGAATGTAGTTTCAAGATATGAACCTTGCCATTCTCAGGAGTATTCATTTCCCTGAGGCATTCTCCTGTTTTATAGACAGAGTCTGTGTTTCCTGCTACAGTGAGCACACACAGATGTGGTTGAGTTACCTGGGCCTTGGTGGGCAGAGGTTCCTGTGGATATTAGGAAAATGCCAATCACTCCAACACTCACCCCTGGGCTCAAAGAGAACAACAAAAGATACTCAAATCCACTTGATCAGAGTTGGGCTGATCACAGTCTCTGTGGTTTCCAAGGAGAATTTGCCTTTAATAAGGTTTGGACTTCTTTTTTTTTTTCTCCCTGTGAAGTGGGGAGACTTGGGATATAAAAGAAGGCTAAGCCTGGGTGTCAGGGTGTTACAGAATGGATGTGGTGAGGTGGAATGGATAAGATATAGGCAGATATTGCTGAATGTTCATGTAGCATCATTTCTGGAGACAGACAATGTCCATTTTTGTGTGGCCCTTCCCCTCCACAGACCACAATTCTGTCTCTTTCCGTATTTATTATTGACTGGTTCCTAGGCACCCAGACCAGTGCTAGGTCCTATGAGAAGTACAGCAATAGATACCTGATCAGCCTTGCTCTCAATATCTTATTTTCTACTTGGGGAGTAATCCAGGGATGATTTCTTAGGGAACCATTTTCTAAAGCTCCAATACACAAGGAGTCCTTCAAAGTCAAAAGAGGAGGAGACCCTTGTAGGTTAGGGGTGGTGGGCTTGGAGCAAGGCTGCTCCAAGGCGGTAGAAGATTAAGTAGATGTCTCCTCCACTAGGGTGCTGGAGGGAAGGGAGTGGGACCTGAAATACACTCTGTAATCCCCATTTCCTAAGCTCTGTGCTCTGGCTTGGGTTTGCATCATCCCTGAGAAAGGCACACCTTTCCCTGAGTTTGTCCCCCTAGCAGGGCTGCCTCTTTGTAATTCACCCAGTGATGGCATATGTGCTGCTGGAGACTCTGGTCTGGAGATCGATGACATTGCTCACAGCAGAAAAGTAAAAGAACGGAGCTGGGCAAATCAGGAAGCTACTGTCTGGAGGAGGGCTGGAGGACACACATCTACATTGGCAAAGGTAACCCTTACACCACCAGCACTTCGCTTTGACACAGTGAATATCAGCATGTCAACAGGTTGTGTTTGTTTTCCATTTAAGACAACCCAGAAAGAAGCTGAGGAATGTCCACTTTTTCTTCTGGGTTCCAGGGAGTAACATTGTTAGCACCAGATAGGAAGGGTACTACTGGGCTCTTTGGAAAGCATGGGCAGAAGAGGCCCCAAGGATTACATGATGGGGAAGGTCAGCACAGTAGTGATGCGCTAGACTCTAGGGTCCAACTGGCCAGTATTCAAATTCCACAGCCACTGCTTGCTAGCTGTACAAACTTAGGTAGCTTTACCACCCTCCCTCTGCCAAGCCTCATTTTCCTCTTCTGTAAACTGGATATAGTATCTCCCAGGGTTGTCGTGAGGACTCAAGAAGACAATATATAAGGTATCTGGCATGTAATAAGCACTTGATAAATGTTGTAAAAGTGTTTGTCGCTCAGTCATATCTGACTCTTTGTGACCCCATGGACTGTAGCCTATCAGGCTCCTCTATCCATGGGATTTCCCAGGCAAGAATACTGGAGTGGGTTGCCATTTCCTTCTCCATGATAAATGTTAGGTATTGTTATTTCCCTACAATTTCTTCTAACATTACATGATAAGGCACCGCCAATTTTTACAGTGAATGGTATATCCTCATCCCAGGGGAACCCATGAGCTGACAGGCAGAGGCTACAGAGAACTCTGTGTCACCTTCTCAGATGGGACTTTCTCTCACTCCAGTGGTTTGACTGCAGTCTTCTTGCCCCCACAGGAGTTGATGTGCAATTGTTAGCCAGCTTGGCAGACACATCATTCTTCTCCTTTCTAGCAGGGATCTCCTTGCTTGATAGGTATTTACTCTAGCAAAGAAAGGGTGGCAAGTTGATTTCCAAATGCTCTCATAAGTTGGATATGAGTCACATGTGGATCTTATTTCAGCAGCACGGTCAGCTAACTCTGGAGAGTTGAGGATTTTTTTTTTTTTCACTCTTCAGAAAAGCATTTCTTGCTTAAAAAAAAAGAAAAAAAAAAAAGAAAGCTCTATATTTGTGTCAACAGGGCCAGCTTTCAGCAAAGCTGAGAGTTGGTTGAGAAGTGTGTCATTGACGGGTTTTCATTCTCCCTTTCCATTTCTCTCCTCTCTCCCTCATTCCAGGATCCCATGGTTTATTCCCACATGTCCTTCATCTTTGTTCACTTTGTTCAACTTTGTTCATCTTTGTTCACTAGGATTCAGGCTTATACATTTTAGTATGTAGTCCTTATAAGACATGCTTTCCCAAATAGCTTGGCAGCTGATGGGGGAAATCTGTGATAGGAATCGTGCCCACCTATGGGAGCTTCTGGGGCTTCCCTGGTGACTCAGATGGTAAAGAATTCGCCTCTAATGTGGGAGACCTGGATTCAATCCCTGGGTTGGGAAGATCCCCTGGAAGAGGGCATGGCAATCCACTCCAGTATTCCTGTCTGGAGAATCCTCATGGACAGAGGAGGCTGGCAGGCTAAAGGCCATGTGGTCGCAAAAAAAGAATTGGACACAACTGAGTGACTAAGCGCAGAACAGCACAGCATGGGAGCCCCTGGGTCTGGGAGGTCCCTCAGATAACCTCATGTGTTGCCCACTCAGCCAACACAATGTGAGTTTTGGACTCCCAAAGCAAATCCCATCCTGAGCCCTCCAGCTTCAATCCCTGGCTCCACCTCATTTTTTTTCTTTTCAATCCAAGTGCAATGTGTAGAATGAAACCAGAAGAATAAAGTAAATCACCTACTATTAGGCCTGAGAGGAGAATAAAGAAGGGCAGGGTGGACATTGTTTGTTAATTAGCATTTCCTGAGTGAATACTATGAAACTGGAAATGCTCTTGGCACTTTCTCACTCCCTACCTTATTTAACCCTTCAACATTCCTAGGTGGTGAGTACTTTCATCCTGATTTTCCTGATGGGGGAACTGAGGCTCAAAGCAGTTATGAAGCGGCAGAGCCAGTGTCTGGAGGCCAAATCCATACCCTGGGCCACCAGACATACCTGCTTCAGTGTATCTTAAAAAATGCCTACCAATCTTACAACTCATCTGTATCTCCTGAACAGTCCTCTATGCCAAATGCTGTGCTGGGACTGGGTCTATTACCAGAATAACTTGAATCAGCCCCAGGTGATCAAGCACCCCAGTTTTCTCAAGATGTAGGGTGTTGAGTGCTAAAACTTTGACTGCCAAGAACAGAGCCCTGCCTTCAAATCCTTTGCAGTAACATTCCTTCCTGACTCTGGTTCAACGTCATCATGTATTAATAGATAACTAAAATCACCTATGGTCAGAGGATTTATTCCACAGAAATTACTAAGCTCTACAAATTAGGGCCTTTTTTTCTTTCCCAAGAGAGCTCATTGTTAAGTGTTAAGTGTTAAGGCACATCATCGCCTACAGTCTACTAGGAAATACATCAGAGTGGATAAGCAGTATCTATGTCTAGCATAGTACCTGATGCACTGTAATAACAAGAGCTAATGTGTATTGAGAGTTTACAAAGCACTGTTCTGAGTGCTTTAGCTAGATTAACTACTTTAATCCAGACTTTACAACAACCATATGAAGTCAGAACTATTGTTATCCCTGTTTTACAGATGAGGAAACTGAGGCACAGAAAGCTTAATTAAGTTGCCCAGAGTCATACAGCTACTAGGGCTTCCCAGATGGCGCTAGTGGAAAAGAATCCACCTGCCAATGCAGGAGATGCAGGTTCAATCCCTGGGTCAGGAAGATCCACTGGAGGAGGGCATGACAACCCACTCTGGTATTCTTCCCTGGAGAATCCCATGGACAGAGGAGCCTGGCGGGCTACAGTCCATGAGGGCACAAAGAGTCAGACACAAATGTATAACTGAGCACATACAGCTACTAAATGACCAAAGCCCCAACTCAAACACAAGTATGCCTGGTTGTAAATCTGTACTCAAGGTAGCCTGTGAAGACAGAAGATCCAAGATGAATAGAGTAATGGTGTCGGATCCAGGTAGGCCCTTGAGACAGAGGTAATGAGCCAGTTCTGTGAGATGGTATTGAAAGACACACGTATACGCCTATTACTTAAAACAGTGCATGGAACATTCTAAGTGTGATATCAAGTGTTTGGGTTATTTATTATTGTTGTTGTGTTGGGGTCTTAAGAGGAAAGGAGGCCAGAGTTGAAGTCCATGGTAACAGTGACACAGGGCACGCTGAGCTCTTCCTACTGGAGCATAGTTGTTGCTGCAAAAACAAAGACTGCTAGCTTGGAGTGAGGACAAAAAAAAGGTCATGCAGGTTGTGTTTCCGGCATTGAATGAGCTACAGAGATCTACTGGAGTCGCTTCTTGGGCCTGAGTTTGTATCTCTTTGATACAACAATATTAAAATCTCTTGAACCCATTAAAACCCAAAGTCCTCTTTCATCCTAAGAACTCCACAGCCATTCCTCAAAGTTTTGGACCTGCTGGGTAACCAGATTATTTCCAATAACTAGCGTGGGCCTAGAGAGCCTCAAATGTCTTTGGCCAGAGGTTTTTGACTCCCTGCTAATTCAGCTTCTCAGAGAGAACTACCTTTGGCCCTTGACTTCTGCTGGCCAGAACACCATATTTCATCTCCTTTCACTATGAAAATGCATGTTCTTCACTTTACTTCTCTATTCTGCTGCCAGGGTTGTTTGTACCCCCTGGGACCTAACTCATTTGTCACCTGAATACTTGGGACCCGAGGTGTTTGGGAAGAATAAGTGCTGCCTTCTCATGAATGTGATGGGAGATCACCCCAGTACTCAGGGCTCATTTGTCTGTCAGGCATGTAACCCTTAGAACCCAATACCCAGGCTGTGTGAATGTCTGCAGCAGCCAGGGTGTGGGAGGGTTTCACCCAGCCTCCTAATTCCCACAAAAGCTCTGCTGCTCCTTGTGAGAAAGTGAACAGGCTAAATCTGCCAGGATTCCTGCTGCTGTAGTACACTTACTCCTCTGATTGTTGACCTCTCAGAGCATGGACTGCCCTTACGGAGTCCTATGACTTGGATGGAAAGAGCAAGAGGTGGAGCCTGACTTTTCCTCACCAGTCTAGGACCTTGACGAGTTTGAAAGTTCTGTTCAGCTCTTGGGCCTGTGTGATGCCTGATCCATTGTTTATATAGCACAACAATTGACAGTTTGGGTTCCAGAGGTAGACTGTGGATTCAAATCCTGGCTCCGCCACACCCTGGCTTTGCATCTTTGGGTCGGTTATGTAACTTCTCTGTGGTTCCATTGTAACAGGGATAAAATGAACATAATCAGAATAATGGCAAATAGGAATACGGTGAGAAATAAATGTGATCATCCATGTAAACATCTTAGAGTGATGCCTGAGTATATAATAAGTACTCAGTATTAACTAGCATTATTTATTATTGTATTTATTATCTTACCCAGGGGGTAGAAAACTTTTTCTTCTGTGAAGGGCCAGATAGTAAATACTTTAGACTTTGTAGGCCAAGAGAAAATGTAAGAATATTATTATGTAGCTTCATCATAAGCATCATAAGCACTTATGATGTACTTTCATCATAAGAAAGTAAAATGATTCCCAAATTTTTATTGAAAAAATTCTAAATACAATAATGATTGGGTATGATTTTTGATAATATGTGCAAAGTCACTTCAGTTGTATCTGACTCTTTGCAACCTTATGGACTGTAGCCCACCAGGCTCCTCTGTCCTTGGGATTTCCCAGGCAAGAACACTGGAATGGGTTGCCATTCCCTTCTCCAGGGCGTCTTCCTGACCCAGGGATTGAACCCGGTCTTTTATGTCTCCTGCATTGGCAAGTGGGTTCTTTACCACTAGCACCACCTGGGAAGCCCATTTTGATAATATAAACCAACTAATGAGAAAAATAGAAAACTTTTTTAAAAATAACATTTCACTCAATTTGGTTTTGAGTTAGCATTGCTGCTGCTACTGCTAAGTTGCTTCAGTCATGTCTGACTCTGTGCCACCCCATAGATGGCAGCCCACCAGGCTCCGCCGTCCCTGGGATTCTCCAGGCAATAATACTGGAATGGGTTGCCATTTCCTTCTCCAATGCATGAAAGTGAAAAGTGAAAGTGAAGTCGCTCAGTTGTGTCTGACTCTTCGTGACCCCATGGACTGCAGCCTACCAGGCTCCTCTGCCCATGGGATTTTCCAGGCAAGAGTACTGGAGTGGGTTGCCATTGCCTCCTCCAACCTGCCATTAAATCAATTGCAAATGCTTATCTGTAAAAATGATTTTTAGGGAATTCCTTGGCAGTCTAGTGGGTAGGACTCGGTGCTTTCATTGCCCCAGGCCCAGGCTCAATCCCTGGTTGGGGAACTAAGATCCCACAAAGAACCCGGCATGGCCAAAGAGGGGGAAAAAATATTCTTAGTTCATGGGATAAATAAAACCAAAGAGTGGCTTGATTTTGACTCATGAGCCTTAGTTTGCTGACTTTGGATATTATAAACCTCATCAACAGAACGTTTGTTATCTATCTGGAGGATATCCTAATTTATTCCCGTGATCTGACCTTGAAAGAATCCCAAGTCTGGGCAGTTCTGGGTCATCTAAAGTAGCACCACCTCTGGGAAGACCTTGAAAAACCCAGAGGTGACTTTCTTAAACGAAGTCTTGACCCCCCCGTCATTTACATAGTGCCTGACAAAGTTCCAGCCCCACCAGACTGGGACCCTCAGGTCATTCAAAGTGATGATATTCAGATATCTATTATCTGAATATCAATAGATATTCAGATATCTATTGATATCTGAAGTTGATGGAGAATTGCTAAGGCCTTCTACCCCATTTTACTACATTCACTGGCCTCCAGATTAACTTTCTCAAAAGAGGAAAGTGTTTATCTGGTTCTCATCATGGCCCTAGTTCTCTAGCAGTTGGAGCCACTTTTTGTCTCTGACCTCATGCTGCCCTTTTAGACATAGCTAGTCCCACACCATCCCAACCAATATCATAAAAACAACAATCAATGCCTATCTAACTTACAACCCTGGCTGCATCACTGTCATTGTGAGTGTGTGTGTGTGTGCACTCAGTTGCTCAGTTGTGTCTGACTGTGCCACCCCATGGACTGTAGCCCTCCAGGCTCTTCTGTCCATGAGATTTCCCAGGCAAGAATACTGGAATAGGTTGCCATCTCCTCCCCCAGGGGATCTTCCTGACCCAGGGATGGAACCCATGCCTCTTGCATTGGCAGGCAGATTCTTTACAACTGCCACCAGGGAAGGCCACTGTCATTTTACTCGCCTGCTTCTCTAGGAAGGAAATATCTCTGCCTGTGCTACACCAACTTTGTGTATGTGTGAAGGGTACTGTCCATGAAGGCTAACCTAGAAACCTAGACATGTTACTTCAAGGGTATCCAATACCCATGACTGATAGGCATAGACTCCAAGAGCTAGAACAATGGAGAAAGACCCAGCAGCTCAGCTTTCCAAGATGAAGACTGTCATTTTTTGGAGTAATTCGGTATCTCTGTTGTGGATATGCTTGCATGCCAAGTCACTTTAATCATGTCTGACTCTTTACAACCTCATGAACTGTAGCCCAGCAGGCTCCTCTGTCCATGGGATTTTCCAGGCAAGAATACGGGAGAGGGTTGCCATACCCTCCTCCAGGGGATCTTCCTGACCCAGGGATCGATTCCATGTCTCTTCCATCTCCTGCATTGGCAGGTGGATTCTTTGCCATTAGTGCCATCTGGGAAGCCCGTTGTGGATATAGTGGTTCACATTTTGAACTGTTTCTGTCATTATATATCAAGCCAGCTTGCAAGACAGCTTGGAGGACACCCCGTCTAAGTCAATGCCCTTTCTAACTCCTTCTGCTCACACTGTGGTCAAAGGCATCCTAGAAAACTTGGTTGTGTGTGTGAGCCACAGCTTGGGGAATTTTTCCAGGCTTTTTTTCTGCCCTCTGTTTAACAGCAACAACTAACATTCATTGCGAACTTACTGTGTGCCAAGCACTAAATATAACACGTACTTTGTAGAGTCTGCCATTTTTAATTCTCGCAGTATGCTATGACTTACGTATCCTTTTTAATCTCTATTTTCCCAGATGAGGAAACTGTAGAACAGAAAGGTAAGTAATTCATCCAAGGCCAACAGCTAAGGAAATGGCAAACTCAGAGTGAAACACAAGTTTAATTAAGATGCTCAAGGCCACTCAACTTGTCTGTGGTGGAACTGAGTTATAACCAAGCCCTCTCTGGCTTTTAGGTTATTTCCCCGCTCTCTACCCTGTTACCTACATCACAGATGTTCCCACCCAGCCTATTTGGACTGATATTTAGATTTGACTATTTGCCTGGCCTTCATTTCAATTTTTCTCCATAATGTTGCCACTTGGATGGGCCAACTCTGTTCTATCTTCTGCAGACTGCATTCCAGCCCAGCACTATCCCTGTGGGCAATACAATTTCCAGTGACAGCACACGCATGCTAAGTCGTGTCCAATTCTTTGTCATATGATGGACCATAGCCTGGCAGGCTCCTCTGTCCATGGAATTCTCCAGGCCAGAATACTGGAGTGGATTGCCATTTCATCATCAAAGGGATTTTCCTGACCCAAAGATTGAAGAACATGGGTCCCTTATGTCTCCTGCATAGGCAGGTGGGTTCTTTACAACTAGCACCACCTGGGAAGCCCAGTGACAGCACACTCCAGTCTAAATCCAGTTGCTCCAGAGCTCTGCTTATCTGCAAGGAGAAATCCAACATTACTTCAGAAAAAAACGGAATAAGAGGGGAAAATGGAGGCAGCCTCGCCCTGGTAGGTTCTCCCACAGACCTTGGTTATCCAGACCCAAGAAAAATAATAACTGACATTAATTCCATCCTCCAAGCACTGGGATAAATGCTTTGCACAAATTATTTCATTTAAATCCTCATGGATGTTCACTGAATGTATTGTGGTAACCGTTTCATGGAGTAAGCAAGACACTATGCTGTACCCTTTAAGCTTATACAGTGCTGTAGGTCAATTATATCTCTACAAAACTGGTAGAAAATATAAAAGTCCTCATAACAATCCTTTACGTTTTAGTACTATTGTCATTCACATTTTTAGAGATGCGGAGACTAATGTTTGAAGAAATTAAGTGACTTGTCTAATTTCAAAGAGCTAGGTTTGGGATTCAGGTCTCTTGGACTCCAAGCCCCACACCACCACAGTTTACAATTAGCTTACATGATCCAGAGCAGGCTGTAGATGGATGCCTACTCATGGCTACACCTGGCTGAGATCCAACCCTGATAGGCACAGAATATTGTAACTACCTCTTCTCTGAGAGGGAACAATTATCTTTCCTAGCTGGAGAAGCTCACACACAAGTATTTCTCTTGTACCATGAACCAGCTCTGATGGCCACTGTGGTCCATTCAAGTCAAGACCTTGAACATGATTTTTAGTAGGGCTCCATCACTGACAAGACATCTCCAATGTGTCATCACTTGTGATAGCTGCTCCTAAGTCGAGGAGTAGACTAGGAGATCCAAAAGCCTTCTGCCTCCACTTCAGATCTCCAAACACCTCTGGGATCTCAAACATCTCACAGTCAGCTATTTCTAGCATATTCCCTTTTTATAACTTCACAAAATCCTCAGAGTGGCAGATGCCCTGGGGAAAAATCAATCATGTGTATTTAGCACCAGCTCCCTATCTATTTCAGCTGTGTTTATTTTGTTTATCAAAAGATTCTTCTGGTTCCAAATTATCCAGCTGTATGGTCTTTGGTTACTGCTGTCAATAATCATCCCAATTGGAGGGCTCCATTCAAGGTCCTTCACATTTGTATCTATTTGTGAATTATCTACTGCTCGTACATGTGGAAGTGAGATTGAAAACATCAACCAAGTGCTATCTAGAGGAGTACCTCTGCTGTTTCATCTTTTACTAGCAACATACTGGCTTCCCTCCTTACTATTCCCCAGTTTTCTCATAACCTATCACATTCATCCAGCCAGAAAAATTTATTTTTGCAGTAATTATGACTTTTATATTCCCTGCCTTCCTCACTGTCCCATACTATGTAAGACATAAGAAGCTGCAGTTTACCAGCATTTTGAAGGTCAGAACATGAAGTGTACTGGACAATTCTGGATCCTTGAAGAGAACGTCACCATGGGAGACAATCACACATACAAAAACACCACCGTATGGGGCACTCAAGGTAATGAACATTACTGACACAATAGGTTTCCAGCTAACCCCTTTATATGAATCTATCTATCCCATTTACCCCCATTCCTTTCTATATCCCATCCACTGAAACGTCACCACTATATCAGTGGCTGGGTCCTCAGAGTCAAAGAAAGCAAAGTCAAGGACCAAGGGAGATAGGATAGTGGCCAATGGGCAGCAGTGCCCAGTGACACCCTCCTATATACTTACCTATGAGGTGATCTTGAGAGTCCCCAGTTAGAAAGATGCATTGGTGATAGTCGTTCACATAGTGGTGAGTATGGGTTAAATAGGCAACGGGGTTCATTGATCAGGGTTTGGTCTACCAAGCAGTAATGAGTCCTGAGTATATCCTATCCTCAGTTAAGTGGCAGGGTACACTGGCTCCCTTTTGACAAGCTGGGCCACCAAATATATTTCTCAGATTAGTTAACAGGCCAAGTACTTTCTGAACTTGCAAGAAGTATAAATCTTACTCATCCATGTCTATAGGCATACAGGACATAATTTATTGTTGCTGTTCAGTTGCTCAGTCGTGTCTGACTCTTTGTTACCTCATGGATGGTACCACACCAGGCTTCCCTGTCCTTCACCATCTCGTGGAGCTTGCTCAAACTCATATCCATTGAGTTGGTGATGCCATCCAACCATCTCATCCTCTGTCATCCCCTTCTCCTCCCACCTTCAATCTTTCCCAGCATCAGGCTCTTTTAAAATGAGTCAATTCTTCACATCAAGTGGCCAAAGTGTTGGAGTTTCAGCTTCAGCATCAGTCCTTCCAATGAATATTCAGGGCTGATTTCCTTTAGAATTGACTGGTTGGATCTTCTCACAGTCCAAGGGAATAGCTTTGATTACATCGACTTTTGTTGACAAAATGACATCTCTCCTTTTTAATATGCTGTCTAGGTTGGTCATAACTTTTCTTCCAAGGAGCAAGCATCTTTTATGGCTGCAGTTACCAGCCACAGTGATTTTGGAGTGCGACAAAATAAAGTCTGTCACTATTTTCATTGTTTCCCCAACTATTTGCTGTGAGGTGATGGGACAAGATGCCATGATCTTCGTTTTTTGAATGCTGAGTTTTAAGCCAGGTTTTTGACTCTCCTCTTTTACCTTCATTAAGAGGCTCTTTAGTTCTTCTTCACTTTCTGCCATAAGGGTGATGTCATCTGCCTATCTGATATGCAATATTATTGATATTTCTCCTGGCAGTCTTGATTCTGTCTTGTGCTTCATCCAGCCTGGCATTTTGCATGATGTACTCTGCATAGAAATTAAATAAGCAGGGTGACAATATACTGCCTTGACATACTTCTTTCCCAATTTGGAACCAGTCTGTTTTTCCATGTTTGGTTCTCACTGTTGCTTCTTGACCAGCATACAGGTTTCATGGGAGGCAGGTAAGGTGGTCTGGTATTCCCATCTCTTTAAGAAATTTCTACAGTTTATTGTGATATGCATAGTCAAAGGCTTTATTGTAGTCAATGAAGCAGAAGTACATGTTTTTCTGGAATTCTCTTGTTTTTTTTTATGATCCAACGGATGTTGGTAATATGATCTCTGGTTCCACTGCCTTGTCTAAATCCAGCTTGTATATCTGGAAGTTCTTGGTTCATATACTGTTGAAACCTTACTTGGAGGATTTGGAGCATTACCTTGCTAAAACGAGAAATGAGTGCAATTGTACGGTAGTTTGAACATTCTTTGGCATTACCTTTCTTTGAGACTGGAATGAAAACTGAAACTTTTCCTGTTCTGTGGCCACTGCTGAGTTTTCCAAATTTGCTGGCATATTGAGTGCAGCACTTTAACAGCATCATCTTTTAGGATTTGAAATAGCTCAGCTAGAATCCCATCACCTCCACTAGCTTTGTTTATAGTGATGCTTCCCAAGGCCCACTTAACTTCACGATCCAGGACGCCTGGCTTGAGGTGAGTGATCACACCATCGTGGTTATCTGGATCATTAAGATCTTTTTTGGGTAATTCTGTATATTCTTGCCACTTCTTAATCTCATCAGCTTCTGTTAGGTCCATACTATTTCTGTTCTTTATTGAAAACATCTTTGCATGAAATGGTGCATTGGTGTCTCTAATTTTCTTGAAGAGATCTCTAATCTTTCCCATTCTATTGTTTTCCTCTATTTCTTTACATTGATCACTTAGGAAGGCTTTCTTATCTCTCCTTGCTATTCTTTGAAACTCTGTATTCAGATGGGTATATCTTTCCTTTTCTCCTTTGCCTCTGCTTCTCTTCTTTTCTCAGCTATTTGTAAGGCTTCCTCAGACAATCATTTTGCCTTTTTGCATTTCTTTTTCTTGGGGATAGTTTTGACCACTGTGTCCCATACAATGTTATGAACCTCCATCCATAGTTCTTCAGGCCCTCTATCAGATCTAATCCCTTGAATCTGTCTGTCACTTCCACTGTATATTATACAGTAAGGATTTGATTTAGGTTAGGGATTTGATTTAGGTCATACCTGAGTGACCTAAGGGCTTCCCTGATAGCTCAGTTGGTAAAGAATCCACCTGCAATGCAGGAGACCCCAGTTCAATTCCTGGGTCAGGAAGATCCACTGGAGAATGGATAGGCTACCCCACTCCAATATTCTTGGGCTCCTCTTGTGGCTCAGGTTGTAAAGAATGTGCCTGCAATTTGAGAGACCTGGGAAGATCCCCTGGAGAAGTATTCTGGCCTGGAGAATTCCATGGACTGTATAGTCCATGGGGTCACAAAGAGTTAGACATGACTGAGTGACTTTCACTTTCATACCTGAATGGCCTGGTGGTTTTCCCTACTTTCTTCAATTCAAGAAAAGTAGCTTTCTTTGATTCTGCTGTGAAAGATGACTGAATATCTTCATATGTACCAGCATTTGGAGCCCAAATCTGGTGGCATGAATCTTTATCAAGCTAGGACATGTTCCAACACAGTGACCAAAGCTTCGTCCTAGTAGGTGGTAGGTAACATGCAGCCCTGTATCCATGCCTAAAGAGAAAGTTGCCCTCTAAATACTTTCTGATGTTCTTCTCATAATGTGGAGGGTAGGAAGCAGAGCAACCTAGTGAGTTAGCCCCACAAGTCATAGATGGGTAACAGGAGCTGCTTCTTCCTGAAGCTCTTGCGCATGGATGTGGAAGGAAGAAATAACAAAATTATATGTAAACAACAACAAAAAAAACCTATCTAAAATAAGTGGTGGTGCAAGAGTCTTAGGAAAGCAGTAGAAGTTGAGGGGCAGTGTCAAATGGGAAGAACTAAGAAAGACAAGAGGAAAAGCATAAATTAGGCAGGTGTGGGGAAACCAAATGTGTGGTATCTGAATGAATATCAAAAACAGGAACCAAGTGACAATGGACACTGGGACTATACCTGTTCCAGATATCACTTGCATGAATGAGCCAGGTCCCTTTTTATGGGGCCAGAATGACTATCACATTAAAAATTTAAATAACCAACTAACTAAATAATTGTAAATGCACATACTCTCTAGCTCAGCAATTTGATTTCAGAAATTTTTCCTACCAACATATTTGCACAAAGACATAAATATAAGGATGTCCATTGTAGCATTAATTGTATTAGTAATAGACTGAAAAGAATAGAATGTGCATCAATACTGGACTGGTTAAATAAATTATGGTACATTCATACAATGTAATATTACTTAACCACTAATAAGAATAATGAATCAATTAAAAACTAACCCAAAATTAACACAGACACGAGAATTAGCAAAGACATTAAAACAGTTACTTTAACTGTAGTACATATGTGGCTCACATGGTAAAGAATCTGCCTGCAATGCAGGAACCCCAGGTTTGACCCCCTGGGTCAGGAAGACTCCCCCCTCCGGGGAAGGAAATGGTTCCTCACTCCAATATTCTTGCCTGGACAGAGGAACCTGGTGGGCTACAATCCCTGGGGCTTCAAAGAGTTGGATATGACTGTGTGACTTACATATATTCACAGCGTCTCATAGAGACATGGAAAAAATTATAAATGACCCAAATAGAACTTTAGAGATGAAAACTATAATGTATAAGATTAAAAACGTACAAATTGGATTCCAGTAGTCATGTACGGATGTGAGAGTTGGACCATAAAGAAGGCTGAGTGCCAAAGACTAGATGCTTTCAAATGGTGGTGCTGGCGAAGACACTTGAGAGTCACTTGGACAGCAAGGAGATCAAACTAGTCAGTCCTAAAGGAAATCAACCCTGAAAATTCACTGGAAGGGCTGATGCTGAAGCTGAAGCCCCCAGTTGTTCAGCCATCTTATACAAAGAGCCAACTACCTGGGAAAGACCCTGATGCTGGGAAAGATTGAAGACAGGAGGAGAAGGAGGCAACAGAGAATGAGATGGCTGGATGGCATCACCAACTCAATGGACATGTGTTTGAGCAAACTCTGGGAGATAGTGAAGGACAGGGAAACCTGGTGTGCTACAGTCCACGGGGTCACAAAGACTTGGACATGACTTAGCAACTGAACAACAAAATGGGATTTATGGCAGATTAGACACTGCAGGAGAAAATATTAGTAAACTAAAAGATACAACAATTAAAAACTACCTTTGGAAAACACAGGACAGAAAGAATCAATATAATGAAAGGCACATCAGTGAGCTGTGAAACAACTTTAGGCAGCCTAATATATGAGTAATTGGAGTCACTGAAGGAGAGCAAGGAAACGTTAGGGAAAATACGTGAGGAAACAATAGTCGAAAAAGTTCCAAACGTGATGAAAACTATAAACCCACAGATTCAGGTAGCTCAGAGACTCTCACAAGCGTGAAACCTGAAGAAAATTATACCAGACGAAGTCCTAATCAAATTTATCAAAGCCCATGATAAAGAGAATATCTTAAAAGCAGCCAGAGAAAAAAGACGTTTATGCACTGAAGATCAAAAATAAGAGTCACAGTAGATTTTTCATGGGAAATGGTGCAAGTGAGAAGAGAATGAAAATAATGTCTTTAAAGTTCTGAAAGGAAATGTGTTAACCTAGTGTTCTATACCCAGGGAAAATACCTTTTAAAAATGAAGATGACAGACAGACATTTTCAGACACACAAAGCTTAAGGTACTTCATCACCATCAACCCCACACTACAAGAAATATTAAAGGATGTCTTTCAAGTCAAGCAAAAATGATACCAGATGGAAATGTGTATTTACACAAAGGAATAAAGTGTGCTGGAAATGATGACTACTTGCGTAAATACATATTTTTCCATAATAATTAAATCTCTTTATAGGATAGCTGATTCTTTAAACAGATAAAATAACAATTAATTATGGGGTTTATAAATAAGTAAATAAAGTCTTATAAATAAGACTTCCTTGGTGCCTCAGATGGTAAAGCGTCTGCCTACAATGTGGGAGACCCGAGTTCAATCCCTGGGTTGGGAAGATCTCCTGGAGAAGGAAATGGCAACCCACTTCAGTATTCTTGCCTGGAAAATCCCATGGATGGAGGAGCCTGGTAGGCTGCAGTCCATGGGGTCGCAAAGAGTCGGACACGACTGAGCGACTTCACTTTCACTGTAAATAAGTAAAACCAAGATGTATGACAGTAACGTAAAGTCTGGGAGGGAAGAAATGGATTTATAGTGTTGTTAGGTTCTTATACTAGTGAATAAAGTGAAAGTGTTATTCGCTCAGTCGTGTCTGACTCTTTGCGACCCCATGGACTGTAGGCTGCCAGGCTCCTCTGAGGTGAAGGGGTATTAATTCACTTGACAGTAGACTGTTAATCACTTACAAATGCTTCTGTAAATCTTGAATCAATCTGTAAAATAACAAAAGCTATAGCTAATAAACCAACAAAGAAGATCAAATATGATAATTAAAAATAAAGAATACTCCCAAAAAAGGTAGAAAAAGAGGTAAAGGGAACAAAGAACAGATGAGGCAAAGAGAAAACAAATAGCAAGATGATAGAGTTAGCACCAATATAACAATAATCACATTAGAAGTCAATGGTCTAATCTCCCTAATTAAAGCACAAAGATTGTCAGATTCAATAAAAATATAAGATTCAAATATTGCTGAATTTAGTATACAGGTATACCTCAGAGATATTGCACACCTGATTTCATACCACTACAATAAATCAAATATCACAATGAAGGGAATCACATTAAATTTATGGTTTCCCAGAGCATATAAAAGTTGTTTAAACTATACTTGAGTCTATAAAGTGTGCAATAGCATTAGGTCTAAAAGTAATGTGCATGCCTTAATTTAAAAATTAAAAACACAAATTGCAATACCAATATCGAAGATCACTGATCACAGACCACCATAACAAATATAATAATAATGAAAAAGTTTGAAATATTGATATTGGGAGAATTTTCAACATGTGATACAGAGATACAAAGTGATCAAATGCTGTTGAAAAAACAGTGCCAATAGATTTGCTCAATGCAGAGTTGCCACAAACATTCCATTTATTAAAAAATGCAATATCTGTGAAGGGCAGTAAAAGTACAGTAAAATGAAGTATGCTTTACACACTTTAAATATAAAGACACAAACAAGTGAAAAGTAAAAGGATGACATGAGACACCATGCTAACCCTAGCCAAAAAAAGTTGACACGATTGCATTCATAACAAAGTGAATTTGAAAGCAGAAAAAGTATTATCAGTGACAGAGAAGGTCATTTCATAATGATAAGGGGATCAATTCTTCAAGAGGACACAACAGCCCTAAATGCTTATGCTCCTAAAAAAATACATGAAGTAAAAAGTGATAGAACAACAAGGAGAAATCTGCAACTATAGTTGGTGATTTCAACAACATTCTCTCAATGATTAACAGAGTAAGTAGAGAGAAAATAAGCAATGGTATTGTAGGCTTAAACAACAGTATCAATGAACTTGTTTGACACATATAGAACCATCCACCCAACAGCAGATGTCACATTTTTCTCAAGTGCAGATGGAACATCTATCAAGATAGATCATACTGTTGAACAAAACAGTGTAGTATTTTAGGCGTTCAGTCGTGTCCAACTCTGTGTGACGCCATGGACTGTAGCCCACCAGGCTCCTCTGTCCATGGGATTCTCCAGGCAAGAATACTGGAGTGGGTTGCCATTCCCTTCTCCAGGGGATCTTCCCAACCCAGGAATGAAACCCAGGTTGCCTGCATTGTAAGCAGATTCTTTACTGTCTGAGCTACCAGGGAAGCCCCTGTTGAACAAAATGTCTCAATAAATGTTAAGGTATTAAGGTGATACAATGTATATTCTTTCACCGCAATAGAATTAATGTAGAAATTAATAACAAAAGCACCTGAGAAGTGTTTAAATATATTTAAAAACTGAATAAGACAATTTCAAATAATCCATGAGTCAAAGAAGAGATCAAAGGGAAATTAGAAAATATTTTGAACTGAGTGAAAACGAAAATATAATGTACAGACTTTGTGGTACGTAACTAGAAGTAGTTTAGAAAGATCTCAAATCAATGATCTCAGCTTCCACCTCAAAAATTAGAAAAACAAACGCAAAGTAATTAGAAGAAAATAAATAATGAAGACTAAAGTATAAATCAATAATATAGGAAACAGAAAGACAGTAGAGAAAACCAATGAAACCAAAAGCTGGTTCTTTGAGAAGCAGCCAGTGCTCCTGCATAGGGGCATCTGCCTGTTGTCTGTTTCACTTGCCTCAATTAGACTATAATGGCGGTAAAATGCCTAGGTCAGAGGCTCTCTTGAGGTGGGGTCTTGGCTCCACCCAGACCTACTCGACTGGGTATGTACTCAATGGAACAGATTGGATGTGAAAAGTCTACCCCTTCTGGAATAGTGCCACTTCACCTGGCAAAACTGAGCATCCAATTTTGCTTCGATGGTATCATAATGCATAGTTTGGTCTACATCATTATAGACGCAGAGACTCCATGCTTCAAAGGCAGCTCTAACTGCCACCAGTTCCTGTTCCTACACCAAGTACTTAACCTAAGAGAGAGGCACATAGGTGGAAGTCCTTGGACTGAGATCTTCTTGTTACAGGATCACTCTACCTGAATACCGAAGGTGTTAGTTTAAATTAAGTAAGGCCAGGTTGGCTCAGGTTAGGCCAGGATCAAGGCAGAAAGTTTTTTTAACTGCTTTATTGACATATAATCGATATAAAATATACCACACAAAATTCAAATAATTACCATTTCTTTCTTTTTTTCCTCCACCTTTTTTTTTTTTTTTCCCTTCTCTGACTGTACTTGCTAGAACCTCCACTGGCTGAACAAGGATTGTGCCAGGAGGCATCTTTGTCTGGTTTCTGATGTTAAAGGAAATACTTTCAAGATTTCCCCGGGATGATGTCTGCTATACTTATTGGCATAGGGCACTTTATCAGGTATAGGAAGAGCCCTTTTGTTCCTAATTAGCTAAGGGACTTTTAAAATCATGAATGAATGTTAAGTATTATTAAATGTGTTTTCCATATTGGTAAAATGATCATATGGGATTTTTTTCTTTTTAATCAGTTAACACGATGAATTATGCTAATTCTCCAAACTAACCTTGCATTTCTGGTGTAAACCCAACTTGGTAAATATCCATTATCATTTTAATACATTGCTAAATGTAGTTTTCTAAGTTTTTTGTTCTGTTTTTTAGTTTTACCAGTTTATTGCTACCAACCCATTTCCTTATACCCTCATGCATGTGTGCTCAGTCACACAACCCCATGGACTGCAGCCCGCCTGCAATCCTCTGTCCATGGATTTTTCCAGGCAAGAATGCTGGAGTGGGCTGCCATTAGTTTGCTAAGTTTTAAAATAATTTTTACGTCTCAACCATGAATAAGAGTGACTTGTATCATTCCTCTGTTAGGTTTTGGTACCAAAATAACTCTAGGAGTGTACTAATTTTCTTTTCTCTGGAAAAAATTGAGAAATATTGAATGATATTTTCCTTCAGTGGTTGGTAGAACCAACCAACCAAGCCTGTCAAGAACTGTGCATCCAGTGTTTCCCCTCCACCCCCGGGGTACAATTTTATGTACTGACATTTTCTTTAGTGGTTAAAGGACATTTTGGATTCTCTGTTTCTAAATTCACTTTTAGTAATCGTATTTTTCAAAGAATAAGCTCATTTTTAAACCCAAGTTTTCAGGTGTATTGATATGAAGTTCTTTATATTATCTTACTGTTATGTTTCATCTCTGTAGCATCTGTATCTCTCACTTTTTAAATTCTAAAATGTATATATGCATCATCTGTCTTTTTCCACATTGATTAATCTTTCTAGAGGTTTTGTATTTTATTAGTCTTTTCAAAGAAATAATTCTTGGTTTTGTTGATACTTCTATCTATATATTTGCTTTATATTTCATTGACTCTTACTTATACCTTTATTATTTCCTTCCTTCTGCTTTCCTGAGGATTAGTCTGACATGTTTAATTTCATGTTTCACAGATTAGTTCTGAGCCTTCCTTTTTTTCTAGTGAAAGCTTTTAAGTCTATTCATTTCCTTGTAAATATCATTTTAGATGATCTCACAAATTTTGATATGCAGTATTTTTTCATTATGTTTGGTATCCAAGTATTCAGTTCTAAATCTAATGTTCATTATAATTTTTCTTTCACCTATAAGTTATCTAATATTGTGTTTCAAGTTTCTACACAAGTGAGTTTTTCATAGTCATTTAAAAATACTGATTTATAACTTAGTTGCATTATAATTAGAGAAGGTGATCTAACACTACACCAAATCTTGGAAATTTGTTGAAGCTGCTGCTGCTGCTAAGTTGCTTCAGTTGTGTCCGACTCTGTGTGACCCCAAAGACGGCAGCCTACCAGGCTCCCCCGTCCCTGGGATTTTCCAGGCAAGAGTGCTGGAGTGGGTTGCCATTTCCTTCTCCAATGCAGGAAAGTGAACGTGAAGTCGCTCAGTCGTGTCTGACTCTTAGCGACCTCGTGGACTGCAGCCTACCAGGCTCCTCTGTCCATGGGATTTTCCAGGCAAGAGTGCTGGAGTGGGTTGCCATTGCCTTCTCCATTGTTGAAGCTAGCATGTGGTTAATTTTTGTTATGTGCTTCAAATATACTTGAAAGTAATGTATACTCTCTAATTGTTGAAATTTTATACATATATATCTATTTTATCCAGCTTGCTAGTTATGCTGTTCAAGTCTTTTAATATCTTTACTGTTTATTTTTTGCTTGATCTATCAGTTACTATAAAAGATGTGTTAGAATCTCCCACTATGATAGTGGGTCTATAAATTTATCCTTGTAGATCTGTCAATTGTTGTTTTGAAGAAAACCTTGGCTATGTTAACAGGCAATTACACATTTAGAAATATTATATCTTCTTAGTTGAATTGACTTTTTCCATTATGAAGTGACTTCTTTCACCTCTAATAACACTTTACCATACATTTAAAAGTGTTATATGAAAATAGCTACTTCATGTTTCTTTGGTCAGTTTTTGCCCAGTACATTTTTCTATCCTTTGATATATAGTCTTTCCATGTCCTTACATTGAAGTCTAAATGAAATTATTTCTCTTTTAAACAGTATATAACTGGGTTTTGTTCATTTATTTATCCTGACAATCCTTGACATTTTTATTGAGTACTTTAGCCTATTTATATTCAGAGCTACTACTGATATATTTGGATTTATTCTTATCCCCTTATGTGATTTTTATTTGTCCTTTTTACTATTTCATTTTCCTCCTCCTCTTTTCTTGGCTTTATTTATTTATTTATTTTTGGCCATGACAAGCAGCTTGCAGGGTCTTAGTTCCTTGGTCAGGGATTGAACCCAAGTCATGGAAGTGAAAGCATTGAGTCCTAACCACTAGACTGCCCGGGAATTCCCTTAGCTTCTATTAGACTAAGATTTTTTTTTTCTTCTGCATTCCATTTTTCTCTCTACTAATTTGAAAGTTATATATTACATGTCTATTCTTTTGCTGCTTGCTATTGCCATGTTAATATGCATGCTTTAAATAGTCTAAAATTGTTCATCGCAGCACTGTTTATAATAGCCAGGACATGGAAGCCACCTAGATGCCCATCAGCAGATGAATGGATAAGAAAGCTATGGTACATATACACAATGGAGTATTACTCAGCCATTAAAAAGAATACATTTGAATCAGTTCTAATGAGATGGATAAAATTGGACCCTATTATACAGAGTGAAGTAAGCCAGAAAGAAAAACACCAATACAGTATATTAACACATATATATGGAATTTAGAAAGATGGTAACAATAACCCTGTGTACGAGACAGCAAAAGAGACACTGATGTATAGATCAGTCTTATGGACTCTGTGGGAGAGGGAGGGGGTGGGGAGATTTGGGAGAATAGCATTGAAACATGTATAATATCATGTATGAAACGAGTCACCAGTCCAGGTTCGATGCACAGTACTGGATGCTTGGGGCTGGTGCACTGGGAAGACCCAGAGGGAGGGTAGGGGAGGGAGGAGGGAGGAGGGTTCAGGATGGGGAACTCGGGTATACCTGTGGTGGATTCATTTCGATATTTGGCAAAACTAATACAATATTGTAAAGTTTAAAAATAAAATAAAATTTAAAAAAATAATTTTCATTTCCTTTATAATTTAAATTTCAAAGCACCATACACATTATCCATACCCAACATATTTTGCCTTCAACATCAGTATCTGAAAACTATGAATTATGTAGTACTATTCCCACAAGCCTTTCATTTTTCCCAGTTTTGCAAAGAGATGTGTTTAAAAAATTATTACCAATTTTGTAGATCAAGAAATTGGGTCCAAAACAAAGAACTTATTCATAGAAATAACTCATCAACCATGCCCCTGACTATATTTTTAATTATGGAATTCAGGAGATGGCCTGGGGAAACTTTACTGTCATAAAACAGAAATTTAAAAAATTTTTATATACATTGCCACCTTGCCCTCTAGAGAAATTATACTAATATATATATAATTTTTATATACTAATTTATATAGAGCAGTAATTGAAATCCATGATCAATCTAATGCTGAGCTCCTTCCAGTTCTCAGACTACAGGGACCATGTCTTTTTTTATTATTTGTATTATAGAAAGTTTTGAACATATACAGGAATAGAGAGACTAGTTACTAAATTTTGTGATAACTTTTTAAAAATTATTGAAATATAGTTGATTTACAGTGTTATGTTAGTTTCTGCTATACAGGTAAGTGAATCAGCTACACATATATTGTGAGAACTTTTTAATCCCAGAGAGCTCTCAACAGCTTCAGTTCGTTTCAGTCGCTCAGTCATGTTCGACTCTTTGCGACTTGATGCCCTGCAGCACACCAGGCCTCCCTGTCTAACACCAACTCCCAGAGCTTACTTAAACTCATGTCCATTGAGTCAGTGATGCCATCCAACCATCTCATCCTCTGTCGTCCCCTTCTCCTCCTGCCTTCAATCTTTCCCAGCATCAGGGCCTTTTCCAATGAGTCAGCTCTTCACATCAGGTGGCCAAAGGATTGAAGTTTCAGCTTCAACATCAGTCTTTCCAATGAATATTCAGGACTGATTTCCTTTAGGATGGATTAGTTGGATCTCCTTGCAGTCCAAGGGACTCTCAAGAGTCTTTTCCAACATCACAGTTCAAAAGCATCAATTCTTTGGTGCTCAGCTGTCTTTATAGTCCAACTCTCACATCCATACATGACTACTGGAAAAACCATAGCCTTGACTACATGGACCTTTGTTGACAAAGTAATGTCTTTGCTTTTTAATATGCTGTCTACATTTTCTTCCAAGGAGCAAGAATCTTTTAATTTCATGGCTGCAGTCACCATCTGCAGTGATTTTGGAGCCGCCCAAAATAAAGTCTGTCACTGTTTCCACTGTTTCCCCATCTATTTGCCATGAAGAGATGGGACCAGATGCCATAATCTTAGTTTTCTGAATGTTAAGCTTTAAGCCAACGTTTTTACTCTCCTCCTTCACTTTCATCAAGAGGCTTTTGAGTTCCTCTTCACTTTCTGCCATAAGGGTGGTGTTATCTGCATCTCTGAGGTTATTGATATTTCTCCCGGCAATCTTGACTCCAGCTTGTGCTTCCTCCAGCCCACCGTTTCTCATGATGTACTCTGCATATAAGTTAAATAAGCAGGGTGACAATATACAGCCTTGACATACTCCTTTTCCTATTTGGAACCAGTCTGTTGTTCCATGTCCAGTTCTAACTGTTGCTTCCTGACCTGCATACAAATTTCTCAAGAGGCAGGTCATGTGATCTTGTATTCCCATTTCTTTCAGAATTTTCCACAGTTTATTGGGAAAAAATCAGTCAACAGCTAAGGTAGGAAATACTACAATAAAAAAGAAGACAGTAAGACTAAATAGTGTTGGGCTTTATGTTCTATTTTTTTAAAGATGAGGTTCTTTTCAATCTTTTCTCTGTTTTGAGATTACAGTAAAACTTTAATTAACAGGATCCTAATAAACTGGAAACCTTCACTAACTAGATTCTTTCCTGGTACTCTATTTTAAGGAGAGTCTCATTATAATAGGGCTTCCTTCATAGCTCAGTTGGTATAGAATCTGCCTGCAGTACAGGAGACCTGATTCGATTCCTGGGTCAGGAAGATCTTCTGGACTAGGGAAAGGCTACCCATTCCAGTATTCTGGCCTGGAGAATTCCATGGACTATAGCCCGTGGGGTCGTAAAGAGTTGGACACAACTGAGTGATTTTCACTTTCATTTTCATTATAATGTGCTCCTCAGTTCAGTTCAGTTCAGTAGCTCAGTCGTGTCCGACTCTTTGCGACTCCATGAATCGTAGCACCCCAGGCCTCCCTGTCCATCACCAACTCCTGGAGTTCACCCAGACTCATGTCCATCGAGTCAGTGATGCCATCCAGCCATCTCATCCTCTGTGGTCCCCTTCTCCTCCTGCCCCCAATCCCTCCCAGCATCAGAGTCTTTTCCAATGAGTCAACTCTTCACATGAGGTGGCCAAAGTACTGGAGTTTCAGCTTTAGCATCATTCCTTCCAAAGAAATCCCAGGGCTGATCTTCAGAATGGACTGGTTGGATCTCCTTGCAGTCCAAGGGACTCTCAAGAGTCTTCTCCAACACCACAGTTCAAAAGCATCAATTCTTCGGCACTCAGCCTTCTTCACAGTCCAACTCTCACATCCATACATGACCACAGGAAAAACCATAGCCTTGACTAGACGAACCTTTGTTGGCAAAGTAATGTCTCTGCTTTTGAATATGCTATCTAGGTTGAACATAACTTTCCTTCCAAGGAGTAAGCGTCTTTTAATTTCATGGCTGCCATCACCATTTACAGTGATTTTGGAGCCCAAAAAAATAAGGTCTGACACTGTTTCCACTGTTTCCCCATCCACTTCCCATGAAGTGATGGGACCAGATGCCATGGTCTTCGTTTTCTGAATGTTGAGCTTTAAGCCAACTTTTTCACTCTCCACTTTCACTTTCATCAAGAGGCTTTTGAGTTCCTCTTCACTTTCTGCCATAAGGGTGCTGTCATCTGCATATCTGAGGTTATTGATATTTCTCCCGGAAATCTTGATTCCAGCTTGTGCTTCTTCCAGTCCAGCGTTTCTCATGATGTACTCTGCATAGAAGCTAAATAAGCAGGGTGACAATATACAGCCTTGACGTACTCCTTTTCCTATTTGGAACCAGTCTGTTGTTCCATGTCCAGTTCTAACTGTTGCTTCCTGACCTGCATACAAATTTCTCAAGAGGCAGACCAGGTGGTCTGGTATTCCCATCTCTTTCAGAATTGTCCACAGTTTATTCTGATCCACACAGTCAAAGGCTTTGGTAGAGTCAATAAAGCAGAAGTAGATGTTTTTCTGGAACTCTCTTGCTTTTTCCATGATCCAGCGGATGTTGGCAATTTGATCTCTGGTTCCTCTGCCTTTTCTAAAACCAGCTTGAACATCAGAAAGTTCATGGTTCACATATTGCTGAAGCCTGGCTTGGAGAATTTTGAGCATTAGTTTACTAGCGTGTGAGATGAGTGCAGTTGTGCGGTAGTTTGAGCATTCTTTGGCATTGCCTTTCTTTGGGATTGGAATGAAAACTGACCTTTTCCAGTCCTGTGGCCACTGCTGAGTTTTCCAAATTTGCTGGCATATTGAGTGCAGCACTTTCACAGCATTATCTTTCAGGATTTGAAATAGCTCAACTGGAATTCCATCACCTCCAGTAGCTTTGTTCGTAGTGATGCTTTCTAAGGTCCACTTGGCTTCACATTCCAGGATGTCTGGCTCTAGGTCAGTGATCACACCATCTTGATTATCTGGGTCATGAAGATCTTTTTTGTACAGTTCTTCTGTGTATTCTTGCCACCTATTCTTAATATCGTCTGCTTCTGTTAGATCCATACCATTTCTGTCCTTTATCGAGCCCATCATTGGATGAAATATTCCCTTGATATCTCTAATTTTCTTGAAGAGATCTCTAGTCTTTCCCATTCTATTGTTTTCCTCTATTTATGTGCATTGATTGCTGAGGAAAGCTTTCTTATCTCTCCTTGCTATTCTTTGGAACTCTGAATTCAAATGGGTATATCTTTCCTTTTCTCTTTTGCTTTTCCCTTCTCTTCTTTTCACAGAGTAGTGATGTACAATCTTAAATACATACAATATTAATTTGTTCATTATACCTTAATAAAGCTGGAAAAAAAGGAAATCACCTCAATAAAATAAAGGCCATATATGGAATGCCCATAGCTAACATCATACTTGGTGGTGAAAAACTGAAAACTTTTCTTTTAAGATCAGGAACCTGGCAAGGATGTCTACTCTTGCCACTTTTATTCAACATAGTACTGGCAGTCCCAGCCAGAGCAACTGGATGGAACAAAAAGGGATCCAAATGGGAAAGGAACCAGTAAAAAAATTTTCTGTTTGCAGATGACATGATCCTCTTTGTAGAAAGCCCTAAAGACTCCCCCTACATCCCCGCCAAAACTGTTAGAGCTAATAAGTGAATTCAGTGAAGTTGCAGAATATAAAATCAACATACACAAACCAGTTGCATTTCTATACACCAAGAATAAACTATTCAAAAAGGCATTTAAGGAAGCAATATCATTTACAGTAACATCAAAAATAATAAATTGCTTTGGAATAAACTTAACCAAAGAAATCAAAAATTGATACATTGAAAACTACAAAACACTTGTGAAAGAAATGTGAAAAGACACAAGTAAATGGGAAGACATCTTGTATTCATAGATTTAAAGATTTAATATTGTTAAAATGTGTATATCATCCAAAGTGGCCTGCAGATTCAATGCAATGCCTATCAGCACCCAATGGGCACCAATATCCAGAGAATAGAATGGTGGTTGCCAGGTATTGGGAGGAGGGGGGATGGTTAGGGCTATTCAATGGGTATAAAGTTTCAGTGATGCAAGATGACTAAATCTCAGTGATCTTTGGTACATTGCGCCTATAGTTAACAATTTTGGGGCTTCCCAGGTGGTGCCAGTGTTAAGGAGCCCACCTGCCAATGCAGGTGACATAAGAGACTTGAGTTCAATCCTTAGGTTGGGAAAATCCCCTTGAGGAGGAAATGGCAGGCAACCCACTCCAGTAGTCTTGGCTGGAGAATCCCATGGACAGAGGAGCCTGGTGGAGTACAGTCCACAGGGTCACAAAGAGTCAGACATGACTGAAGCGGCTTAGCACACACACATTGTATACTTAAACAATGTTTTTAAAAGGGTAGGTCTCACATTAAACATTCTTATCACAATAATAAATAAAAGATTCAGGGAATGACCAGGATTCTGTCCACCCTCAGTATAGTCTTATACCTCTAATATCATTTCCAGAGTCAGGTGCCTGGCATCACATAGATGATTCTACATGTCAATCTTGTTTGAAATAGAGACTCAGAAAAATTACTTGTCAGGAACAAGCTAAAGGAAGCAAGAAGCAGTACTGCGCCTTAATTTTGGTCCTCTGTTCTTATTTTCACGTCGTCCTTATGTACCCAGAACAGTCTCAGATATCGATCCTAAGCAATTGTTCCTGGTTTTCTTCCTGGTAGATGGAGTAAGACATTGTAGTGGAAATAGATTTGTGCCTGGAATTCAAGTCCTGACTCTCCTTGGGAGCTCTGTGGTCATGGAAGAGTCACTTAACTTTCTGAGCCTTGGTTTAATCAATACTTGGGAAACAAAGGAGTTGGGCTGGAAATAATAACTAATGCCTCTTCCTGTTCTGGGTTTCTGTTGTGATGTGCATTTACGTTTCCAAGGCCTGGTCTTATTCATGGAACATCTCATACCTAAAAGGTGTGAGGGCACCCGGGGTATCTTTACCACCCTGAAAGCCTGACCTTCTTCCATTAGTGATCCATTTCCTTGGGCTTAGCGTTGTTTCCTCCTGCTAGTCTTCCTTTTGAGAAGCATATAAAGGCACTTCATTCTAAATCTAGGTCATTTCTCCTGGTTGGGAAAGTCAGGGATTTTGATGTCCAAGGATTTTTAAGTGGGAAGATAAGGGTGTATGTAACACAGAGAGACCTCGAAGGGTGTCAGAGACAAATTTCACCTCCTTTACAATTTTTCTGCAGCTTGGCTCTGAGCATTGTTATGACTCAAGCTCTCTGTGCTTGGCAAGGCTCAAACAAGAATAATCTCTGCTTGGTACCAAATCAGAACAGGGAGTCCCTAGCTAAATGTCAGATTCAGGTATTTCTGACAGATTCTGAATGGAGCTCTTTATTAAGTCTTTTGATAAAAGGAACTTGTTTAGAAAAGCCAAAACACCCCTTTGGGTAAACCATGTACATTGTTACAAAACTGTGAACTGGCCTACAGGCCCAATCTTAGACACCCTCTTTTTCATCGTTGTCTTCTAATCCTGTTCTCTTCCATGCTGGTCCTCAGTAGTTGCAGGAAATCCCTCATCTCTGTTTATCTTGCCTATCGCCTGTCACCAGCACTCGATCCTCCTATCCTGGAGAAAAGCAATCTCTTCTTCCGCATGCTCTCAGTGTTGAGGTACCACAGTGATAAAGAGTTTCTGCTTTTAATGGAGAAAGACTCATTAATGTAGTTGTTGCTTTTCTCTCTCTAACAATAATACCTATCATTTATTGAGTCTTGCTATGTCTCAGGCAAGTTTGTGTGCCCAAGGCACTGTGAGACCAAACAAATATAAATATGGAAAGGTCAGAGTTTGGAGCACACAGAGGTTTATTGCACAGGGAAGCAAGGAGAACCAGGGGGAGGGGTTCATGCCCCCCAAAACCTTGAATTTCCAAAGGATTTTGTGCATGCCTGCCAAGTCGCTTCAGTCGTGTCTGACTCTTTGTGACCTTATGGATAGTAGCCCACCAGGCTCTTCTGTCCACGGGATTTCCCAGGCAAGAACACTGGAGTGGATTGCCATGCCCTCCCCCCAGGGATCTTCCCGACCCAGGGATCAAACCCGAGTCTCCTGTGTCTCCTGCATTGGCAGGCAGATTCTTTACCACTGCACCACTGGGGAGCATTCTTTTTTGGCCATGCCACACGGCATGCAGGATCTTAGTTCCCCAATCAGGGACTGAACCCAGGCCTGAGCAGTGAAAATGCTGAATTTCAACCACTGGAAGTTCTAACCAGGGAAGTCCCCAAGCAAAGCATTTTTAAAAGCAAGATGGGGGATGAGCGTCTCAAAGAATGTGATGATTTCCGGCACAACTCTCTGGTTGATGTTGAGGCTACAGGGCAGTTAACATCCTTAGGCGCTGGTAGGTGGGTGGGGGTGGGGGGCGCTACATCCTCCTGATCATCAAGTAGTTAATTTCTTCCATTAGGTGGTGGTTTTAGCATCTGAAAAACTCAGGAAATATGAATGAGATACTATTATCTGGGTACTTCAGAGAGAGGCACTGCAACAGAGGATATGGGAGAGAGGATCTGTCCTGAGAAGGCCCCAGAGCATCCTGCTCAGTTACAGTATCACTCCATTTGGTTCTCGCATCTCTCCACCTATTTTACAAGTGGATGGCAACCCACTCCAGTATTCTTGCCTGGAGAATCCCATGGACAGAGGAGCCTGGTGGGCTACAATCCATGGGATCGCAAAGAGTCAGACATGACTGAAGCGACTCAGCATGCACGCATCCATACTGTCATTCTCCAAGATTTTTCAGCTAGAGCTGTATGGCCCCAGAGCACAGCTTTTGCCCCCAGCACTGCCAGCCTCTTCTGCCTGATGGCCATCTGCATACTCTTGGGACTGCCGGGGCTGCTGTGTGGGAGACAGGGTTCCTCCCCTGATGACAAATGATGGTGTCTTAGAAGACAAAGACCTAGCTCATGGGGGAAATATTCATAAGGTTATCACCCCCAGGAAATTAAAATACATCCTCTTTCTACTCTCCTTTCTGTACCAAATTATTCTTACAGGAGATGTTGGTAGCAGAATCAAAAGAAACATTTTTGTATGCTGGTTGGGGACTGAGACCTAAAAGTTATTACCTCTTTTCTGTTTCCTAACTTGTGAGTTGCACCTGAATGCATCCACCTAACTGAAATACTTTTTCAAAATCTCATTTTACTTAATTTCTATTTAGACAATGCACTAAACCATTACCTTCCAACATGGAGATCAATAGATGAATTTGAAATTTCTTTGCAAGGTGTCATTTAAAATAGGAGCTTTGGGAATTGCCTGGTGGTTCAGTGATTAGGACTCAGTGCTTTCACTGCTAGGGCCTGGGTTTGATCCTTGGTCACTGGGGAACTTAGATCCCACAAGGCCCATGGTGCAGGAAAAAAAAAAAAGACAAGGGGAAAAAATGAGCTTTGCCCTAAAAATCTGAAGACTTGAGTCCCAATTCTGGATCTGCCACTTATTAGCCTGTGTGTATGTGCTAAGTCACTTCAGCCGTGTCTGACTCTTTGCCACCCTATGGACCATAGCTCACCAGACTCCTCTGTCCATGGGATTCTCCAGGCAAGAATACTGGAGTGGGTTGACATGCCCTTCTTCAGGGAATCTTCCCAACCCAGGGACTGAACCCACATCTCTTAGTCTCTTTCATTGGCAGGCAGGTTCTTTACTACTAGTGACCCTTGAAGAACCCTTATTAGCCTGTAATGTGTTGTGGACCATGTGCGGGTTGGAAAAGAATTTCCAGAGATGAGGGAGAATGAGAGGAGAGTAAAGTTTATTAGAGGGGGAGATGCTGTTAGAACAGGGGGCTGGCTCAAGGAAGAGCCAAACCCTTTAAGCAGGCTAGCATTCAATCTTTATAGCCTTAAGATAGAGAAAATTCCTACTGGAATGCTGGTATTAGGTGATTGGTTAGGATGCTATAGGGTGGGTATTTTACCTAATACGGGGTCAGGGGAACTGGTCAGTTTAGATCTGGAGGCTCATGACAACAGTTGCTATGGGGCTTGGTCAGTTCCAAAGATTTTTATCCTGTGCCCTTGGTACATGGTTCCTCATAATGTTAGGCAAATACACTTAATTTTGTTAAATCTGTTTCCTCATCTGTAAAATGCAAATAATTATATTTTCCTTGCTTAATTCACAGAGGTGACATGGTAGGGATACCACTATTAGGAAGTGCTTTGTTAATCTACAAGCAGAAGCCACTGGACAAGATGAATTGGAATGCTCAAAAGGTCATGAGTGGGAAAGAGACCTTCAGCAGGGCTCAAAGAAAGGGGTTCATCAAGGATTCGGTCATGGAGAAAAATTATGTGTCTTTCAACTGGATTCACTTTATCTTAGCTTGAGGGGTGCAGATCCAAATAGTCTCCAGCCGGATGCCTGATATTCGTCACCCCTCTGACTTCCAGGAAACAAGTCTTGGTTCTCATCTAAACTGAGTGCCCCACTTCTAGAGGGAGAGTGGCATGAGGACGAAGTGACTGCTTGACACCAGTGAAACCAGGCATCTGGATAATACTGGCTGGATGAGCAGACTAAAAAGTAGAGAACCGACTGCATGCCACCTTGGTTACAGGGCTTCCCAGGTGGCGCTGGCAGTAAGGACCCTACCTGCCTAATGCAGGAGACGTAAGAAATGTGGGCTCGATCCCTGGGTTGGGAGGATCCCTTGGAGGAGAGCATGGCAACCCACTCCAGTATTCTTCCCTGGAGAATCCCATTGGCAGAGGAGTCTGGCGGGCTACGATCCACAGGGTCAGACAGGGCTGAAGCTGGACTTAGTACCCACCTACACTCACACCTTGGTACAAGCACAGAGATTTGGCAATGGAGTGAGAGATAGGAGAAAAGGTGGAAACTCAGATCCTGTATGAAGTTATGGCGCCTCAACTCCCGAAAGTTAACCCCAAGTTAGAACAGAAATTGCCTTCTGGGTAGTCCAGACAGCGCCGACATAGTGAGCAGCTCACTCAATACCATGTGATGGTGACTGTCCTTGGTCTCTTGGTGTCTTAGTCTCCTTAGCTATAGGTTTTCCAAAGATACGTGTTAAAGGATGCAATTTATCAGTGCCCAGAAAGAAGACTGAAGGTAAGGACGTGTTCATTAACGGCAGGCCTGGCACCCTAGTGCTGAGCCCCTTCTCCCCCATCTCGCTCATTGCACCTCCAACCCCGATCCCCAGACCAGCATAATCAGGTTTGGGAGACTGAAAGGGCTTCAGTTCCGCCTGGCTGCAGGAACCATAAATTCCAGACTAGGTCGGAATTGGAATAATCGCAGTCAAAATACACCCAGATGCTCTTACACACACAGGCGCGCGCGCATCCCCAGGCCATGGGGCGCACGTGAGCCCACGCCCCGCACGCCCAGCCCTGCCCCTCGCCGGAGCATCCTCCGCAGCTGCCACAGAAGCCGCCGCCTCCTCCTTCTCCTCCTCGTCCACCTCCTCCTCTTCCTCCTTCTCCGCGGCTGCTGTGACTCCCATCCCCTCTTGTCCTCATTCCTCTCCCAGTACTTGCTCCTCCTTCCATCCCCGGCGCCTGCTGCCCGGCGCCGGAGGGCAGAACCCTCGGCAACGGCTCCCCTCCGCTCGGGCCACGAAGAGGCTGGAACAGGTCTGTGTCGGGGGCGCTTTGTTGCAGGCTGTTGGAACGCCAGTGGCTCCAAGAGCCGTTGGGGCGGGGGTGGGGAGGGGGGTAGGGCACGGGGCAGACGGGAGGGTAGATTATTTCTCAGGTTTTGGTCTTTTTCTATGAATAGATGGGATGCGATGCAGTGGGAGGGCAGTCTAGTCCCTTTGCCAGTTCGCCGTCCCTGTGGCTTCATGGAGAGAGAGCTCGGTAGCTGCCCGGACTCGTGACCCTGCCCACCTCTAAAGCTCTCTTTCTTTGGGCCCCCAGTGCCCACATCCACTTCCCAGAGCTGAGCTTTCTCTTGTTGGGGGCGCTCATGGGTGGGGGCGGGGAGAGATGGATAGAGTCAGCGGGACGCCTGGGTGCATGAGGCTTTGTTGCCTACAACAAAACCAGTCCCCACCAGCTTCCAGTTCCAGGCTAGGCTACAGTCTGCAGGTAGAGTGGGGTGTGGATGGGGCAGTCTGGGGAAGTGAGGGAATGTGAGGGGCACTCCCTGTGTGTGACTGGCACACAGGAATGCAAATTTGGGAGGGAGATGGTGCAGGTTTTGTGTGGGGTTTTTGAGCGTGATTTGGAGTGGGGTGTGTGTGTGTGTGTGTGTGTGTGTGTGTGTGTGTCTGCACCATGGGGCTGGGCTACTCTTGGCGTTACATGTCCTTGGGTATCATCCCATGCCAAGCCAGATTGCAGTAACACACAGGCAGATCAGGTCCAACCTGTTCTGTCCACATCAGAAGGGTAATGATGGTTTCAAAGTCATGGAAATCCCGCCAGCTGGGGCTGTTGCTTAGGACATTCTGGATGTGGAATCTCTAGCCAGGTTGGCCAAGTCCTACTGGACATCATTATTGTTCCCCCAAAGATGCCCAACTTTCTTAACAGGCTTCTCTTCTCAGCCAATGAGGATACAAAGCTCTTACAGTGATCCCTGCAGTAACTCCCCCCACCCCACTTCCTCACCCCACCCCTTTAATTAGTGAATCCTCATGTCTTTACTGCAGTGATGTTAGCAGTGGGTTAGGACGTAGCTGTATTATGTTTGGAGAAAACGGACATACTAAAAGCATTATGCATTAGTTGTGAATTTGGTTTAGAGGGTTTTTTGTTGGTTGATCCATAAGGTGTGAATTGGCATGGCAATTTTTTTTTTTTTTTTTACCAAAGAGAGAAGAGTTCAATAAAAATGAACAAAACTAGTAAGCCTCCTCTTTGACATTTTAATTTATGATTTTAATAAAGTGTTGTTTTTCAGGGTTGAAAAATGTACAATTAAGAACAGTGATCATTTAGTCAAACAACTGACATTTATTAAACACCTGCTATGCACCAGAGGTGTTAGGTATTGGAAGTATCGAAATGAATAAATGAATGAAACATCGTCTCAGCTCTCAGGGAGTGTACAGTCTGGTAGGCGAGAGAGAAGGTGTAAACAGATAATTACAGTAGAGTTTGACAAGGCCTGGGCAGGGTACTGTAAGACCATGGAAGAGGGAAGCCTGCCTAGAGGAGTGGGGAGAAGATCAAGAAAGGTTTCATGGGGGAAGTGACATTTGAATGGGTCTTGAAGAATTAATTCACCAGGTGGTTAAATTGAAGTGACAGCATATATAAAGATAGAGGAATCCTTGGACGGGTCACTGTTACATTCTCAACAAAGTTAGGATGAATCTCCTTGGACTGGGATGGTGATTAATAGTGAATTCAAAAGGAGCCAGTATTGCAGAGTGATACAGATCAGAATACATCCCCATCTTAAGAAATGTCTAGCTCGTTGATTAATATTAGTGTGTTTTGCTTTAAGCAAATCTGATATATGTAATTATGGATTAACAAGGCAAATGAACTAGATGGGGACAGTATTCACATTGCAGAATTTGTTGTTTTACAAAAGGATTCATAATCAGATCATCTTAAATAACAGTGCCCCTGTGACCTTTACAGTGAATATTATACCAAAAAGCAATTTATACAAAATTGTTCCCATAACAATGGATGGATACAGAAAGGTATATTTGTATTACATTTACTTTTTGCATACAAATTTACCAATTTCAGTGGAAGTGTTTTCCCTCATGGTGTGGATGTTTAATAAACACTAAAAGAAAACGTGAAAATGGCAGTAGTAAATATGAAATCCTCTGTGATCTTCTATCATTTGAATTTTATATGCATGCGTGCTAAGTCACTTCACTTGTGTCTGATTCTTTGAGATCCTACGGACCATAGCCCACCAGGCTCCTCTGTCCATGGGATTCTCCAGCCAACAATATTAGAGTGAGTTGCCATGCCCTCCTCCAGGGGATCTTTCTGACCCGCGTCAAACCCGTGTCTCTTATGTCTCCTGTATTGGCAAGTGGATTCTTTACCACTAGCGCCACCTGGGAAGCCCCGAATTGTATATAAAATACAAATTAATCAGGACAGAGTCTTCAGGGAGTTTTACATTTTAGGTACTTTTAGTAGTGTCACTGGTAATTAATAATAGCACAATATTTCTGTGCCGTGTGTTAGTTCTAAAATGGATATATGATGACCACTCTAATACTCATGCAATGAAGCCAGAAGAGGGGCAGATTCTGAGTCTTCTGTTTTGTTGTGTGGGCACTGATTGCATGGGCTGATGAATGGCACTAGGAATGAACCTAAGAGATGGATGATTTCTACTGGAAGTGCCTGGTGAGCACAATATTCTGCTAGTTAAGAGTGTGGACCTTGAACGTTTGGACCAGCATCCCAGGCATTTACTCCCTTCAATGAAGACCCAAAATAGCTCTGGCTTCTATTTGAAAGATGTGGTGTGCCAGCAGAAGTAGGCAAGCTTGAATCGGCTTCCTCTCATCTGGCCAGTGCCCTGCTGCAGAGGAAATGATGCCCTGAGGTCCTTTGGGTGCATCAAGGTCCTTTGGTCACTGGCTGTCAGTATCAGAAGGTATGGGGCGTTTCTCTAAGAAACATCCTCTACAGCTTGGGCTAGAACGGAAGTCATCTGTTACTATGGTGATACTCAGATTAGCCTAATGGCTAGGACAGTGCTTCCTAAGGCGGGTTCTGAAAAGACTAGTTCCATAGGATGGTAGTAGGTGTTACACACACACTCACACCCACCCATCCCCCCACTCATACCCACCCACCCCCCCACACACACCCACTGAGTTTTGTGGTTAAGTTAACTTTGAGAAATTCTTGCTTAAACAGAAACAGTTTTGTTTATTGCAGGGCTTCTAAAAGCCATCACTAAGCTAGTGTATATCTTTGCCCACAGAACCTGGTGTTCCAGCAAGCATTTGGTGGAGCTGGTGTGGGGAAGAACATTCTTTGGGCAATGCCAGGCAAGAGCATTTTTGCACTGAGTTTGGAGGCTGTCACTGTCTTGCTGAGTAAACTTGGATGACTCCCTTCAGCCCTCTAGGCTTTCCTTCCCCCATGTGTAAAATGAAGCTGATAATGATCATTGCTCTCACTGACTGTGATGGTGTGATGACAACTAAGATAATATCCCTGCAAGTATTTTGAGCTCCTTAGAAGAAAGGCTGTATATAAACTCAAGGTTATTATGAAAGGGAAGTGAAGAATTAAGGCAATTATCTCAATAGTTCGGGCCCTAGTCCTGTTTTTCTGCTGCCTTATTGGGCAGTCTGCCTCAGTTCTCTGCTCTGCTTTGACTGCAAAAAACCTATATCCTCATCCAACCTTGGGTGACTCAGTTCTCTGGGGTTGCTTCCTTTCACATCCTGACACTTTCAGCATGGCCTTTAATTTCCTGGTCCAGAGGTATCATCAGTGCAGCCTCAAGGAAATCCCATCAATCTGAATGCACCCTGCTGACCAGAGAGCCCTGGAGGTGGGAATTAAATGTAGTTGGAAAATTGCTTTTATCCTTCAGACTCATCCTCCTGCAGAAGCAGTTCTAAAGGACCATCTTGGAAGCTGAATGCTATGGGGTCCTCTCCAGTGGCCCCAGTGCTCCATCTGGACCAGAGTCCTGTTCGCAGGAGAGGTTTCTTGACCAGTTTCCAGGGTCCCTTTTGCCAGTAGGAAGTCATGGCCATCTTTAAGGAAATTTAAAGCAAAAGCAAAACCACTCTCATGACCATTGACCCTTCCTGATTCCCGTGACTCTTTGTTAATTCCTTCTTTTCCTTACAAGCTGCCTTGAAAGGATAGAGTTCTTGAGGATTAACCACTAAATAATCATTGCAGACTGGGTTTGAGGTAGAGACTGAGGTGAGGGCATTAGAGTTAACAGTCTACCATGCTCTGTACATGGACCAGCAATTTCCCACATGCAAGCGGCAAGCTTCCATCGCAGTAGGAAGCATTTAGGTTCAACCACAAGAGGAAACTGTGTGACTTTAAGATGTGATGCTGGAAAGTGAGAGTGAAGTTGTTCTCTGTCCTGGAGAGCTTGGTGGAAATGCCTATCCGAGAGGGGCGAGTCATAGCACGGTAGAGCTGCAAGTGCCTCGTGAAGTTCACCTGATTCAAACGTTCTCTTTGGATGAGGCAAATGAGGCCCAGAGAAGTGCAGTAAGCTACCCAAGGTCACACAGCTACCATATGTCAGAACAGAAGTCCTCCTAAAAGCTAAAAATCAGATCTGCTGCCTCCTTATGCTCTTTACACAGCTTCATACCCAGCTGTGTTCTTGTATGGGGCCTCCTTGGTGACTAGACAGTAAAGAATCTGCTTGCAATGCAGCAAACCTGGGTTCGATACCTGGGTTGGGAAGATCCCCTGGAGAAGAGACTGGCTACCCACTCCAGTGTTCTTGCCTGGAGAATTCCATGTACAAAGGAGCTTGCCCAGCTATAGTCTTGTATATTTGAGTGTGGATTGGCTCATTCAGTGGGACTTGGAGGTCATGTCCAAGGCTGAGTTCTGTGGGCTGTAGCAGAGGAACAGGTTTCTCTGGGAGGCCTCAAAGGCCTGCTTCCTTGTATCTCCGGATCTCCATTCCTTTTGAGCGTATGGTTGTCTGATTCACCAAGCCATGCAGCTAGCTGGAAACCTAAGGCCTGGGTGTTCTGCCAAGATACCCAGTGGGTGATTAAATCATCCCAGTCCCTCTACCTTGGTCATTATTAACATTGCATGGACCAAGGACCTCCTTGAAAGCCTGATGAAAACTACTGATGCACTCCCCAGGGAAGGGCCCACATCCGCTACCACAGGCATGTAATGGCAGCGTCATCTAGGTTTGTAGCTCCTGGTCTGCTGGCTGTTGGTGTTGGTACACAGCCTAGGATCACATGTAGATGCTCCCTAAATTCTGAAGACTCCCAGAGCTGGAATTGTCAGTCTTATTTAAGGGGAAATTGGAAGTACTGGGATGAGCCTTGTGCCAAATAGACTGGGGTGGTATAGAGGTTAGAGTGAAATTTCTTTAGGATGAAAGAATGGGATTGAATCCTGGAGTTGAAGGAAAAACAAAAAAGGAACTGAAATGAGCTAGCCGTTTCCCTTTCTCCCAACATTATGAAAGAGATAAGGAGAAAAGGAGGCATGGCATAAAGAAAGGTGGGAGACTTGGAAGAATGGGAGAGGGAGATCGTTCTAGAAAGGAGGTCCATAATGTCACCACTACATGAAACAAGCTCTTCTGAAAAAATGCAACAACGCTTCTACCTCTTTCCAGACTTTCTCGTCCTAGTTCAACTTCTAAACAGCAAAAGCTCATGTCTTTGGGAATTAGAAATTGTCTTAGATTCTGGAACACCATGTCCTTGAAGGGGACATTTTTAGAGGTTTGGAGTGGGAGCTGGACATTGTGGGGGAGTAGTACAGCTTGCCTCACTCCTTCTTTAAAGAAAGCATTTTTATGATCAAAATAATACATGCTTATGGCTTGTAAAAATAGGAATATGAAGTAGAATGTTCCTGGCCTCTCCACCACTGATTACCCACTATGTTCACAGTTTGGTATGTATAGTTAAGTGTGTGTTTCTATGAATATTCATATATGTATTCATGTGCCTAAAATAGTCATAAAAGATGTGACCAAGACACCATATACTGCTCTATAGTGTGCACTTCACTGGACACTGTGTCTGGGGGTCTTTGCCTGCCAGTATACATCTAGCTAGTTCATTCTTTTTAGCAGTTGCATAGTATTCTGTCATCCAGTTGTGACCTAATTTTTTTTTAATCCAAGCTTTATTGGTGAATTTTTACATTGTTTCAAAGTTTTACAAATTATTAAATACTGGTGCAGCCTACTTCCTTCTACATATGTCTCTCCATACTGTGGCCAGAATTTTTGTAGTGTAAATTCACAGTGGACTTTCCAGGTGGCTCAGTGATAAAGAATCTGCCCACCAATGCAGGAGACTTAGGAGACACAGGTTCAGTCCCTGGGTTGGGAAGATTCCACCAAAGGAGGAAATGGCAACCCATTCCAGTATTCTTGCCTGGAAAGTTCCATGGACAGAGGAGCCCAGCGGGATACAGTCCGTTGGATCACAAAAAAGTGGGACTTGACTGAGTGGCTGAACACACACACAGAGTCACAGTAGTGACCTTATTGGTTCAAAGAGTTTAGTTTGCACATCTCTTTTATTTTTTAGAGAGCCTGCTCATTTGCCTCCAGGAACTTGATGGTGACTTACCTTCTCCCCCCAAAATGGCCATTTCTCCATGCTCTTCCTCACCCATTTCAGTTAGGTTGGTTGATCCTTTCAATCTTTGACAAAGTGATTGCTGGAAAAAAGTCTCCTTTTCCTTTGTGTATTTTTTTGAGTGCTAGTGAGGCTGAAGTATGTGTATGGCACATCTGCATTTCTTCTTCTGCATTGGCATTTCATATCCTTTGCCTATTTTTCTACTGGGTTGTTCTTTCTCATTGTGATAACCAGAATCTCTCTATATTTTGAGTAGTAATAATTTAACTGTGATCTATATTGCAAATACAGTAACTAGTCTACTATTTATCTTTTGACTTTGATTTTAGTGTCTTTCATCACACAGAGATGTTTATGATTTTAAAAAATAATCATTGCCACTCTGTTCGTTTATGAGCACTTCAACAATGCCATCATGAACGTCTGTGGACTCTATTATATGCGTTTGGCTCACTATTTCCTTAAGATGAATTCCTGGGATTGGGTTTGTTCAATTTTATATATATATATATATATATATATATATATAGCTAAAGTGCTTTCTAAAGTGTTTTTTTAAACCAATTTGTACTCCAACTGCAGTATATCAAAGTATACTTTATTCCTTCTCTTGAGATCTTCTGATAATTCAGGTTTTGCATCTTAAATCAAGTGCTAGGCAGAAACTCATAATTGGCATCACCAAAGGCTGGGGCATAAATCCCTAACTGCATGTGAAACACACGCAATACACATTTCACCTTCAATTATTTAAGCAAACATGTTTTTAGTTCATCTCCAACTAGAACTGTGTCAAAAGCATTTTCCAGCATCAAGTCCCTCTAAATTCACTGTGAAGTGAATGGCTATTTAGGGTCATTTCTGCTGGTGGCCGCTGCAGCAGCAGACAATGGCAAAGGAACTTTAGAGGTGTATGTTGTAAGACATTTGGAACAAAGCTACTGCTGTATCGTCACTGAACTCAGAGGTCAGCTAGATTGGTTCCAGAATTTTCCAGAGGCTGAGCACTGAGTAGGAGTCGGCTTCTCTCCGACTTGCCTTCCTGCAAAGAGGACAAGTTTGAGGCCCTCCCATGAGGAGTTATTCTAATAGAAATAAACAGTGATGTCACCCTCTGCAAAGGGAATAGTGACAAACAGGTACAGGTGTAGCTTTTCTTGTCACTCTGCCTGGGCTTGCTTCATCATCTTGCATCTCTTTGCTGCCAACATCCAGGTATGGTCAAGGGAATTTCGGTGTTTGCTTTAGGCCACACGTAGGATTAGGAGAAGGTGGATATCAGAGCAGTCATTTGTGTGGCTTAAGAACTGTCTTTAGTCTGAAGAGTGAGAGCAGCAGTAGCAACCTTTAAATCCTTTGGGGGTGGTTGAGCATGCTGTGGGCTATGAAAGAGCAGTGATAGTTGGTACCCATTTTACAGATGGAGAAGACACATCTGGAAAGGAGAAATGCTCTGAGAGTTGGATGTGCTGGAAAAGTCTCCTGACATACCTCCAACACATGCTAGTTAAAAATCTGGCCACTTTTCTCCTCTAGGGATGGATGCTGCTGCTAAGTCACTTCAGTCATGTCTGACTCTGTGTGACCCCGTAGACGGCAGCCCACCAGGCTCTCCTGTCCCTGGGATTCTCCAGACAAGAATACTGGAGTGGGTTGCCATGCCCTCCTCCAAGGGATCTTCCTGACCCAGGGATCGAACCTGGGTCTCCCACATTGTAGGCAGACACTTTTACCTTCTGAGCCACCAGGGAAGTCTGCATTTGAACTATAGCCAGTTATTATTTGTGGTTTCCCATTTACCTCAAAATCTTGGTATTTGGAAAATGACTTTAGGTCCTATCTAATATAAATGGGTTTTTTCTTTTAAAGGCTTCAAACTGATGGCCAGTAATTATTGCTCTTTGCTGCTTTGAAAAAAAAATGGCTTTGGCTGTTAAATTAATGAATGTCCTGGAACTTCCCTGGTGGCTCAATTGGTAAAGAACCCGCCGGCCAACATAGGAGACACAAGAGATGCAGGTTCGATCCCTGGGTCAGGAAGATCCCCTGGAGTAGGAAATGGTAACCCACTCCATTATTATTGCCTGCAAAATCCCATGGACAGAGGAGCCTGGCAGACTACAGTTCATGGGGTCACAAAAGAGTTGGACATGACTGAACACACACACACACACACACACACACACACACACACACACACACACATACTCATCTTAAAGCTAGGGTGTCCCTTCTTTGATGCTGAATTATTTGTCTGTTTACTTATTTATTTTGGCTGTGCTACATGGCATACACAGTCTTAGGTCCCTGACTAGGGATTGAACCGAGGGCCACAGCAGTGAAAGCACCTAGTCCTAACCACTGGACCACCAGGGAACTCTCCAATGCTGAATAATTTATAACTGAAACATTATAGCCACAAATATGGTCTCTACACATAAATCATGTGATGAATTTCTCCTTATGGGTGGTCATAATGGAAAGGGCTATATTTTCTTTTCTTTTTAAAACTCTGCTTGATGCTTTTCATAGAACTGGGGATTGTCATGTTTTGTTTTCTAAGGATTATTCCCCAAAGGTAGCATTACTGTTTAACTCATTAGAACCAGGAGGGGATATCTACTGTTCCCATACTTAAACTTGAAAGGACAATCTTATTAAGAAGCAAAGTCAGTCAGTTAGTGGAGCTTACAGGAAATTGGGAGGCAGAGACCTGAATCCCAGTTCTGGTTTCGTTCTAATTCGCTGTGTGACCTTGAACAAGTGTTCAATGTCTCTGAGCCTCAGATTCCTCAGTCTTTGTTACGAATAGATTATATTGTAGTCCCCTTCATCTAAGCAAAGCATACTTGTCTCCAAAGTCAAAACCTGCTTAGTGACAAAATCATTTGAAAGTGAAAGTGAGAGTGAAGTCGCTCAGTTGTGTCCGATCTTTGCGACCCCATGGCCTGTAGCCTACCAGGCTTCTCGGTCCATGGGATTTTCCAGGCAAAAATCCTGGAGTGGGTTACCATTTCCTTCTCCAGGAGATCTTTCTGACCCAGGGATTGAACCTGGGTTTCCCGCATTGTAGGCAGACACTTTACCATCTGAGCCACCAGGGAAGTCCAAAATCATTTGGGGGCACATTAAAAAAATATGTTGGAGTCCCCACCTCAACCAGTTGAATCGGAAACTCCAAGAGTGGACCCAGCTAAACTATTTGTTGACCAGCTCCTTCGACGATTCAGAGATGGCTGTAACTCCTTCCTGTGGTAACTTTCTGGAGGCAAGAACTGAGTTTTCCAGCCTGAGGGAATGAAACCCATTTTCCAAAGTGGGAAAGTCCGGGTGTCTCTGGCTTAGAAACCTGTGATATGAGACCTCATTTGGGGAGGCTGGTTTGCGACCTTGTTCCCTGGGGCTAGTTTCTGCAGAGGTGAGTGGAGAGCACACTGTTCTTTTTAATAAGAGCAAGTCTGAGTGAACAAACTGACCATTTATTCAATAACGAGCATATTTCAGGCCCTTTGGCACAAAATCTTTGGTCAAGGCATTTCTGAGAAAGACCAAAGCGGTTCCCAGAATTCAGACCTTTCTGCCCAAGCTCTCCTGTGAATCCCTTTTGAAGCTTCCTTCTTCTATCCCTTCTTTGACTTTGTAAACTTTTCTTTCTCTTTCCTTCATTCAGCTCATGGTGTTGCTGTGGGTTCTCTTGTTTCATGGGATTTCAACCTCTGAGTTTTTAGGCCCTCATCTCCCACCACCCCACCCTTCTTTAAACAGCTTCTCCCCACCCATCACCCCTCACTTCATCACATTACTGATTTCATTTCCTTCAACCGTAGGCCCTCTCTCAATATTGTCCTGTTATCTAAGTGCCGAAAGGAAAGGGGTCAGCATCAAGATACACGCCTTTGGGGATTTCCCAGGCGGACCAGTAGTTAGGACTCAGCACTCTCACTGCCAGACTGGGTTCAGTCCCTGGTTGGGGACCTATGATTCCACCACCTGCACAGAGGGACCAAAAAATACAAATGTACACACCCCTTTGCTCCACTTCTTTCCTTGGGTCTCAGCCTTCAGCCCTTCACTTCAAAACAGGGGAAATTGGAGCCAGAGAAATGCTTCTTCAAGGCAAAGTTTCCGAGACAGCAAGTCTTCCTCTTTGTCTATAGCCATTATTTACTAAGCCGAGTGCCAGGTGCTGTGCCACTGTCCTGGCATGCATTATCTCACTGAATCTCTTCCACAGCTCCATCAGATAGGCACTCTTAGTATTCCCATATCCCAGAGGAGGAAACTGAGGCACAGAGCCACTAAGGGACTTGTACAAGTTCAGTCAGCTGGTGAGTAGCAAAGTGGATCTATCTGTCTGGTCCTAGGGCCTGCATGATTACACAGAGTATTCTGCTATTAAGGATTCCCCATGGAGTATATCGGGTTTCCATGATGGCTCAAACAGTAAGAAATCCGCCTGCAATGCAGGAGACGCAGGAGATGCGGGTTCAATCCCTGGGTCTGGAAGATCCCCTGGAAGAGGAAATTGCAACCCACTCCAGTATTCCTGCCTGGGAAATCTCATGGACAGAGGATCCTGGCGGGCTACAGTCCATAGGGTAACAAAGAGTTGAATACAACTTAACATGCACGCATGCGTACAGTATCTCCCTCCTACCTTGTGGTGTGTATCAGGCTGGGTTGTACTGGAGGCCAATCTATGCAGCAACAGATTTTCTTGGGTGTGAAGAGTCTGAGCCCTGAAGAGCCTCAGTAACTTTAAACACCAAGAAAGAAGGGGGAGTTGGTTTTAATGGCAGAATAATGTTGCCAGGGTTATTAAGTATCATTGTAGGGGTGGGCCTGGGAACCTGGTTTTGATTCTTGAGAACTGAAAACTGAGTAAAACTGCAACTATGGCATTGAGAAGTACATTCCTGAGACCCCTGTGACTATTGTTAGTTTCATAGACCCTGGGGATGTGAAACATACTTGGTATTTTCTTCCTCCCACTCCCTTCGGGAAGCTAGTGCCAAGAGCAGAGGTAGAGAATGACTTCCTGGATGCTCTCAGCTAAAAGGGGACTGCAAAAGGGGAGAGAGCCAGGAAAGGGGCCCAGAGTAGGCTAAACAACATTCTTGTTGGCTTGGATTCTTGGGTTTCCAGCTCACCCAAGTCCTTCTTGTCTGATTCTCATTATCAAACTTGCAACACGAGGCAAGGAATATTTGGCATCCACCAATACAGACTCATTGAATTCATGTTGATGTGACTCAAACTCATGGGTACAACAAATCCATGCCCAGAGATTTCCAGAATATTCCCATGGGAGCAAGTCTGTCTTGGAGCCATAACCTAAGACCCCATTTGAAGGAGACCAAGTTTTCACTTTGACTGGAGTGCATGGATTGACTTAACATTACTACAGAAAAACATTTTTTTTCTTTTTCTTAGCTCCTTCCTGGAAAGATCTTACACTGGCTATAATTTCTCTAAAATCTCTTTTGAGTTGGAGATGCCAGACGAAGACTCCTACCTCTTTTCTGCAGGGTTTGTCCTTTTTATTGTCATGTTCAGTCATGGGAGTCAGTGGGCCTAAGGGTCTCTTAAGGCCTCAGTCACTTGCTCCATGTCTAATGCCTGACAAGTCACTTGGTCTCCCTAGGCCTCAGTTCTCCCATCTGTAATGATCCCGACTCTCCAGTTTCCATGGGGATATTAGAGCAAGCAGATCATTGAAAGCAAATGGTCCAAGATAGATGATTGTAGTTGTCTTCAGGTTTTCCCTGGTAAAAGAGCTGTTTTGGAAAAAAGAGAGAGAGAGAAGTAGTAGAAGGTTCAAGGGCTGAGAGTTGGAATCATTTGCTTAAGTTCAAATTCCTGTTCTGTCTCCTACTAACTATGCGATCTTGGAAAGTTTCTTAACCACCTAATTGCCTTAGCTCTGTACAATGGAAAGAGTAATAATTACACCTATGTCATAGAGCAATAGTAAGGAACCAAAGAGATAATACATAGCAAGGGTCTGCCCCATAGTTAGTGCTCAGTAAAGAGCAGCTATTTCTTTTATGATGATGAGCACCTGAATCCTAGTCCAGCAACTTTGGGTAACTCGCTTAGCCTCCTTAAACTTAAGTTTCTTCACCTGTATAATGGGAACACTCACAGTAGTCACCTCATAGGGTTTTTTGAGGAATAAACAAGCTCATTCTTGCAAGGTTCTCAGCACACTGCTTGGCCCATAGAAGTGCTCAAGAAAGTATTGTCAGTTGCCAACTTAGTGGCCCTGTAGGCTCTTTGGCCCCTGGCTTCTCCATGTCTGGGCCACCTCTGAACCTAACTCCCACCCCAGCAGAGGTTTCTGATGCCTGTTGTTGAGGGTGAGCAGAGGAGACAGCCTTTCTGCCTGGAGACCTCCTGAGAGCTTCCTGCGAAAACCCTGCACCCGGGCTGTGTCACCTGGGATGCTTCTGGACAGCATCTGATTGATTCCTAGGACCCCAAATGGTTCACAAAGTGACAAAAATGAGGACAAGGCAGACCTTGCTTATCAGCTCCCATAGGAACCTGGCCCAAAGCAGCACCAAGTTTTGTTAGCTGCCCCTCCCTTTCCTCCTTTGGCAGCCCCACCAGGCACGTATTCCCTTCTGGCCTTCCTCCAAGACAACAGGCCAGAGGGCCCTGCGTCTCCTCCCACGTCAAGGAAGGCAAGCAGATGCTGCCATAGTGACAGTTCCTACCAGATCAATAGAGCTGGGAATTGAACCCTGGTGACAGGGCCTGCCTTGAGGGGGGCTACCTCCCAGGGCATGGCCTACCTCAGCCTGGTGACCAAGCAACCTGCCCTGCCCACCACTGGCTGGGCACCAGCCTTGAAGCCTTTCTCTATACATTTATCTGCACCTCAGGGACCCCACAGTGACTGCCCATTTCAGGCATATGCTGTCCTCATCAGATTCCTCAGTGACTTTGCCTTATTCAGCCCTTATTTATTTCTTTCCTGAACTGGTCAATATTATTGTTGCTGCTGTTGAAGCTGTTAATAACAGTAGGAATAACTAACATTATTGAGTGCTTCCTGTGTGTGAGGTACTATGCTAAGTACTTCATATGTACTTTCGTATTCCATCCTCCTAATAACCATTTCAGGTAGGAGGCGGTATTAGTACTACTAGAGATGTTGGTTAGCCTGGAGTGTTAAGGGTCCAGATGGGATCTTGGACACCTATAAAATATTCAGAAGGGGTTACATGACCCAAGGGGACTTTTTGATGTGTTAGGGTTAGCCAAAAAGTTCTTTTTGGCTTTTCCATAACATCTTATGGAAAAATCCAGCAAACTTTTTGGCCAACCCAATACTTGGCCAAGAAGCCCTTCTATGCCACCCCTTCCACTTTTCCACTTGTACAGCAGACATTGGTACAGCAATGTTCAATTGATTGACTTGGACACAGCAGATGTTGCACATTCTGAATCCTGCTGGGCCCCTGGCCATGGCTGGAGATATGGGAGCCATACCATCTCTAACCACTTGCAGCACAGGAGGATTTTTGCATCTGACCCACCCTGGGGTTGCTTGGATACTAGCTGGGATCAGGCTAGGGTAGCCCCGTGGTGAACATGACCAAGTAAAGATCACACTTCTTAGCCCGAAGTTTCAGACTTTCTATTACATGGGCTTCCCAGGTGGCTCAGTGGCTAAGAATCTGCCTGTAATGCAGGAGACACAGGAGGCGTGGGTTTGATCCCTGGGTAGGGAAGATCCCCTGAAGGAGGAAATGGCAACCCACTCCCATATTCTTGCCTGGAGATTCCCATGAACAGAGGATCCTGCTGGGCTACTGTTCATGGGGTCATAAAGAGTCAGACATGACAGCACACACACATTATATTAGATAATTGACTATGACACACATTTCCAATAGTATTTACTTAACACAGACCCCATACTCCAGCTACACCAGGCTACCCTCATCCCCAGAATACATCTTGCACATAAATATCCATTTCCATGCCTCCGTTCATGGTGCTCTCCTACTGGTTCTTCTCCAAAAATCCTTCTGAGAACATCTCACTTCTTTGCTCCTTCTTTCATCCCAAGGACCCATTGAGCATCTGTTATATACTAGGTGCTGTGCTTGGCACTTAGAATGTGATTATAAACTAAACAGACGTATACTCTGCCTTCATCAAGCTCACAATTTAGTGCAGGAAACAGACATTAAGCAAACCAACAGAGACATATATAATTAGAGTTGAACCTCAAACAATATGAGGTTTGGAGCATCAACCTCTGTGTCACTGAAAAAATGTGTATAACTTATAGTCAGCCCTCCATATATGTGATCCCAACCTATCTGCAATTCCCACCCATGGATTCAACCACTGATCACGTTGTACTGTGGTATTTGTGCTCAGTCACTCAGTCATATCTGACTCTTTGCGACCGCATGGACTGTAGCCTGCCAGGCTCCTCTGGCCACAGAATTTTCCAGGCAAGAATACCGGGGTGGGTTGTCATTTGCTTCTCCAGGGGATCTTCCTGACTCAGGGATTGAACCCTTGTCTCTTGCATTACTGCTGAGCCACCTGGGAAGTCCCCCCACATCAGAAAATATCCACATGTAAGTGAACCCACATCACTCTGACCCATGTTGTTCAAGAGTCAAATGTGTAAGTTGTGATAAGTGCTGTAAGGGAGAAGAAAGGGTGGTTATGAGAGATGGTTACAAGGGAGACAATTTAGATGGGAGGGAATGAAGAAAGGTCTTTCTGGGGGAAGTGACATCTAAGCTGAGATTGGAAAGATGAATAAATAATAGCAAAGAATATTCCAGACTGAGGGACCAATGTGGGCAGACACTTGAGGTGGGTGCTGGCCATATTCAACTGACTCAAAGAGTTAGTGAACCATGGAGAAAGGGGTGCTCAGTGAGACTGGAGACCACGTGGGGGCTTGCAGGCCATGGTAATGAGTTCCCTCTTTATGTCGAGTGCATTGGGAAGCCATGGATGTGTTTAAATCAGGGATCAAAATGATTAATTCATACGTTTAAAATAGTCCTCTGGCTGCTACACAAACTTGGCCTGTAGAGAGGTCTGAAGGGAAAGAAGGCCAAGATTAGGTGGCTGGGATACTAGTTCAGGAAGAGAGATTCTGGTGGCTTGGACTAAGGGGTGGCAGTGGCCATGGAGAGAAGTGAGCAGGTTTAAGATACATATTACAGCTAGAGCCAAAAGGACTTGCTGGTGGACTGGATATGCTGGCAAGGGGAGGGAGCAATCAAGGGGGACTTCCATGTGTCTGACTTGAGTGAGGAAGATGGCAGTACCACTAACGGACATGGGGATGTAGCCTGAAGCCAATTCAGACTTTAGCTGTCCCGTGCCACATTCGGTCTCTAACGGTTATGTAGCATATATACTGCACTACCTTGTTTTGATGATAACTAACATGAGAGTATTTGTTGTCTCTCTGTCCCTGCATGCTCAGTCGCTTCAGTCATTTCCAACTCTTTGTGACCCCGTGGACTATAGCCCACCAGGCTTCTCTGTTCATGGGATTCTCTGAAGAATAATGCAGTGGGTTGCCATGCCCTCCTCCAGAGGATCTGCCTGATCCAGGGTTCAAACCTGAATCTCTTGCATTCCAGGCAGATTCCTTACCACTGAGCCACTGGGAAGCCCCGTTGTCTCCCTAGGTAGGTTTTAAACTCTTTGAGGACACTGACTATGTCTTCATCATGTCTGTATTCCCCAAAGCACCCAAGACATCATGTGTTGAAGACTGATCAATTAAGGGAAGGAACTTGTTTATTTTTCTATTTTACTCTTCTCACTAAGGCATCAGACATGAATGGATCAAACTTTTCTTTAAAAAAGAAAAAGATATGTGCCTGGATAGACTTTGAACTGGATTTAATCATTAATCCCCTTTTGAACAATTGCTGCTGTGTCAGCATGATGCACAGGGCACACCTAACCTTGGTCCTCAGATCATCCTTCATCCATGCAGTGAAGCCTCTGCGTTCACAGAAGTGTGGCTTCATGGGAATGTGCAGGCTAGCTCAGGATGGGCAGAGCGGAAGACGAGAAGTGACCTAAGGGCCTCAGTTGCTCAGGCAGGTGTGGGTTTTCACGGCCATGGGTAAGCACGTACTATGGTAGCATGCTGTGGACCTTAGAGTCCATCACAGAATAGACAAAATATAGTGGGGTTGCAGCATCTAGACAAGATAAAATAAGGAGGTGCCCTATGCAGTGTTTATGTGATTCTTGCAGTTCTCCAGGGAGTTGTCTGATCCTATAGTTCTGAGGTAGGAGTTCAGGAATCTGCATTTTTACAAGCATCCCAGGGAATGGTGGTGCAGGTAATCCCTGGATCACACGTTGAGATGTCCTGGCTTCAGAGATCAGCCCTGGAACTGAAAGTGTGTACAGCTAGCTCCTTGGGGACAACCTGGCCCATCCCTGCTCCCTTCTTGGAGGAGGTCCAGAGTCATCCTCAGGAGCCCCAGGAGCTACACACACAGATGTAGACATGCATGGGCACCCAGATGACTGACAGAAAAAGAGATGTAACAGTCCTGACCACCAGAATGGGAAGGGTCAGGAGGTCAGAATCCATAACTTTGTAGCTGTACCTGGGAACTGACTGGGCTTCCCTGGTGGCTCAGTAGTAAAGAATCTGCCTGCCAATGCACGAGACAGGGGTTTGATCCCTGGGTTGTGAAGATCCCCTGGAGAAGGGAATGACGACCCACTCCAGTATTCTTGCCTGGAAAATCCCATGGACAGAAGAGCCTGGCAGGCTACAGTTCCTGGGTTTGCAAAGAGTCAGAATCCACTGAGAAGCATGCGTACACACAGGTCCATTTTAGCGAAGGCCTTAAGGGGTTGCTAGGTGGTGGGTTAGTCTGCAGAGGCAGCACCCTGGCTGGTCCCCACAGACTGCTAAGGTTGCTTTCCAATGAGGAACTGAGCCGGGCCTTGCCCTGTACTCTAATGGGCTTCCCTCATGACGCAGATGGCAAAAAATCTGCCTACAATGCAAAAGCTACAAATGCAAGCCGGGTTTGATCCCTGGTTTGGGAAGATCCCCTGGAGAATGGAGAGGCTACCTACTCTGGTAATACCCGACCAAGGGTATTGGAGGGGGATGGGTATGAATTTAGCATCTCAGTGGGATTAAGGGTACCCAGAAGCTCCCTGCCTCCTGAGACCTGATTCTGGTCTAGTCAGCCCAGCTTCCTACCTAACCAAAACCTGCTTTGCATCCACCCCCTGTAGTCCAGACAGAATGGAAACCACCTTCCTCCAACTGTCCATGGGGTTAACTCTAAGCAGGTCCAACATCACTGCTCCCACTTGCCCTGCCTTCAGCCTCTCCTGATGGAGACCCAAGACTGACCTGGTCATCATTTGCAGAACACACAGCCTATAACAATGAACATCTAGGGGTCCACTTCACTTCCTATTTTCCAAAGCCACCAGGAGAAACTTGCAAGCTATTATCACATCCCCACCTTCTATCCACCTTGGACCTGACTGTATCATCTGAATTCCCCAAATCTGGAACTGGCCTAGGTGGTAATCAACACCTCCCCAGCTTGTTTCAAGCCTGGGACAGCTTCACCCAGTGATTTTCTTCTAAAAGGAGTCAACTCCGAATTTTGAGACCTTTTAAAGATTCTCCATTCATGTGATCCTCTGCCACCGTCATAAATGTAAGCCCCTTCCCACTCTCCTGGGGCTTTTCATCCCCATGCATGTTTGTACTTTCTTTTCCTCACCCCCATCGTGCCGCCCATGATTTTGTCTGTGTCCTTTGAGACTCAGGTTGCACATCGACTAAGTCCCCTGGCTCTTCCCTCTTGCTGTGTCATCCACCTCCGAGCATCACAGTGCTGGCTACACATTAGCGTCACCTGGGAAGCTTTTTAACAAGGACTGAAGCCTGGACTCCCTCCCTGCGGAGATTCTGATTTAACCGGCCTGAAGTGGGGCCTGGGCACTTCTACTTTTTAAAGAGCCACACCCCAGGTGATGCTGATGTGCAGCCAGATTTACAAACTCCTGACACCTGCTTGCCTTAGAGGACATATCCATTCTCTTGCAGCTGCTTATTCTATGGGGCTGCACATACCACATTGCTGAGGGGTGATGTCCACATGCTCTTATTCTCTGACACTGTTTTCAGGCCTTTTTTGTCCATCTTAAAAAAAAAAAAAAGAAAAGAAAACAAGCCAACAGATAATAGAATTCAATAACAACTAAATGTATTGTTTATAGTTTTAAAAAGATTTTTTATTATTTTTTATTTTTAATTGGAGGATAATTGCTTTACAATGTTGTGTTGGTTTCTGCTGCACAACAGTGTGAGCCAGCTATGCCTGCATGTGTGCTCAGTTGTCAGTCATGTCCGACTTTTTTGGACCCCATGGACTGTAGCCACCAGGCTCCTCTATCCATGGGATTTCCTGGGCAAGAATACTGGCGTGGGTTCCCATTTCCTTCTCCAGAGGATCTTCCTAACCCAGGGATCGAACCCGTGTCTCTTGTGTCTCCTGCATTGGCAGGTGGATGCTTTCCCCTGAGCCACCCAGGAAGCCTCAAATCAGCTATAAATATACATTTATCCACCCCACCCCATTTGTGCGTCTGTCCCACCCACCCCCCCATCCCAGCCCTGTAAGTCATCACAGTCTAAAAGATAGATTGTTTTAAAAATGAAATAAAATTAAATAAATGCTCCTTTGAGGCATGTGCTGCTTATACTATCCACTCTTCTTTTTGTCAACTCTTCCTCCTCTTTCACCCACACTTTTCCTGGACTTTTAATGCCTGGTTTATTACTTTCCTCTCAAACATGAGCCCTGCTTTTATCCTGGAAGAATTTAGTGCCCCAGTGTACAACCCATCCAGCACCTTGGACTCATGGCTTGTGCCTTTGATGAATATTTATGGAGTGTTGTGATATACTGGGCACTGTCAGAGGTGTGATGTGAAGGCTATAGCAATGAACAAATGGACAAAAACTCCTGCCCACAAGAACCTTACCATCAGGAGGACAGGAGTAGGGGAGAGAGTTAACCCATCAGCAAACAAATAATCATGCACAGAATGTCAGTTGGTGATAAACAGATGGAAAAGAATGAAGCAGGGAAACAAGGTAGGAAATGATGAGAGAGAAGAATCACTTTTATATGTGAGAGAAGGAATTTCAACAAGGGTAGCCTTCATTGAGCAGATGATATTTGGGCAAAGACCTGGAGGAAGTGAGGGAGCTTCCATGTAAATATCTTGTGGGAGAGCATTACAGGCAGAGAGAACCGAGAGTGCAGATGTCTTAAGGCAGGAGCGTACCTGGCTGGGAAGGGGCCGATATGTCTGAAGCTGAGTTCCTGAGGGAGAGTAGAAGACAAGGTCTTCTTAGGCCTTGTGTGAACTTGTACAGACTCTGGCTTTTACTCTGAATTGAGACAGTGAGCCTTTGGAAGGGAGGGTTCTGGCTGGAGAATGGAATAGAGTCTGACTTACATTTGAAGTTTACTTGATTTCACTCATCTCCACTCACCTTCATCTCTACTCCACTTTGATCATGTGTCCCTATTGCCAGCTCATGTATTTTTTCATTGCCTCTGAAATCTTAAACTCAAGTAGTATGAGAGCAAAGCGTTTTTGCTCAGACCTGTCTGACTCTTTGTGAGGCCAAGGACTATACAGTCCATGGAATTCTCCAGGCCGAATACTGGAGTGGGTAGCCTTTTCCTTCTCCAGGGGATCTTTCCAACCCAAGGATCAAACCCAGGCTTCCCACATTGCAGGTGGATTCTTTACCAGCTGAGCCACATGGGAAGCCCAGGAATACTGGAGTGGGTAGCCTATCCCTTCTCCAGCAGATCTTCCTGACCCAGGAATCGAACTGGGGTCTCATGCTTTGCAGGCAGGTTCTTCACCAACTGACCTATCAGGTAAGTTAAAGATTCTACACCCACCACTTCGTTCTAATTATGCTTTCTCTTGCACCTTAGCTAAATCTCTCATCTCTTGACTCTACTGAGTTCTTCCTGGTTATTAGTCCTTCTGGCTTCTCTTCTTTTCCTCTCCCTCCTAAACCCCATAGTGCAACTTTTTTAGCAATTGTCATGTGTTAACTTTCTGGTCTGGTTGGTAGTTCAGCAAAGCCCAAACCATAGATCATTCCAGTGGATCTTGGTCCTGGCTGCACATGAGAATCACTTGGATGCTTTAAAACGTGCTGATGCCTGATTTCATTGGCCTAGAATGGGGCCCCTAAGTTGGTCTTTTTAAGCTCTGTCAGTGATTCTAATGAACCACCAGATTAATCAAGTGACAGGCGCTTATCCTATACTTCTGCACCTGGGCAGGAAACCAATCTCAGTTGTTCCCTAAAACTACTGGGTAATCTGACAAAGTGTGACCCTAGTAAGCTACATCTCGCATTCCTCTCGATGGGTAAATTACCCTCACCCAGCTTCCAACCCCACACCTGTCCATGTCTCTCTTAGAAGGCAGCTTCATTTTCCATTTCATAGAGAAAATAAGAGGCTTCCATGGCCTCAAATTCCTGTCTTGCTGCCTAGATGCATCTCTTGTTGTTCAGTCACTCAGTTGTGTCCGACTCTTTCCCACCCCATGGACTGTAGCATGCCAGGCTTCGCTGTCCTTCACTATCTCCTGGAGTTCCACTGAGTCAGTGATGCCATCCAACCATCTCATCCTCTGTTTCCCTCTTCTTCTTCTCCACTTTTATTCAGTTGTCTCATCCACCTCTACCAAAACTTTCCTCTATTTTGAGGCTCTTCAACATGTTTCTTACCATGGGCTCCCTTCAGAATATTTGCAATGTTTTATCTTTCAAGACTTTGTCAATCCCATATCCTTCTTCTCTAGCCCTGCCCTATGTCTCTTCTCCCCTTCATAGCCAAGCTTCTTCTTCTTTTTTTTTTATTATTGAATTATCTTTCTTTTTTTTAAATTTTATTTTATTTTTAAACTTTACATAATTGTATTAGTTTTGCCAAATATCAAAATGAATCCGCCACAGGTATACATGTGTTCCCCATCCTGAACCCTCCTCCCTCCTCCCTCCCCATACCATCACTCTGGGTCGTCCCAGTGCACTAGCCCCAAGCATCCAGTATCGTGCATCGAACCTGGACTGGCAACTCGTTTCTTACATGATATTTTACATGTTTCAATGTCATTCTCCCAAATCTTCCCACCCTCTCCCTCTCCCACAGAGTCCATAAGACTGTTCTATACATCAGTGTCTCTTTTGCTGTCTCGTACACCGGGTTATTGTTACCATCTTTCTAAATTCCATATATATGCGTTAGTATACTGTATTTATGTTTTTCCTTCTGGCTTACTTCACTCTGTATAATAGGCTCCAGTTTCATCCACCTCATTAGAACTGATTCAAATGTATTCTTTTTAATGGCTGAGTAATACTCCATTGTGTATATGTACCACAGCTTTCTTATCCATTCATCTGCTGATGGACATCTAGGTTGCTTCCATGTCCTGGCTATTATAAACAGTGCTGCGATGAACATTGGGGTACATGTGTCTCTTTCCCTTCTGGTTTCCTCAGTGTGTATGCCCAGCAGTGGGATTGCTGGATCATAAGGCAGTTCTATTTCCAGTTTTTTAAGGAATCTCCACACTGTTCTCCATAGTGGCTGTACTAGTTTGCATTCCCACCAACAGTGTAAGAGGGTTCCCTTTTCTCCACACCCTCTCCAGCATTTATTATTTGTAGACTTTTGGATCGCAGCCATTCTGACTGGTGTGAAATGGTACCTCAGAGTGGTTTTGATTTGCATTTCTCTGATAATGAGTGATGTTGAGCATCTTTTCATGTGTTTGTTAGCCATCTGTATGTCTTCTTTGGAGAAATGTCTATTTAGTTCTTTGGCCCATTTTTTGATTGGGTCGTTTATTTTTCTGGAGTTGAGCTGTAGGAGTTGCTTGTATATTTTTGAGATTAGTTGTTTGTCAGTTGCTTCATTTGCTATTATTTTCTCCCATTCTGAAGGCTGTCTTTTCACCTTGCTAATGGTTTCCTTTGATGTGCAGAAGCTTTTAAGGTTAATTAGGTCCCATTTGTTTATTTTTGCTTTTATTTCCAATATTCTGGGAGGTGGGTCATAGAGGATCCTGCTGTGATGTATGTCGGAGAGTGTTTTGCCTATGTTCTCCTCTAGGAGTTTTATAGTTTCTGGTCTTACGTTTAGATCTTTAATCCATTTTGAGTTTATTTTTGTGTATGGTGTTAGAAAGTGGTCTAGTTTCATTCTTTTACAAGTGGTTGACCAGATTTCCCAGCACCACTTGTTAAAGAGATTGTCTTTAATCCATTGTATATTCTTGCCTCCTTTGTCAAAGATAAGGTGTCCATATGTGCGTGGATTTATCTCTGGGCTTTCTATTTTATTCCATTGATCTATATTTCTTGAACAGTGAATCTCCTCAGCCTGTGCCATCCCCTCTGCTTCCATTTATTTCCACAGTGGAATCTGGTTTCTGTCCTCATCACTCCCCTGAAACATCTTTTGCTGTGGACACCAGTGATTTCCCAACTGACAAATCTAATGAACATTTCTCAGTCTTTTGACTTACTTGGTGTTTCTGAATCATTAATTTTTACTGCCTGCCTTCCTGAAAATTTATTCTCCAGTGGATTCCATGACACTGTTCTTTCTTGATTCACCTCCTACTTCTGTGGCTGCTCTTGGAGCTTCGCTCTCTTTTCCCAAACCCAAAACATCAGTGTTCCCAGGAAGCTCTTTCTGTTTTCCTACTGTGTGCTTGCATGCTAAGTCACTTCAGTCGTGTCTGACTCTTTGTGACTCTATGGACTGTAGCCCACCAGGTTCCTCTGTCCATGGGATTCTCCAGGCAAGAATACTGGAGTGGGTTACCATGCTCTCCCCCAGGGGATCTTTCCAACACAGGGATCGAATCCACGTCTCTTAGGTCTTCTTCATCTTAGGAGGATCGTTTACCACTAGCGCCACTGGGAAGCCCTTCTTTTCCTACTCCTTCACATTTTTTCTTGGAAATATTATCCATGCCTGCAACTTCAGCTATCACCTACATTTTATAACTCGCAGATGTGTCCCTTCACCACAGATCTCTCTCCTGAGCCCTAGATCTGTTTATAAAAGTGGCTATGGGCTGTCTCTGCCTAGAAATTCCACTCAACATGTCCAAAACTGAATGTGACCTTTTATATATTCTGGCTCCACTAAATGAGAAATCTGAGTCATCCAAGATTCTTCTTTCATCTTCCTCAGTTTCAACAATGACCAGTTCCTCCCAAGTCTATCTCTCAACCATCTCTCATATGTTTGTTCTTGGCATCTTGACTGCCCCTTCTTTGAACTCCCATCATTTGTCACCTGTACCATTGTAGTATCTTCCTAACTGGAGCACCTGGCTCTATAGCAACCTCCTTAGAGCTGTCTTTGGAACCCAAATAATCCTTCTCCCATGGAAAACTTATTGTGTTTCTGCTCTGCTCATATGTCATCAGCAACTCCCAGGGACTCACTTGAATAATGATTCAAGTTTATGCTACAGGGATCCCTGTGTGTGTTCTGGAGTCAAGGTGAGGGGCAGTGGGCTGAGTGGACCACTCACCAGGGTGAAACTCTTTAATCAGGGCAACTGTGCTTTGTGTGTATTATTCTGGGCAACCAAGGACATTTTCCATTAGAGTGAAAATTCTGTAGCCATAAGAAAAAATTTGAATGCCATTGACCTTGATCTTCACAACAGACTGTAACAAGTTCACTGTTTATCAGGAATAGAAGAGTATCTCTTATACCAAGAGTATGAAAGCTTCACAGAGCTTGTATTCAGGAACTTTGACCCTTCCAGATGTGTGTAGTTGGTTGCCAAGGTCCAGACCAGACTGAGAGCTCTCACAGCTTGATGTGACTTTTGGTGATTGTGCTAAGGCCCTTCCTCCTCCCTTTGGGGTGCCTGGTGCCTGTCATGGACATGAACATTGAACTCTGCCTGGAGAACACCCAGGGCCTTGATGCAGGCACCATCCCTAGTCAGTCTCAGATACTAAACTACACCCTGTTCCATAACTTGCGTTTTTTCTCTTTGACATTATCTCTCATATCCTTCCAAATGATTAAAGAGTCTTTTTAAAACCTGTAGAAGAGCCCATTGAATCAAAGATTGTTCCATGTTTACTTTCTCAGGACTAGGAGAACCTTAAGACACCCTGTCCAGCCCCATGCTGTGCTCTTAGTGAAAACTGATTCTCCATGAGCTTAGTTCTCAGGCCAGCTCATGGACCATGGCCCTGATTACACTCTTCCAAACTGGGATTGAGTTCAGCCTGGAGGCTTTTCATCTGCCTTCAGGAAAAGGGAACATGCACATCGTCATTTATAAAAAGGGAATCTTGGCATTGGCAAATCTGGTGGTTCCCAGTTCCATGTTGTAAAATAGTCTTAATCTGTCTAGTTCAGAGAATGTTCATGGGTGAGTTGGCGGTAGCCACACCCTGGCTTGACCTGAGCCTCTAGTGTCAATTTTCCCTAAGCCAAGTTAAAACTGCTTGATAGTATAAGCACAAAAGCAGCAACCAGATTTTAATGGTGATGGTGCCACCCCATGTATTGTATGACCTTCGGCACTCACTGAACAATCAATCATTCCCTGAACAAGGAGGATGTTGGGTGAGGTGATCTCTAGGCACCCCTTCAGTTCCAATACCCTGAGTCTTCAATGCTAGGAGGCAATGAGTGTGAAAGATGCTTTAAAAAGTTCAAAATGCTATATAGTTGTGGGGTGTTCTTAATTAAAGTTACTGCTTTAAGTTCCCATAACAGCAGCAGAAGAAATAATGGGCCCTTCCTGAGGAATAGACAACTGGGCAAGTCAGCATCTGACTCATCTGCAGTTGGCAGATGAGTGTTGTTTATCGGGAGCAAAAGAAGAACAGCTATTATTTATTGAAACAGGATCATATGCCAGCAGTATGCTAGTGACCTTCGTAAACATTTTTGTTATTTATTCTCACAATAACCCTGCCATTATTATCATTGTTGCCCTTTTACAGATGAGGAAACTGAGGCTCTGGGAAGTTAAGTGACTCAGTTGAGGTCACACACCTAGTAAGTGATGGAGCTAAGATTGGAACCATGATTTTTCTCATTCAAAAAGCTCAACCACTTTCAAATATGTGAAAAGTGGAAACTTATTTCCTACCCTGCTGCTGCTGCTGCTGCTAAGTCGCTTCAGTCGTGTCTGACTCTGTGCGACTCCATAGATGGCAGCCCACCAGGCTCTGCTGTCCCTGGGATTCTCCAGGCAAGAATGCCGGAGTGGGTTGCCATTTCCTTCTCCAATGCGTGAAAGTGAAGTCGCTCAGTCGTGTCTGACTCTTCACGACCCCATGGACTGCAGTCTACCAGGCTCCTCTGTCCATGGGATTTTCCAGGCAAGAGTACTGGAGTGGGTTGCCATTGCCTTCTCTGATTTCCTACCCTAGGCTTCTCAAATGTTGATGAGCAGCTGAATCACCACATCTTGCTAAAACCAGATTGCTGATTCATGTTAGGGTCTGAGCTTCCGCATTTCTGACAGGATCCCAGATGCTGTTGATAGAGCGGATCCTTGAACCCCGTTGAGTAGCAAGAGGCTAGAGGTTTTTCTAGAGGAAGCCCCGGGTTCCATGTGCTCTAGGGGTTGGGCCACACAGGCTGTGCCCTGCAAAACTCCAGGGGGCACCATTTGCATTCTACTCTGTGCAGTGTGCCTCCTGGGGTCCCATACTGGGGTAACCCCCAGTCTGGAGTGAGACCCCAAGGAACAGTGAGCAGATCAACAGACTTCATCCACTGGGACCCAGTCTGAAGAAAGGAAAGGGCTTTCCGTTCCCCAACAAATGAAAATTTGATCATCCCAGTTGAGAAAAGAAACGTAAAGCGGGTCTGCTCACAATGAGGGTGGCCCATTTGGTGTTCAAGGCGAGCTGGGAAAGAGGGAAAAAAGGAAGCTGGCAGGCTGGCTGGTTAGCAGGCTGGCTGGTGTGGCTGGATCCATTCTTATGCTAACAAAGCCGTGATTCCAGGCTGCAGCTGCTGCTTGGTGGGGGCTTGGGCCATTCATAGCAGCTTTCTTTCTGAGTGCCAGACCCCCAGAACAGGTGCGGGCCCCACTTGTTATTTTGTGCAGCCCTGACTGTCCAGACAGGGAGCTGATTATCACTGTGAATCAGGGATTACTGCTGATTTACCAGCTTCTGTCGAACAAAGGGGCCGGCCTCCAAACAGCTGTCTCTTCTAGTCAGCATGAGGCTGACTGCCCCGAAGGCCATGTGGGCCTCAAGGAGGTGAGATTGAAGTGGAAACAGGACAGAGGAAAATAAAAAATCCAGGTAGCATTTTTTCTGGGACAGGTCAAAATGTCAGAGAGTCAGAGGGCTGGGAGCTTAAGCCCACAGCCTCCCAGCAGGAGATCAAAACCAAGGGAACTAGGCCCAAGCACCCCTTCTCTGACTGGGGGTTGCTGCTTTGACCCCCATGGCCTGAGCTCTGCTGAAGTGGCCAAGGTTGTGGGAAGGCCCTCCTTGTCTCATTGTCCCCTTCCTCCTCCTCAGCCTCAGTGCCAGGCTTTGGGAACAAGACAATCAGCTGCCATTCAGAGAAAGAGGGGAGACCTATTAGCCCTGCGGTTTACAAGCCCAGTTCCAAAGTAAGGCAGCTTGGAGCCGGATCTTGACTCCTTAGTAGCCTCATGATCTTAGGCCATCATTTGATTTCTCCAAACCCAAGTTTCTCCTAGAAAGATAACAACAGTACCTCTGTCGTGGAGCTACTGTGAAGATTTATTACCACTAACAATGACAGCTAACACTGGGAAGCACCTGCTATGGACCTGGCCCTCTTCTAAGCACTTCACATGACCACCATAACCCTGTGAAATAGGTACTCTGATTATCGCTGTTTTATAGATGCAAAACCCAAGGATCAAAAAGGGTTAACTTGCCCAAGGTCACACAGGTAGTAAGCGGCAGAGCTGAGAATCAAACTGGGGCAGCCTGTTCCAGAGGCTGCCTCTTAAGTACTATGCTTTCCTCCACTGCACAGACTCATGGAGAGTGATGAGCACAGTGCCCGGCACATGTAAATGTCTGGTAGAAGGGGCGGTTATGATTCATTCAGCTGATGTAGCCAATGAATGACTAAATATGTGTCACCTAGAAAAGGAATATATTTTTCTTATATGAAAAATGGATTTCCACAACTGGAGTCTCCATAATGGAAAGAACAGTGGTCTTTGTTGGCCCCAGGGCTCCAGCTCTGTTCACTCACACACGAAGAGGGGGGTCAATTCATCTTGCTACTTGACTTAGTAGACCAGTTTTGATGTCCAGAGCAGCTTTTCACCTCTACTCACCAAACTGCCTCCTCTTCAATCTACACCTTCCATAGGCCCATTGCTCCCCCAACCAAACCTTTATCCTTATAAATTTGATTCACTTACTATGCCAAAGAAAGTGAGAGTAGGAAAGAGAGAGGGAAGGGAAAAAGGAGGTAGAGAAGGAGTGGGTGAGAGAGAGGGAGTGAGACCCCTGTCTTAGAAAAATGAGAAGGGAAAATAGTACCAACAGTCCCATTCAAATGTAAATGTTTTATAAGAATTTTTATTGACAAAGAAATATGCTCATAGTGTCTGATTGAGAAAGGCAAGCTACAAAATATATTGAGTGTGACGCTCTTTTGGAGTGTCTCAGTAAACACAGAAAAAAGACCGAAGGAAATTCATCAATATGTTAATAGTAATTATCTGTACATAGTGAGGTTGCAGATTATTTTGCTTCTTTAATTTTTCCCTATAATGTCACCAGAATTCCACATGAGTATGTGTGATTATTTTAATTTAAACAACTTTTAAGGAAGAGAAAAAACTAGGGGCAGGATATGTCTTATAGTCTGTGTCAGGGATGGATTCTGCCCCCCGTCTTCGAGAGCAATGCTTTCAAATATCCTTTGCATACATGCTCAGTCACTGAATCATATCTGATTATCTGTGAACCTATGAACTGTAGCCCATCAGACTCCTCTGTCCATGGGATTCTCCAGACAAGAATACTGGAGTGGGTTGCCTTTTCCTACTTCAGGGGATCTTCCCGACCCAGCAATTGAACCCATGTTTCCCACGTCTCCTGCATTGCACGTGGATTCTTTTTTGTGATGCCACTGGGGAAGCCCTTTATGTCCTGCCAAAGAGCATTCCTTGTGTGCAAGGGAGTGCTAAACCACTCAACAGGGCCTCAGAGAGCTTTCAGACATATGCTCAACTCTCACTTCAAGAGTGTATAATCTTCCTGCCCAGTCAGGTAGGTAGGAAGGAGAGCCCTGACCTTAAAACACCCTGTGTCCCTGACTGTGGTTCAGGAAACCAGCAGTACAGTTAACATCCTAAAGGTTTGCCGTATTTGGCAAGAACCTGAACAGGGCTGAGCAAGTGGGGCCAAAGCAAATAAATTAAGAATTATGAGTGAGAGTGCTCAGAACTGATAACAGAAAGGTGAGGACTAGAGGTATCTTTCTTGAACTGGAGGCTTCTCATGCAGAGTTCCTATTTGGGGCATGGCCTTGTTAGAAATGGGTGAAAGTTCAGGCAGGCAGAGGGCTGGGGACGAAGGCATGACCAGAGGCCACAAGCTCAAATGCCTTTGGGAGGGCCAGGCCATAGCATAAACGACTACCAGGACCTCGATGAGGACTCTGATGGCTAGAGAGAGCAATTCCCACATAAAAAAAGCCTGGCAATGTGGGCCAGGGTTTCCATGTCTTAGGACTGAATTTTCAAGAGAAAATAGAAATCCAGAAGTTTATACAAAATCTCTCAACCTTTTTTTAAAAGTTGAAACAAAATGCACATACAGCCCACAATTTTTTAGACTTTTTTGAAAAATTATTTTTATTATTTTTGGCCGCACTGTGAAGCATGCTGGATCCTCATTCCCCAGCCAGGGATCAAACCCATGCCCCTTGCAGTTGAAGTGCAGTGTCTCAAAAGTCTCAAACACTGGACCACCAAGGAAGTCCCTAGACTTTTACTTTTTAAATAATTATAGATTTACAGGAAGTTGTAAAGATGGTACAGAGGGGTCCTGTGTGCCCTCCACTTAGTTTCCACTTAGTTTCCTTGTGGCCGCAGGGTTATATCTTACATAACCATTGTACACTATTAAGCCAGGAAATGAACTTTGACACAATGTGTGTGTATATATAGTTCTAGGTCAATTTATCTCTTGTATGGTTTTATGTATCCAGCACCACAGTTAAGGTACAAAATTAGTTCATTACAGCAAAGATCGTCCTCCTGCTACCTCTAACTAGTTATACCCACTTTTCTCTCCCCACCATCACTAACCCTTGGCAACTACTAATCTATTCTCCATCTCTGTAGTTTTGTCATTTCAAATATGTTATATAACTGCAATAATATGTAACCATTTGAGATTGACTTTTTTACTTGGCTTGATGCCCCAGAGACCCATCCAAGTTGTTGCATATATTAATAATTCATTCCTTTTTAATGCAGACTAGTATTTCACGATATGGATAGATCAGAGTTTGTTTAATCATTCTGTTGAAGGACATTGTTGCTGTTTTCAGTTTCTGGCTATTATAAATAAAACTGCTATGAACAATTGTGTACATGTTTTTATGTAGACAGAAGTTTTCATCTCTTGGATTAAGGTCCAGGAGGGTAATTGCTGGGTCAGGTGGTGCTAGTGGTAAAGAATCTACCTGCCAATGCAGTAGACACATGCAGTAGATGCAAGAGATGTGGGTTTGATCCCTGGGTCTGGAAGATCCCTTGGGGAAGGGAATGGCAATCCACTCCAGTATTCATACCTGGGAAATCCCATGGACAGAGGAGCCTGCCTGGTGGTCTACAGTCCACGGGGTCACAAAGAGTCAGATGCGACTTAGTGATCAAACAACAGAGGTAGATGCATGTTTAGTTTTACAATTTAAGAATCTGCCAAACTGTTTTCCAGAGTGACTGTACCATTTTACATTCTCATGAGTAATAATGAGTAATCCAGTTTCTCTGCATCCTTGCCGACATTTGATGTTTCCACTAATGTTTAGTCCACCAGTCTCAGGTGTGTAGTGGTATCTTTTAAATTTGCATTTTTCATCGTGGCTAAAAATGTTGAACAACTTTTTCATGTGCTTATTTGCTATCTAAACATCCTCCTCAGTGAAATGCCTTTTACTGTCTTGTGCCCGCTTTCTAATATAGTTCTGTGTTTTTTGCTGTTGAAGTATTGAGAATTCTTTATATATTCTAGATACTGGTCTTTTGTCAGATACATGGTTTGACAATATTTTCTCTCAGTATTTGATTTATCTTTTCACTCTTTTAACTAAGTCTTTCACAGAGCAAAGTTTTAATTTGTATGGGGTCCAATTTATTGATTTTCTTTTAAGGATTATACTTCTGGTGTCATGCCTAAGAACTCCTCACCAGGCCTTGGGTCCCTGAGATTTTCTCCTATTTTTCTATCAGAAGTCTTCTATAAAAAATATTCTGCATTAAAAAATAAACTTCTTCACAGAAATGAAAAAATATCTTCTGTAAACTCTACATAGTTTGTAAAAACTGTACAGAATCTATGATCTATTTTGAGTCAATTTTTGTATAAGATGTGAAGTGTAGGTCAAGTTTTCTTTTCTTTTTTTTTTTTAGCTTATGGATGTCAAATTACTCCATTATCATTTGTTGACAAGGCTATCTTTTTTCCACTGAATTGTTTTTGCATCTTTGTCAAAAATCAGTTGGGCATATTTGTGTGGGCCTATTTCTGGGTTTTATATTCTGTTCCATTGATATCTGTGTCTATTCTCTGCCAATAATGGTGCTCTCTTAATTACTGAAATTATATAGTAAGCCTTAATATTGGGTGAAGCAACTACCCTCGCTTTATTATTCTTTTTCAAAATTATTTACCTATTTTGTCTTTTGTATTTCCAAATGTATTATTGAATATTGCCTAAATCCACTAAAATCTTGATGGGATTTTGATAAGAATTACACTACATGTGTGCATCAATTTTGAGAGAATTGACACTGTCACTATTTGGAGTTTCCCAAACTATGAATGCGGTGTGCGAGAGTGCTAAGTCACTTCAGTCATGTCCGACTCTTTGCTACCCTATGGACTATAGCCCACCAGGCTCCTCTATCCATGGGATTCTCCAGGCAAGAATACTGAAGTGGGCTGACATTTCCCTCTCCAGTATTGCTGAATAATATGTCACTGTTTACACATATCACATTTTGTTTATTCATTCATTAGTTGATGGACATTTGTGTTGTTTCAACTTCTTGACTGTCATGGTTGTTTTTTATTATGGTGTAACAGTTCTTTAAATATTTTAGAAAAGTCTCTTATGAGATATATGATTTGCAAATATTTTCTCCCATTCTGTGAATTGCCTTTTCACTATCTTTATTGTATTCTTTTAATTTTAATGATGTCCAGTTGCTTGTGCTTTTAGTGTTATATCTAAGAAACCATTGCCTGATTCAAGGCTAGAGTTTTATAGTTTTAGCTCTTACATTAGGCCCTCCCTGGTGGCTCAGTCAGTAAAGAGTCTGCCTGCAATGCGGGAGATCTAAGTTCATTCTCTGGGTCACCTTTGATCCCTTTGAGTTAATTTTTTCATATGAAATGAAGAGGCCAACTTCATTCTTTTGCACATGGATATACAGTTGTCCCAGCACCATTTATTGAGGAAATTTTTGCCCATTGAAATTTCATGGTATGCATGTCAAAAATCAATTGGTCATAAATGTGAGAATTTATTTTTGGACTCTAAACTCTATTCTATTGTTCTATAAGTATATATGTACATATGTGTGTGTGTGTGTGTATCTTCCAATCCATGAACATGGGACGTGTTTCCATAAATTTAGGGTTAGGTCCCATTCTTTTAGGTCTTCTTTAATTTCCTTCAACCATGTTTAGTATGGTACAGATGATAAGTTTTATATTTATTTCTCTAAATTCAGTCCTAAGTATTTTATTATCTTTGATGCTATTGTAAATGAAGCTAAATTATTAATTTTAATTTTAGCTTGCCTATTGCTCCTATGTGGAAATGAAAATGTTTGTATTTTGTATCTTGCAACCTTGCTTTTTTTAACGTTTTATTTCATATTGGAATACAGTTGATTAACAATGTTGTGATAGCTTCAGGTGTACAGCAAAGTGATTCAGTTATACATATACATGTATCTATTTTTTTCAAATTCTTTTCCCATTTAGATTGTTATATAATATTGAACAAATAAACTTACTAGTTTTAATTTGGTTTCCATGGATTCCTTAGGATTTTCTCGATATGGATCATGTCATCTGTGATTATTTCCTTTCCATTCAGGAGGCCTTTTATTTTCTTGCCTAATTGTTCCAAATAGAACCTCCAATAAAATGTTGAATGGAGATGGCAGTGGTTGACATCCTTGAATTTTTCCTAATCTCAGGGGGAAAGCTTTTACTGTTTCACCATTAAGTATGGTATTAGCTGTGGGTTTTTCATAGATGCTGCTTACTAGATTGAGGACATTCCTTTGTATTTGTAGTTCGTTGAGCGTTTTATGATGAAGAGATGCTGCATTTTGCCAAGTGCATTTTCTGTATCTATTGAGATAAACGTGGTTTTTTGTCCTTTATTGAAGTATAATTCTATTAAATTACATTAATTAGTTTTTGGATGTTAAGCCACCTCTGCACTCCTGGAATAAATCTCAATTGGTCATGGTATATAATCCTTTTTAGATATTTCTTGATTCATTTTGCTAGTTGTGGCAGTCTCACCTGTTTTTATTTTTATTTTTTATTTTTCTTGTAGATGTTCTTTATCAAGTCAAGGAAGTTCCCCTCTATTCTTGGCTTTCTGAGAGTTTTTTTTTTAATCATGGATGGGTGTTGGATTTTGTCAAATACTCTCTTGCATCAATTTTCATGGTCATACCATTTTTCTTGCGTAGCCTGTCGATACTTTGGATTTTCAGTGTAGCTTGTTGTATTTTCATCTTCATTCCATTCTGTAGGTCAGAAGTTCTGGTAGACTTGACAGGGTTTTCTGTTCAAGATGTAAGCTGGGCTGGGCTGTTACCTAGAAGTCCTGTGGATTAATCTGCTTCCAAGCTCATCCAGATATTTTTCAGAATTCAGTTCCGTGGGGGTATATGTTTGAAGTCCCCATTTCTTGGCTGGTTGTCAGCCAGGTGTCACCCTGTGCTCCTAGATGCCACCAGCAGTTCCTTCTAACATGGCCCCCTCCATCTTCAAAGCCAGTGACCTGGCACCCTGGCCTGTCAAATCTTTCTCATACTTCAAATATCTCTGACTTCCTCTTCTGCTTACTTGCCAGAGAGAACTCTCTGCTATTAAAAGCTTCATGTGGTTAGATTAGGCTCATCCAGATAATCTCCATTTTGCCACATGTATGCTTAGTTGCTCAACCTTGTCTGACTCTTTGCAACCCCATGGACTGCAGCCACTAGGCTCCTCTGTCCATGGGGCTTCTCCAGGGAAGAATACTGGAGTGGGTTTCCATGCCCTCCTCCAGGGGATCTTCCCAACCCAGGAATTGAATCCAGGTCTTCCGAACTGCAGACGGATTCTTTACCATCTGAGTCACCAGGGAAGCCCATATAATGGAGTATAATCACTGGAGTAATTTCTCATCAAATTGATAGTTCCACCCACACTCAGGATAGGGGATTATATAAGAGAAGGATCATTAGGGATCATATTTAGAATTTTGTCTACCACAGAAATACAGTTTAAAAGTGAATTCATTTAAAGAAAAATGTTGGGTAAATGATACGGCCACAGTTGTGAGGTGTGTATGAAAATAGCCTGGGACCTAGATAAACAAGTAGTTCATTTTCAGATTTCTTCTATATTCTATGATTCTTTAGTTAGGAAGTTTTGGAATATTCTACTCCTCTGTCCACTGTGAGGTAAAATGTATGAATATCAGAGTCCAGTGTGTTCTTCATATATGTCATGGTCATGAATGACAAGAAAGACTGAGGAACTATTTCCAGTTAAAGGATACTAAAGAGATATGATGCCTAAATTGAAGTATTCCTCCCTGTTTGAGTCCTATCAGATCAGTTCAGTTCAGTTGCCCAGTTGTGTCCGACTCTTTGCGACCCCATGGACTGCAGCACACCAGGCTTCTCTGTCCATCACCAACTCCCAGAGTTTGCCCAAGTTCACCATTGAATTGGTGATGCCATCCAGCCATCTCATCCTCTGTTGTCCTCTTCTCCTCCCACCTTCAATCCTTCCCAGCATCAGGGTCTTTTCTAATGAGTCAGTTCTCCGCATCAGGTGGCCAAAGGATTGGAACTTGAACTTCAGCATCAGTCCTTCCAATGAATGTTCAGGACTGATTTCCTTTAGGATTGACTGATTTGATCTCCTTGCAGTCCAAGAGACTCTCAAGAGTCTTCTCAACAGTTCAAAAGCATCAATTTTTTAGCATTCAGCTTTCTTTGTAGTCCAACTCTCACATCCAAATTTGCTGGCATATTGAGTGCAGCATTTTCACAGCATCATATTTTAGCATTTGAACTAGCTCAACTGGAATTCCATCACAGCCACTAGCTTTCTTCATAGTGATGCCTTCAAAGGCCCATTTGACTTCGCATTCCATGAAGTCAGGCTCTAGGTGAGTGGTCACACCATCGTGGTTATCTGGGTCATGAAGATCTTTTTTGTATGGTTCTTCTGTGTATTCTTGCTACCTCTTCTTAATACCTTCTGCTTCTGTTAGGTCCCTGCCGTTTCTGTCCTTTATTGAGCCCATCTTTGGATGGAATGTTCCCTTGGTATCTCTAATTTTCTTGAAGAGATCTCTAGTCTTTCCCATTCTATGTTTTCCTCCATTTCTTTGCATTGATCACTGAGGAAGTCTTTCTTATCTTTCCTTGCTATTCTTTGGAACTCTGCATTTAAATGGGTATATCTTTCCCTTTCTCCTTTGCCTTTAGCTTCTCTTCTTTTCTTAGCTATTTGTAACGCCTCATCAGACAACCATTTTGCCTTTTTGCATTTCTTTTTCTTGGGGATGATCATGTTCATGGCCTCCTGTACAATGTCATGAACCTCCATCCATAGTTCTTCAGGCACTCTGTGTATCAGATCTAATCCCTTGACTCTATTTGTCACTTCCACTGTATAATTGTAAGGGATTTGATTTAGGTCATACCTAAATGGTCTAGTGGTTTTCCCCATTTTCTTTAATTAAGTCTGAATTTGGCAATAAGGAATTCATGACCTGAGCCATAGTCAGCTCCAAGTCTTGTTTTATCTGACTGTATACGGCTTCTCCATCTTTGGCTACAAAGAATATAATCAATCTGATTTGAATAAATGTGATCTGCTTTATACAGTCAGACCGGGAACAGACTGTGGCTCAGATGAGGAACACCTTATTGCCAAATTCAGACTGAAATTGAGGAAAGTGGAGAAAACCACTAGACCATTCAGGTATGACCTAAATCAAATTCCTTATGACTATATAGTAGAAGTGAGAAATAGATTTAAGGGACTAGATCTGATAGACAGAGTGCCTGATGAACTATGGACGGAGGTTCCTGACATTGTACAGGAGACAGGGATCAAGACCATCCCCATGGAAAAGAAATGCAAAAAAGCAAAATGGCTGTCTGAGGAGGCCTTACAAATAGCTGTGAAAAGAAGAGAAGGGAAAAGCAAAGGAGAAAAGGAAAGAGATAAGCATCTGAATGCAGAGTTCCAAAGAATAGCAAGGAGAGATAAGAAAGCCTTCCTCGGGGAACAATGCAAAGAAATAGAGGAAAACAACAGAACGGGAAAGACTAGAGATCTCTTCAAGAAAATTAGAGATACCAAGGGAACATTTCATGCAAAGATGGGCTCAATAAAGGACAGAAATGGTATGGACCTAACAGAAGCAGAAGATATTAAGAAGAGATGGCAGGAATACACAGGAGAACTGTACAAAAAAGAGCTTCACAAACAAGATAATCGCAATGGTGTGATCAGTCACCTAGAGCCAGACATCCTGGAAGGTGAAGACAAGTGGGCCTTAGAAAGCATCACTATGAACAAAGCTAGTGGAGGTGATGGAATTCCAGTTGAGCTATTTCAAATCCCGAAAGATGAGGCTGTGAAAGTGGTGCATCAATATGCCAGCAAATCTGGAAAACTCAGCAGTGGCCACAGGACTGGAAAAGGTCAGTTTTCATTCCAATCCCAAAGAAAGGCAACACCAAAGAATGCTGAAACTACCGCACAATTGCACTCATCTCACACGCTAGTAAAGTAATGCTCAAAATTCTCCAAGCCAGGCTTCAGCAATACATGAACCGTGAACTTCCAGATGTTCAAGCTGGTTTTAGAAAAAGTAAAGGAACCAGAGATCAAATTACCAACATCCACTGGATCATCAAAAAAGCAAGAGAGTTCCAGAAAAACATCTATTTCTGCTTTCTTGACTATGCCAAAGCCTTTGACTGTGTGGATCACAATAAACTGTGGAAAATTCTTCAAGAGATGGGAATACCAGACCACCTGACCTGCCTCTTGAACAACCTATATGCAGGTCAGGAAGCAACAGTTAGAACTGGATATGGAACAACAGACTGGTTCCAAATAGGAAAAGGAGTATGTCAAGGCTGTATATTGTCACCCTGCTTATTTAACTTATATGCAGAGTACATCATGAGAAACGCTGGGGTGGATGAAGCAAAAGCTGGAATCAAGATTGCTGGGAGAAATATCAATAACCTCAGATATGCAGATGACACCACCCTTATGGCAGAAATTGAAGAAGAACTAAAGAGCCTCTTGATGAAAGTGAAAGAGGAGAGTGAAAAAGTTGGCTTAAAACTCAACATTCAGAAAACTGAGATCATGGCATCCAGTCCCATCACTTCATGGCAAATAGATGGGGAAATAGTGGAAACAGTGTCAGCCTTTATTTTTCTGGGCTCTAGAATCACTGCAGATGGTGATTGCAACCATGAAATTAAATGACACTTGCTCCTTGGAAGGAAAGTTATCACCAACCTAGACAGCATACTAAAAAGCAGAGACATTACCTTGTCAACAAAAGTCCATCTAGTCAAGGCTACGGTTTTTCCAATGGCCGGGTATGGATGTGAGGGTTGGACTATAAAGAAAGCTGAGCACCAAAGAATTGATGCTTTTGAACTGTGGTGTTGGAGAAGACTCTTGAGAGTCCTTGGACTGCAAGGTGATCCAACCTAGTCCATCCTAAAGGAGATCAGTCCTGGGTATTCGTTGGAAGGACTGATGTTGAAGCTGAAACTTCAATCCTTTGCCCACCTGATGGGAAGAGCTAACTCATTTGAAAAGACCCTGATGCTGGGAAAGATTGAAGGCGGGAGGAGAAGGGGACGACAGAGGATGAGATGGCTGGATGGCATCACCGACTCAATGGACATGGTTTTGTGTGGACTCTGGGAGTTGGTGATGGACAGGGAGGCCTGGCATGCTGCGGTTCATTTGGTCACAAAGAGTCGGACACAACTGAGCAACTGAACTGAACTGATCTGATGTATAAATTTATATTATAAATTGAGTCCTATAGCAGAAAAATTTTGGTTTTATTTTTTTTTTGTTTGTTTTAAAGGATGATATTGGCATAATTGATGAAATTTGAAAGAAGGTTTTTGATTACATGATAATGTTATATCAATATTAATTTCCTGATTTTAATAATTTTACAGTGGCTACATAAGAGAATTACCCTTCTTTTGTTTAGAAAATAAACACTGAATTACTTAAGGATAAAGGGGCATGATGCCTGCAACTTACTCTCAAATGGTTCGGAAAAAAATAATTGTGTATGTGAGTATAAATATCCATTAAAAGAGAAAAGAATGAAGCAAATGTTAGAAAATGTTAACATTTGAGGAATCTGAGTGAAAAGTATATGAAAATTCTTTATACTACGCTTCTACACTTTGTATTAGTAGAACTTGAGATGAGAATCACAACCCTGGCTGACACCTTTTCAGCCCAGAGAGACCCTGAGCAGAAGATCCAGGTGTACCATGCCTGGACTTCAGACTCACGCATGGGAACTGTGAGATTATAAATTGTGTGTCTCTGTGTGTGTGTTTAATTCAATCAACAGGAGGTTTCCCAGGTGGCTCAGTGGTAGAGAATCCATCTGCCACTGCCAGAGACACAGGAGATGTGGGTTTGATCCCTGGGTCAGGAAGATCCCCTGGAGAAGCAAATGACAACCCACTCCAGTATTCTTGCTGGAGGATCCGATGGACAGAGGAGCCTGGCAGCTTACAGTCCATGGGAGTTGCAAAGAGCTGGACATGACTGAGCATGCACACATGTGTAACAAGCATTTGAAATGGAAGAAGGGGTAGACTCAAGAGACAGTGTAGATAGGAAATCACCACAATTTGGTGCCTGAACACATGAGGTCAGAGAGAGTAGTTGGAGAGAATCCTGAAGGTAGGAGCTTGGGAATGGGGATTAACTGACAGAAAGAGGCAAATTGAGATGGAGAGCTGGTTGGTGAAAAAATAACCTCTTGGCATGTTAAGTTTGAGTAACTAGGCGACATGAGTGGAAAGGAACTATCCAGTAGAAAGGAGTTAGTTAAGACTGACACCAAATAGGTCAAGGCTGGAGCCAGAGATGTGGGAGTCATCACAATGATTCTGGATACATCTCATGTGAAGGGAAGAAAGGCTGAAAACAGAGGGATGTTCCCACATCTAGCATGGCACACTCAACTGATTATGAGTACTTGCTCTGATATCAGACAGGTATGGGTTTAAAACCCCAGCTTTGTTCACTGCTAGCTGTGGGCCCTCAAACAAGTTCCTTCATGTCTCTGAGCCTCATTTTTTGCAACTATGAAACAGTGATCTGCACCACACCTGCCTTCCTATGAGAGTTAATCTGTTTAGAGCTCTTAGCCCTGTGCTTGGCACATGGTTGGAGCTGGAGAAACCAGACCTACAATTGTTATTGATTGATATTTCCTTTCCTGTGCTTGTCCTCATTAAGTAACCCTTCTCCTCAAAGGCCTGTACAGATCAGTTCAGGTTGCTGTGGTTTGCTGACTAGAAAGAGGCAAAGGTAAACCAGCCTGGTGTCTTCTGCTTATGGGAGCCAGGTCTACAACCTGTCACTGCAGAAGGCAGACTGCTTTTCTCTTCTGGAAATATGGACAAATTAAGAAAAAGGCACAAGGGACTCTAGGAAGTAAGTGTCCGAGCTGATGGAGCAAGGGCAGGCCCCGAAGACTTATCCATAAAGATGTTATGGAAAAGCACAAACGAACCTTTTGGCCAACCCAGTACTTGGCTCACCATGAGTGATTAGTTCTTCAAGAGTCTTCCCTAAGCCATCTGGAGAAAGGGCTATTTGGAGGAAAGGATAGTCTGATCGAATGTGAAGAATGGGCGCAGTGTGCAAGGGGGCAATTTAATGAAAGCTATCTGGTGCCTACTGGTAAAGAGCCCACCTGTCAGTGCAGGACTTGTAAAAGACGTGGGTTCGATCCCTGGGTTGGGAAGATCCCCTGGAGGAGGGCATGGCAACCCACTCCAGTATTCTTGCCTGGAGAACATTCTTCCCTACGGACAGAAGAGCCTGGTGAGCTCCATGGAGCCAGAGGAGTCCATGGGGTCGCAAAGAGTCAGACATGACTGAAATGATTTAGCATGGAGCATAGATGACCTGATACACTTCTAGGGAGGAAGTGGGTTCTAAGGGAGTGTGACTGGCTCAGAAATGAAGAGATCTGGCTTCATCTACTGGCATTAATTCTCCCTATGGAAGATGTCTGGCTTTGTGACCCCATGGACTGTAGCTCGCCAGGCTCCTCTGTCCATGGGATTTCCCAGACAAGAATGTTGGAGTGGGTTGCCATTTCCTTCTCCAGGGGATCTTCCCGACCCAGGGATCAAACTCGCATCTCCTGAGTCTCCTGCACTGGCAGGTGGATTCTTTATCAGCTGAGCCACTGGCTTGAAGGCTAGTGGGCATTAGGAAGATGGAGCTCTGGGCATTAGACTTCCAGGTTCATTCCCCCTCCCTGCTGCTGTAACACTGATCAATCTGTAGTCTTCTGCTACTGGATGTTAAAGCAATCAAAGAGATCACAGTGACCTTAAGATTTCCTGATTAATCCCCCTGCCCCAGTCAACATTACTTTCTTTAATTTCTCAGTGCTAGACTCATTTTCTCAGCTCACTTAGCTCTGCTCCACGTACCTTTCTCCTGTCACGGGGAGAGGGTTAGGGTGAAGCTGTGAAACTCTGGGCGATTTTGAAAGGTTGTTGTTGAATCACGGGAATACACCGGGATTCTTGGCCCCCAGAGGAGAAGAATTCAATCCGGGGCCAGAGACGAGGCTTGATCGCTCAGAGCTTTTGTGTAGTAAAGTTTTATTAAAGTATAAAGGAGATAGAGAAAGCTTCTGACATAGGCATCAGAAGGGGGCAGAAAGAGTACCGCTTGCTAGTGTTAATAATGAGGTTATATAATCCAAAGAATGTCTGGAGGTTGTAAAGACCTCCTCCGACCTACTCCCATAATTTATATTTTAAGATAACACTGTCCTCAGACAAGATACATCCTTGTAAAGACCAGGTATACTCCCATAATTAACATTTTAAAATAACAGAAGGTTGAATCCAAAGACTGTCCTTAGGCAGGATACATTATTGGTATATAATCCTAAGGAATGTGGAGAAAGAAAAAAAGTTTGTCCTTTTTTCCTCCTTGAGAATTCCAGACCCCTCTCTCTTTGGGGACCCCTAGACTCCCTATCAACCTGCCTAGGAACTGACTCTCTCAATTTCTTGGTGGCAGCAGATGGAGAATCCTTGTCCTTGAATGAAGGTGTATGCCCCAAAGTGGAAGGTTTTCAGGTCATGACAAAGAGTGATCAGATAAAAAGCAACATTGGGAAATGATAAATGTGTGTGTGTGTGTGTGTGAGCACGCACGTGAGCATGTGCATGTATGTGAGAGAGATTGAGAAGTATCAGGATCCTGTAAATAAATGAAGAATCTTGGAAAACTGGTAGGAACAAACTGAAATCATTATTTCATCTTCGGCCAAAGGAGGCACAAAAAGAAACCTGCTGAGCCAAAGATAAGGAGCAGGGATTACCAATTTTCCAGAGGCCCCTCATGCTTTGAGATCCTCAGTGGGAAGGAACTTAAGATACAGAAACTGACAGATCAGCTGCTTACCTGGGCAGCCAGAGTCGATGCACACTGTTCAAAGCACGACTTATAATTTTTCGCCTACAATGTTCCTCTTCCTCTCAGCCACACATAGTGTATTGACCCTTTGCTTGAAATCTTCCATTTATTTCCCAGTGTTCTTAGGATGAAGATAAAACTCCTCACCTGGCCTGAAAGGCTCTACTGATCTGGCCCCTGCCTTCCTCTGCAGTCTCATCTCACACCACCCTTTTCCCATGCCCCAACCCCCACCCCAGCCTTACTGGCTTTAGATCTCCGGATCATGAGAGCTCATCCCTGTCTCATTCATTGTATTTCTTGTCTGCATACCGTGCACCCCCTCCGACCCTTCTAGAGTGTTTACACTATGAAGCAAGGACTTTATCTTGTTCACTAGTATCTCATCACCTAGTACAGTGCCTGCCGTGTAATAGGTGGTCAATAAATATTTGCTGAGTGAATAAACAGCAGGGCAGCAACTGGAAAATGGGCAGCTTCAACCCACCCAAATGGCTGCAAGATGCACTTCAGCTCAACCTCATCACTAGTGTGCTTTTAGATCCTCTGGTGAAATGAGAGGGCTTCCCTGGTGGATCAGTTGGTAAAGAATCTGCATGCAATGTGGGGGACCTGGGTTGGAAGATCCCTTGGAGAAAGGAACAGCTACCCACTCCAGTATTCTATCCTGGAGAATTCCATGGGCTATTCCATGGGGTTGCAAATAGTCAGACACAACTGAGTGACTTTCACTCAGGTGAAATGAGATGACCAGAAAATGCTGGTTAGAGACTGGTTTGGCCAAGAGAAATTATAATAGTCAGCATAACTGCAGTATTGAGGCATTAGCATATGGTGGGGCATTGCTTTAGGCACTTTACCCATTTACTCTCCACAATAACCTTCGGAGGTATTATTAATATTATTCCCATTTGACGATGAGCAACCTGAGACCCAGGAGAGTCTGTAACTTGATTCAAATGGTGGCGGTTTGACTGAAGTGCATCTGCTGTACTGTGGAAGGGTGAGAATATTTTTATTTCCTCTGTTTTTTTTTTAAATGCCCTGGAACTGTTTCCCTTATGCAATCTCATCATCTTGAACCCAGACCCAGGAAGCAGGTGGGAGAGGTGCCCATGCTGTGTTGGCAAAACCGCAGCAAGTGCTGATCTAGTTAGCATCCCCTTGGGGAAGAGCCACTTTGGTGATTGACAATGTAAATTAAAAAGCTGAGATCTTTTCTACTTTCTTGATATTGAAATCTATAAAACCATCAAATCCTAAGCCAGCCTCCCCCAACTAAAAGGGAGTTGTAATCACAAAGCAAATTTAACACCTCTTCCAATTTTTCTGACATCAAGTGGAGTGCTTCTGTGGAGGTGAGACTGGCATTAACTTGAAGCTCTGCGTGGCTGTAACCTCGGCTATTACAGGGCCAGATTGCTCCCTGCACCTTCACCTGGGATGTGAAACTGACACACAGGGAAGAGGCAACTGACTAGGCAGGCTTTGCAACCACGTGTAGAGAGAACAAAAAGTAAAGCAAGAGACAGAAAAAAGGAGAGTGACCTTCGTTGTTAGGATGTTAGCCCGATCATGGGCATGGTAGAAATGTTTCTTTTTTTCTTTATCCCACCTTTTGGACCCCCTTTAACAAAAGACAACTGTTTAAAACACAATTTGAAATCAGTTTGCCCCTCCCTGCTCAGATCCTGAGTCACATTTGTGGGCTATATGTAGGGCTTTACCTACATACTTTATCCGAACCCTAGAACTAGAGAAGGGACCTAACAGACCATTTGGTTTAACTCGTTGACTTTATGTGGGCTTCCCAGGTGGTGCATGGTAAAGAGCCTGCCTGCCAGTGCAGGAGACACAGGAAACTCGGGTTCGATCCCTGGGTCGGGAAGATCCCCTAGAGAAGGAAATGACAACCCACTCCAGTATTCTTGTCTGGAGAATCCCATGGACAGAGGAGCCTGGCGGGGCATAGTCCAGCCTGGCGGGTTATAGAGTCGAACATGACTTAGCTGCTAAGCAACAATAATTGACTTCAGAGATGGGGAGACAGAGGCCAAGAGAAGGATGGCTTGCTTTTATTTTCACCAAATAGTGTGTGTGTTAGATGATCCTTGGGATTTGTTAAGGGGAGAGAGGGAACGACCTGCATGGTGAAGGGGAAGGGGTGAAGAAAAATGTTAGAATCAATAAGAGTGTTTGATAAAGAGCTAGTCATGTGTCACATAAATGTATACACATTGCGAACAACACCCCTTTCTGTGGCAGAAACAGAAGGGATGTTCTCCACAGAGGAAGGGTCTCAGCCAAGGAAGCTAAATGGGGGTCATTCATCCCTCCAGCCCCTTTCTGCCATCACAGAGATTGATCCACTCCACCGCCTTGGCTTTCTGTGGGCTCACAACATTTTGCTCGGCAGTGACTTCCAACCACTGCCTCACTCTTGGCTGGTGGCATTTACCTTGTGTGGGAGGGATAATGCCTTTTCCTTTCATCCTTGAATCCATTAGTTTTCTTTGAAGCATGGTGCAGAGTTTTCTGTTTCCAAATTATATGACAAAAACAGAAATACTGCCAGTTTTCAGTACAGCCTTGTGTAGGCGGTTTGGGGCAACCTGTCCCTCAGGCAGTGTGTATACAGAGTGTGCTCATTTCAGAAGTTGATAGTAAATCCTGTAAAGAGGGAGGCAGAAAGTACCAGGTCTTCTTCCTTTTCTACTTTAAAGGTGATAGACTTGAAGTGGGGTGGATCTAGAAACCCTGGAGAAAGCCAGCCCAAGAGCAGTAGTAGACCCTGCCTGGGGAGTCGGTAGTAGACCCTGCCTGGGGAGTCAGTAGTAGACCCTGCCTGGGATAGCTTTTCTTTGATTTGCTGTCAGACCTTGGGTAAGTCACTTCCCCTCTTTGTGTCTCTGTATTTTTTTTTCTGCCTCTTCTGCCATCTTCCCTGGCAGCTCAGATGGTAAAGAATCTGCCTGCAATGCAGGAGGCCTGGGTTTGATACCTGGGGTGTGAAGATCCTCTGGAGAAGGGAATGGCTACCCACTCCAGTATTCTTACCTGGAGAAGTCCATGGACGGAGGAGCCTGGCGGGCTACAGTCCATGGGGTTGCAAAGAGTCAGACACAACTGAGCAGCTAACACTTTGACTAACACTTTCTGCCTCACAGGATACCTGACAGGAATAAATGTGGAGAAAATAGACACACATATGCTTTGGACAGTCAAAATTCAATATAAGTGCAACTCTTATTGTTTTGTTTTACACCTTTTCTTGCCTTTGTTGGTTGGAACCCTTGGGGTATGGTCTTGAACTTGAATTGGTATAGAACATCTAGCATAGATCCAAGGTCTCTGGAACTACAGAGGGGAGAGGGTGGAGGGATCAGTAAGGATGGAAACAGAGCCCCCATGAATCATAGCCCCACCACTTCCTTGACCTCTCTATCTATGTCTCTGAGCTCAGTTCCTCATCTATAAAGTGGAGACTCTCTGAGCCTCAGTTTCCTCATCTATAAAGTGGAGTTGCTCTGAGGATTTAAGTGAGTCAATGAATGGAAAGTGCTTATGCCGGCAGCACTGGCATGAAGTAGGTGTTTGATAGTAATGACTGTGATTGCTGTTATTTGCTTCTATGTCTTGAGGAGAACTGTGATGTCTTAATGCCAGTGTATGGCTGGTCCTTGGTAAAAGAAAATATAGATTCTTAGGTCTCACGCTGAAGAAATTCTGATTCTGTAGGTTTGGAAGGGAGCAGAAGTATATGTATTTAACAAGGACTCCAAGGGACTCTGATGTGGCACCAGATTTGGGAACCATTAGTCTGAAGCAGTGTTTTTCAAGCTGCCAATTATTACCCACTGCTAAGAAAATCAATTTAGTGAGTAGTGATCAGGATTAAAAAAAAGGAGGGGGGATGAACTGGGAAATAATAATGCACAATACACACAATAAGGGTAAGGATTGCTTCATGATATGTTTATTGTCTATCTACATATATATATATATATATATATATATATATGTTTAGTAATGTGTGCTATATGAATGACAAACATATTTCTTACTGTAGATCATGACCCAAAATGTTGGAGTGTACTAATGGGTGCTATGTTCCATTTAGAAACACTGGTATCCAGAGAAATCACCTGTCAGGTCCCAGCCCAGACAATAAATGGCCAACAAGAGAATGGAGTAGGATCCATTTCTCCTCTTCACGTCTCTGCCATGCTGTGCTTGGGTTGACAGAGTTGGTTGTTTTCTGATTAGAATGAGTTCTGATACCTTGTAATGGCCCTGGCCTGAGATGTAAGGGCAAGGCAGGATATTGCTACAGGTATCAGGCTAATTGCTTTGACCCCCATTAGACAGAAAATGCATCTGGGTGAATGACAGTGTTTAGTTGCTCTTGATTAGCGAATGCTTTGTAAATACAATTTGCTTGTCTCCTTCTCTCAGACTTTGATACTTATTTTACCACTTGAAACTCTTTTGTTGCCTTTGTGAAATCAAAAAATAAGCTTAAAACTGTGTTTAAATTCACATCAGCCAAGGTCAGTGTCTTCTTACTCCCTACTTGGTATGTGAAGGGCATTAGCACTCCTAAACCTTTCCCTACACGCGCCATCTAAAGGGAGCCGAAACACCTGGACTCCAGCCCACTGTGGTCCTGGGAATAGCTTCCTTTGGCAGTGAGGCTTTCTCAGAGCAGCTTCTGTTAACTGCAGGCCTTGCTGGATTCCCCTGCCCTACTACTTCAGAACTCCCTATCTGCTTTATATTTTCTCTGTGCTACTTATCAAAACCTATCATGTTATATTGTAAAGAATAAACAATGTACAAAAATAATCACGTATATCCAGATATTGTTTTCTAGAAAGACTGGAAATCAAATTTTATGTAAAGTCTTCCACTTTTTTAATGTTGCCAGGTCTTCCTATTTTTTTCTAGAAAGCTTGGAAACTGAATATTTCTATAAAATCTTCTGATTTTTAAGTGTTGCTTACCAGATCAAAACAATTTTAAACAGTATTTGGGCCCAAGAAAATACGTTCCTGGCCCAAATTTGGTTTGTGGATCACCAGTTCGTGGAACACAGGGTCTATGAGAGGCTTTGTCATGGGACATCGACTAGTGAGGAAGGAAGTACAGCCTCAGAGAGGCTGGTCACCTTCCCTGTGGTCACACAGCTAGATAGGATCAGAGCGGGATCTTGAACCCACCTTTCTTGCTTCTTAGTGCTCTCTCTCATTCACCCCGTGCCTGCTGGACTGCCCCACTTCTGCTGAGGATTGAGCCACGCTGGCCTTTGTGGAGGACAACGTTTTGTTCAGTCCCAAGTGTCCTCCTCACAGGGGATATAACACAGTCATCACCACCCATCTGATAAGCACCAGGCACTTCTCGGCACAGAGTGTGTGAATTTACCTGCCTTCCCAATCTCAACCGTGGATATGGCCTCTTGTCACTCTTTATTGCTTTCGCTCCAGTGATAGGATCAAGACAAGGTCTTTATAGGAATGTTATTAGCATTACTCCCAGCCAGCGGTACCTTCCAGTAGAATCAGTGTGTTCTAGGATAAAGAATCTGGGGCTTCGAGTCCAGAGGGCTGGGCTGAATTCTGAGATGTGTGACCTGAGACAGCTTACTTAGCCTCCCTGGCCTTCAACTTACTTTACTGTGAAAATGAGAAAAGTAAAATCTTGTTTGTCTCCTTTGAAGCAAAAGTGAGACAATATGTATGAGACCTATTGGAAAAGACAATGTTTTACAGCTGTGAGGTGAGATTATCATTATGAAATCAGCAAAATAATTACTGAGCACCTACTAAGGGGAAGCTAAGAGACCATTTATTCAGGGCATGCCAAGAAACTCAAGACCTAGCTGCCTCTGTGAGCTCTAGTCTAACTGAGAAAAAGGGACATATGTGAGTTGAAGGAGAGCCAGCACTACCAAGCCAGAGATGACCAGGCTGAATGAAATGTACAGGCTGTATAATAAGAGAGATTGTGGTGGAAAGGGCTGATCACTGAAGGATTCCTGGAGGGAGTTGCATTTGAGCTGTGTTTGGAAAAAAAAATTAGTAGGATTGTGGTGAAAGAGGAAAGAAGGACATTCTAGAAAGGGACAACAGCACAGTTATCTATGTTGGAGACCTAATCTCCATAGAGTGGAGGGTTCAAGTAGTGACTGGCAGATAATCACTTCTTCACTTGGCTGGAATACAGAAGAGACAATCAAGAAAAGTATGATTCTCATGAAATCAAAATAGAGTCCAGGTGGGGCAGTGGACATGGTTGATTACGTTACAGAAGGGGCTGATACTGTACAATGGTCATAATAATAGTTCCCACTTTAAGGGACTGTTCTGAGCATTGAAGGAGGTCATGTTTTGGAAACAGCACAGAACCTTATACAAATAAATGGTAAAGAATCTGCCTGCAGTGTGAGAGACCCGGGTTCAATCCCTGGGGTAAGAAGATCCCCTGGAGAAGGGAATGGCAAGCCACTCCATTATTCTTGCCTGGAGAATCCCATGGACAGAGGAGCCTGGAGAGCTATAGTCCATGGGGTCACAAAGACTCAGACATGACTGAGTGACTAACACATATTATACATGATTAGGACTAAAGAAATGTTAGTTGTCATTATCATCGTAATCATTTTTCATCTTACATTGATGTCAGGGGGTAAAAACATGGCCTTTGAATTCTGCCTGATATTAGTTGCATCACCTTGGGCAAGTCATATCACCTCCCTGTTTCTCAGTTTCCTGTCTTTAAAATGGGAGTAATACTAGTGCCAACTGAAAAGGCTATTGTGAGCTTAAATGAATTAATCCAAGTAAAGTGCTTATCCCCATGCCTGGCACAAGGAAAACACTCAGTAGATGTTAGCTATTACAATGATGATGGCTAGGTAATGCAATATGATTGCATAAAAAAAATTGGGGAAATGGAGAAACAAACAAAATCACCTGGAATCCTACTACTAAGATACAACTGCTTGTTATTATTGTGAGATCTGGTTCTTAAATCTGAAATGTCTTTTATTGAGAAAATTAAAACTTCTGAAAATGATGTCAATTTGGGATGCACTAGTCATTTCGTTCAGAGAAGGCAATGGCACCCCACTCCAGTACTCTTGCCTGGAAAATCCCATGGATGGAGGAGCCTGGTAGGCTGCAGTCCATGGGGTGGCTAAGAGTTGGACACGACTGAGCGACTTCACTTTCACTTTTCACTTTCATGCATTGGAGGAGGAAATGGCAACCCACTCCAGTGTTCTTACCTGGAGAATCCCAGGGACGGGGGAGCCTGGTGGGCTGCCGTCTATGGGGTCACACAGAGTCGGACACGACTGAAGCGACTTAGCAGCAGCAGCAGCAGCAGCAGCACTCATTTCGTTAAATATTTACTGAGCACCTACCATCTGCTACTGATATTCCAGAGGTTGAGAGTTAGCCAAAAACAGGACATACTGGATCCCTGCTTATACTTATAGCCCATTAGATGAGGATAGGAAACAAAACTAAATAAGTCAAATAAAAATATAAGATAAGCAGTGAGTTTTGCCCACCCAGGTCTTGGATAACAATAAGCAAGAGGGGACAGCCTCAGTAGTTCCTGTCCAGCTGTCCTTACCACTCTGTAGACCACAGAGAGAGGCTCATTGATCCAGGGAGGACATGGCGATCTCATAGGAGAAAGATGTAATCTTTTAAAGCTGAAAGGGCCCTGGTTACTGTGATTCTGCCACTGGGTATCTGTTCATCCATCCTTGTCTTAAAATAACAGTCTTACCAGGCTACTCCACATCCTGCAGGACCCTCTCAAGGTCAGAAAGCCTTTTTTGACAGGTTTACTGAAAAATCTGCCTCCTTGCTACCACTAGGTGGCAGTAGTCCTAGTTCTGTCACCTGAGCAACCCAGTTAAGTACGTATATGGAAATGCTTCCGAGATTTGAAAGCATGCGGGTATCCTATATGGGATGTTTCTCTTTTTTAGACCCTGTGTCTCTGGTCCCTTCAAGAGCCACTCTTGTTATGGGATGGCTTCCAGCTCCTTTGTCAAGTTCGTGACCATCCTCTGGAGATGTTTCCCTTTGTTAATGATCCTCTTGCAATGTGGGGCATAGATTGGAACAGGAGACTCTGGGAGAGAACAGCAGAGACTGAAGTGTGACAATTATACTCTGGGGTCTAGAAACCATACTTTAATTAATGCAACCTAAAATGTGCTCCATTTTTAGCAGCTACATAATTTAGTTACATTATGCTATGGGTCAACTTGAACTGCTAGATCTTTTCTGAATTGCCTGTTTTTATGTGACCTGCTGCCAAGCCATGCTTCCCTTATTCTGGCCTCACAAAATAGACTTTTAAATTTTTGAGAATATTTTTCTTTATCTTATAATTTTCACCTTATTATTTCTTTTAATTTTAGCCCTGTACTCCAGCCATTCTGAGCTCATTTTGAATCTCAGTTTTGTTCTTCAACAAATTTGATATCCCCGCCAGTTTTGGGTCATCTTCAGACGTGGTAAGTACGTTTTCTGTGTCATCTAAGTCTGGGATCCCCAGCCTCCGGGCCACAGACTGGTACCTCCTGTCAGATCAGCAGCACCATTACATTAGAAATAAAGTGCACAATAAATGTTATGCGCGTGCTTCATCCTGAAACTATTCCACCCCCCAACTCCCTAGTCCATGGAAGAATGGTCTTCTGGGAAATCAGTCCCTGGTGCCAAAAAGGTTGGGGATCACTGATCTAAGTTACTAGTAAAAGTGGAAAAGCCCTGTGGCCTTTCTCTGGTGACTTTTCTCCTGCTTGCTACCTATGTTTTGTGTAAAATTTTTGATCAATTGCCAGTCTATTTCACCTGTATTATAACCTGGTTAATATATCGCTGTCTTGTCTTAAGTCATTTGTGGGAAAGTGGTAGGATATAATTTCAGATGCACTGCTGAACCTAAGATATGTTGTAGTTACAAAAGTCAGGATGGATGGAAGGTGATCCAAGAAGGTTTCTTTTGTTTTGTAAAATGGAAACTATTGTACTTTTTCCAATGATAAAAGTAATATAAGCATGTAAAGGTCAGCAGCATTCAAAAGTATATGAATTAGAAAGTCCTTCTGTAATTCTTTGTGATGACCAACTTCTGGATAACTGTGGTTCGTGGTTTTGTGTATTCATAAACACAGATCTGTGATATAAATCGAATCATGCTACAGAGAATGTTGTGTGACCTACTTTTTTACCTTATAAGCTTTTGGAAATGTCTTTCTTTGTCAGAATATATAGTTTCACTTCATCCTTTTGAACAACACAGTGTTCTTTTCTGCAGATGCATCCTAACTTAACTCATCAATCCCATATTGATGGAGGTTTACATCATTGGCGAATTTTTGCTGTTGTGTAAGCAGTGATGCATGATGAACTTTCTTTGCTGGCTTGAGATGTGGTGTTGGTTGCTGGGTTTTGCCTCCCCTGGATTCCCTGTCCGTCTGGGATCTTGTTTTCAATGTTACGAATGTCAAAGGCTGCTTCTACCGAAGACATAAACTAAAGAAGGGTCTGCCAACTCCTTGCTCATCATGTTTTGGGTTTGCAAATCTAAACCTTATCCTTCTTTGAAGGGTAGTTAAAGATGTTTGAACTCTCTGGGGCCTTAGGAGAACCAAGAACCAAGGTACCCTAAGACCAAGTCTGGAGTGATAGACAGGTTCTCCCCACCACATACCGCCAGCTCTGCCAAGTGAGGCCAGTTGCCAGGCCCTGTGTAGTTTCTTTCCTTCTCATCTTCACACTTTCTTTCTTCCATGGAGTCTTCCTCCCTGTACACATGTACCTCCCAGACTAAGTTAGAAGCCACGTGCTCTGAACTTCCAGAACATGTTAAGAGTGTGGGCTTGAGAGTCAAACCTGTGTTTGAATATCACAGCTGTACCTTCCCAGTTCTGTGATCTTATATAAGTCACCTATCCTTTCAGGGCCTGATTATCCTCATCTGTAGAATGGAAATAAAACTGTATAAGATATTTCAAAACACCTAACCCAATGCCTGGCTGATATAAAGCACTTAATAAATGTTAGCTGCTATTATAGCATCATGGGTGATCATATTACCTATTCCATAGACTTATGACTGTTACAGGAGAATGTATGTAAAACTTAACACAGTGCTTCACATACATTGAGTGTTAAATAAATGACAATTATTTATTGAATTTCTATCTCCCTTTGGATACTTAACCTCAATATATTTTGTGTGATTTCTGTTTGTGTTCATGTCTTGATCTCCTCCTCTAATGTATAAGCTCCCTTGTGAGCTGAGTTCTCTCTCTCCCATTCTCTCTTTCTTCTCCTCCCTAGCACCTAGCACCCTACCAACTAGAAAGCATAAAAGACCCAGTGCTGGGGATTAGTGGGGCTCTTTAAAATTTCGATGAATGAATGCTGCTATCACATCTTAAAATCTCTTTATCACTGTATTGTGTTCTTGTTAGTAACCATCTTTCCCATTAACTGATCAAGGGGGCCTTACTGATCAAGGGGGCCTTGTCCGTAGGGCTGGACACGGCATACATATTCCAACCACTGAGCCACTGGTCACAGAGCTAGCAATCTATGGAATCATAGCTTTGGGAAGGTTTCCAGAAAACAGTGGCCTTGAGTCTGTGTTTATCTGAGCAGAATGTATTTGTATGTTGCTCTCAGGTTTCTGTCTAAATGGAAAGGGACATCAGGCACCAGCTTAGTTTAGGTCACCCTGAAGTTGTTTCTCTCCTTTCACTCATGCCCTCCACATAGCAGCAAGAGCTATATTCAGTTCAGTTCAGTTCAGGTGCTCAGTCGTGTCCGATTTTTGCAACCCCATGAATCGCAGCACGCCAGGCCTCCCTGTCCATCACCAACTCCTGGAGTTCACTGAGACTCACGTCCATCGAGTCAGTGATGCCATCTAGCCATCTCATCCTCTGTCATCCCCTTCTCCTCCTGCCCCCAATCCCTCCCAGCATCAGAGTCTTTTCCAATGAGTCAACTCTTCGTATGAGATGGCCAAAATACTGGAGTTTCAGCTTTAGCATCATTCCTTCCAAAGAAATCCCAGGGCTGATCTCCTTCAGAATGGACTGGTTGGATCTCCTTGCAGTCCAAGGGACTCTCAAGAGTCTTCTCCAACACCACAGTTCAAAAGCATCAATTCTTCGGCGCTCAGCCTTCTTCACAGTCCAAATTTCACATCCATACATGACCACTGGAAAAACCATAGCCTTGACTACACGGACCTTTGTTGGCAAAGTAATGGCTCTGCTTTTCAATATGCTATCTAGGTAGGTCATAACTTTCCTTCCAAGGAGTAAGCGTCTTTTAATTTCATGGCTGCAGTAACCATCTGCAGTGATTTTGGAGTCCCAAAAATAAAGTCTGACACTGTTTCCACTGTTTCCCCATCTATTTCCCATGAAGCGATGGGACCCGATGCCATGGTCTTCATTTTCTGAATGTTGAGCTTTAAGCCAACTTTTTCACTCTCCTCTTTCACCTTCATCAAGAGGCTTTTTAGTTCCTCTTCACTTTCTGCCATAAGGGTGGTGTCATCTGCATATCTGAGGTTATTGATATTAGACAATAGTAAATCAGATCATCTTGGAAGAAAAGCTATGATGAACCTAGACAGCATATTCAAAAGCAAAGATATCACTTTGCCAACAAAGTTCCGTATACTCAAACTATGGTTTTGCCAGTAGTCATGTATGGATGTGAGAGTTGGACCATAAAGAAGACTGAGCATCGAAGAATTGATACTTTCAAACTGTGGTGCTGGAGGATACTTTTGAGAGTCCATTGGATAGCCAGGAGATCAAACCAGTCAATCCTAAAGGAAATCAACCCTGCATATTCATTGGATAGACTGATGCTGAAGCTGAAGCTCCAATACTTTGGCCACCTGATATAAAAAACTGACTCACTTTCAGTTAGGTGTTTTGAAATATCTTATATAGTTTTATTTCCATTCTACAGATAAGGATAATCAGGCCCTGAAAAGATCGGTGACTTATTTAAGATCACAGAACTGGGAGGGTACAGCTGTGATATTCAAACACAGGTTTGACTCTCAAGCCCACACTCTTAACAAGTTCTGGAAGTTCAGAGCAGGTGGCTTCTAACTTAGTCTGGGAGGTACATGTGTACAGGGGGGAAGACTCCATGGAAGAGGGAAAAGAGCCTGATGCTGGGAAAGATTGAGGGCAGGAGAAGCAGGGGCCGACAGAGGATGAGGTGATTGAATGGCATCATCAACTTAATAGACATGAGTTTGAGCAAACTCCAGGAGATAATGAAGAACAGGGAAGCCTGGCATGCTGCATTCTATCATGCTGGAAAGAGTTGGACATGACTGAGCGACTAAACAACAAGAAGGAGGGGGAGGAGAGGACTTGGAGACAATAAGTATAAACAGCTGCTTCAAGGTTTTAATATAAGGAGCAGGGCAGCAGTGGGGCAGTAGTAGTATCTGGAGGTGGGGTTAGAGTTGAAGAGAAATAAATAATATGAATGATCTAGTCTCAGACCTCAGAATGTAAGTTCCTTGAGGGCAGGGATTTTGTCTCATGTGTCTGTGCCACCTCCCACAGTGCCTAGCACGGAGTTGGAATTCCATAACTGTTGTTGAGACATAGAGAGAGACTTGTGGTTGTTGAAGGGAGGGAATGAGGAAGGGACACATTAGGAGTTTGGAATTAGCAGATGTAAGCTCTAATATATAGGATGGGTCAACAACAAGGTCCTACTGTATAGCACAGGGAACTATATCCAATATCCTGTAATAAGCCATAATGGAAAAGAAGATGAAAAAGAACATACATATCTATATATAACTGAATCACTTTGCTGTACACCAGAAACTAACACAACATGGTAAATCAACTACATACTTCAATGACAATGAACATTTTAAAATCTTGTTGATTAAGTGAATGATCAAATGTTTGAAAGAATTAATGGAACTAGGGACTTCTCTGGTGATCTGGTGACTATGACTCTTTGCTCCCAAATGCAGGGATCCAGGTTTGATCCCTGGTCAGGGAACTAGATACTGCATGCCTGAACTAAGATCCCACATGATGCAATTAAGACCCAATGCAGCCAAACAAATAGTAAACAGAAAAAATCAACGGAAGTAAATGTTAAAGCATTGAATAAGAAGTAATAGCAGGATAAAGTGGCAGGTGAATTGCATAGAACCTTGGCTTGAGTCCCAGTCATTCCTGCCACACTCCTGGCACACCAAGCTTACCTAAGAGCCAGACAGCCTAGACATGGGTTGGCATGACACAACTCCCTTTGCTGAGAGGGCATGCTGTATCTCTGCAATCCTCTGCTCCACGAAGCAGACAGGCTTTGGGACTGTAAGAACTGGGTGCAGCCAGATGAGACAGCAAAGCTCAGGAGCGTGCCAGAAGAGAAACCCCTGTGCTTCATCACCATTCTCTGGGCGTGGTCAATCTGTAGCACAGGGCACATTTGAGACATGGGTCGCAGTGCTATCCCAGTCTGCCCCTCCTGGCTGGAGGGTGATTCATAACCTCCTGTTGCTCATGCCAAGGAATAGCTAAACCAGAGTCCAAGGAGAAGCCGATGGCCAAGCAGCCACCAGAAGCCTTGGACCTGGCTCCTCCCAGTTGCCACATTGCATAATCCTCACAGAGTAAGGTGATGGTCAGCGCACTGGGGCTTCCCCCAGGGTTCTTGTGACTCAGCCGTTGCTGGAAAGATGGCATGGCCCAGTATCGGACTAGCACACAGGAGGCACTTTTGAATGAATGGACCCTTTGGGACTCTGGGAACTAATACGAATGGTGAGGAAAGAGTGCTTCTTTATCCATGCCTTCCCTGTCATCTCACTCAGTGCCCAGACATAGTCCTGTGCAGCGATACAGCCACAGGCAAGAGCATGTCCTGGGCTGGGAAGAAAGGATGTAGTTAGTTGGCAGTACCCCCAGACAGACCTTTTCCATCTCCCCACCTGGCACCTGAAGAGTCCACTATCGTGTCAGGTCTTAGGAGTCCAAAGAGTTTATTTCAACCCGCATTGACCTAACACTTAATCTGAATCACATCCTGTGTATTTTCTCAAAGTTGTTACTATAATAATAAAACAACAACAACAACTAATAATAATAATTGCAGCTGACACACATTGAACACCTACTATGGGCCAGCCACTGGACTAAGCACTTTATATATATTATCTGTTGTACTCCTTACGGCACACCTGTGAGGTAAATGCTATTTTTAAAAATTGAACTGTAAATTGATTTACAATGTTGTATTAGTTTCAAGTATAAGGTAAAGTTAATCAGTTATAGAGATATATAATATATAGTCACTCTTTTTTAGATTGTTTCCTCATATAGGTTATTACAGATTATTGAGTATAGTTCCCTGTGCTATACAGGAGGTCCTTATTGGTTATTTAATTTATATACAACAGTGTGTACATGTCAATCCCATCCTCCTAATACTATTATTGTCTCTGTTACACAGAAAAAGTTCAATCTATGAAGGGAAAGAGTTGAAATTCAAGTCCAGGTCTGTCTCACGACAGAATCAGTTCTGCATGGTTCTCTACTATAGCATCAAAGTGCTCTTTCAAAAGTAAGTCAGATAAAATAATTCCTTGGCTTGACAGCCTCCAGTGGTTTCCCATCACATGTAGAACCAAAGCCGACTTTCTTCCTGGGCCATCAAGGCCTGGCAGAACCCAGGCTGTACCTTCCTCCCCAGCCTCTGCCTCCTTTCCCCACCCCTGTAAAAAACTGTGCTCCAGGAACCACATCAGTAGCCAGGCTCTGTACCAGCAGCCGTGATCTGCTATGAATATGTTTGGTAGGCTGGCTTGGGTGCCTACCCTTGCTCACAGTGTTACCTCCCTTGGAAAATACCTCCCATGGTTCAAACAACCATTCCAGAAGCCCTGTCGGTATAAGGTGGAAGCTGCCTGTGGTTGTCAGTATGACCACTGTTCCGTGGAGAGTTGCTGGGCTATCTTAGAACGCTTGTTCTCTCTTTCTCACTTGTGGTGGAAGATTCTAGAAGGTTGAGAGTATCCCAGATCCTCTCCAGTACCAAGAAGAGTGTGATGCTAAGAGATAAATCTAAACAGCACTGGACTAGGAAAGATATGACCTATATCTTACTCCAGCTTTCTCACTCAGTAGCTTAGGAGGCCTAAGGTGAATCTTCACTTTTCTAAGCCTCAATTTCTTTCTTCTTCTTCTTCTTTTTTTTTCTGTTGTTTTTTATTTTTTGGCCATGCCATGCAGCTCGTGGGATTGTAGTTCCCTGACCAGGGATTGAACCCTGGGTCACAGCAATGAAAGCACTGAATTCTAACCACTGGACCCCAGGGAACTCCCTAATGCTCAATTTCTTTATTGGTCAATGAAAGTCATAATATCTGCTCTTGAGGGATTGCTCTGAATATCTAATAAGATGACTTATTGGATAGTGTTCTGGAAAGTTGAGTGCTTACTATGTTTCAGATATGGCTCTAAGCTTCTTGCTCCAAATACCCAACCTTAATTTAACCATGAGATAACATCAGACAGGGCTTCGCAGGTGGCGCTGTGCTGTGTTGTGCTTAGTCTCTCCGTCGTGTCTGACTCTTTGCGACCCCATGGACTGTAACCCACCAGGCTCCTTTGTCCACGGGGATTTTCCAGGCAAGAATACTGGAGTGGGTCAGGTGGTGCTAGTGGTAAACAACTTGCCTGTCAATGCAAGAGACGCAAGAGACACGGATTTGATCCCTGGGTTGGGAAGATCCCCTGGAGTAGGAAAAGGCAACCCACTCCAGTATTGTTGCCTGAAAAACACCATAGACCAGAGCCTGGAGGGCTACAGTTCATGGGGTCACAAAACATTGGACTCGACTGAAGCAGCTGAACACATTAAGCTGCTCACCTGTATTACCTCCATCATTCCCAGAAAAACACTACTGTATTACTAGTAATCATATGTCCACTTTGCAGATGAGGAAAATGAGGCACAGAGAGGTTAAGAGGTTTGTTCATCATTACCTAGCTAGTAAGTGTCAGAGCCAAATTGAGAATCCACCAATCTGACTTCAGAACCTGTGGCCTGAGCCATTTACTTTCACATGAAAGGTAAAGTGTTTTGTTTGGGTGAATGTTTTATCTGTTCTGGTGGCTCCAACGGAATACTGTAGACTGAGTGGCTTATAAACAACAGAAATTTATTTTTTGTAGTATAAAGTTCAAGGTACCGGCAAATTTAGTGAGGCCACTCCTTGGTTGTGGATGACCATCTTCTCGCTATAATCTCACGTGGCAGAGGGAGACAAAGGAGCTCTGTGGGCCTTTTCTTATAAGGGCACTGTCCCATTTATCAGGTTTCCATCCTCATTGCCTGATCACCTCCCAAAGACCCACATTCAAATACCACCACATTGGGGATTAAATTTCAACATACCGATTTTGAGGGGATACAAACCTTCAGTCTATAGTAGGTGGGAGGTTATTATTATTTTTTTAAAGTAGCAATACTTTTTCTATCATTTTCTCTAAGTGTTATAGCATTTTTCCTCTCACTGGGCCCTATGCTATTTGGGTTCCTTCACCTGTTGTTGTTTAACTTTGTGGTAGGGAACCTTCTCCCTACCCAGTTTGCTTACTTCCTTCTTCCTCAAAGGTATAAGAGGTTCCCAACGAATGTGATGTTCCAAGAACATAATCTTCCCATGGTCAGAAAGGAGTGCAAGTGCCTGGGGTCTGATTCCTTTGTGTCTTCACGAGTACTGAGCACCTCCCATATGTCAGGGCCTGATCTAGTCAACTGGGGCTACGGCAAGAAACAATCAAAAAACCTCACCCTGCACAACTTCACTTCAGTGGTATTCTTGCTTCAAATACCCAACCTTAATTTAACCATGAAATAACATCAGACAGGGCTTCCCAGGTGACTCCATGGTAAAGAATCCACCTTCTAGTGCAGGGGGTGTAAGATATGCAGGTTCGATCCCTGGGTTGAGAAGATCCCCTGGAGGAGGGCATGGCAACCCACTCCAGTGTTCTTGCCTGGAGAATCCCATGGACCGAGGAGCCTGGAGGGCTACAGTCCAGGGGGTTGCAAAGAGTCAGACACGACTAAAGCGACTTAGCATGCACACAGAGGACCTGCCATTGACCTCTGTTTCCAGCTGAGTCAGTGATGACAGAAGCATGAAGGGAAGGAAAATAGCAGGGAAGTGAAATCACTGAAATCTAGAATCCTTATCCAATTTCTGGTGAGGAAACAAATCATTATTAAGCACCATAATGAGTTTCTGAATCTCCTGTGCTTGATTCCTCACAAATCAGTGAACTCTAATTAATGCTGAGTGTGGTGGTAACACCACAGCCAGAGCCATCTTCATGATTTTGCCTTAATAAGTGTCATTGGCAGCATAGAAGGGTGGTCTGATTTTTCTTGTCTTAATAAGTGGAACTGAAAAAGTCCAGAGCATTATTCTGGTTTCATTTATGTGTAGTATCAGAAGTCCCCGAGTCATCCAATTAGCATCATTTGGATATTTGGGGCCTAGTAGTGCATGCAGAACGGAGAAGGCGATGGCACCCCACTCCAGTACTCTTGACTAGAAAATCCCATGGATGGAGGAGCCTGGTAGGCTGCAGTCCATGGGGTCGAGAAGAGTCGGACACAATTGAGCGACTTCACTTTCACTTTCATGCATTGGAGGAGGAAATGGCAACCCACTCCACTGTTCTTGTCTGGAGAATCCCAGGGACGGGGGAGCCTGGTGGGCTGCTGTCTATGGAGTCACACAGTCAGACATGACTGAAGTGACTTAGCAGCAGCAGCAGCAGCAAGGCATGCAGTAAACAGAGCGTGAGCAATCTTGCCACATGGGAAGCAGCCTCTAGGCCTGATGTGTACCTGAGAAAAACGGGCTGAGTACCAGATGGGGTCCCTGGAGCCTCCCCAGCTGGCAGCCATGGCCCAGGATGCTCTCTCGCCCATGCAGGAGCAGAAATCCACATAGGGAAAAGCAGCCTACTGATGGGAGGCTTGTAGACAGCAGTGTTTTCAGAACATCTCAGCTCATCCTGAGATCCACACCAATGTGGTGGCCTTGTTCTTACAGTGTGATAAAGATGGAATGAGAGGATTTAGTGGATAGTGTTCTCAAAAATGTGAAATATCCATTTCTGTAAAGTATTGCTATGCACGCATGCTAAGTTACTTCAGTCGGGTTTGACTCTTTGCAGTCCTATGAATGGTAGCCCGCCAGGCTCCTCTGTCCATGAGATTTTCCAGGCAAGAATACTGGAGTGGGTTGCCATTCCCTTCTCCAGAGGATCTTCTCAACCCACAGATTGAATCCTGTGGGGTCGAATTCCAGCCTCTTACATGTCCTGCATCGGCAGGCAGGTTCGCTACCACTAGAACCGCCTGGGAAGCCCTAGTGTCAATACATATGTATTACCATTATTGTTATTATGCACCATGGGAGGAATTAAGAAAGTAGGACACCTGCAACCATAGTGTTTTCAGCATTCCTGCATCTCTAATGTTATAGAGGAGGCCATTATCCTCTTTTTGAGAAACAACAGCTACCATGTTAAGCACTTACTATGTGCCAGGAGTAAAGGCTTGCATACATGATCTCATTTAGTCCTCACAGCAATCCCATGAAGTAGGTACTGCTTCTCCATTTTAAAGTTGGGTATGTGAGGCTCAGAGATGTTAACTAACTTGCCCAAGGTAACACAATAAGTCGTTAGCATCAGAGTTTACCGGCAGGAGACTAGCTCTAGGATTCTGTATCCTTATCTCAGTGCTAAAAGGCGTTTGAAATAGCACATGCAAGACACACATACCCCCAAGTGGTAGATGTGGATCTCTAAGAGGAAGACAACAGTTTCACCCTTTGGGCTCCATACAGGGCTGGCTGTAGAAGAAGACCCCCAAGCAAGTGGACCACTCCAGCTGGGAGTGATTGTGGAGAGAAGTGGGCACTTGGATGCTTGGGGGTGGGGTGCTGTGGGAGTATCTGGCTTCCCAATTGGGAAGACTAGGCTCAGGACAAGAGTGACAGACCAACTCTGAATTGCAGAAACACCCAGAGTAGCAGTCACCAACTTCATCGCATCCTTGTGCCTGTGAGGCAGCTACAGGCACAGAGAGGTGCTGAGGCTTGCCTAAGGTCACACAGCTCGCAAGAGGGCAGGTGCACTGTAGAACCCTGGTCTTCAGGCTCCAGTTCGGTGCTCTTGCTGCCACTCCACTCCCACTGGCCCCTCAGGTTCAGTGCACAGCAGTCAGAGGGAAGCCACGTCTTTGTGAGTGAAGCTATTGTCTGGATGGTGGTTCTCAGTATTGCTCAGAGACCTGCAGAAGTGGCAGTCTTCAAGTCCCACCCAGGACTGCCTGGGGACTGAGATCCAGCAAAATGGGACTTTGCAAGCCCTCTAGGAGACCCTGATACACACTCAAGTGTGAAAACCACTGGCCCAGACAGAAAGGCACAGTGCCGAGTGCTGCAGCCATAGACGTGCATTCGGATCTTCAACTCGCACAGCACAAAGAAGGGTCGTCTTCCTAGAGAAGGACAGTGAAAAGGAACACAGCTCTCAAGCCACACCTGCAGAGCAAGGTCACCTTCCAACACATGTGGCGGTTAGACATGCACAGACGGGGAGGAGGAGTGCAGCCAGTACTTACTCATCCACACGTGCATCAGACAGTGTAGTTTTGCCAACTCAGCAACTCCCCAGAGATGTGCCAGTTCCACTGCTTGTTGCCCAGGAGGTGCATCCCTGCCCTCTGGGAAATTGCCATGCAGGATCATAGAACCTCTGATCTGGGAAGGATCTTAGAGAGTACCTACCTCATTGCCCACCCCTACTGCATCACTGGTGATGCCCCTGACTTTCCTTCTCCAGAGGAACCTGGCAGGCTACAGTCCATGGGGAGGCAAAGAGTCAGACAGGACTTAGCACTGAGCACAATCATTTTTAGGACAGTGGTAGGCCACACAAAACATCAGTGGCTCCTAGTTTGTGGCCTCTGGTTTAATATCTTTCTTTCCCACTTGGCTGTCTGCTCCACAGGGGCACATGCCCCTGGTTCTGCTCTGCTCACCACAGTGTCTGGATTCAACAAATGGAAAAATAAAAATAGAAAATGGACCCACCCTCCCAGTAGAACACCAGGTTCAGAAAGAATACACTGGCATGGGGATGGCACTCTGTCACTCGCCTCTTTTTCAATTGCCCACTGGAAATGGCCCCATGTCCCTTTAAGCCCTACTCCCGGTTGACCCCTGCAGGCCGCCTTACCCTCTGCCCTGAAGTCATACCCTGGCCACATGGGTTCTGGTGGGGGTGGGGCCCTCTGTGACGTCACCAAGGGTCCAGCCCTGCCTGGTCCTCAGTCTCCAGGTGCCAGCGCAGACCAGCGCACCAGGAGCCACTTGGTCTCAGCTCACGATGCGCTCTGTAATATGGTTATTTTTTTGGCCTACGTTTATCTCGTTTGTCTTTGCCTATGTGTTTTATGTTCTGAGAGATGAAGCCGAAGAACTGCCGTGGATGGTGCCCAGTGGAAGGCACTTCCACGTTCGGCAGAATCAACCAGAGTATGCCCCAGGCTGGTTTGGGAGCAAGTGGCACTGGCTGTTAATCTTCCTCATGTTTTTGGTGATCCTGAAGTTTCCTGGAGGCGATGATGAAAGTAATGCGGGCACTCCTCCTGGCCGTCAGGGCTGTTCATCTGGCTCTCCAGGAAGAAAGAAGATAAGGCCTTCCCCCTACAAAGAGTCTATGTGCGGTGCCTTAACCCAGTCCGAGACGTCACTGATGAACCTTATGTCCAGGGTGAAGAATATGAAACTCACTGTGGCAACCGGTGATCAATGCCAATGTCCCAATATCGAGGTTCCTGCTGACGCACGGAATAATGTTACAATACTTGAGGTATGGGACACCGGAGACCCGGATGAAGTGGATTTTCACATCAAAGAAGAAAAGGAGTAGTTGAGTGTTGACAAAGTGTATCCAAACTAATAAAAGTATTTTGCAGCAAAAGGAAAAATGCCTCTGATATTTTTTTATTCATGCTACAATTTTACCTTTTCCAGAATGTGGTATAATTGGTATCATGCAGTGTTTTCCAGACTGAGAGACCTGCGTTCGATCCCTGGCTTGGGAAGATCCCCTGGAGAAGGGAAAGGCTACCCACTCCAGTATTCTGGCCTGGAGAATTCCATGGACTGTACAGTCTATGGAGTCACAAAGAGTCGGACATGACTGAGTGACTTTCACTTTCACAGTGTATACCCTTTCCCAGAGTAGCTTATTATACTTTATAACATTCATTAAGGTATCATCCATTTATTTTTGTGATTTGATAGCCCATTTCTTTTTATTCTTGAATAATATTATGTTATATTGATGTTCTGTAGTTAGTTTAAGCATTCTGCTAGTAAAGGACATTTTGGTTGCCTCCAATTTGTGTGTGTGTGTGTGAGAGAGAGAGAGAGGGAATGAGTTAAGCTTTATAAAATTCATGTCCATGTTTCTGTGTGGGCATTAGCTTTCAAATCATTTGGTGAACTATCTAGGAGCAAAATAGCTAGATCATAGAGTATGACAATGTTTAGCTATGTTAGACATTGCTTCCAAAGTAACTGTACCATTTTGCATTCCCACTAACAACAAATGAGAGTTCCTGTTGTTTCACATCTTTGCCAGTAACTGGTTTTGTCAGATTTTTGTATTTGGCCATTCCAAAGGGACTAGATCTGATAGATAGAGTGCCTGATGAACTATGGACTGAGGTTCGTGACACTGTACAGGAGACAGGGATCAAGACCATCCCCATGGAAAAGAAATGCAAAAAAGCAAAATGGCTGTCCGGGGAGGCCTCACAAATAGCTGTGAAAAGAAGAGAAGTGACAAGCAAAGGAGAAAAGAAAGATATAAACATCTGAATGCAGAGTTCCAAAGAATAGCAAGGAGAAATAAGAAAGCCTTCCTCAGAGATCAATGCAAAGAAATAGAGGAAAATAACAGAATGGGAAAGACTAGAGATCTCTTCAAGAAAATCAGAGATGCCAAGGGAACATTTCATGCGAAGATGGGCTTGATAAAGGACAGAAATGGTAGGGACCTAACAGAAGCAGAAGATATTAAGAAGAGGTGGCAAGAATACACAGAAAAACTGTGCAAAAAAGATCTTCACGACACAGATAATCTCGATGGTGTGATCACTCACCTAGAGCCAGACATCCTGGAATGTGAAGTCAAGTGGGCCTTAGAAAGCATCACTATGAACAAAGCTAGTGGAGGTGATGGAATTCCAGTTGAGCTATTTCAAATCCTGAAAGATGATGCTGTGTAAGTGTTGCACTCAATATGCCAGCAAATTTGGAAAACTCAGCAGTGCCCACAGGACTGGAAAAGGTCAGTTTTCATTCCAATCCCAAAGAAAGGCAATGCCAAAGAATGCTCAGACTACCACACAAGTGCACTCATCTCACACGCTAGTAAAGTAATGCTGAAAATTCTCCAAGTCAGGCTTCAGCAGTACATGAGCCATGAATTTCCAGATCTTCAAGCTGGTTTTAGAAAAGGCAGAGGAACCAGAGATCAAATTGCCGACATCTGCTGCATCATAGAAAAAGGAAGAGAGTTCCAGGAAAACATCTATTTCTGCTTTATTAACTATGCCAAAGCCTTTGACTGTGTGGATCACAATAAACTGTGGAAAATTCTGAAAGAGATGGGAATACCAGACCACCTGACCTCCCTCTTGAGAAACCTGTATGCAGATCAGGAAGCAACAGTTAGAACTGGACATGGAACAACAGACAGGATCCAAATAAGAAAAGGAGTACATCAAGGCTGTATATTGTCACCCTGCTTATTTAACTTATATGCAGAGTACATCATGAGAAACGCTGGACTGGAAGAAGCACAAGCTGGAATCAAAATTACTGGGAGAAATATCAATAACCTCAGGTATGCAGATGACACCAACCTTATGGCAGAATGTGAAGAGGAACTAAAAAGCCTCTTGATGAAAGTGAAAGAGGAGAGTGAAAAAGTTGGCTTAATGAGGTGGATGAAACTGGAGCCTATTATACAGAGTGAAGTAAGCCAGAAAGAAAAATACCAATACAGTATACTAACGCATATATATGGAATTTAGAAAGATGGTAACAATAACCCTGTGTACGAGACAGCAAAAGAGACACTGATGTATAGAACAGTCTTATGGACTCTGTTGGAGAGGGAGAGGGTGGGAAGATTTGGGAGAATGGCAGTGAAACCTGTATAATATCATGTATGAAATGAGTTGCCAGTCCAGGTTCGATGCACTATACTGGATGCTTGGGGCTGGTGCACTGGGACGACCCAGAGGGATGGTATGGGGAGGGAGGAGGGAGGAGGGAGGAGGGTTCAGGATGGAGAACACATGTATACCTGTGGTGGATTCATTTCGATATTTGGCAAAACTAATACAATTTTGTAAAGTTTAAAAATAAAATAAAATTCAAAAAAATTTTCAAAAAAAAAAAAAAAAAAAAAGCTCAACATTCAGAAAACTAAGATCATGGCATCTGGTCCCATTACTTCATGGGAAATAGATGGGGAAACAGTGGAAACAGTGTCAAACTTTATTTTTGGGGGCCCAAAATCACTGCAGATGGTGATTGCAGCCATGAAATTAAAAGATGCTTACTCCTTGGAAGAAAAGTTATGACCAATCTAGATAGCATATTCAAAAGCAGAGACATTACTTTGCCAACAAAGGTCCGTGTAGTCAAGGCTATGGTTTTTTCCAGTGGTCATGTATGGATGTGAGAGTTGGACTGTGAAGAAAGCTGAGTGCCGAAGAATTGATGCTTTTGAACTGTGGTGTTGGAGAAGACTCTTGCGAGTCCTTTGGACTGCAAGGAGATCCAACCAGTCCATTCTAAAGGAGATCAGTCCTGGGTGTTCTTTGGAAGGACTGATGCTAAAGCTGAAACTCCAGTACTTTGGCCACCTCATGCGAAGAGTTGACTCCTTGGAAAAGACTCTGATGCTGGGAGGGATTGGGGACAGGAGGAGAAGGGGATGACAGAGGATGAGATGGCTGGATGGTATCGCTGACTCGATGGACGTGAGTTTGAGTGAACTCCGGGAGTTGGTGATGGACAGGGAGGCTTGGCGTGCTGCAATTCATGGGGTTGCAAAGAATCGGACACAACTGAGCGAGTGAACTGAACTGAACTGAACTGAATTAGTGTGTAATGGTATCTCATTGTTTTATTTTCACCAGTCTACTCTGAAAAGTTATCTTAATTCCATATTTCCATTGTAGCATTTCCATTGTGTTTTATTACCATAAATTCTTCAGGCTTTTTATCTTTAATCTGAGGTTTAAATAGATCATCTGCTCAGGGAAACTTCTGCTGCTGTTTATACCATCAGTTATTACTTTGCTAAATTAGTCCTCTAATAATTTTTTCATGAACGACTCATAACTTTAAATCATGTATATTGGAAAATACTTATTTTTAATTCACAATACTGACCACATTTTCTTTTCTTGAGTATTGCTTTGTCCACTAAAGTTTAGTGGCTCCACACAAAAGTTTAAGTTCAGCATTAACTTCTTCCTTTTTTTTTTTTTTTTGGTTTATTTTGATTGTCTTATATACTTGCTAGATGGTAACCAAAGTTATATTAGTACCAGTTGCAGTTGCAGTAGTACGTTTACCCTGGAACTTTTACTTACAAGAATATATGTATTTTATCAGAATATTGACTTTATCTTATGTCTTCTTTGTATGGTTTTGAGAAGCTATATGCTCATTATTCAAGTATTTTTATAGTCTGTGCCTTTTCTCCACTGAGATTCAAATGAATCCATTTATATAATGTTAGATAGAGGGGATAATCATAAAATATGTTGATATAGTTACTAAGGGAGATATATTTTTAAAAGAACAGTAACTAAACTATTTGCTATTTGCTAGCAAAAATAATTTTCTCTCAGTGTATTTTGTAATTATGAAAGTCCAATTATTCTTGCATATAGTCTATATAATCAGAGAAGATATATTAGCAAGGACCTCAATCGAGCATAGATTTATAGAAAATCTAATGTTCGGTTTTAACTAGTCTAACTCAGAGTCTTGTTATGGTTCAGTTATCAACATTCTTGTTTTTCTGTCAGTAAAGAGAATGTGCTAGTTTTCTTGGGGGGAAGACTATTTTAATCAATATTTTCCTATGCTTTTGATTTTCAAGAAAACAGAAATCTTAAGACACTTGTTTTCAAGGGTCTGGTACTGTGCCTAATGAATATTTCTCTAATTAATATGTTATCATTAGTAAAACATACATTCTGTTTACTTCCAACACTGATTTAAAGTGACCTATGATAAAAGATGTATTAAATGTTTGGGATTGACATGTACAGACTGCTATATTTAAAATGGATAACCATCAAAGACCTACTGTATAGCTCAGAGAACTCTGCTGAATACTCTGTAATAACTGAAATGGGAAAAGAATTTGAAAAAGAATAGATATATGTGTAACTGAATCACTTTGCTGTACACCTGAAGCTAATGCAACATTGTTAACTAATTATACTCCAAGATACTACTTTGCCAACAAAGGTCCATCTAGTCAAGGCTATGGTTTTTCCTGTGGTCATGTATGGATGTGAGAGTTGGACTGTGAAGAAGGCTGAGTGCCGAAGAATTGATGCTTTTGAACTGTGGTGTTGGAGAAGACTCTTGAGAGTCCCTTGGACTGCAAGGAGATCCAACCAGTCCATTCTGAAGATCAGCCCTGGGATTTCTTTGGAAGGAATGATGCTAAAGCTGAAACTCCAGTACTTTGGCCACCTCATGCGAAGTGTTGACTCATTGGAAAAGACTCTGATGCAGAGAGGGATTGGGGGCAGGAGGAGAAGGGGACGACAGAGGATGAGATGGCTGGATGGCATCACTGACTCGATGGACATTGAGTCTCAGTGAACTCCGGGAGTTGGTGTTGAACAGGGAGGCCTGGCGTGCTCCGATTCATGGGGTTGCAAAGAGTCGGACACGACTGAGCGACTGACCTGATCTGATAAAATTAAAAATTTTAAAAAAGAAAATAAACTTTCATAGAAGACAAAGATAGCAATATAAACTAAAAAACATTGAGAATGAGGCAAAATATTATTGTACTTCACGGTATACTAGCTTTATCAATATAAATATAGTCATTATTTGAAATGGAAGGAAATTAACTCAGCATTGCTCTTTCACATAAAGGCATATAAATGCATATTCAGATATAGATACAAACAATAATGGCATTTTTATCAACCATTCATCTCCTTGTATGTTGTCCATTATAATAGAATCTGTTTGTTGTCTCTCTTAATATAGTGGTATCCTCTTTCATATATCAGATGTTTGTTAAGCACCTACTATGTGTCAGAGTGTTTCAGGCACTGGAGATACAGTGGTAAAAAAATTCCTTGTCCTCATGGAATTTATATTTTATTCTCAATTTAGGTAGAGATAAGCAAAGAAGCCAAATATATCATGTAATCACTAAGGACTATGGAGATAAAACAGGCAGAGGGAAAAAGAACTCAGTTAACTAAACATACATGGAATTAGAAAGAACACTAACTTGTTCTATATTTTTCATTTTTGTCACTAATATAAGAAATCTAAGACTCTGTGGAACTGACATTGAGAAAATCATGCCCAGAATTATATCTTGTTATTAGTCAATGCAGTGTTTAAAGTGGACATGGTGAGTTTTTAGCCACATCTTCAAAATATACATTCTTCATGTATTTTACAGGCAATCTTCTTTTTTAAAGTTGAAATACAGTCCATGGGGTCGGAAAGAGTTGGACATGACTGAGGGACTAAGCACAGCACATAGTTGATTTACAATGTTGTTTTTTTAACTGTTTATATGCAATCTTAACCCTGTTATTGATGACGGATTTCTTTTGCCCTGATGGCTATCTCTTTGTAGAATCTTAATAAGTTTGAGATTAGAAACAAAGACTTTCCTGCAATGCATGTGGTCTTAGTTCTTTTACACATTTCTTATTGGATGTTTTAAGTTATAAAAAAAATAGCACATTAATTTTTTGAAAATGACAACATATCTTATCCAGGAATAACTCTGGAACTTCATGAAAGAAGCTTATTTTCCCACTGTTAATTTTGCATGCCAAAATGCTCATATCATTAGTCATTTCTCTCAAATATATCCTTGCAATTTTTAACTGAACTGAGCCTATGAATTTAGTAATTTTCTAGTAGCAAATAAGATCCTACGGGAATGAGACACCAAGAAAAAGGTGGGGTTGGAGATAGTTTTGAGTATAGGTATAAGGCCTAGGATTCAGGATGTTCCATTGTATTTCAAAAATATGTGGGAGATACCAGTTTTGGAAGGACAAGCCTTGTGCACTTTTAAAGTTTGTTTAGTGTTGGCTCGTTTCTGGCTATGCAGTGAAAGTAAAAGTATTAGTCACTCAGTCATGGCCAACTCTTTGTGACCCCATGGACTATAGCCCACCAGGCTCCTCTGTCAATGGAATTCTCCAGGCAAGGATACTGGTTGGGTTTACCATTTAATTCTCCAGGGGATACATACAATGTATATATTTAATATACATATTAAGTAACCAGAAAATGAAAATTCATGGTTGGAGAGAATATTAACCAAGTTTTAATAGTTCTAATGTGAAAGACAATGCCTTTGCTAGCTTGCATTAAGCGATGTGAAATATACTGTATGAAAACATTTCCCAAAGCTGGCCTTTTGTTACAAAAATTTGAGATATGTGCAATTCACACATCTTTGATCAATTTAAGCACATTCTGTCTTACTGGCAGGGACCAAAATCTGTAATCAGACAAGGAGTCCTCTGATGGGGGAGATGATAGAAATGGCAATGACAGTGCACACGGGGTCCTAATTGAGGAATTTTCTAACGGTTATCTAGTAATACGGGGTGCCCTCCATTTGGACTCTGGCAGTAAGTTGAGTATTCTTTGGTTCCCAATCAGTGAAGTGAAAAATCATCCAGTTGTGTTTGACTCTTTGAGACTCCATGGACTATACAGTCCATGGAATTCTCCAGGCCAGAATACTAGAGTGGGTAGCCATTCTCCAGGGAATCTTCCCAACCCAGGGATCAAACTCAGGTCTCCCTCATTGCAGGCGGATTCTTTACCAGCTGAGCCACCAGGGAATCCCAGTCAGGATGAGCACAGTTCAAAATGTTCTCAAGTCCTGGGCCAGGGGGAATGATCTCATTTGGGACATTATTAAGTTCCTGTGAAGAGGAAAGACATTAACCACTCACAAATATTTTGTCATTGACTAAACTGCAAAGATGTATCTGTTAAAGCCATCCATCTGAGTAGACTAGTTCTCTCGAATAGTAAAGAATGTCAATACATCCTAAAAGCGAGTCGATATGTCAGGCATTGACAGAGCTGCTTTGAAGCCAAATGATCTGCTTTGTGCATTCACCTTTCTTCCAAAATATATTCACCAACACATGCAAATCTGGACTCGGCCTCCTCTGATGGAGCCTTTTCAAAGTAAACTGAGTTTCTGTGGCTGCAGTGACACAGACGTTTGGGTGGGAGGAGGGGTGGAGGTGATGGTGGCCATGCTATTTCAAGGCTGGGGAAATGGGTGACCCAGCTAACTAAATGACATGAACTCCCTCACAGACATGCCAGGCTTCCCCTTCATCTGCTCATGGCTGGAAACAGAAGAGCTCCATTGAATCAATTAAAGCAACAAGTTAGATTGACCCAAATTCTTTCAGGAAATGCAAAAGCCTGCTGGCTCCTGGGATTAGCTGGAGTTTCCCAATTGCTCCCCATCTGTACATCACCTTTGGGTCCACTCTAGCTGTGGATGGCTACATCTGCTCACCTCAGTGGCTTGTTTTCCAAACCAAGGTAATTTGAGAACCGCCTAGTTCTAATCAAGCTTCTTTGAACTCTGGAGAAACTTTGTGGCCAGCCCAAAGAGAAATTTGGCCTTCTTCTGAATTGATTTGCTGCATCTCTGGCATTCTTTTCCACCACCTGCCCTTGCTCTTCTGTAATTCCAGGTGTTGTAGCCAACTTGTTAGACGCAGCTTTGTGGAGAACACAGCCCAGAGCAGGTACCATTCAAGGCTTCATTTCTTATAAAGAAAGAAGGATGGGGCCAAGTGGCTGTAGGGGAAATAGCAGCATGGAAAAATAACTGTTTTTTTCCCATCAGGGTAGTGGCATCAGAAGAAGTGAAGAAAGGTCCAAGAACCTTATAGGCAATGACTGATGGCAGAACTCAGATTAAAGGAGACATGGGGCTTAGACAAATTATACTCAGGGCTCACTCTTTCAGCAACGGTTCCTACCCCTGTGATCTCTAGGGACCACAGAAAAAGCCTATGGCACACAGGTTCTTAAACCTGGCTGCACATTAGAATCTCCTGGAAAGCCTAAAACTGTATAGCACAGGGAGCTCAGCTCAGTGCTGTGATGACCTAGGTGGGTGGGATGTGGGGAGGTGGGAAGGAGGTTCTAGAGGGAGGGGGTATGTGTGTATATATATAGCTGCTTCACATTGTCGTACAGCAGAAACTAACACAACATTGTAAAGCAATTATATTCCAATGAAAATTTATTATAGGCACAAGCCCCTCCCTCAGAGAATCGTTCTTAATCAGTGTGGGGATAGGACCATGGCATCGGCACTTTAAAAGCTCTCCAGATGAAAACCAGAATTGCCATAAAGGACATCATTGAGCTGATTGACCACATTTGAGTATGGACGTTTTATTAGATCATATTGCTGTGTCAATGTTAAAACTCCTGAACTTGATAACTAGATTGTGGTTACCTAAGAGGATGTTCTTGTTCTTTTTTTTTTTTTTTTTTTTTTATTGAAGGATGTTCTTGTTCTTAGGAAATACATGCTACCATATTTAGGAGTGAAGAACATGATGTCTGCAATTTAGGTGAATGGATTAAAGGGGGAAATACCATGTAGAAACATAACAAGGGATGGATACAGTAAGTGGCAAAATGCTAACATTTGGCAAATCTGGGTGAGGGCTTACCCTGCTGGCAAGGGTTCCTTGTACTATTCTTAGAACTCTTCTGTTAGTTTAAAATGATTTCCAAAAAAAAAACAATTCTAAAAAGTACCCCAGATGAAATAATGTACAACAACATTTAGAAACTACTGGATTCAGAAAAACAGAGAATGAGTACCTATTAAACAGCGGTTACAGTGCAAGCCTTTCTGAGTCACTGTCCTACACCAGTTCATCTCTCTTCTTTAATGGTCATGTAAATCTCCTGGGAGTCTGGTTAAAAACTGTTTCTGATTCAGAAAGTCTGAGCTGAGGCCTGAGATTCTGCATTTTTAATAGACTCTCTGGTGATGCCAGTGCCTCTGGTCCATGGGCCACACCTAGAATAGCAAAGCTCTACGACTGAATCACCCTACCATCCACCTGTCAATCAATCAACATGTTTTTTTTGGAACCATCTCCTCTGGGCTCAGCAGTGTAGGAGAATCCCAAGCTCTGGGATCTAACCCCTGATGATCTGAAGTGGAACTGATGTAATAATAATAACAGAAAGAAACTGCACCACTAATGTAATATGTAATGTACTTGAATCATCCAGAAACTGTTCCCCCCACCCCCCAGTCCATGGAAAAAATTATCTTCCACAAAACAGGTCCCTGGTGCCAAAAAGGTTGGGGACTGCTGCTCCAAGTGAAGTAGGGTGGGCCTGCAGAGCTCTGTGGATAGGTAGTCCATCCATCTTGACCTCTGGACTATGGCATCACCCTGTGAGCCATGTGGCTTGGCCCTGTCAGAGTCACTCTGATCCCCAGAACAGAATGGAGCCCAGCGGAAGAAGCTGAAACAAAGGCTGGCAGCACATGGAAGGGGGGTAAGAAGCAAAACAGCCCATGATACAGGTCACAGGGGAAGTTCAGCCCCTCCTGGTGGGTGGCAGTTGGGGCCAAGCTGAGGCTCCAGCAGAGAGCAGCATAATTCTGATGAGGTGTCTGGGTACAGGCTGCCTGAATCTGGTTGCCTCCTCCAGCGTGGAGACTCATTTCTTAGAGTTAGATGTCCAAGGAAGATTCTCGTTTCATGCTGACTGTGGCATGCTTCGAGTTTGTTGCTTTTGCTGTAAGAGGAGCCAAAATGTCTCTCCCCTGGTGGGAGCAGATGGAGCATAGCCCCTGCCTCCATCAGAATTTTCCAGGCCTTGCCTCCCTCCTTTCCCTCATGGCAGCGCCCTTCCCCTCTGCCTGCCTGCTGTGATCATGTTTTTCATGCATTGAATTAGAGGCCAGTCAGTTATTTGTATCTCCCCTGTTTACATCCAAATCAAGGCCAACTAACGGGTGCACAGAAGGACCCAGCTGAGCAGGCAGCCCCAGAGAAGTTTCTGGAAGACAATTGAGAAAGACCTGGCTGACAGGTCTGAGTTTGGATCAGAGTGTTGCCATCGAAGAGCTGTATAAACTTGAGCAAGTTATTTAACATCTCTGAGGTTTAGGTTCATCATCTGTAAAGTGGGGCTGATGATAGCATTAAATTCATAGGGCACTGAACATCAAATGAGTTAGAGAGCTGAGCAGGAGCTTACTAGATGGAAGACAGGCATTCATTTGATGGGGATTTATTGAGTTTCTTCTATGTATAGACATATGTGTGTGTTAGTCGCTCAGTCATGTCCGACTCTTTGTGACTCCATGGACTGTAGCCCACCAGGCTCCTCCGTCCATGGGATTCTCCAGGCAAGAATACTGGAGTGGGTTGACATTTCTTTCTCCAGAAGATCTTTCTGACCCAGGGATCAAACCCAGGTCTCCTGCATTGCAGGCAGATTCTTTACTGTCTGAGCCACCAGGGAAGACCCATATGTATAAACATACTTTATACTGTTCTGAACCTGAAAGAGTGTAGGTGTTTGGAGCAGGAAGTGGAGAGCTTCAGTGCCTGGCTTTGGGTTTGAACCTGTACACTTCACTTACTAGGTGACTTTGTAGCAACTCCTGAACCTTTCTGGGGCTCCATTCTCTCATCTGTAAAATGGGTATGATAATAGTCCCTACCTCTGAGGATTGCTGTGAGGATTAAAGATGGGCTTAGAATGGGAGTTTAACAAGGATTAAGTGTTATTTGCAAAAGTTCCTGCAGTCGAGAGTCATAGGAGCTGCTTTGAGAAACCACACACACACTCATACACACGCATACACTATCACCACACGAGTGGGCAGCCCAGAGAGGACAGGTTACAGGAGAGACACAAATAGGCATTCATTGCCTGTTGGAGGCTCTTTGAACCTCAGGCCAGGGCCCATTTCTGCAAAAAATTCTCTTTGGGACTGTGGTGCCGTGAGCCCCTGGATTTTTTTTTATATGGAAGTAAAATCCACATAACATGTAATTAACCATTTTTTTTTGGCCATGTTGTGCGACCTGTGGGATCTTAGTTCCCTGACCAGCAATCAAACCCATGCCCTCTGCATTGGGAGTGCAGAGTCTTAACCACCAGCAAAGTTCCTGCAAGTGACCATTCAAAAGTGAACAGTTCAGTGGCATTTAGTACAGTCACCGTGTTGGCTGCCCCCTGCCCCCTGAGTTCTTTAGAGTTGGTTTCCCCTTTCAACTGGCTGTATCCAGAGGAGGCAGCCCTCATTTGTTTTTGTCAGTCTTCCTGTCACTGTACCATACCTGTCTCCATTCCCACCTGGTTCCTCCCCCTCCATTTTTCCAATGGGCCTGTCTCTCTGCACCCTTCTACCTTTTAGGGAGACAGGAGTAGGTGTCTCTGGCTGACATCTACATTTAGGGAGAGGGAGGGAGTATGTTGACCCACTGGAAAGGTGCCAGCTCTGAAGGGTGGCACCAACAGAGTTCAGGTTGGAGCTGGTAAAGCCACTTTTTGATACGGATGAAAACAGGCACAACCCATTGTCGCTTCGCCCTCCAGTGGCCCCAGGGACAGCAGACAATGCAAAAGGGATTACTACAAACTATTCAGACCTGAATTTTCATTGGCAGGACTGATGCTGAAGCTGAAATTCCAATACTTTGGCCACCTGATGTGAAGAACTGACTCCTTGGAAAAGACCCTGATGCTGGGAAAGTTTGAAGGCAGGAGGAGAAGGGGACGACAGAGGATGAGATGGTTGGATGGCATCACCGACTCAATGGACATGAGTTTGAGCAAGCTCCGGGTGTTGGTGATGGACAGGGAGGCCTGGGGTGCTGCAGTCCATGGCGTCGCAAAGAGTCAGACATGACTGAGCGACTGAACTGAACTTCTCTGAACTCCCTTCCATGTCTTTCATCAAGTATAGTTGGGAGAGCACTAGGGGACTCCTCAGGGTTTGGTACAGCAAAGGATTAAATAAAGGTGGTTGAAGTCTTTTAAAGATGGCTCTGGCCTAGTCCATTTTCCTAAAATCACAGCCTATCTATCACAGAGGTTGTCAAGCACATTAACTTGACATGATATGGCTGACAATGCCTTGCATGGTGTCAGTGCTGGCCTCACAGCACACGCTCAAAGGGGGATGACTCTTTTTGTGACTTTTCTTGGAGGGAAGGCAGAATGCAAAAGGAAGAGGGAGGTAGCAGCCAGGGGCAGGCAGTTTGGGCTGTTGGGCCTCCTGGACCACAAGGTTTGCCAATTCCCCCCTTTCCTTGAAATGAAGGTGTGACTTTGAAACTCAGTTGCTTCCTTTTTAAAGAATTAATTAATTTATTGTAATTGGAGGATAATTACTTTACAATATTGTGAAGGTTTTTGCCATACATAGATATGAATCACCCATGGGTGCACATGTGTCTCCCCACCCTGAACCCCCCTCCCACATCCCTCCCCATCCTATCCCTGTGGGTTGTCCTGGAGCACCAGCTTTGAGTGCCGTACTTCATGCATCAAACTTGCACTGGTCATCTGTTTTACATGTGGTAATATACATGTTTCACTGCTATACCCTCAAATCATCCCACCCTTGCCTTTTCCCACATAGCCCCAAAGTCTGTTCTTTACATCTGTGTCTCCTTTGCTGTCCTGCCTGTAGGATCGTTGTTACCTTATTTCTAAATTCCATATATATGGGTTAATATACACTATTTGGGAGAAGGCAATGGCACCCCACTCCAGTACTCTTGCCTGGAAAATCCCATGGACAGAGGAGCCTGGTGGGCTGCACTCCATGGGGTCGCTAAGAGTCGGACACGACTGAGCGACTTCACTTTCACTTTTCACTTTCATGCATTGGAGAAGGAAATGGCAACCCATCCAGTGTTCTTGCCTGGAGAATCCCAGGGACGGGGGAGCCTGGTGGGCTGCCGTCTATGGGGTCACACAGAGTCGGACACGACTGAAGCGACTTAGCAGCAGCAGCAGCAGCATACAGTATTTGTCTTTTTCTTTCTAACTTAATTCACTCTGTATGATAGGCTCCACTTTCATCCACCTCATTAGATCAGTTGCTTCCTTTTAAAATTTGTTTATTTCAGTGCTTCAGGTCTTAGTTTCTGCACATAGGATCTTCTATCTTCATTGTGGCATTTGAGCTCTTTAGATGCAGCATTTGAACTCTTAGTCGTGGCATGTGGGATCTAGTTCCCTGACCCCCTGGCCCTCTGCATTGGGAGTGTGGGAGTCTTAGCCGCTGGAGTACCAGGGTAGTCGCCCCAAACACAGTTGCTTCTTATTCACTCCGGAACAGTTTATGCACCAGGCTGTGTCTGACTTTCCATGTAGCTTATTTCTGTTTCCCAGGAATGTTGGCAAGGGGATGAAGCCTAGTTAAAGCTCTCCCCACTCCCTCACCCTTCACCTTTCACCTCTCCTGATATACAAATGCTTCAGCAGCAAAGGAGGCAAGACTCTCCAAGCAAGAAATAACTTCTCTTGTCCCTAACTGTAGACATGAAAGACAGGGGAGAAGAGAAACCGGGGATGCAGTGGAGGGGAGAGGAGTCCTCTAAGACCCATGGAAAGTTTTCTTTTTTCTTAATAGGAATTGAATTCAACGTTTTCAGAAATTATAAACGTTCCACACCTTCAGTGCAACCAGTGAAACAATACACAGGCATATGAAGCAAAATAAGCAATGTGCTCCCCTCTCCTTTTCCTCTCTACAGAATAAGCAATAGTAACAGCCTGCGTCTGAATCCTCCCTCTGCCTTCCTGTGCACATGCGAAGGCATGCAGGCACAGAGCCTGTGGTTGGAGATTTTGGTGTTTGTACTAGAATGGGATCATGAGATACACATTGCTCTGCAGCCTGGTTTATGCACTTAAGTACATCACATATATGTGTTAGTATGTGATATTTTTCTCTTTCTGACTTATACTCTGTATGATGGGCTCTGGTTCCACCCATGTCTCTACAAATGACCCAATTTCATTCCTCTTTATGGTTGAGTAATATTCCATTGCACCACGTTTTTATCCATTCCTGTGTTGATGGACATTTAGGTTGCTTCTATGTCCTGGCTATTGTAAATAGTGCTGCAGTGAATATCGGGGTGTATGTGTCTTTTGGAATTAGGGTTGTCTCAGGGTATATATGCCTAGTAGTGAGATTGCCGGGCCATATGGTAGTTCTGTTTTTAGTGGAATCCAGGGAAATGGTACAGATGAACCTATTTGCAGGGCAGGAAGAGAGATGTGGATATAGAGGATGGATGTGTGTACATGGGGGAGGAGGGGAGGGTGGAACAAATTGGGAGAGTAGGATTGACACATATGCACACACATAGACACTGCCATTTGTGAAATAGGCAGCTAGTGGGAACCTCCTATATAGTTCAGGGGGCTCAGCGCAGTGCTCTGTGATGACTTTGATTAGGATGGGGGCTGGAGGGAGGTCCAAGAGGGAGGGGATATATGTATGCATATAGCTGATTCACTTTGTTGTACAGCAGAAATGAATACAACGTTGTAAAGCAACTAGACCCCAATAAAAACAAACAACAATGACCAAAAAAAAAAAAAAAATGAGTACATCACAGACCTCCCAGCATACCAGTAGTCATAGATCTGGCTCATCTCTTCAAATAGCTACATAATACTCCATAACATGATTCTACTAGGATTTATTCAGCCATTTGTCTACTGAGGAGGGCTCAAGTTGTCTAGAACTTTGTGGTCATTCCTGTGAAAAAGGTCACAATCCCCACTCATCTCAGCATATTTACCAAGGCTGGTTAAGAAGATTGCTGGGTTTCAGAGGGCTTTAATTTACCTATGGCGAGATTGCTTGGCTGGTTTTCATAAACAGAATTCTGATTCTCTCCTTTTATTATCAAAAATTTTATTGTTCATCTGTTAAGCGGATCTCACTTGCCTTCTCAGTAATCCATGTATTGCCCCATAGTAGAGGGTGTGAACTGAAAAGGACTTTTGTAAGGAATGGACATCCAAAGATAGCATCTTCTTTCCTGTGTGATCCCAGGAAGAGGTGGATTACAATTTATCCAACTGGACCACATCTTCCTGATGCCTTCCTTCACTGATCTAGTCCAGTTATTCTCCTGCCTTTTCTAGCCATGAGCATTCTAGGCACAACCTTGATAAGCAAAGAGAAACTACATTTTGTTGGGAGCAAACACATTCTGGCTTCTCCCCCAGGTAAAGATTCCTTTGCAAGACAATGCAAAAGGGCTAGAGTGGCCACACTAGGAAGATGAGCACAAATTACAGAAAATGATGAATATCAATCTGCTTAGCTGGTTTCTTTTGCAAAACTATCGTTGAACAGTGCCTTTAAAAATCAAGGACATGGCGGGGACATGGGTGTCCACTATAAAGTTCTTCCAAACTTGTATAACAAAGTGTTAAAATATTGATATGTGGTTTGAGTTACAAAAATTCTGGTCACATACCATTATCTGAGCATATAAGATCCATATCAAAATACTTTACTGTGTATATACTTGATGCTTTTTAAAGCACTTTAAAACTCAAACTCCACTCTTACAGCAGCCTTGTGTGTCAGAAATCACTCTCACTGGACAACAGAGAGAATGAGGCCTGGAGAAGTAAATGATTTGTCCAAAGTCTCATATATAATTGGCTTCCCTGGTGGCTCAGTGGTAAAGAATTTTCCTGTGATGCACGAGATGCAGGTTCGATCCCTGGGTCAGGAAGATCCCCTAGAAAAGGAAATGGCAAACCACTCCAGGATTCTTGCCTGGGAAATCCCATGGAGAGAGGAACCGGGCAGATTGTAGCGCACTGGGTCACCAAAGAGCTGGACACAACTTACTGACTAAACAACAACACCGTATACATGATTGGCAACAGTGTGAAGCTTTGACTATGGGATCCTGAATCCAGTGTTCATTTCACTTGTAGGAAAGGGGTATAAAATGATATCTTCATTCCATTTTTCATTAGGCCTCTGTTTGAGTCTCATTTGGCTTAACCCAATTTCTCTTAGTCTAGGCATACAGATCTATGCTTCTTTCCATGACTGACTGAACACTGATGGAGCAGCAGTAATGTACTAGGTGTTCCAGAGACTGTAGAATTAGATCTGGCTGCTGCCCTATAGCTCCCAATCTCAGTTTGTTGAAGCCAATCTAAAATAGTTCTTGCTCTGAATAGACAGTACAGGTTTATAGGAACATGTCTCCTCTCTAAGCTTGTTTCTCACCAGTATGGACTCCTAAGGGAATCTCTTGTCAGACAGGAATATCTGGTAACTGGTGTTTGAGTAGTCCTGAAAAATCACCCTCATTTTGCCCAATTCAGTCTTAAAGATAGATGAATATGTCCGTTTGTTTTCCAGAAAAACAAATAGAGGCTAGTTTTCTCTTCTGAGGGGTCAGAAGTACATCTCACCCAAAATGTTATAGTCTGAAGCACATTGGAATGGTCTCTTTGATCCCAAATATTTTCTTTATCAGCGAAAATATCCCTTTTAGAGATATTACTCCTTTCTGACTGGGCTTCCCTCGTGGCTCAGTTGGTAAAGAATCTGCCTGCAATGCAAGAGGCCTGGGTTCGATCCCCAAGTAGGGAAGATCCCCTGGAGAAGGAAATGGCAACCCACTCCAGTATTCTTGCCTGGAGAATTCCATGGGGAGAACAACCAGGCAGGTTATAGTTCATGGGGTCGCAAAGAGTTGGACACGACTGTGTGACTTACACTTTCATAGATACTATTTCTTTCCTTTAGGGACTTCCTATAGCTCAGACAGTAAAGAATCTGCCTGCAATGCAGGAGACCCAGGTTTGATCCCTGGGTCAGGAAGACCCTCTGGAGAAGGAAACGGCAATCCACTCCAGTATTCTTGCCTGGAAAATCCTATGGAGAGAGGAGCCTGGTGGGCTACAGCCCATGGGGTCACAAAGAGTGGGACACGACTGAATGACTAACACTACTCCTCCCCCTCCTTTCTGACTCTCACATCCTGTTAGTTAGCATACTATATTAACCATGCTCTGTGAATATCTTTTGCAATGTTGTGGACATCTATCCCTTTTCTAATCATTCCCACTGCCCCTGGCCTGATCAACTTCAACAGTTACCACAAGGTCCCAACAGGTCCCTCTACTTATTATCGATATCCTGTGGTTCACCCTGCATTCTACCAGCAGGATTCTATTTCTAAAACACCATTCTGGTTATGTCATACCCTTGGTCAAAAACCGTAGCTGGCTTTCCATTGCCTGGAGTTGTAGTTTTCAAAGTCTATTTGTTCATTCGTTCATTCTTTGGTTTCCAGTTACCAGGGGATGCTTTTTTCATGCAAAATACTAGGTATCTGAAACCTCCAAGTGAAAAGCAGATAAAAAAAAGTGACATGCTCCAAAAAAAGGAGCTGTGCTTTAGTTGAAGCGAGGAGGGAGGACACAGAGCCTCCTTTTTTCCCTTGGCCTCAGGGAACACAGTGTGGAGACCACTGACTTACTCCTGAGATTCAAAGGGCTTAACTTGGTATTCAAGAATGCACTACCCTGGCATCTCCTGTTGGGCTTCCAACTTTCTCCCAAAGGAATTTGCTTCAGCAGTTTGGTCTCCACACAGCTGGAGCTTTCTCCACATTTTTTTTTTTTAAACAAAACTTTCTCTTTTTTTTAAAGCCACCCTTTAAAAAATATTTATTTAGTTTTGGCTGTGCTGGATCTTCGTTGCTGTGTGTGGGCTTTCTCTAGTTGCAGTGAGTAGGGGCGACTCTCCAGTGGCGATGCTCGGACTTCGCATTGTGGTAGCTTCTTGTGTTGCAGAACAGGGACTCTGGGCACCCAGGCTTCAGTAGTTGTGGCCCATGGGCTCAGGAGTTGCAGCTTGTGGGCTTAGTTGCCAGGAGGCATGTAGAATCTCTCCAGACCAGGGATCAAACTGGTGTCCCTTGCATTGAAAAGTGGATTCTTTACTACTAGACCACCAGGGAAGCCCAGCATTCCCCACTTTTTACCTTTTCCTGACATATGCATTGCTGTTCTCTTTTCCTTCATTGCACTCACCCTTCAAGGACAAGCTACTTCAAGAAAGCTTCTCTGACTACCTTGCTTCACAGACTACTCGATTCTCAGGGCTATGATGACTTTATCTTCCAAATAACAACAAAAAAAAATGGAGACAGAAGCTGTTCAGCGAAGAGATTGCCACAGAGACTGTTTTTATGTTCTCCTTCTAGCTAAAGAAGTCTCATGGTGTGAACTGTGAGGCCAAGGTTCCATGAGTTTGTGTCCCAGCCCTGCTACTTGTTAGCCATGTGACTCTAATTACTGTGCTTCAGGTCTCTTATCTGTAAAATGAGGACAATAATAGTACTCATTTCAAAGATTTATGTGAAGATTAAATTGTGTCAAGCTCTTAGAACACTGTTTGGCACTTAGTAAGCAGCTGATTGGAGAAGGAAATGGAACCCACTCCAATGTTCTTGCTTGGGAAATCCCATGGACAGAGGAGCCTGGTGGGCTACAGTCCATGGGGTCGCAGAGTCGGATACAGCTTAGCCACTAAACCACCACCACATGCAGTTGATAAAAGTTAACTATTATTAGGATAGCTCAGACATGAGGTCATGAAAGTCTGAGCTAAGGCAGAGGCCGTGGGGTGTCTATCAAGGGCAGAATTGTTGGGAGATCTGAAGGTAGGGAATTGTGGAGAGAGTAAGATAAAGAGAGGGCTTCCCCAGTGGCTCAGTGGTAAAGAATTCACCTGCAGTGCAGGAGTTGAAGGAGATGCAGGTTTGATCCCTGGGTTGGGAAGATCCCCTGGAGGAAGGTACGGCAACCCATTCCAGTATTCTGGCCTGAACAATTCCATGGACAGAGGAGCCTGGTAGGCCACAGTCCTCGGGGTCACTAAGAGTCAGACGCTACTGAGGCGACTTCTCATGCATGGCATGCAAGATAAAAAGACTAGTACACAACCAATGAAGGGTGAAACAGGTTGCTCTGTCATCAGAGGAAGGAAGTGCCCTGATAGGTGGTTCCTGCCCAGGCTGCTATCAGCAAGGCTGTATTCTCATGGAGCATGTGCTCAATAAGAGAACGATAACTATCATATTCCAATGCATATATATGGAATCTAGAAAAATGGTACTGAAGAATTCATTTACAGGGCAGCAATGGAGAAACAGACATAGAAAACAGACTCATGGACATGGGGAGAGGGGAGGAGAGGGTGAGAGGTATGGAAAGAGTAACATGGAAACTTACATTACCATCTGTAAAATAGATAGCCAATGGGAATTTGCTGTATGACTCAGGAAACTCAAACAGGGGCTCTGGATCGACCTAGAGGGGTGGGATGGGGAGAGAGTTGGCAGGGAGGTTCAAAAGGGAGGGGATATATGTATACCTATGGCTGATTCATGTTGAGGTTTGACAGAAAACAACAAAATTCTGTAAAGCAATTATTCTTCAATTAAAAAATAATGAAATTGATCAACCGTAAGTACCTTAGCAAAATTCTATTTTTCAGTTAACTGGAAGCTAAGAGTATAGCCATTTGGAATTGGGCCCTAAGACAGAAGGTGTTGGGAGAGGTGAAAAGAGAGCACAGGGCACTGTCAGGAAGAGGCGGCTACATGGGAGCAGGTGGGAGCATTGTGCCAGATAGCATAAACTCTCTAAAATGTTAGCTGGTAGGATTAAAAGTGCACTAGCTGCCTGGGGCAGGAAGAGACAGTCCCAGAATAACTGAATGGAGACATGGAAAATCCCAAAGAGAAATTTTGATAGCTTGCCTACTTCAAATGGAGAAGGAAATGGCAACCCACTCCAGTATTCTTGCCTGGAGAATCCCAGGGACAGAGGAGCCTAGTGGGCTGCTGTCTATGGGGTCACACAGAGTCCGACACGACTGAAGTGACTTAGCTACTTCAAAACATGCATGTGTCCTAGAGTGTACATGGAGAGATCACAAGGTCCAAATTGTTTTGTTCAAGTATAATTGGGTTAACAATATTATGTTAGTTTCAAGTGTACATCATAGTGATTGGATACTTTCATACATTGCAAAATGATCACCACAGTAAGTCTAGTTACCATCTGTCACCCTACAAAGTTATTACAGCATTATTGACTATATTCCTTATGCTGTACATCCCTATGACTTATTTTAGAAGTGGAAATCTGTGCCTCTTAATCATGCTCACCAATTTGACTCATCCCACTCCCCACCCCCAATCCCTTCTCCTCTGGCAACCACCACTGTGTTCTTTGTATCTCTGACACCATTTCTGTTTCCATTATTTTTTAAATTTTTAAAAAACAAGTTGTTTTAATTTGCTTATTTATTTATTTTGGCCACGCCTCTCAGCTTGTGGGATCTTAGTTTCCCAACCAGGGACTGAACCCCAGCCCTCGGCAGTGAAAGTGCAGAGTCCTAACCAGTGGCCCACCAGGGGATTTTCTGTTTTTGTTATTTTCATTCATTTGTTTTATTAGATCCCACAGGTAACTGAAACCAAACAGTATTTTTCGTTCTCTGTCTGACTTATTTCACTTAGCATAATACCCTATAGGTCCATCTATATTGTTGCAAATGGCAAGATTTCATTCTTTTTATGGCTGAGTAAAATTCCATTGTATATGTGTACATATTTATCCATTTATTTATCATTGGCCACAAATTTCTGCCATATCTTGGCTGTTGTGAGTGATGATGCAATGAACATAAGGGTGCATTTATCTTTTCAAATTAGTGTTTTTGTTTTCTTTGGAAAAACACCCAGAGGTGGAATTGCCAGATTGTATGTTAGTTCTAGTTTTAATTATTTGAGGAATCTCCACAGTGTTTTCCATAGTGGCCACACCAGTTTATATTCCCACCAACAGCACACAAGGATTCCTTTTACTCCACGTTCTCTCTAACTTTTATTATTTGTTGTCTTTGTGCTAATAGCCATGTGACAGATGTGAGATGATAGCCCATTGTGGTTTTCATTTTCATCTTCATAATAATTAGCGATATTGATCTTTTCTTCATGTGCCTGCTGGCTTTCTGTGTGTCTTCTTTGGAAAAATGTTTATTCAGATCCGTGTGCATCTTTAGATCTGCATTAAGTGCCATATATTCATATATACAGCATACATATGGGTCTTGTGTTTTATATCCACTCAGCCACTCTGTGTCTTTTGATTAGAGCATATAGTCCACTTACATTTAAAGTAATTGTTGATAGGTATGTACTTATTGCCATTTTGTTCATTGTTTTCTTCCTTTGATCTCTTAAGTTGCGCTTTGATGACTATCTTTAGTGTTATGCTTGGATGTTTTTCTCTTTTTGTGTGTGTAGCTACTACAGATTTTTGGTTTGTAGTTTCATATATATATATATATATATATGTATATATGTATTATTGTTTTAAGTTGATGATCTCTTAAGTTTGGATGAATTCTAACAACCCTGCATTTTCACTCCCTCCCATCTTTAATGTTTGTGACATCACATTTTACATATAATTGTTTTGTGTGTCCCTTTAACTGTTGTGGATATAGGTGATTTTACTACTTTTCTTTTTCAGCCTTTCTACTAGCTTTATAAATGGTTAGTCCACTATCTTTACCGTACATGTGCCTTTACCAATTAAATTTTTCCTTTTATAATTTATATATTTATAGTTGTGGTCTTTTCTGCTTAGCGAAGTCCCTTTAACATTTCTTGTAAAGCTGGTTTAGTGGTACTGAACTCTTTAATCTTTTGTTTTTCTGTAAAACTTTTTATCTCTCCTTCAGATCTGAATGGATTCCCTGGTGGCTCAGACCGTAAAGAGCCTGTCTGCAATGTGGGAGACCCATGTATCCCTGGATCAGGAAGATCCCCTGGAGAAGGAAATAGCAGTCCTCTCCAGTATTCTTGCCTGAGAAATCCCATGGACAGAGAAGCCTGGCAGGCTACAGTCCATGGGGTCTCAAAGAATCGGACACGACTTTCTTTCACAGATCTGAATGATAGCCTTGCCATGTAGAGCATTCTTGGGTTTAGGTATTTTTCCTTTCATTACTTGGAATATATCATGCCACTCTTTGTGGCCTGCAAAATTTTCCTTAAAAGTCAGCTGAATTCCTTATGGGAATTCCCTTGCACTTGCTTTTTTCTTGTCGCTTTTAAGACTCTCCTTATCATTCATTTTTGCCAATTTAATTACACTGGGTCTAGGTGGGGACCTCTTTGGGTTCATCTTGTTTGGGACTCTGTGCTTCCTATACCTTGATATCTGTTTCCTTCCCTAGGTTAGGGAAGTTTTCAGCCACTATTTCTTCACATATGTTCTCTGCCCCTTTGTCTTTTCCTTCGGGTACCTCTATAATGCCAATGCTGGTATGCTTGATGTAATTCTAGAGAGCTCTTAAACTATCCTCATTTGCCTAATTCATTTTTTTCTGTTCAACTTGGGTGATTTCCTCTACTTTGTCTTACAGTTTGCTGATTCATTCCACTGTATCATCTAGTCTACTGTTGATTCCTTCCAATGTACTTTCAATTTCAGTTATTGTATTTTTCAGGCCCTGTTTGGTTCTTCTTTATATTCCCTAGCTGTTAAACTTCACTATGTTCTTCAGTTCTTCTCCTGAGTTTGTTGAGCATTTTTATGATCATTACCATGAGTCTTTGTCAGGCAGATTGCCTAGCTCCACTTCATTTTATTCTTCTCCTGAGGTTTTGTCTTGTTCCTGCCTTTGGAACATATTTATCTGTCTCCTTATTTTGCCTAATTTTCTGTATTTATTTCTAAGGATGAGGTAGGTTGGTTACACTTCCTGTTCTTGGAGAAGTGGGCTTATGCAGGAGACATTCAATCGGGCCCAGCGGCAAACTTCTCTCTGGTCACCAGAGCTATATTCTCTAGGATTGTCCCCTCTGTGGGCTACATGGGCCCTTCTCTTGTGGCAGAGCTGACTACTGTGGGCACAGTTGTAGGTAGGATTGGCCCCCAGTCTGGTTGGCTGCTGCCTGCTGGTGGTCTGGGTCACAGCTTGACTGGTTGCATGGTTCGAAATGTCCCAGGGCTGGTGCCAGCTGGCTGGTGGGCAGGTTGGGTCCTGGGTTGGCTGGCCGTTGTGTCAGGGGGGATCCAGAAGCTGGTGCTGACCTACTAGTGGGTGGGGCCGGGCCCCAAGTTGGCTGATTTGGGGAGCCAGGGGGCCTGGGTCTTGTCCCAGCCTGATGTTGGGCAGGGCTAGGTCCTGGGATCCCTGGCTATGGGGCAGGATGGTGGTCTAAGACTGATGCCAGCCCACTGGTGGGCAGATAAGACCCTGGCACTAATAAGCTAGAAGGAGGACTTGAAAATGGCACTTTCCAGTGTCCTTATGGTAAACAAGCTCCAAAAAGTGGCTGCTATCAGTATTTGTGTCCCTGGGGAGAGTCCCAGTTGCTTTCTGCCTCTCCAGGTCATTCTCTGAGATCAGCAAGCGAATCTGACCCAGGTTCCTTTCAAATTACTGCCTCTGCACTGGGACTTGAAACATGTGAGATATTGTGCAAACTGTTAAAGAGCAGAGTCTCTGTTTTCTACAGCCCTCAGTCTCTCCTGTATGCAAGTTCTGCTGACCTTCAAAGCTGGAACTTCTGGGCACTTGTCCTGCTGGGGCAGAACCCCCAGGCTGGGGTGCCCACTGTGGGGCTTGGACCCCTCACTCCTTGGAGAGAACCTCTGCAATTGTGATTATTCTCCTGTTTGTGAGTCAGCTACCCAGGGATGTGGGTCTTGACTATACTCTGTCCCAATTCTTCTTACCCATCTCATTGTGATTCCTTTATATCTTTAGCTGTGGAAGATAATTTTTGTTAATCTTCAGGTTCTGGTGGTAGTGATGGCCTTTTTTTCATTTCTGAAATCAGTAATTTGTGCCTTCGTTTTTAGTTAATCTGACTAGAGGTTTATCTATTTTATTGATCTTTTCAAAGAACCAGACTTCGGTTTCATTGATTTTTCTCTTTTGTTTTCCTGGTATAACTTTCATTGATTTCTGCTTTAATTTTTTAATATTTCTTTTCTTCTGCTTACTTTGGGTTTGATTTGCTCTTCTTTTTCTAGTTTCCTAAGGTGGAAGCTGAGATTATTGATATCAGGTCTTTTTTTCTAATATATTAATTCTATGCTATAAATTTCCCTCTAAGCACTGCTTAGAATTTTTATAAATTATATTTTTATTTTCATATAATCCAAAATGTGTTTAAACTTCACTTGAGACTTCTTTGGCCTATGTGCTATTTGGAAGTATATTGTTTAATCGCTAAATATTTTGATATTTTTACAGGTATATTTCTGCTATTGATTTTTTTTTCTTTTTATTTTTTTAATTTTATTTTATTTTTAAACTTTACATAATTGTATTAGTTTTGCCAAATATCAAAATGAATCCACCACAGGTATACATGTGTTCCCCATCCTGAACCCTCCTCCCTCCTCCCTCCCCATACCATCCCTCTGGGTCGTCCCAGTGCACTAGCCCCAAGCATCCAGTATCGTGCATTGAACCTGGACTGGCAACTCGTTTCTTACATGATATTTTACATGTTTCAATGTCATTCTCCCAAATCTTCCCACCCTCTCCCTCTCCCACCGAGTCCATAAGACTGTTCTATACATCAGTGTCTCTTTTGCTGTCTCGTACACCAGGTTATTGTTACCATCTTTCTAAATTCCATATATATGCGTTAGTATACTGTATTTATGTTTTTCCTTCTGGCTTACTTCACTCTGTATAATAGGCTATTGGTTTTTTAGTCTAATTCTACTATGTTCTGAGAGCATACTGATATAATTTATATTCTTATAAGTTTTGTTAAGATCTGTTTTATGACCCATGAATGTGGTCCATCTTGGTGAATGTTCTATTGACCTGGAGAAGAATGTGTATTCTGCTGTCGTTGGATGAAATACTCTGCAGATGACAATAAGATCCCGTTGACTGATGGTGCGGTTCAGTTCAACTATATCATTATTAACTTTCTGCCTGCTGGATCTGTTGATTACTAATAGAGGGGTTTTAAACTCTCTAATTGAAATAGTGGACTTGTCTGTATCTTCTTCAGGTACTATCCATTTTTGCATCATGTATTTTGATGCTCTGTTAAATATACACATAATTTTCCTTCCTCTAAAACCTGCTTTGTCTAAAACTAATATAGTTACTTCCACTTTCATCTGATTAGTGTGTTAGCATGGTATATCTTTCTCCATCCCTTTACTATTTAAAATTTATTTTTAATTGGAGGATATCTTTTAGCATCCTTTTACTTTTAATCTATATGTATCTTTACATTTAAAGTGTGTAGATAACATATAGTTGGGTCTTGTTTTTTTTTTTTTAATAATCCACTTGGATAGTCTGTGTTTTAATTGGTGTATATAGACCATTCACATTTAAAATGATTATTGGTACAGCTGGGTTAATACTGACAATATCTGTAATTATTTTCTATTCATTTTCCTTGATTTTTTTACTTATGTGTGTGTATTCCACTCTTCCACTGCTTTCTATAGTTTTATTTGAGCATTTGCTATTATTCTATTTTCTCTTTCTTAGTATATTAATTATACTCATCTTTTTAATTAGTAGTAGTCATAGACCTTACAATACATATTTACACAAATCTAAATCCACTTTCAAATAACACTATACTGCTTCACAGGCACTGCAGGTACTTTGTAGTAGAATACATCCTTTATAAAATCACTGTCATTCATTTCACTTTTCCATAAACTATAATTATTCAGTTAGTTGAGTTCAGTCAGTTCAGTCTCTCAGTCGTGTCTGACTTTTTGCGACCCCATGAATCCCAGCATGCCAGGCCTCCCTGTCCATCACCAACTCCTGGAGTTCACCCAGACTCAAGTCCATCGAGTCAGTGATGCCATCCAGCCATCTCATCCTCTGTCGTCCCCTTCTCCTCCTGCCCCCAATCCCTCCCAACATTAGAGTCGTTTCCAATGAGCCAACTCTTCGCATGAGGTGGCCAAAGTACTGGAGTTTCAGCTTTAGCATCATTCCTTCCAAAGAAATCCCAGGGCTGATCTCCTTCAGAATGGACTGGTTGGATCTCCTTGCAGTCCAAGGGACTCTCAAGAGTCTTCTCCAACACCACAGTTCAAAAGCATCAATTCTTTGGCGCTCAGCCTTCATCACAGTCCAACTCTCACATCCATACATGACCACAGGAAAAACCATAACCTTGGCTAGACGGACCTTTGTTGGCAAAGTAATGTCTCTGCTTTTGAATATGCTATCTAGGTTGGTCATACTTTTCCTTCCAAGGAGTAAGCGTCTTTTAATTTCATGGCTGCAGTCACCACCTGCAGTGATTTTGGAGCCCCAAGAAATAAAGTCTGACACTGTTTCCACTGTTTCCCCATCTATTTCTCATGCAGTGATGGGACCAGATGCCATGATCTTCGTTTCCTGAATGTTGAGCTTTAAGCCAACTTCTTCACTCTCCACTTTCACTTTCATCAAGAGGCTTTTTAGTTCCTCTTCACTTTCTGCCATAAGGGTGGTGTCATCTGCATATCTGAGGTTATTGATATTTCTCCTGGCAATCTTGATTCCAGCTTGGGTTTCTTCCAGTCCAGCATTTCTCATGATGTACTCTGCATAGAAGTTAAATAAGCAGGGTGACAATATACAGCCTTGACGTACTCCTTTTCCTATTTGGAACCAGTCTGTTGTTCCATGTCCAGTTCTAACTGTTGCTTCCTGACTGGCATACAGGTTTCTCAAGAGGCAGGTCAGGTGGTCTGGTATTCCCATCTCTTTCAGAATTTTCCACAGTTTATTGTGATCCACACAGTCAAAGGCTTTGGCATAGTCAATAAAGCAGAAATAGATGTTTTTCTGGAACTCTCTTGCTTTTTCCATGATCCAGCAGATCATGTAATTATTCAGTACACTGTTGCTATTATTATTTTGAACAAACTTTATTCTGTTAGGTTAAGAATAAGAAAAATAAAAGATTTCACTTTACCTTCCTTTATTCTTTCTTTAACACTTTTCCCTTCTTTATGTAGATCTGAGTTTCTGACATTATTTTCATTTTTCTTAAATAATTTAACATTTTTTTGTGAGGAAGGTCAATTGGTGAAAAATTTCTTCAATTTTTGTTTGTCTGAGAAAATATTTCTCATTCACTTTTGAAGCATAGTTTTGCTGGATACAGAATTGTAGGTTGATGGATTTTTTCTTTCAAGAATTTAAGTGCTTCATTCCACTCTTACTGCTTGCATGGTTTCTGAAGAGAAATCATATGCAATTCTTATCCTTGTTCCTCTATATGTAGTGTGTTTCCTCTTTCAAGATGTTCTCTTTGTCTTTGATTTTATGTAGTTTAAATATGATATGCCTAGGTGTAAGTTTTCTCACATGTACCTGCTTTGTGTTCTCTGGGCTTCTTGGATTTGTGCTTTGGTGTTTGTCATTGCTTTTGGAAAATTCTCAGCCATTATTACTTCATTCATTAATTCTTTTTCCTTTCTTTCATCTCCTTCTGTCATTCCTATTACATACGTGTTACACTTTTTGTAATTTTCCCACAGTTCTTGAATATTCTATTGAATTTGATCACATTTTCAGTTTGGGACATTTCTCTTGGCATGCTTTATTTATTTATTTATCTATGGCCTTGCTAGGTCTTCATTGCTGCATGCGCTTTTTTCTAATTGTGACAAGCAGGGAGCTATTCTTTGTTGCAATACGCGGGCTTCTCATTGCTGTGGCTTCTCTCGCTGCAGAGCATGGGCCCTAGGGCATGTGGGCTTCAATAGCTGTGGCATATGGGCTCAGTAGCTGCAGTTTCCAGGCTCTAGAACAGAGGCTCAATAGTTGTGACACATGGGCTTAGTTGCTTGCTCTGCAGCATTTTCCCAGATTCTGGAAAAAAAATCTGTGGGATTTTCCCAGATCATGGATTAAACCTGTATCTTCTGGATCGGCAGGCAGATTCTTTGCCACTGAGCCACGAGGGAAGCCCCTTGCCATATCTTTAGATGACTTACTCTTTCTTCAATCACGTCCAGTGTGCTGATGAGTTCATCAAAAGCATTCTTCATTTTTGTTACAGTGTTTTTGATTTCTCACATTTCCTTTTGATTCTTATTTTATTTTTTTAATTTTATTTTATTTTTAAACTTTACAATATTGTATTAGTTTTGCCAAATATCGAAATGAATCTGCCACAGGTATACCTGTGTTCCCCATCCTGAACCCTCCTCCCTCCTCCCTCCCCATATCCTCCCTCTGGGTCGTCCCAGTGCACCAGCCCCAAGCATCCAGTATCGTGCATCGAACCTGGACTGGCGACTCGTTTCATACATGATATTATACATGTTTCAATGCCATTCTCCCAAATCTCCCCACTCTCTCCCTCTTCCACAGAGTCCATAAGACTGATCTATACATCAGTGTCTCTTTTGCTGTCTCGTACACAGGGTTATTGTTACCATCTTTCTAAATTCCATATATATGCGTTAGTATACTGTATTGGTGTTTTTCTTTCTGAAGTCTCTTTACATTGCCCATATATGCTTACATTTTGCCTCCTTTTTTCATTAGAGTTCTCAACACATTAATCTTATTTATTTTAAATTCCAAGTCTGATAATTTCAAAATATCTGCCATACCTGAGCCTGGTTCTGATGCATGATTTGTCTCTTCAGATTGATTTTTTTTTTTTTTTTTTGCCTTTTAGAATGCCCAGTACTTTTTTGTTGAAACTCAGACATGATGTACTGAGTAAAAGTAACTGAGGTAAATGGAGCATTAGTGTGAGGTCTTATGTTAAGCTCTCTAGGAGTTAGGCTAGTTTTACTGTTTTTTGTAGCCATGGGGTCAGAGGCTAAAATCTGCCTAGTGTCTTTGTTTATCCTCTCCATTGTTATTGGGTTTCCCTAGATTCTTCTTCTTAAACAGTGTCTAAGGCTTGCAGGTCTTTCAATCTCCTCTTATTATACAGGATCCCAATTGATGCGTAGCAAATTGTAGGGGAAGGAGAAATGTTCTATAATCATATAATTAGCTCTCAGCTTTTAGTGATCCATGTCCCTGAGTTGTGACCTTCAAAAGCACTAATTAACTTTGCTCCTGCCCACCAGTGTAGGTGAGACAGGAAAGCTAGTGGAGTTGGGCATATATTCCTTCTTCCAGGGTGGTTCCATTCCACCAGGCTCCTTTGCCCATGGAATTCTCCAGGAAAGAATACTGGAGTGGGTTCCCATTTCCTTCTCCAGGGGATCTTCCTGACCCATGGATTGAACCCATGTGTCTGGAATTGCAGGCAGACTCTATACTGACTGAGCCACCAGTGAAGACGTTCCAGGGTAGTTAGACTCTGATAAAACCCAAATTAGTTAGTCTAAGATAAAATCATTTCCCTTGGTTTTTCCAGTAGTCATGTATGGATGTGAGAGTTGGACTATAAAGAAAGCTGAGCACTGAAGAATTGATGCTTTTGAACTGTGGTGTTGGAGAAGACTCTTGAGAGTCCTTTGGACTGCAAGGAGATCCAAACAGTCCATCCTAAAGGAGATCAGTCCTGGGTGTTCATTGGAAGGACTGATGTTGAAGCTGAAACTGCAATCCTTTGGCCACCTGATGCGAAAAGCTGACTCATTTGAAAAGCCCCTGATGCTGGGAAAGATTGAGGGCAGGAGGAGAAGGGGACCAGAGAGGATGAGATGGTTGGATGGCATCACCGACTCAATGGATATGAGCTTGAGTAAACTCTGGGAGTTGGTGATGGACAGGGAGGCCTGGCGTGGTGCAGTTCACGGGGTCGCAAAGAGTCGGACACGACTGAGCGGCTGAACTGAACTGAACTGAGGCCAGGCCTTAGTTAATGAGAATAAAGAACTCTAGGCTTATTTTAAATGGTTACATTTCCCCCTCCTCTACCTATAACACTTATAAATTTTTCACCAAACCTGAGAACCTGGTGGGGATCCTGGAGGTAAAAACTCACAAAAAAGAGTTTTTCTCTCTGAAGCTAGAACATGCTCCTTCTCCAGCAATTAGTCGATTACCTGATTACCCGTTAAGTGCTCCAACCAGGATCCAGCAGTGGTGATTGTATTCACCTGTCTTTCCAGTTTCCAAGATAAAAACCACAAGGCAGTTTGCCCTGTGACCTCAATTTTCTGTGATTTTAAGAGGACTTGCTGATTTTCATTTCCTTAAGCCTTTGTTCTTGTGACAATAGGAGTGACAACTTCTAAGCTTTTTACATGTCAAGAAACTAGAAGCTCTTTCTAGTCTCTCTTCTGTGCATAAAGGTATATAAAGTTTTCTATTTATATAATTAACAACATATAACAATATACATTTTATAAACTACTTCTAAAGTTAACACATTGTGTACATTTTTGTGCCATTAAATATTCCCCCTATACTACATGCCTAGTGACATGATTTTTCATTAACACAGTTGAAACATAATTTCTTAACCAATCCCCTATTTGAGGGTTCAAATTGTATCCTTTTCTTTGTTTTAAAAAAATTCCATGATAAATATCCCTGTATATAGGGGCTTCCCTGGCTGTCCAGTAGTTAAGACTGTGCTTCTACTGCAGGAGACAGTAGAAGATCCATGGTCGAGGAACTAAGATCCCATATGCCTCTGCTGCTGCTGCTGCTGCTAAGTCACTTTAGTCGTGTCCGACTCTGTGCGACCCCATAGACGGCAGCCCACCAGGCTCCCCTGTCCCTGGGATTCTCCAGGCAAGAACACTGGAGTGGATTGCCATTTCCTTCTCCAATGCATGAAAGTGAAAAGTGAAAGTGAATTCGCTCAGTCGTGTCTGACTCTTAGCGACCCCATGGACTGCAGCCTATCAGGCTCCTCCATCCATGGGATTTTCCAGGCAAGAGTACTGGAGTGGGTTGCCATTGCCTTCTCCGCCATATGCCTCTAGGTGTGGCCAAAAAATAAACAAAAAATAAATATCCTTGCATATACACTAATGTATATAATACTGGTTATTTTCTAAATATAAATTCTTAGAGGTAGATTTATTGAGTCAAATGTAATGAACGCTTTTAAATTCCCAATCTATACTGTCAAGCTGCCTTCCAGAAAAGCTGCACTAATTTACTTCCCAATTGCAGTGTGTGAAAATGTCCAACACTGGATATTTTAATTGCTTAAAACTTCGCAAATTTGGTGAGGGAAAATGGAAACAATATATATTTTTTTTTATCAGTAACTTTTAATTTCTTTTTTTATGATATTACCATTATTATTGTTAATATTATTATCCTAAGCTACATTCTGGACTAAATGTAAGTGCTCAAGACCATTTATTGATTAAAAGAACTCAGAAAAATCAAAATTACTTTGTAGGCAAAAGTTATATATTTTTCACCCAAGTCTCAGGAATACAATTTTTTTTGGTAAATACACAAATTAGACCTCTGCTCCACAGTATTATAGAATGAAGTAGGAAATATTTTCAACAATCCCTGCATGTTTAACTGAAGACAGACAAATCATGAATTTCCCAAAATAAACATAAATTAGGCACCTTTTGCAAACTTCCACATACTGGTGAGAAGAGAATGACCGTTTCTCTAAAATAAATTTGATAAATTCATAATCTTTAAAACACCTAAGTTATTTGCCTTTCATATCAACAACTTACCTAGACATTTCAGAAAAATCTGAGTATACACTTAGAAGGAAATCCATGAAGGAGGCTATTTAGGTGGTATTATTAGGCTGGCATAAATTGCCTTGTATGGTTCTTCAATTGCTAATACTTGGATGGAGGTAAGCTGGAAATTACTTTGTTGATTTAAATTCACATTGCAAAGTAAGATGGAACCTGTGTATTCCATATTTGATTCTGGATTATTTTGCCAGAAATAATCAGCTCCCTCAGAGGCTGACATGAGAACTACCTACTTCAAATATGAAATTGGATGAGCTTTCATTATTAGCAATGTGATCTCCATGGTTGGGTGATTTATTCCTTTCTGGATGATAAAGAGATGGGATAATAAAAGATAAGGACCCACCCCTGAAAGACTAAGCAAGCACCAAAATAAAGCAAGCTATCAAAATGTGGGTTTCATGTGCATTTACATATTTTAAAACTCATTTCCAAATTGCTAAGATTCTAACTTACAGGCAAGTCAATTTCCAAAGGAACGGTATACACCAATGCCACAAGGAGGGTATTCTTTATCTACAGCTGTTAAACAAGTTGCCGTCACCTCTCTAAAATATCTTTAAGATAGATTTCTTTACAGAAACTCTTAAATGGATCCTTTAAATATATCTGAGCTCACCACTATTCATGACAACCACAGATGATCCAAATAACTTGTTTCAGCCAACAGATTCTGTTTGCCCCAAATTCAGCCTCTAGACAGGGTACTGTTAGACAATGTGTGAAACTGATCTGAATTTGCCTGCTCCAAATTTGGCTCAAGGATAAGGAGGTAGAAGATAAAGGTAAAAAGAGGCCAAGAAACCAGGTCCTGAAGAACACTGAGCCATTTGAGCATGATGATAACAGTAATAAGAAAAATAACAACAAAATTTGTTGAACATGTCTTATAAGCTAAGGGTTTTACATCCATGAATTCAAAAATTCTTACCACAACCCTACAAGCTAGATCCCATTATTAGCCCCCTTTTAGACATGAGGCACAGGGAGGTTTGGTAACTTGCCTAAGTTGACATGAGTAGTCAAGGTATGGAGGTGGGATTCAAATCTAAGAAGGCTGGCCTCAGAACCAAGGACTGAAACCACAGTAGCATTTTGCCTGTCCTGCTACATGAGTGTAAAGTGCATGTCACCCACTTTTAGAACTTAAAAAATAAAGGGCTTCCACACATTCTTGCCTAACTTTTTCTCAAACCACCCTTCCCACCCTACCTGAAAACACAGCTTTGCTCACCTTTTAAAGAATCAGGTGTTGTCTGTAGTGAAGCCAAGTCATACTCAAATGACTATAGGAAACGATACAACTGGAAGACTTCATTTTGCATTTTTTGGTATTTATCTCAAGGATAGACTATAAAGTATGAAATAGTGCCTACGCTTCCAAGAGCTATGAAATAGAGATGGGAAGAGAAGAGTAACTCAGCTAAAAGTTCTTTTTCATTCTCTTTATACCCGTCAGCATTTTTCTCACAATACATGGCATTTATCTCACATTACAATACTAGGTCAAGGTCTAAGTTGCTTCAGTCGTGTCCGACTCTGTGCGACCCAGTGGACTATATCCTGCCAGGTTCCACTGTCCATGGGATTCTCCAGGCAAGAATACTGGAGTGGGTTGCCATGCTCTCCTCCAGGGGATCTTCCTGACCCAGGGATTGAACCTACATCTCTTACGTCTCCTGCATTGGCAGGCGGGTTCTTTACCTCTAGCGCCATACTAGTGTCTTCCCAACTATGCATCTTGAGGATGAAAACATCTTACTCAAAAACTAACTATGCATCAAAACCTGACCATAAATGCAAACATAGTGGTTTGCATCAAGTACTCTGGTCCCATTACCTCAGCAACATGGGATTTGGCTAATTATGCTCCAAAGAGAAATCCACAAATTCCTGGAAGGAGCAAATTCAGGAACTGAAGGCAGAGACAAGGAGCTAAACAGTAATATCACTGGTGCTATAAAACAACACTTCTGCAATTACTGACACTGATTTCAACTACATAGCAAAAGTAAACACTACAATTTTTTTTTTTAAACTATAGTCTTTAAGACATGTTTTACCATGGTTGTCCAAGATTGGGTGCTTAGCTGAATTACAGCTGATTTTTCCATGAGTACATGGAACAATGCTCAATTTTCAGAAACTATGATAAAGTCCATTTCAGCACATTCTTGTAAGTCTGAACTTTAAAAAACTTTCATGAGTTACACAGCAACATTGACCACACCTCAAGTTCCAGTATATTATCTTGGACAAGAAGCACAAGTGAGTTGATTTTATTGAAACAGTGATACCTCACCAACTTGAAGGAGATGCAAGTAAGCAAAGTAAACTTATCACTTGCCAGTACCTGAGCGATACCATCTGGAGACTTCAAGTGCTCAGTCTCTCAGTCATGTCCAACTCTTTGTGACTCCATGGACTGTAGCCTGCTGAGTTCCTTTGTCCATGGGATTTCCCAGGCAAGAATACTGGAGTGGGTTGCCATATTCCATCTCCAAGGGATTTTCCCAACCCAGGCATTGAACCCTTGTCTCCTGTGGCTCCTGCACTGGCAGATTCTTTACCACTGAGCCACCTGCGAAGTCCAGAGACTTCATGACTTACCACTGACTTATGGTATCTGTAGAGTAGAACTTGGTCCCAAGGGAATTTCAATGAACATTTGAGATGGACCTTCAACCTGTAGCATCACAGCTATTTTTCAAATGGGTTCATGTGGCCCTAATTGAAAGTGATAATCCCTGATACATTAAGGGCCCCTGTTAACAGAAATGATGACAAAAAGTAAACAACAAAGATGTGCTTCTATGCCATCAATGTTTTCCCCAACCATTACTGTCTAGCACCGAGCACCAGGTCAAAAGTTCAATAACTTCATCACCAGTCTAAAGGCAAGAAACATTCCCATGAACAGTTTTCGATAAGAGCTATTACTGTAGACACATCATCATGTTAAGTACTACAATAATATTTATTTTATTATAACACATACAGTCAGTGGACAGGGAGAGATGAATCTTTGCTGTTCATTATATAAGAGGACAAATCAAGTAAACAAATTCCTTTTGGAGTATTTTTTTAAAGGCTACTATAATAGTGAAGAAAAAATTAAAAGCATAAGTACTTCTCTTCTGACATTTATCTAACTTGAAGCAGGACAAAGGGCATGATGTAGCAGTCATTACAGAAAAAAAATGTCCTATTTCTCTGGAAATTGGGTTTCTAGAACTGAAGTCTCAGTCAGAATTCCTCAGGGCTTTAAGATGTCATTTTCAGGCTACCGAAGCCAGTGAAAGCAGAAAGTCAAGAAAAACCCAAGTCCTTCACTTTTGAGTATACAGCTTATTTCTCTTTATCTGGTAGTTAATTATCTTATTCCTACTTGTTGGATCATTTGTCCAAAATTAATTCAACTTAATATATATTGAGTGACCTATGCACAGCCTGGGCTTCCCACTACCTGCCTTTGCTACTAGCTTTTCTACTAGCAGGTGGGCAAACTCAATGAGAAGAAAAGGTCCATATTTCGAAGAGGTTTGAGAGTTGAGCAAGGCAACATCATTGGCTACGTTGAGAAATGAAGATTTTCCATGAAATTTCACTTCATTGTGCCCTTCTATCTCCCATTAACATGGATAACTGAGACTTGATGTTATTCTCAAGGCCATGGGAGATACTTTTACAGAAAGGCTGCTCAACTGGTGAAACCTGATCTGAATAATTTTTCTGGCTAAAATAATCTCTTGTCATCTGGCATAGGACTTTGGGCAAAAAAGTAAATCTCTTGTCTGAAAAAAACAAATTATTCTTTCTATCAGCACCTCAGCTGTACAAATCTCTGCTAAAGGAGGTTTACTTACTATTTGGTCAAGAATTTAAGTTGTGCTCTTGAACTTTTCACAACAGAATCAACTTTGTGTGCCCCACAACTGATATCTAACTTATCCAGTTTTCACTTCAGACAACATAGGCTAAATCTCCACTACAGGTGCACTTTAGAGAATCCATGATGAATCAGTGCTTCATTTAAAAAAATTTTAATAGGAGGATAATTGCTTTACAATGCTGTGTTGATTTCTGCCATTCACCAGTGTGAATCAGCCATAAATATACATACGTCCCCTCCTCTTGAGCCTCCCTCCCACCCCTCTAAGTCATCACAGAGTACTGGGTTGAGCTCCCCATGTTATACAGCAACTTCCACCTAGCTGGCTTATTTATATATGGTAATGTATATATTTCAACAGTATTTTATCAGTGCATTCCACGCTCTCCTTCCCCTGCTCTGTCTACAAGTATGCTCTCTAAGTCTGCATCTCTATTCCTGCCCTGCAGATAGGTTAATCAGTATTATTTTCTAGATTCTATACATATGCATTAATATATGATATTTCTTTTTCTCTTTCTGACTTACTTCACTCTGTGTAACAGGCTCTAGGTTCATCCACCTCACTAGAACTGACTCAAGCTTGCTCCTTTTTATGTCTGAGTAATATTCCATTGTACATATGTACCACAACTTCTTTATCCATTCATCTGTCAGTGTACATCTAGGTTGATTCCATGTCCTGGCAATTGTAAATAGTGCTGCAATGAACACTGGGGTACATGTGTCTTTTTGAATTATGGCTCATGCAGCTCAATATCAGAAAAACAAACAACTCAATCAAAAAATGGGCAGAAGACCTAAACACATACTTCTCCAAAGAGGACACCCAGATAGCCAATAAACACATGGAAAAATGCTTAACACTGCTCATTATTAGAGAAATGCAAATCAAAACTACAGTGATGTATCATCTCACTCCAATCAGAATGGGCATCATAAAAAAAAATCTATAAACAATAAATGCTGCAGAGGATGTGGAGGAAAGGGAGCCCTCCTGTACTGTTAGTGGTAATGTAAACTGGCACAGCCACTATGGAGAACAGTATAGAGATTCTTTTCAAAACACTAGAAATAAACTACCATATGACCCAGTAATCCCACTACTGGGCACATACCCTGCCTGAGTGCTTCATTTTTATAAAATAATATATATGTGTTGTTGTTGTCATTTAGCTGCTAAGTCATGTCCAACTCTTTTGTGACCCCCATAGACTGTAGCCCACCAGGCTCCTCTATCCATGGGATTTCCCAGACAAGAATACTGGAGTGGGTTGCTATTTCTTTTTCCAGGGGATCTTCCCAACCCAGGGATAGAACTTGGGTCTCTGGCATTGCAGGCAGATTCTTTACCATCTGAGCCACCATGGAGGCTCACATATGTGTGTGTGTGTGTGTGTGTGTGTGTGTGTGTGTGTGTGTGTGTGTAGCTGCAAAAAAAAAAAAAAAAAAAAAAAGACTCTAAGTCTATATACCAATTAACCATGATTAACATAAATGTTGAGATTACCAATGACTTTTGTTTCTCTAATACTTTTATTTTCTTCTGAATGTTGAAAAATGACATCTATTTTTAAATAGAAAAAAATCACGTTGATGTAAACTTTGCTTAGGGCATCTGATAATTGACAATGCAGTCTACTAGACATATTAAACAACCATATGTATAACATTTCCATGTTCTAGCCTTCGATTAGCTTATATCATTCAAAGTTAAACTATCTGGACTACATTAACTTAGCACTTATAAAAAAACTTATATTGAGCTATAATTTAATGTTTGCCCTATTCCTTTACAGAGGGTTAATAGAGAAATGCCAAATATGATTCTTCTTTCTTCTATGAAACCAAGATTACAATTTGTGTCTTTGTACCACCCAAAATGTACTTTCTGCAAACATCCCATCATTAATACCATTTGACTAAGTGGGAGGTAGATGAAATTGTACTCATCTCTTGCCAACCAATGGAAAGCTTCTCTTTTTATCTTTTCAGGAAGCATACACCAACTTAGAAACGTGAATACTGTAATGTACCAACCTTTGTGCACGCTCAGTCACTCAACTGTATCTGACTCTCTGAGACCCCATGAACTATAGCCCACCAGGCCCCTCTGTCCATGGAATTTTCCAGGCAAGAACACTGGAGTGGGTTGCCATTTCCTTCTCCAGGGGATCTTCCTGACTCAGGGATGGAACCCACATCTCTTGCATCTCCTGCACTGCAAGTGGATTCTTTACCACTGAGCCACCTGGGAAGCCTCATGATACCAAATCAGGTGTTAAAAATATCTACCCTTTCTACTTTGGTCAGATGGCTTCTATTTTTTGTTTCAGCTTTTAAAAAGTTATCTTGCAACTATTCTTTCATATATGCTGTGATGCGCTGGGCTTAGTCACTCAGTGGTGTCCGACTCTTTGTGACCCCATGGACTGTAGCCTGCCAGGTGCCTTTGTCCATGGGGATTCTCCTGGCAAGAATGCTGGAGTAGGTTCCCATCCCCTCCTTCAGGGGATCTTCTCAACCCAGGGATTGATCCCAGGTCTCTCACACTGCAGGTGGATTCTTTACCATCTGAGTCACCAGGGAAGCCCAAGAATACTGTAGTGGGTAGCCTATCACTTCCCCAGGGGATCTTCCCAACCCAGGAATTGAACCAAGGTCTCCTGCATTGCAGGTGGATTCCTTACCAGCTGATCTACCAGGGAATCCCATTCTTTCATATATAACCTATATCTACTCTTTTGGGAAGTAGCACGCTATAAATCTTAAATGAGTAAAACGCTTTTTGCAAAGACCTTGTGACAATGATAAAAGTCCAGGTGTGCTCCAAATACTAAAGACAGAGCCTTGGTTTCCCTGATGCCTCAGACAGTAACGAATGTGCCTGCAATTCAGGAGACAGGTTCAATCCCTGGGTCGGGAAGATCCCCTGGAGGAGGAAATGGCAACCCATTCCAGTATTCTTGCCTGGAGAATCCCATGGACAGAAGAGCCTTGCAGACTACAGTCTATGGGGTCCAAAGAGTTGGACGTGACTGAGGGACTAACACTTCCACTTTCATTTTTCTGGTTTCCCCTGCCCTCCCCGCTGCACAACCCCTTATTCTCCCATCCTTTAGTTTGCTGTCCAGAAGGGAAGAATTCCTCTCAGAGAGTAGAGAATCTTTAGTTCAGAGAGAGTGTGAATGACTCAACCAACACCACACAGTGAGCAATAGAACTGACCAGAAGCCAGGTCTCCTGACTTAGAGCACAGTTCACTCTCCATTCGACTATGAGGGCATTCCAATCCTTCTGATAAGTCAGGGAAATCTAAGAAGCATGCACATAAAGGCACATATTTTTAGCCTTCCTCACACATTTCCTTTGGCTTAGCTTATTTAGGTTCCAGAATAACTTTAGTCCTAGACTCTATCTTTTAACTCCCAAATAGTATACTGCCTGTCTTTGGAATTCTGATTACAAAGTTCTTTATTCATCTACTCAGATCATCTCACATGTTAAGTGGCTGCCATGTGCAAAGCTGTGCATGCCATGCTAAGTCACTTCAGTTGTGTCCGACTCTTTGGGACCCCATGGACTGTAGCCTGTCAGGATCCTCTGTCCATGGGATTCGCCAGGGTAGAATACAGGAGTAGGTTACTATTTCCTTCTCCACATGTGCAAAGCACTGGGCTTCTATTCAAGAGAAGGCACTGGCTTCCTCAAAGAACTGCTAGACACAAACTGGTATTGTGAACAGAACAGCGGATCTGGAGACCTGGGTTTTCATTCCGGTGCTGCCCTGGATTTGCTGTCTGACTTTGTACAAAGTCACTTGGCCTCACTCAGTTTCAAGTTTCTCATTTGAAAATTAAGGTAATAATATCATTGGGCCTGTAAGAGAGTTACTTTAATTGCTGTGTGTGCATATGTTAGTCACTCAGTCGTGTCTGACTCTGCAACCCCATGGACTGTAGCCTGCCAGGCTCCCCTGTCCATGGAATCTCCAAGCAAGAATACTGGAGTGGGTTGACATTCCATTTTCCAGGGGATCCTTCTGACCCGAGGATCAAACCCGGGTCTCCTGCACTAGAGGCAGATTCTTTACTGTCTGAGCCATCAGGGAAGCTACCATTCATTAAAAACTGTGTGCCAGCCACTGTCACACAGCCCTCTGTGTGCACAATATGATCGAGTCTTTAGATGACCATGTTTACAATCAATACACTATTATTTCCCCTACTGTACTGATAAGAGCACTAAAGCTGGAGAGATTAAGCAACATTCCCAAAGTAAGGAAGTCGTGGATCTGGGGTTTGGATCAAAGTGGACTCCAGAGTTTCCATAGCCAACACCACTGGTCCCTCCCAACATAAAAAATAATTAAGAATACACCTTGAAAGGCATTAAGCTAATTTTAAAGCATTCTCATTTACTCTACTTCTACCTATCTGAACTTCTAAGATGTGAATACATCTATTCTTCTGCTCATTTCTTTGTCTTGTCAAATAATCACCTCAAATGTCCAAGTGATAACCTGGAGGTGAAGGACTCAAGCCCTTGACTTTCACAATAAAGAGGCTCTGGGTAGGCTCCATAAGACCATGCTTCCTGTGTCTCAAAATTTCACTATCTTCTTCCTTCTCTGCAATCTTTTGGGGACTCATCCTTCCTGGGAAGTTCAGAGGCCCATTTTCAGCCAAATACAAATGTTAGAAGCTTTTCTCCAAAGGACAAAAATGAGTGAGAATCTAGTCTCTTGGAAGATCCAGCTAACCCATCTTATAAAGCAGGCACAGAAGCCATGAAATACACCAACCATTTCTCTCCCAAGGACTTTTGCCAGCCTTGGCACAGGCTGGTTCATTTGAAATATATAATTAAATATTCTTAACAACTCAATTATTCTACCTCACTTTGATCAATAGTTCATTACCTAAGTCAGATGTGCCAAAAGAGGCAAACTCTTCAGCTCATTTTGTCCTGCATTTGCATGAATATTATGCTTCTTTGAACTTCAAAAGAACTTCCTGGCCTCTTTTGACTACAACTTTAACAATTGAGCATAATGGAATTATAGAAAGACACTTTCCCAGCTAAAGATCTCCATCCTCGCTGCTTTTGGACAGGAACAAACTTTTATATAAGCCATAAATGGCTCATTCATCCACTGTGATGGCACTGTCCATATTTCCCGGGTTCCTGAGCGGGTTTTCCCTCCTGTGAGAGCAAGGTAACTCTGGCTAATTAGCTACTAGCAAGTGGCAGCACCCACTTCTACTTTTCCTTGTGCAAACAGCTTTCTGCTTTGAAAGCATTTCCTCCAGACCTCCTCAGATTCTACACCAGTTGAGTGAGTGTCTTTAACCATAATAGCATCGCCCCTCATTCCATCCTGATGCCTAAAATGGGAGAGCAAACAGGCTACCAAGCATCTGCCTTGACCAACATGCTTATACTCAAACCAGCCCATGAGTGAGAAAAAACCTTGGCTTCCTTGGGTACAACAGTATCAGGCAGCAAGGAGCGACATGAAACTTTATGATCCTTACACATTTCTTGAAGTTTTCTGTTATTTTTTCCCCTCATTTTGCTTCTTCCATTCCTATACCTACTCTTCTCTAGAACTCACAGCACAATATGGGAATCCTGGTTTCCTTTTACTTCAAAGGACTTTTTCCTGTTGTCAAAGTAATATTGCCAATTGTGAAATCTTTGGAATAAACAGAAGTATAAAAATGAACAAAAATAACAGTCATGAAACTACTACCCAGAGATAAAAAATTAGTTCCCTCTTGCACACCATGTGTGTGCGTGCATGCTCAGTCGTGTCTGACTCTTTGTGTCCCCATCGACTGTAGTCTGCCAGGCTGGCTCCTCTGTCCATGGGGTTTTCCAGGCAAGAATACTGGAGTGGGGCTGCCATGCCCTTCTCCAAGGGATATTCCTGACCCAGGGATTGGACCTTTTTCTCCTTCATTGGCAGGTGGATTCTCTACCACAGAGCCACCTGGGAAGCCTCACTGTGCACCAAGCATGAATATAAAGTTCAGGTAGAAGAGAGAACTATGGGTAAAACCCCAAAGTACAGAAGCAGTAGAAAAAATATAAGAATATGGAGTAGGAAAGACCTTCTTAGGAATAAGAAGAAATCCACAAGCCATAAAGGAAATGAGTGACAGATCTGACTACACAAAAATTTAAAACTTCTATATGGGAAAATATGGCTTATACAAAGTTTGAGTGAAATGGCAGACTGGGAAAACAATACGTGAAATACAAAAGGTTAATAACAACATTTGAAATAACAAAATGTTAATAAATAAGCTTTTGCAAATCAATAAGACAAGCAACCCAACTGAAAAATAGCCAATTCACTGGAGAAATACAATTGAATTAAAAGTAATTGAAAATACACTCCAGTAATAGGAAACTCTCACAGCACAACTGAAATAGGATTTCCTCTAGTAAACTGGCCCATGAATACAGCGATTAATAATACTTTTAGTGAAGGAATTAGAAATGGACATGCGTACATATATGGTGGAAGTGTAAACTGATACTTTTTTTTGGAAGGACAATTTGACAGTTTTTGCCAAGATTAAAACTGAGCATACACCTTGACCTGACAATTACTCACAAACACTTGCTTAAGTGCTTTCAGGCATTCACTAATGCCTTACTTATAGTAATAACAAAACTGGAAACAATCTAAATATCTACAAATAGGGACTATCTAAACAATCCATGGCACACTCATATAACCGGGTACTATGTAGGCATTAGAATGAACATGGTACTGTTACACTGAAATGTTCTGACATGGAAGGATGTCCTGGACACACTGCTGAATAAAGCAAGTTATAAGGAAAAAAATATATATATATAATATCCAATTTTTATAAAATAAAAAATCCCTATAGATATGTATGTTTTGATAACACAGAGAGAAAACAGCATGGAAGAAACAGAAAACTATTACTATTATTAATAGTAACAGTCATCCCTGAGGTGCGGGAATGGGAGTTGAGAGAAACAGGTTCTTTATGAAGTTCAGATACTTTCACATCATTTTGTTCAGTGAGTAGTATTCATTTCACAATTTAAGAAATTTCAAAATAAGCTAATATAAGCATTTTCCAGGGCTATCATTTTCAATAAGGAGTGTTTGGTAGCATGAGAATGCATTACAAGGATCATTTATGCAACCGTTTCCTACTGTTTCTAATGTCTTGTAGAGCTGCAATATAAATTTCGGTGCATGCAGTGTATGTGTGTGTGCAGTGTATGGGTGTGTGAGTGTGTATGTGTGCTGAGGCAACATACCTAAGGCATAGACTTTTAGAGTCTCCTTTTAGTGGAGATAACTTTGCACATATCTTTGAGACAGTTAGCTTGGGTCAGGCCCCAAAGAATGATGCTGAGGGCTCATTTAGGGAATGACGATGACCTAAGCCTCATTATCTGACTATAAGCTGGAAACACTAGCCCAGAACTGGTCCCTTAGGCCATCTGTTACATACTCATTTTGACACCAATTGAATATCCAAAGGGCTTGGGACAGACTCACAGGCAGTAGGAAATGTTAGAGAGTGATAGTTTGGGGTCTGTCAATCAGTTTTCAATCACATTTTTCCTTTGGTTTGTCAATTAAGCTCTAATTGTCTATTTCTATGGACAATATTACTCAATTCTTCATTAATATGGAAGGCTTCCCAGAGAAGATTGTCTCCTAAGAGTTGCAAGCTTCCCCATGCTGCCACAAGGCCATAAGGGAAGTTTCTCCCTAAGAAACAAAGGAGTTTTAAGTCCAGCTGCTTGTGAGCTTAGCTGAGAATGGACTGGACTTTTCTCTCACATCCACTTAAATCAAGGCAAACTTCTGGAAGACGAGGGTTCTGAGGTGGATTACGTATTCAAGCAGAAGAAGGTCGGTTGAGGACTACAAGAGAAGAGGCTGATTTAAGCTCTCTTGCTCCTACTGTGCCCTGCTCAAACTTCCTTTTTTGTGTCTCAATCATACGAGATTACAATGGATCACTCATGTTTAAAAGCCTAATCAAAAGCCCCATTTCTCCCAGGAAGGAGACTCACTTTACTATGAAAACCATAGTGAAGCAGAAAGACAGGTAACAGTGGAACAGATTCGGCACTGTTCTCCCTAACAGAGAGCCTCATGCCCAATATATTTAACTTAAGCTGATAAAGGGGATACGTGTTGAAGTGATGGGCTTCAGATGCTGTTTCAGTTCCTACCAGGCATACTTACACACTTCCTTCTCATGAATAAGTTCAGTGGAGCAGAGAATGCCCCGTCTTGGACCAGTTCCACATTGTGCTTCTTTTGATGCAGCTGAAAAGGGGAACTAGAGAGAGGGCTTTTCCTTCAAATGCAGAGCCAGGGTCCACCTTGGAGGTGGCTGTGAATGGCCCAAAGATGGTGAGGCTCACAGTGGGCGAAGGCAAGCAGACAGCTCCTAACAAGGGCAGAGATGTCAATGGTTACTCATAAATGTCCCAAATGTGGCCGCAAGGAGGGTTAATTACCCCCCTTTCCTGCCACTCGGCTTTCTCCAATGTGTCAGCCCATGACACGGATCGCTGATTTTCTAGAAATATTCCCTGGCTTTGCAGGGATGTTCCGTTCAACAAATGGCATCCAATTTGCTCACGGTCCCTGGAATCTCAATTTCCTCAAAGGATTTTTCATCTCAATCCAGCTCGTGTGAAGGTTTTTTCCTTCTTCATTTTTCAGCAGAAGAGAATAGGCAGAGCCTGCTTTACTTTTTTTTTTTTTTTCCTGTGTTATTCTTTTTCATAAAGTGAAATCCTTTGCTGAAGAGTCTGAAATTTGGGAAAAAATCCAGCTCATCTGTCAGATATTTCTAGAATTATGTAAAATGGAATGAAATTTGTACAGTTCAGAACAGGAAATGGAAAATAACTAATGTGTCATGTGTTCTATGAGATGAAAACTACATGATAATCAGAAAAACAGCCCCAAATTCATTGGCCTGATTCAAAGCTCTCCTTTTATCAACTCACACATAAACCAGTAACATTCACTTTCTTAGATTCGTGGCAGGGCCACATTTGGGCTAACTCGCAATCTCTTCAGATTATAAGCACATTCTCAAAGAAATGACAAGAAAGTATCTTGTTTTTTTTTTAAACTCAAGACACTTATGTTTTACTTGCTCTGTTCTGCTTCCTTCTAGGAAAAGAAAGAACAGCAACAAGGAAAAGATGTATCTCATGCCTCCCATGCAGCCCATCTTCCACTTTTTTCTCATTCCAGCCAGTGCAAAAGGCAACTTGAAACTTTCAGGGCCCCGTGTACTCAAGCTGTTGGGAAGAAAGCAGACAAAAAGACTTAGAACAGATCTACTGGAACTGATGGAGACCTCTTATCTCAGGCTTCTAACCTACTGGGGGGCGGGAAGGGCTGGGGGAATTTACATATGTAATAAGCACTGTTTTCCTGCAAAGAAAGAGAACTTGCCTCTCCTGCCTTGCAAAGACTGTGGGGGAAAATTTAAGTGGACGAACATACATTCCTATCCAACGCTAAGGCTAAATCCTTACAGGCAAGTCATAGGAAAGAAAAAATAAATTTTGAAATCCTCATTTCTAAGGGAATTAAAGTTGACTTCTCAAGAGATTTTCTTTGGGAGAAAAGGGAAACTGGGGTTTGCAAAATGGCCATTTTGGCAAACAAGATAAAAATAATAGGCAGTGACCCAAACAATTTCTGAAACCAAAGTCAACTGATCTTAGCTTCAAGACTACCATTATTTTTAATCCTTCAGGGATGGGGCAAGCATTGATCAGTGTTTTGCCTGTGTCTCTTATGAGATCTATAAGGATTTTCAGTTTGGCTACTTATGTTGGAAAAGACAGATGTGATTAGCAAATGGATGTGATGTAAGCACCTGAATGGTTCAGACATATTCCTCTCACATGAAGTCCCCTGTGAAATGGAAATTTTAAATGGACCATTTAAGGAATATCGGGCAAACTTAAGTAGGTAATATGTTCACATTGCATCACCACGCAAAAGACCACCCCAAAAGCACCTACCATTCCTAAAAATAGGAGAACTGCATTTCCAGTCTCAGGAGTGGAAAGCTTTTTGAGGCTTAGAACACAGAAGGTTTGCTATCGATTATATCCAGCCACAGGTCATTTCCATCGACTTTAGAGCTGGCAAAACTCTTCCAAAGCGGGATTTGAAAATATTTAAATAACTCAAGAAACACCATATTTTAGTCTGGGATTAACATTGGATGGGAAGTGTGTTCAACAATCTTTTCAGCAGGTCTAACCTAAATATTGAGTATAGAGAGCTGGATGGAATACAAGATGATCATTCTGGAGAACTGAATTGTCTTTGGGCCACGATGTGAATGCCACCACTCTTACTTTAAATATTATGAAGTTGGCCAGATAATTTAAAATCCATGGTTTCAAATTAAGAGTATGTAACCAAAGCAGAACTGGTCATAGAGAATAATTTATGGTATCAGCCAGGATTTGCAGCACCGATTTGCCTCTCTACCTCCTTCCTGCTCCTTAAACAACGACTAAATTTTCCTGGGACATGTTCATAGCCTTCAAAAGACCTGGGTTCTGATGACCATATCCCTTCTGGGAGTTTCTGCCCTCCTTCAATCACTCAGAATGTCCAGCTCTGTCCTCTTAGAGTTACCAGGTTCCCTTGAAGCAAATCATTTCCATGAACAGCTTTAACACAGCGACTCACCCCAGTGAGGTTCTTCCCGAGCCTTCTTTAATAAGCTTATTCCCCAAGTCTCCAAAGGAGAAAGCTTTTTTTTAAACCACTGAAATCTAATTTATCATAATCACATATGGCTCTCAGGGGGGATTTTTGAAGCCGTGGTTTTCGGGTCTCCCCATGCAAGAACCAACGGGATTGTTTTTCTTGTACAATGTTTGGGTGATTTGGTGAACTGTAGCATTGCCTCATAACTCAAGCTGGCAAGAAAACGGCTCTTAGGTTTTGGTTTTTGTTTTTTCTTTTTTTGCTTTTCTTGGGTCTCAACTAATGGTATGAGCAAAGAGAAAAGCTGGCGACTAGAGAGCAATTAATCTCTTTTGGCATTCCTGTCATCCCTGTGGCCTCCCTGGCTGGGCTGAAGAACATCAGAAAATGAATCTCTTTATAAATAATCACTTTTGCTTTACAAGATCCTGAAGTCCTGCCTTTATGTTCTGTATGGTGCTATAAACTTAGAAATGTTCCCTCCCCATGTCTCTGTTAAATTTCTCTTTATCCCTTTAACTTTTTCTTTTGGGGGGAGGAGAACAGTTCAAGACATTTGTTGGGGCTGCAACAATAAACACGAGTGAGCATTGCTCAGCAAATGTGCCGATTCTTACACTTGCAAAGAGCCAAACTGTCCTTAATTTTTCAAATTATACTTTGATCCAGTTAACTGGCGTTATTTCGGCACTAACTCTCTGCTTCACACAGGCCGTTGTGCCATGGAACTTGCACTGGCTCTTTTACAGGTTACTTAGAAATGTAGCCATTGACATATCTGGGGGAAAGCCAGGCCCCAACAAGAAAACAACAAAGAAAACAAAAATTCTGAGACCAACGCTGCGGAGCTGGGGAGGGTGAGTGGGCTTTACAGGAGTCTAAGAAACACGTAAGATCCTAAAGAAATGTACCCATTAAGGTGCCTTCGTGTAACAAGAATTCACCAAGTTCATTTGCAACGAGCCAGGGGACCAAAGGCTCCTTGCCTGGCTGTGACTGCAAGGGATCTGGGCGGCCAAGTGCCAAGGCTCTGTCCGTTCTCAGAAGAGGTCTCCTGGGTAGAATAGAATCAGAGACATTCCCAAAGGAAGGCTAAAGGATGGGCAGGTCAACCAGCTCTTCATGCCCCACTGCTGCTGCTGCTGCTAAGTCGCTTCAGTCGTGTCCGACTCTGTGAGACCCCAGAGACGGCAGCCCACCAGGCTCCCCCGTCCCTGGGATTCTCCTGGCAAGAACACTGGAGTGGGTTGCCATTTCCTTCTCCAATGCAGGAAAGTGAAAAGTCAAAGTGAAGTCGCTCAGTCGTGTCCCACTCTTAGCGACCCCATGGACTGTAGCCCGCCAGGCTCCTCCATCCATGGGATTTTCCAGGCAAGAGTACTGGAGTGGGGTGCCATTGCCTTCTTTGTCATGCCCCACAATGTTCCTTTAATCCTTCCTAGAGGCTTCACTACCCTTGTAATCTTACATGCACTATTGTCTGTGGGACATCCTCCAGGGTAACAATTCTCTTTTGGACAAACAGTAAGAAGACACTGGAGTCGCAGGCCAGAGTCCCTCAGCTAAAATCCTCTCCCCAGTCTACCACCCAACAAGAAAAGCTCCATTCACTGGCAGTGGGCTGGCCCTGAAAAATGGCAGCTTCAGGCCAGGGTGTCTCTGGTCTGAGTTGAGATGCCTCCGTCGCTGCTATGATGGACAAACGACTGGAGTTTGGTTTGCAAAACACCGTGCTATCTATCATTTCCTTTTGATTTCCCACAACAACTCCACCTTCAAAATGGGCATCCTGGAGCCCAGAGAACTCAACTGCCCATTCTCATAAAGTTAGTGGCAGGGCCGGCAGGAACTAGAAGGCAGGCTTTCCAGGCCCTGAGTTCTGGCAATACTGCGTTGTACCCTGAGCTTAGCGGGTCCAACTCTGACCCCAGTGGTCCAGGCCAGAAAATGAGGCAGATGTCCACAAGGAGGACAGAGGCGCCTCCAACCCCTTCTGCTCTGTTTCCTTAACTTGAGTACGTCGGAACCATTTACTGGTCCAGGGCACTTCAGCAAGCAAGCAAAAAAGACTCGGGACACAGGCAATCACTAAGGTGACTTCAGAACCTGTTAGATGGCTACCCAAGGGGCCTCCCCACAGCTCCAGAGCCTGGAACTACGCAGGCCAAGCGGGAGTGGCGAGTTCGAATCCGGAGGGAGCCGACACCCCTCCCCATCCACCCACCTACCTTGGTGCAGCGCCCTGGGCCCCACCTCCAGCCGGGCCACGGGCAGCTGGAGCAGGGAGCCAGCTGAGGTGGCAGGTACAGGGAGGTTGGGGTGCCCTGGGGGAAGACGGCCCACCTGTGCAAACGCTGGAAAGGAAGAGAGGGAAAGCAGGCGCCGGGCACCTCTCACTGACCTGGCCACCGGCCTCCTCCGTGGTCCACGCGTGCAGGCGCTCCGAGCTCTCCGGGGCGCTCCTCCGAGGTCTGGGATTCGCAGGTTGTGGCGAGAGCTAGAGTGCGTGCGAGGGGGGAGGAGGACTCGGAAGTGGGGGGGAGGAAAAACATCACCGCCCTCACACCACGAGGGAGCAGCGGCTCGCCCGGCTCCCTGGGGCAGAGCCAAGGCGCGGGTGCGGCGGCCCGGGGCCACCTACCCGCCCGCCGCCCGCCCCCTACTTGGCCCGTGAGGCCGGCGGCTCGGGCGGGAAGTCCGCGACCACGCAGCAGCTGCAAGCCCGCACCCCCTCGCCTCCCGGACACCGCCGCTTTCTCCCCTATCCCCCGACCCGAAAGTTAAGAAATCGGGAGAAAGTGTGAGGCTTAGCCGGCGACTTTCCCATCACGCAGCGCCCCCCGCCCCCGCTCCTCTGGCTAAGCGAGCATTGGGGTCTTAAAGGGACCGCACATCTCCTCCGGCCCCTCCTCCCGCTCCGCGCTGGAGGCGCCTAGGAGCTCCCCGCCGCTTGCTCACGGCCTGATGACCCCGGCTGCCCTCCGACTTCCCTGCTGGAAGCCCTCAGCGCCCTCTCTTCCTGCACCACGGCCGCTCTGCGTGCACCTGGTCTGGTCCCCAGCCGGCGCGCGGGACGCGGGATGAATTGGCCTCGAAAGTGATGCCCTATAGCAGGCTGCCGATCATTTCGGGGTGTATCTCAAATCCACATCGCGGCTGGTAAAGTGACAAAACGTTGGTGCCCATCAAGGCAGGATGGCAATGAGTGTGTGTTTGTGGAGGGACAAGGGACAACTTAGAAATCTGCTTTCGTTCACCAAGAGAGTTCCTAAGACCCAGGGAAAGGGTCTCCAGTAACTGTTAGGTGTCTTGAAGAAAACTTGGGAGTGGTTCACCAAGAACCCATCCGTGAAATCGCAATATCACTGCTGACCCCTTAGTGAACCCGAGATGGACTAGTCCAGATTTGAGTTTATTCCATGAGCAAGAGGTACAAATTATCAGAATTCTCTAAGGGCCTGAAAGCGGTGCCTTGACAGACAGTACCCATTTATATTTTGAGCTCCTAAATTTAAAGGAGAGCTGCAGGATTTTTTCAAGGTGGAACTGCCTTATATTTGATACTCTTAACATCAACATGCCACTTTATGGTTTACAGAGTACTTTCCTATGCATCATCATTACTTTTTAAACTCTCACAACAAACCGAATGATCTGTCCATGGCCTCAAGTGTTGGAGTTGGCAAGGAACTTCTGGACCATTCATCTCAACCTCTTTCTGTCACAGAAGAAACTGATGGAGGAGGGAGCGGGAGACCTGATGTATGGAAGGCCGCGCTAGATAGATTTGACCTTCCAGTTAGGATTTCCTGACTTTCAACCCGCTGCTCTCTGGCGTTTATCGCCAGTCTATAGATGAGGAAACTGATGCTCAGAGCAATTGTGCTTGCCAAAACCATATCATACATCATGAAGAGAGAACAAAGGAGAATGAAAAGAAAAGTAATTGTCCCTGGAAGTTAACTCTTTTTTTTTCCTTTCTTCACAAGTGTTAATATCATCCAACTAGCCCTGAATTGCTGGGGATGTTTATTTCAGTGTTAACAAAGAAAACTTGGCCCTTTCTGAAATGTTGCCTTCAGGGACCAAAATGTCTAGCTCCATCCTGCCACCTAGGTAGCCACACATTACCACATGCATTCAATTTGTGCTGTACTATATTAGTTTGAGGGAGAAGGCAATGGCACCCCACTCCAGTACTCTTGCCTAGAAAATCCCATGGACGGAGGAGCCTAGAGGGCTGCACTCCATGGGGTCGCTAAGAGTCGGACAGGACTGAGCAACTTCACTTTCACTTTTCACTTTCCTGCATTGGAGGAGGAAATAGCAACCCACTCCAGTGTTCTTGCCTGGAGAATCCCAGGGACCGGGGAGGCTGGTGGGTTGCCGTCTCTGAGGTCGCACAGAGTCGGACACGACTGAAGCGACTTAGCAGCAGTAGCAGCAGCATATTAGTTTGAACTTGCTGATTTGTTGCCTCATAACCATTCTCATGCCACTTAAGGCACTGATGTTTTGTCTCACTATACTGAGTTCCTCAAGGCCAAGGACTGGTTGTTTAATTTCCTTTGTATCTGCATCCCCCAACCCCCATCATCACTCCCAATGTGCTTAGAGAGTATTCAGGAAAATGGGTGTCAGGGAACAGACAGGGACAAGCATAGATCCCAGTATTAAAAATCAGTAGACTCACTGAGATTTAAAAACTCATCTATTTGGCTACAACCACTGGCTCCCCTCGCTTGATGTAGTATTCTGATTACTCCATAACAAACCATCCCCAAACCTAGCGGCTTAAAAGCTTCCAATGATTTATTATGATCAAATGGTTCTTTTCAACTGGGCAGTTTTTGCTCAGGATATCTTGTACACTTGGCAACTGTATAAGGGGGTGCTAGAATGCTCTGAAAGGTTCTTCATTAGTGTAAATGCTGGCGGTCCTTATATTCATTCCAGTCTTGATTTCTGAATTGGGAACTCCAACGTGGGTCCTAACCTAGACTTCGTACCAGGTCTTTTTCAAGCTAAACTGATGATTATCTCTATGCTTTATTTTTCTCTACTTATTAAATGGGGGATCAAGCATAGACCATCTCATAGTCATTCTTAAGAAGTTTTACTTTGAGATAATCATACATTTATATGCAATTGTAAGAAATAATTCACAGGGATCTCAAATACCTTTCATTCCCAATGATAACATCATGTATATCTATAGTTGTTGTTTAGTCACTGTCCTGTCCTACTCTTTTGTGACCCCATGGACTGTATGTAGCTCTCCAGGTTCCACTGTCAGTGAGATTTCCCAGGCAAGAATACTGGAGTGGGTTGCCATTTCCTCCTCCAGGGGATCGTCCCAACCCAGAAATCGAATCCATGTCTCCTGCATTGGCAGGTGGATTCTTTACCACAGGGCCACCTGGCAGAGCATATCTACAGTACAATATTACAAACGGGAAATTGACATCAGTACCATCTATCTGCCTTATTCCAATTTCAACAATTCTATATGCACCCATCTGCCTGTGTGTACAGCTCTAAGAAATGTTATCACGTGTAGGTTGATGTGATCACCACCATAGTCAAGATACTAAACAGTGCCAACACCACAAGGGTCTCCACTGTTACTCATCTTCTGTCCCTCTCTTCCTGACAACCACTAAACTGTTCTCCATCTCTGTAATTTAGTCATTTAAGAATATTACATGGAATCATACATAGGTTACCTTTGGAAGTTGGCTTTTTCCACTCAACATAATTCTCCGGAGATCTATTAAAGTTGTTCCAATGTCAAGAGTTTGTTCTTTTTACTGCAGAGTAGTATTCCATGGTATGGAGGTATCACAGCTTGTTTGACCATTCATGTATTGCAGGATATCAGGATTGATTCCAAATTTTGGCAATTACAAATAAAGGGGCGATGAACATTTGTCTACAGATTTTGCATAACCTAAATTTTCATTTCCCCTGAATAAATGCCCAATAGTACAGTTCCTGGATTGTATGGCAAGTGCATGATTAGTTTTGTAAGAACTGCCATATGCTTTTATAGAGTGCCTACACTATTTACATTCCCACCAGAAGTGAATGAGAGATCCAGTTTCTCTACATCCTTGTCAGCATTTGTTGTTGTCATTATTTTTCATTTTAGCCATTGTGATGGGAGTACAGTGATATATATCATTGTGGTTTTAAATGACAGCTGCTATCTTTACTTGTGTGTATTTAACATCTGTATATCCTTTTCAGTGAAATGTTTCTTCATATATCTTGGCATCTTCTAACTGAATAATTTCTTACAGTCAATTTTTAAGAGTTCTTTACTTGGGTACTGATCCTTTGTTGCATACATGGTTTGCAAATATTTTCCCCCAGATTGCATCCTCTTCCCCTGAGCGTTTATAGAACAAACATTTTTAATTTTGATGAGGTCCAATTAGTCAGTTTTTCCTCTTATGGATTGTGTTTTGACAATAAGTCTAAGAATGCTTTCAGTTCAGTTCAGTTGCTCAGTCCTGTCTGACTCTTTGTGACCCCATGGACTTCCATCACCAACTCCCGGAGTTTACTCAAACTCATGTCCACTGAGTCAGTGATGCCATCCAACCTATGTCTTCCCCTTCTCCTCGAGCCTTCAATCTTTCCCAGCATCAGGGACTTTTCCAATGAGTCAGCTCTTTGCATCAGGTGGCAAAAGTATTGGAGTTTCAGCTTCAGCATCAGTCCCTCCAATGAATATTCAGGACTGATTTCCTTTAGGATAGACTGGTTGGATCTCCTTGCAGTCCACGGGACTCTCAAGAGTCTTCTCCAACACCACAGTTCAAAAGCATCAATTCTTCGGCGCTCAGCTTTCTTCAGAGTCCAACTCTCACATCCATACATGACTACTGAAAAAACCATAGCCTTGATTAGATGGACCTATGTTGGCAAAGTAATGTTTCTGCTTTTTAATGTGCTGTCTAAGTTTGTCATAACTTTTCTTCCAATGAGCAAGTGTCTTTTAATTTCATATCTGTAGTCACCACCTGCAGTGATTTGGGAGCCAAGAAAATAATCTGTCACTGTTTCCACTGTTTCCCCATCTATTTACGTGAAGTGATGGGACCAGATGCCATGATCTTAGTTTTCTGAATGTTGAGTTTTAAGCCAACTTTTTCAGTGTCCTTTTTCACTTTCATCAAGAGGCTCTTTAGTTCTTCTTCGCTTTCTGCCATAAGGATGGTGTCATCTGCATATCTGAGGTTATTGATATTTCTCCCAGTAATCTTGATTCCAGCTTTGCTTCATCCAACCCAACATTTCTCATGATGTACTCTGCATATAAGTTATGCTTTGTTTAGCCTTAGGTCAATTTTTCCCCTATATTTTATAGTGTTATAGTTTTAAGTTTTACATTTAAATCTGTGATTCATTGAGTTAATTTTTATATAAGGCATGAGATTTTGATTGATGCTGGGAGCCGGTGAGGCATTCCGCTCATGACAAAGGTCATGAGGAAGGAGGCTCGGCATACGCAAAGGCGGGATCGAGCCTCAGGAGTCCCCCCGGATATTCTCGAGCATTTTCCCCCCAAAAAACCAGAGTCTGCCTACTTTATTGCTTTGTGCTCTCACCTCTGACTTTACTGGGGGCTGTCCCCTACCACCATCTCGCTCTCTCTCTGTCAAAGAGTTAACTTACAGCTCCAATTAATAAAGTTCCTGGGCAATTAGGAGTGTTTAAATCCAAACCCCTCAGATGGCTCTCTAACTCGCCTGACAAGTTTACCCGGACTCCTGCAGCTATGCATACGATTGTTTACAGTCTCCTAGCCTCCAGAGGCACGGGAAGCTTAAGATATTCAAATAGCTTAGAGCCTCTCAGAGAGTTAAAAACTGTCAGAATAAACTAGTAAAGGATTTCATTGATGAGTCAATGCTTGTTGCCAAGTTTTCACATCCCCTGAATTGTATCCTTGAATGTGTATTAATTAATAGTTGGTATATAGAAAAAAATAAGTAGTGGCCTTGGTGTTATTAACTTTAGACCCTTAAGGTAATAAATTATTTTCTTTGTTGTAAACCCATTACACATCCGCCCTATAGGAATGCAATTTTATCTTTGGAAGATGGCGCCAAACCTTAAAATAATTACTCTTAGAGAAAATAAGTCTTTGTTGATAAGTTCTTGTCAAGAGTCATAAAATGTTAGTAGGCCTTCTGGCCAGAAGATGATGTAAATCACCTAAACCATTTGTATACGATAAATTTGCAGGAAAAAAACCTTGGTTTTTGATAAGAATCAAAGACTGCTGACTTTGCATCCCCTATTATCCTCTATGTGTAACTTAGGGTATAAAAGCCCCTGTTAAAAATAAAGCTACGGGCCTTGCTCCCCAACGCTTGGTCTCCCCATGTCATTCTTCCCTTTAACTTCCAGCTGAGTCTCCATCTGGAGCGCGGAACCCACCACGCTTACTAATTATGCCTGGGCTTCTAAGACCCACTCGAGAAGGTGTCTAGGGTGAGGCACCTTCTGCTATTCGAGAGGGTGCCTGCGGCCTACGTAAGTGGTGCAAACTTCTTGTCTTGAAGTTTTATTGGTCTCCCGCATAAACCAAGCTACTCAGCCTCTTTTCTCCACTGAATTTTCCTACTGAGCTATCCTCATTCTATCATTCTTTATATCTCTAATTAGCATATAAATAGTCGCCTAGGCCCTCTCTTCTTCGAATACCCTGGATCAGCTGGGGCTGGTCCCCAGCAGATTGAGGTTCACTTTTTGCCTGTGGATGTCCAGTTGCTCCAGCATCATTTTAAAAATAACTATCTTTCCTCCATTGAACTGCCTTTACACCTTGGTCAAACATCAGTTGGGTATTGTATGTATTTGGGTATTGTATTGTATTTGTAGACAAGCTCATCTATGTCTACAAAAAACCTTTCTCAGATTTGGCTAGGAATTGCATTAAACCTACAGAACAGTTTAGGAAGAACTGACAGCTTTCATGTGTCTTGTCTTCCAATCCATGAATACAATATGTTTCTCCATTTCTGTAGGTCTTTCTCAATTTCATATATCAATGCTTTTTATATTTAAGCATATAGATCTTGTACACATTTTGTTAGATTCATGCCTACGTATTTTATTTTCTTTGGAGCAATTGCAAATGTTATTGTGGTTTTAATTTTGATTTCCAGTGTTCACTGCTAGTATATATAAATGCAATTGATTGTTGTGTGCTAAACTTGTATAAAGTGTGCTGTAGAATACACAGTCACTTTATTTTTTCCCAGCTTTATTGCAATTTAATTGACCTAGAACATTGTGTAAGTCTAAGATGTACAACATGATGATCGGTCACATGTATATATTGTGAAATGATTGCCACAATAATGTTAGTTAACATGTTCATCACCTCACATCACCTCACATAATTACATTTTGGGGGTCTATGGTGAGAACATTTTTAAAATCTACACTCTTAGCAACTTTTAAGTATATAAGAGGGTTATATTACATATTTAATTATATCCTAATTGTAGTCACCATGCTGTGCCTTAGAGTCTGAGAACTTATTCATTTTATAGCTAGAAGCTTGTACCCTGTGACCATCATCTCCCCATTTCCCTCATCCTGCAGCTCTTGGCAGTCACCATTTTACTGTTTCAAAGTTTGGCTTTAAAAAAAATTTATTTTCTGCACTATGTCTCAGTTGTGGCACTGGAGATCTTCATTGCCTCATGTACAATCTTTGTTGTAGCATGTGGGATCTAGTTCCCTGACCAGGGATCGAACCTGGGCCTCCTGCATTGGAAGCCAAGAGTCTTAGCCACTGGACCACCAGGGAAGTCCCAAAGTTTGGCTTTTTTTTCTTTAAAGATACCACAGATAAATGAGATCATACAGTATATGTCTTCTTCTGTCTGATTTATTTCACTTAGCATAATGCCTTCAAGGTCCATCCATGTTGTCAAAAGTAGAAGAAGTGAATGTAAAAATGGAAGCATTATGGAATGAATAATATTGATCAGTGTTCTGAGAATATAGATTTTAGCATTTTAAATCCTTCTCATCCTATCTGAACCTGGAAAATCTGGTTATTTGATGATCTTTCAAAAACTAGCAGGTCATATAGAGATTAAGAAGAAGTATATTATGGCATGGGGCTTCCCAGGTGGCACAGTGAAGAATCAGCCTGCTGATGTAGGAGACACAAGAGACGCAGGTTTGATCCCTGGGTTGGGAAGATGCCCTGGAGAAGGAAATGGCAACACGCTCCAGTATTCTTGCCTGGAAAATTTCATAGACAGAGGAGCCTGAAAGGCTATAATCCAAGGGATCACAAAGAGTTGGACACAGCTGAGTGACTAAGCACAGCACACAGCAAATTGTGGCATATGTTTACTTCTTTATACAGAAAATCAGACCAACCTAAAGTTTGTATTAATCAAATACTTGATTCAGTATCTAGAAGTTGACCTTTGAGGACCCTTAAGCTGCATTTAATATGACCCCATTTATCACTTGTATGTATTCATGTTTGTTACGGAATTTTTGTCTTTGTTATATTTTCTTCTTGCTAGTCATTTCTAAATGACTCTCCACTTTCACTTTCATCAAGAGGCTTTTTAGTTCCTCTTCACTTTCTGCCATAAGGGTGGTGTCATCTGTGTATCTGAGGTTATTGATATTTCTCCCAGCAATCTTGATTCCAGCTTGTGTTTCTTCCAGTCCAGCGTTTTTCATGATGTACTCTAAGTGCTAGAACACAGAATTGGCTGTCAATAGTGTGGTTCACCTAATATTTCCATCTTTCTTTCTTTAAGATTCATGTAGAACTTTACCCTCACCTCCTACTATGAGCACCACCATCTGATTTGCTTTGTTGTTCAGTCACTGAGTTGTGTCCAACTCTTTGCAACCTCATGGACTGTAGCATGCCAAGCTTCCCTGTCCTTCACTATCTCCTGGAATTTGCTCAAACTTATGTCCATTGAGTTGATAATGCTATCTAACCATCTCATCCTCTGCTGCCCCCTTCTCCTTTTGCTGTCAATCTTTCCCAGCATCAGGGTCTTTTCCAATGAGTTGGCTCTTCGCATCAGGTGGCCAAAGGACTGGAGCTTCAGCATCAGTCCTTCCAATGAATATTCAGGGTTGATTTCCTTTAGGATTGACTGCTTTGATCTCCTTGCAGTCCAAGGGACTCTCAAGAGTCTTCTCGAGCACAATTCAAAAGCATCAGTTATTCACCACTCAGCCTTCCTTATGGTCCAACTCTCACATCTGTACATGACTACTGGGAAAACCATAGCTTGCTGTGGTCATTGAAATCTTAGGAGAAGTGATGTGTGGGAATAAAGAGTTAGTGCATGATTTGTCCCATTCCCTTCCCACTACCACAGGAATCATGAATGCATATTTTGAAATGAAGCCTGAGTTTCAGAGTGACTAAGATGAGCAAAGATCCCAGCAGAATTATTTTGGAAATCAAAAGTGTGTGATACATGGAGCTTTGTGCAGCACAGCTTCTGAGATTTGGAGGTTGCTTCTTTTTGCAGCGTAATCTGCCCAATTCTGACTGATACCACCAGTAAAAACAATTCTGTTTCCTTGTATTTTGTGAAAACCAGAGAAGTAAACAGAGCAGCCTATAGAATCCTGGAAACAGAGTTAATAGAAGTCATTGTTTTTTGGTTCTGTGTGTTCTTTTTAGCTAAGCTGTCATTTTCCATTTATGCCTTTCAGTTACTGTATCAAACAACAATTACCCAAGGAATTTTTTGATTTGTGCTTTGTGTTATATCTGAATAGCATTTTATAGAAATGCTTTTCCTTTTAACTGACTTTAAGAGAATTATGGGAGAATTTTACATCATTCTCTTCCCAAAGAAGCACATCTCCAGATTTATCATAAAGCCACTGAAAAAGCAAGATTTGGTTTATAGGAAATTTCAGGAACATATGTATTTTAAACTCATCACACTGTGCAGGATTATAGTAAATATGTAAAAGATGAAAGGGAGTGTATTCTTGACTCAAAATCATAGCATGCCCACAATCACCATGAGTGAGTCAAATGGGTAGAACATAAAATATATTCACTTCTGGTTGAGGATTCTTCACGTAGTTTAATTACATTTTCAAGCAGTCTCATAAAGGTATGCAAACTTTGTTCACTAGGGACATCATAAAAATAAACTGAAGATCAAGTGTGTGCAAGTGTTATACTGTGTATAGAAAAATGCAATCTGGTGGAATAAAAATTGCCTCCCTAGTAGCTTTATTGCTATAAAGCATTTAATCACTTTAAATTGTCTTTGCTTAAATAGCTTACAATAGGATCTCAAGGTACCCACAGTTCTTTAGAACTGCCATGAACTGCTCACAGTATTCGTGTTTATTACAAAGCTAGGGAGCAGAAAGTCAAGTCGCTCAGTTGTGTCCAACTCTTTGCGGCCCCATGGACTGTAGCCTACAAGGTTCCTCCATCCATGGGATTTTCCAGGCAAGAATAGAGTGATCCACTATTATTCTTCAGTAGAACCCACAGAAGTGACTGTTTCATTGTCTTTGGTGCTTTGCGTGTTAAGTCACTTCAGTCATGTCCAACTCTTTGTGACCCCGTGGACTGTAGTCCACCAGGATCCTCTGTCCATGGAATTCTCCAGGCAAGAGCACTGAAGTGGGTTGCCATCCCCTTTTCCAGAAGATCTTTGCATGGTTTTAGAATCAAGCATTTCTGAGTTTGAGTCCCAACAAGTCATATAACTTTTCTGAGTCTGTTTCCTTTTATGTAAAAAGAAGATGATATTATTGCTGCTATGGAGGTTCAGTGGCCTAATGTATGAGGAGGGCCTGGCACAATGCCTTACATAATGCCCGTTAGTTCTTTCCATCCCCACTTTTCTTCCCCGCCCCCATTCCTTAGGCCAAATGTGAGAGCTATTCCACACTAAGTAAAGTCCTTTATTAGCTACTTAAGATTTAGTTCCCTGTCTGTAGAAGAGAGTGGGGATAAAAGCAGGAAGAATACATCAATAATTAGTCCAACTTTCCACCTTCTTCTTACAGGCAGGGAGTGAGTTGGGGAGTAGAATGCCAACATGCCTTCAAGTGGAATAGTCAAGAGACATGCCAAAATGGAAGTCACTCTGTCTTCACACACAGGTGCATCAGCACTGGGTATCGTCCTGGTGCTGGGAGAACATCATAAAATATTCGATGCAGATTTGGGCCTAACATCCTTTTCTCTGGCTTCATGGCACATGGACTAGAAAACAAGACACAGGCCAGAGTAGAATCATGAGAAGCCACCTGCATATCCTCACATCCGAATTCCCTGTTCTTCCAGTTCTCAAGGAAAGAAAGTTTGTTTCTCATTAGGAAATGATGCTGACAACTCAGCATCAGTTATAACCCAGGGAATAAGGGCAGGAAACAGAAGATCTAAAGAGCAAAGATGGCAAAATGCTGACCCAAAGGCTGACGAGAGCCTGCACAGATATTTTGCTTGGACTGAACAGAGATTTTTTTTTTTTCAAAATTTGAATTGGTTCCAAACAATCTTTAGTGTTTATTATTAGGATATTTCACATAAAACCTTGATCTCAACTTCCTCTTGAAAAATTAGAATTGCTGGCAACAATGGGCTGATATCTCTGCCTAGTAACATACTCTGGAACAGAGGAGTGGCTGCTACTTTCACATAGCATATGTGCTCATCAACTACCACAGTCTCTACCCGTCCCATTGTGTCCCTTTTGTTACCTTCAGGCCTGCTTTATTCATTCAGATTACTTTTCTAGTCTCTAGAGCCATTTGGAGTTTTTAAACTTTATTTATTTATTTTTGGCTGCTTTGGGTCTTCATTGTTGCATAGGCTTTCTCTAGTTGCTGTGAGTGGGGGCTACTCTTCTTTGCAGTCTGCAGGCTTCTCATTGCAGTGGCTTCGGTCTTGTTGTGGAGCACGGGCTCTAGGGGACGTGGGCTTCAGTATTTGTGGCACATGGGTTTAGTTGCTCTGCAGCGTGTGGCCTCTTCCCAGACCAGGAATCAAACCTGTGTCTCCTGCGTTGGCAGGCAGATTCTTAACCAATGGGCCATCAGGGAAGGCCAACAGTCATTCAAACTTGAACCATGGTGTACAGTGATAACTGTTTAACAAGTGACTCTCTAGGGAGAAAAACTGACAATTTCCGATTTCTGTTATATAAATATCCCCAATATGGTCGATTTCAAACTACCAATGTTTTGTCATTTAACACAGAGCGGTTAAGAGATGCACATAATTGCCCCTCCCAAGCTGATGGGAGCTGGCATCAGAATACCACGGGCTCGAACCCACTCAAAAAAGCTTCAGCAAAACAAGTGGGATGACCAGGGTGTGAGCTAGGAATTCTTATTCACAGGCTAAGAGTCAGAAATCAACCAGAAAAAGTCAGGTTCAACACCTGACATGGAACCCATCATTAAGTCAACACTTCTTCCTTGTTCCCTACCTCTTTTTAAAAATCCCACAGGCAAATTATCCAGTTTGGGAGCATGGGTAATATGCAAGGGAGGTATGGACTGATGAAGGGTTGGCACTAGCTTGATGAGGTCAGATGACAAAATACAGGCCCCCTGACAGTGCTGCTGAGTCGTTCTTTTCAGCTGAATATTACACTGCTTTTCTCCTTATGAGAAGGAGACTAAGGGAGGGGACCAGGGAGGGCAGTGAGCTACCCATTTAGAAGCCAAGTTGGCAGTGAAAGGGAAATAGGCTGTGAATTACATCCAGAAACCTCTTCTCACACCAGAACTGCAGGGCTGCTGACCTCAAATGCAGAGGGCAAAGACCACAAATAGGGACATCCTCTTCTCACACCCCATGCATAGTACAGTATTCTAGAAGGTGAAAACTCTACACACCTTCAAGGCAACTTAATCCAAATCTGATTAACCTACATGTGGAGAAACTGAGGCCCAGGGAGGAGGCAGAGAGTGGGTAGGTGGCTCAGCTGGGTCTAGAAGCCTGGTTTTCTGACCACCAGGCTCAGACCTTTTTTTCTACCAAACACTGTCTCTCAAGGAGTTAAAAAGTGAAAGATTCAGTCCACAAATGGGTGGTGTTGCCAAACCAGCAACATGAATAATATTTTTTGACTGAATCAACTGTCTGTTTAGGCATCATGTAGACACAGTCAAGCACTCATCTCCAGTTTTCCCTGTGTTTGGATGGTTTTAAAACCTAGCAGAGAAGCTGCACGTCCAGGGAGTTTTGCCAAGAAAATCTGAAAATCTAAACAGCCACTCTCACATTGGCCCTATAACCAAGTGTCCAAGTCTTTTTTTTTTTTTTTTTCTTTCCTTTTTCATATTAGAGAAAATATGTTCTTGCTACAAGAGAAGAAGCATCAGAACCTGGATGGATCCTTGAACTGAGATCAGGATTCTGGGCTCCAGTCCTGACTTTGCTTTGGATGGGTCATATCCTGACCTTCCTGTGGACCTCAGTTTCCCCATCTGTTCCTTCAAGCTCTTTGATTGTAAAATCATATTCTGGGTGCCCAGTCACTCAGCCTGTTGGCCTCTTCCAACCTGTGTTTCTTGGCCACAGAGCATTCTAGAAGCCAAGTGCCAGATATATGGCTGAACCTCTGAAATTCTGCTTGTTGGGCTTATTCTCCACAGCAGCTAATTTATACAGACAGGCCCCAAATGTCTGTACTCATGACAGACCTCTCCTCTCACTGCCTTTGAATTTTCCTGGTAACCTCTCAGTCATAAAAGCCGCCTGTAATCAAAAAAAAAAAATTCTCCAAGAATCATATCTTTAAAAATAAAAAAGCCTAAGCCCAAATGAACCTTTTACTAGATTATGGGCTCCAGTGCTTATTCCTCAGGGGAGTCTTATGAAATCAGAGACAAAAACTTGAGAACAATCAGATAAAGAGATGTCAAGCGAAGGTTTGGGTTTATTTAATTTTAATGTTTTCAAATCCACCCTGAGTTGGGAGGGAGGGTGGAAAAAACACAGAGAAACCCCCCTCCCAGCTGCAAAGCCCACGTGCTCAGCCATGCTTTTCTGTCATTTAGATTTCAGCTTTCCCCAATATTAACGGAACTTAAGCCAAACAAGAGTTCCTTTTATTCCTTCTACCCCTCTGCTCCATGCTTGCTAAGTCCTGTGCAAACTTGCCACAGTTCCTAAGCACATGGCTGTGAAATTATCAAGGCTGGACGAATGCCAGTACAAACCAATTTATTGGGGTCCTGAAATTAACTAAAACCTAGAAAGCCTGATTAATTGTGGCACAGCACAGCGAGGAGCATTCAGGGCGGGGGAAAGGGGCAGCAGGCCAGAGCACACGCAGGGCCTCTGTCCTGCCTCTTGATTTACAGGACACATAAAGAAGAGTTCCTTCTGTGCACAGGGTTGTGCTGCTCTTACTACGTATTCATCCCTAACCAAAATGTCACTGTGTCCAGCAGGGAAAATGGTAGTCAGTGTGTCTTAGCTACCTATGGAATCAGCCAATCCCATAATGGTAGTGCTTGGGATTAATTTAATTTAATTTGGGCTTCAGGCCCCCCATTTGGAGTGTCATCTTGGAGAGCCAGTGCTATTGTGGTTTCTTGGGGCACCTTACCACATAAGAGGAGGAATAGAGTGACTCTAGGGTAAATTGTTGGGGTCAAAAAAGATACTGGGGATTTCTCTGGTGGTCCAGTGGCTGACTCCCCACTCCCAACATGGGGAGGGGCTGGTTCGATCCCTGGTCAGGGAACTAGATCCTTCATGCCACAACTAAGAGTTTCCATGGTGCAACTAGAGACCCCGCATGCCACAGCTAGGGATCCCTCCTGTCACAACTAAGACCCAGTGCAGCCAAATAAATATTAAAAACAAGAAGATATTGGTGTCCCCCACAGACCAGTACCTTCTCAGTTCCTGTTCAAAACCATGCCAGACCAATCCACTGCAAAAAACACTCCTCATCTCCTGGGGCGGGCTCAGGGATGAATTAAAAGTTAGGCATTAGCAGATACAAACTACTATATATCAAATAAATAAACAACAATGTCCTACTGTATAGCATAGTGAACTATATTCAATATCTTGTAATAAAGTACAATGGGAAAGAATCTGAATATATATACATATGTAATAAATGTATATGTAACTGAATCAGTTTGCTATACACCAGAAACTAACACAGTATTGTAAATCAGCTATACTATATAAAAATTAAAAATAAAAAGACTCCTTGTCTATGGTGGGAATGTAAATTGATACAGCCACTACAGAGAACAGTATGGAAATTACTTTAAAAACTAAGAATAAACTACCATATGACCCAGCAATCACACTACTGGGTGTATACTCCCAGAAAACCATAATTCAAAAAGCACATGTACTCCAATGTTCACTGCAGCACTATTTACAATAGCCAGAACATGAAAGCAACCTAGATGTCCATCAATAGATCAAAGAAGTTATGGTGCATATATACAATGGAATATTACTCAGCCATAAAAAGAAATGAATTTAAGTCAGTTGTAGTGAGGTAGATGTACCTAGAGCCTGTTATACAGAGTGACTTCAGCAAGAGAAAAACAAATATCATATATTAACACCCACATGTATATATGGAATCTAGAAAAATGGTACTGACGAACCTATCTTCAGGGAAAGAATGGAGATGCAGATGTAGAAAACAGACTTGTAGACACAGCGGGGAAAGGAGAGGGTGGGACGAACTGAGAAAGTAGTATTGCCATACATACATCACCAAATGTAAAATAGCTAGCTAGTGGGAAGCTGCTATGTATTAATAGCACAGGGAGCCCAGCCTGGTGCTCTGTGACAAGCTAGTGTGGGGGTGGGATAGGGGAGTGGGAGGGAGGTTCAAGAAGGAGGGGATGTATATATCTATATATATCTATATATAGATATAGATACATATAGATATAGTTATGACTGACTCATGTGGTAGTATGGCAGAAACCAACACAACATTGTAAAGCAATTATCCTCCAGTTAAAAAAAGACTCCTTGTTTAAAAGTATTAAGTACAATGTCTAAAGACTCCCAAAGTGTTTCCCAGTCAACACCCTTGAAGGCAGAGACAGTAGCAGCAAGGAGACTTCTCAAGCTTGGGAACGAGGCATGGCTATAAAGTGCTCAGTTGTCAGCAGGTGGGGGGTTTCCACTTCTACTCAGCTGTCTTAGAGCCCTGGCATGGGCATAGTGGTCTAATATGAAAGCTTCCAGAGTGCCAGACCCACTCTCACTGGTTTTCTTTGTCAGCTCCACATCCAGGCTGACTAAGCAGTATAGAAAGTGAAGCTGCTCAGTCGTGTCTGACTCTTTGCGAACTCAGGGACCATAGCCTACCAGGCTCCTCAGTCCATGGGATTTTCCAGGCAAGAATTCTGGAGTGGGCTGCCATTGCCTTCTCTAGGGGATCAAACCCAGGTCTCCTGCATTGCAGACAGATGCTATACCGTCTGAGCCACCAGGGAAGCCCAACTAAGCAGTATGCTCCTATGTAATTGTACCACTGTTATAGCACTGAAGTATTTCCTAGACGCTGGGTACAGTGCAGCTATCTCAGGCTTCCCCAAGTGTCCCCTGCAGACTCCACTGCTTCTGCCCCTCCTCTGGGACCCTTGAGCATTCTCTATGATCCACAGCTAAAGGGTAAATGGCTGGCACAGCAGAAGGCCTTTAGTATCCTGTACCCATGGTCCTCCAGCATCTTTTCTGGTTGGTTATTGCCCAAGCTGGACCAGAAGGTAAGTATTTTGGAAATCACTTGGTCCCATCACTTCATGGAAAATAGATGGGGGAACAATGGAAACAGTGACAGACTTCATTTTCTTGGGCTCCAAAATCACTGTGGATGGTGACTGCAACCATGAAATTAAGACGCTTGCTCCTTGGAAGAAAAGCTATGACAAACCTAGACAGCATATTAAAAAGCAGAGACATTACTTTGCTGACAAAGGTCCATATAGTCAAAGCTATGGTTTTTCCAGTAGTCATATATGGATGTGAGAGTTGGACCATGAAGAAGGCTGAGCGAGAAGAATTAATGCTTTCGAACTGTGATGTTGGAGAAGACTCTTGAGAGTACCTTGGACTGCAAGAAGATCAAACCAATCAATCTTAAAGGAAATCAGTCCTGAACATTCACTAGAAGGACTGATGCTGAAGCTGAAGCTCCAATCCTTTTGCCCCCTTGATGCAAAGAATTGACTCACTGGAAAAGACCCTGAAGCCGGGAGAGATTGAAGGAAGGAGGAGAAGGGGATGACAGAGGATAAGATGGTTGGATGGCATCACTGACTCAATGGGCATAAATTTGAACAAACTCCGGGAGATGGTAAACGACAAGGAAGCCTGGTGTGCTGCAGTCCATGGGGTTGCAAAGAGTCAGACACGACTTTAGCAAATGAACAACAACAACTAAGCACATCACAAAATGATACCTTCATTGCTGGTGGTGATGAGGAGAAACATACTGAGAAAAGCCCCTCAGGATCTTCATGAGAAAAACACCAGGAATCTGTTTCATTCCTCAGGGCAGCCCTGAAGCCATGAGCACTGGCACTGCCACCAGCTCCCTGGGTAGAGAGCATGGCATCTAGTACAAGGGCTGGCCGGAAGTGAGTATGCAGGAAGTGTGCATGCTCCTGCTGCTGTTGCTGCTGCTAAGTTGCTTTAGTCGTGTCCGACTCTGTGAGACCCCATAGACAGCAGCCCACCAGGCTCCCCCGTACCTGGGATTCTCCAGGCAAGAATACTGGAGTGGGTTGCCATTTTCTTCTCCAATGCATGAAAGTGAAAAGTGAAAGTGAAGTCGCTCAGTCGTGCCCGACTCTTAGCGACCCCACGGACTGGAGCCTACCAGGCTCCTCTGTCCATGGGATTTTCCAGGCAAGAGTACTGGAGTGGGGTGCCATTGCCTTCTCCTGAGGTGTGCGTGGTAGCAGGTAATTTCAGCTGCTGAGGAAGCTGCTCTTGCCACTCTCCTCAGCCATGATTTTCCTTAAGTGTAGGCCAGCTCTGGGGGGACTTAAATATATCCCAGATAGGAATCACCTGGGCTTTTGATTGAGACCAGAATGGGGAAAGGATGGGTGGAAGGACATAAAAGACCAAAGTGACCTAATCATGATGCTGTCAAATTATGTATGTGCCTTGGGGTAAAATGTCTTGCGGACCCACATCAGAAGACCAGAACTAGTCCTGGTGCTGTCATTAGCTGTCTGCTTCAGACATGTCCCTTCATCTCCCTGGGTCTTGGCTTCTTCACCTATATCATCAAAGGACTGAGTTAAGTGATATCTGGGGTTCCTTCTGGCTTTGAAATTCTATGGATTAATCATCATAATTAATAATTAGAACACTCAGTCGTGTCCAACATGGACTGGAGCCTGCCAAGCTCCTTCATCCATGGACTCCTCCAGGCAAGAATACTGGAGTGGGTTACCATTCCCTTCTCCAGGGGATCTTCCAAACCCAGGGGTAGAACCCAGGTGTCCCACATTGCAGGCAGATTCTTTACCATCTGAGCCACCAGGGAAGCCTAATCAGAAGCCTACCTTCAATTTATCAGGTACTCACTGTGTGTTGGGTGTGATGCTAAGCATTGGTTGGCCAAATCTTATGGAAAAACCCAAACGAACATTTTGGCCAACCAAATACTTTTCCATGTGTTCTTTTGAATGTATTCAAAATGCATTTTGAATGACTTACATGGATTCATGGGCTTCCCAGGTGGTGCTAGTGGTAAAGAACTCGCCTGCAAGTGCAGGAGACATGAGACGTGGGTCCAATCCCTGGGCTGGGAAGATCTCCTAGAGGAGGGCACGGCAACCCACACCAGTATTCTTGCCTGGAGAATCTCTATGGACAGTGGAGCCTGGCAGGCTACAGTCCATGCAGTCACAAAGACTCGGACACGACTGAAGTGACTTAGCCTCTGCTGCACAAGGATTCATGTACGTGTATTCTAAATGGCCTCAAAACAACCCTATGCGGTAAGTATTACTGTTGTCATCCGATTTTTTACAAATCTGGATGGTCACATAGGTATAGTAGGAAGTATAACCAGGACTGAAACTCACAGCTGCTGAATCTAAGACCCATGCTCTAACCTCCTCACTTTCCCTCAGCTGTGGCTCCATGTGTCCAAGACTGCAGGCTATGTGTCTACACACGTCTTGGTTTGCACCAATGCCTCTATTTTTCTTTTCCCCACACTCCCTGATAGTGAATTCTCTGGTTCTCCTATCTCAAGATTCCTCACTCACCACCTCCCCATCTTCCTGGTGTTTCACAGGCAAATAAATAGAATAGGCAGGAAGCCAAAAATCATACATTGGCTCCTAAAAAATAGACCCACCTTCTCTCTTTTTAAAGAAAATATAAATTTATTTATTTTAATTTGAGGTCAATTACTTTACAATATTGTATTTGTTTTGCCATACATCAACATGAATCCGCCCACGGGTATACACCTTTTGCCCATCCTGAACCCCCATCCCACCTCCTTCCCCGTACCATCCCTCTGGGTCACCCCAGTGAACCAGCCCCAAGCATCCTGTATCATGCATCGAACCTGGACTGGCGATTCATTTCATATATGATAATATACATGTTTCAATGCCATTCTCCCAAATCATCCCACCCTCTCCCTCTCCCTCTCCCACAGAGTCCAAAAGACTGTTCTATACATCTGTGTCTCTTTTGCTGTCTCGCATACAGGGTTATCATTACCATCTTTCTAAATTCCATATATACGCATTAGTATACTGTATTGGTGTTTTTCATTCTGCCTTACTTCACTCTGTATAATCGGCTCCAGTTTCATCCACCTCATTAGAACTGATTCAAATGTACTCTTTTTAATGGCTGAGTAATACTCCATTGTGTATATGTACCACTGCTTTCTTATCCATTCGTCTGCTGATGGACATCTAGGTTGCTTCCATGTCCTGGCTATTATAAACAGTGCTGTGATGAACATTGGGGTACACGTGTCTCTTTCAGTTCTGGTTTCCTCGGTGTGTATGCCCAGCAGTGGGATTGCTGGGTCGTATAGCAGTTCTATTTCCAGTTTTTTAAGGACTCTCCACACTGTTCTCCATAGTGGCTGTACTAGTTTGCATTCCCACCAACAGTGTAAGAGGGTTCCCTTTTCTCCACACCCTCTCCAGCATTTACTGCTTGTAGACTTTTGGATAGCAGCCATTCTGACAGGGGTGAAATGGTACCTCATTACGGTTTTGATTTGCATTTCTCTGATAATGAGTGATGTTGAGCATCTTTTCATGTGTTTGTTAGCCATCTGTATGTCTTCTTTGGAGAAATTTCTGCTTAGTTCTTTGGCCCATTTTTTGATTGGGTCGTTTATTTTTCTGGAATTGAGCTGCAGGAGTTGCTTGTATATTTTTGAGATTAGTCCTTTGTCAGTTGCTTCATTTGCTATTATTTTCTCCCATTCTGAAGGCTGTCTTTTCACCTTGCTTATAGTTTCCTTTGTTGTGCAGAAGCTTTTAAGTTTAATTAGGTCCCATTTGTTTATTTTTGCTTTTATTTCCAATATTCTGGGAGGTGGGTCATAGAGGATCCTGCTGTGATTTATGTCTGAGAGTGTTTTGCCTATGTTCTCCTATAGGAGTTGTATAGTTTCTGGTCTTACGTTTAGATCTTTAATCCATTTTGAGTTTATTTTTGTGTATGGTGTTAGAAAGTGGTCTAGTTTCATTCTTTTACAAGTGGTTGACCAGATTTCCCAGCACCACTTGTTAAAGAGATTGTCTTTTCTCCATTGTATATTCTTGCCTCTTTTGTCAAACATAAGTTGTCCATAGGTGCATGGGTTTATCTCTGGGCTTTCTATTTTGCTCCATTGATCTATATTTCTGTCTTTGTGCCAGTACCATACTGTCTTGATGACTGTAGCTTTGTAGTAGAGCCTGAAGTCAGGCAGGTTGATTCCTCCAGTTCCATTCTTCTTTCTCAAGATTGCTTTGGCTATTCGAGGTCTTTTGTATTTCCATACAATTTGTGAAATTATTTGTTCTAGCTCTGTGAAAAATACCGTTGGTAGCTTGATAGGGATTGCATTGAATCTATAGATTGCTTTGGGTAGTTTACTCATTTTCACTATATTGATTCTTCCGATCCATGAACATGGTATATTTCTCCATCTATTGGTGTCCTCTTTGATTTCTTTCACCAGTGTTTTATAGTTTTCTATATATAGGTCTTTAGTTTCTTTAGGTAGATATGTTCCTAAGTATTTTGTTCTTTTCTTTGCAATGGTGAATTGAATTGTTTCCTTAATTTCTCTTTCTGTTTTCTCACTGTTAGTGTATAGGAATGCAAGGGATTTCTGTGTGTTGATTTTATATCCTGAAACTTTACTATATTCAATGATTAGTTCTAGTAATTTTCTGGTGGAGTCTTTAGGGTTTTCTATGTAGAGGATCATGTCATCTGCAAACAGTGAGAGTTTTACTTCTTCTTTTCCAATTTGGATTCCTTTTATTTCTTTTTCTGCTCTGATTGCTGTGGCCAAAACTTCCAAAACTATTTTGAAGAGTAGTGGTGAGAGTGGGCACCCTTGTCTTGTTCCTGACTTCAGGGGAAATGCTTTCAATTTTTCACCATTGAGGATAATGTTTGCTGTAGATTTGTCATATATAGCATTTATTATGTTGAGGAATGTTCCTTCTATTCCTGCTTTCTGGAGAGTTTTTTTTTTTTTTATCATAAATGGATGTTGAATTTTGTCAAAAGCTTTCTCTGCATCTATTGAGATAATCATATGGCTTTTATGTTTCAATTTGTTAATGTGTATTACATTGATTGATTTGCAGATATTGAAGGATCCTTGCATCCCTGGGATAGAGCCCACTTGGTCATGGTGTATGATCTTTTTAATTTGTCACTGGATTCTGATCGTTAGAATTTTGTTAAGGATTTTTGCATTTATGTTGATCAGTGATATTGGCCTGTAGTTTTCTTTTTTTGTGGCATCTTTGTCAGGTTTTGGTATTAGGGTGATGGTGGCCTCATAGAATGAGTTTGGAAGTTTACCTTCTTCTGCAATTTCTGGAAGAGTTTGAGTAGGATAGATGTTAGCTCTTCTCTAAAGTTTTGGTAGAATTCAGCTGTGAAGCCAACTGGACCTGGGCTTTTGTTTGCTGGAAGATTTCTGATTACAGTTTCAATTTCCGTGCTTGTGATGGGTCTGTTAAGATTTTCTATTTCTTGCTGGTTCAGTTTTGGAAAGTTGTACTTTTCTAAGAATTTGTCCATTTCTTCCAAGTTGTCCATTTTATTGGCATATAATTGCTCATAGTAGTCTCTTATGATCCTTTGTATTTCTGTGTTGTCTGTTGTCATCTCTCCATTTTCATTTCTAATTTTATTGATTTGATTTTTCTCCTTTTGTTTCTTGAGGAGTCTGGCCAATGGTTTATCAATTTTATTTATTCTCTCAAAGAACCAGCTTTTGGCTTTGTTGATTTTTGCTCTGGTCTCTTTTGTTTCTTTTGCATTTATTTCTGCTTTAATTTTTAAGATTTCTTTCCTTCTACTAGCCCTGAGGTTCTTCATTTCTTCCTTTTCTAGTTGCTTTAGGTGTAGAGTTAGGTTATTTATTTGACTTTTTTCTTGTTTCTTGAGGTATGCCTGTATTGCTATGAACCTTCCCCTTAGCACTGCTTTTACAGTGTCCCACAGGTTTTGGGTTGTTGTGTTTTCATTTTCATTCGTCTATGCATATTTTGATTTCTTTTTTTATTTCTTCTGTGATTTGTTGGTTATTCAGCAGCGTGTTGTTCAGCCTCCATATGTTGGAATTTTTAATAGTTTTTCTCCTGTAATTAAGATCTAATCTTACTGCATTGTGGTCAGAAAAGATGCCTGGAATTATTTCAATTTTTTTGAATTTACCAAGGCTAGATTTATGGCCTAGGATATGATCTATCCTGGAGAAGATTCCATATGCACTTGAGAAAAAGGTGAAATTCATTATTTTGGGGTGAAATGTCCTATAGATATCAATTAGGTCTAACGGGTCCATTGTATCATTTAAAGTTTGTGTTTCCTTGTTAATTTTCTGTTTAGTTTATCTATCCATATGTGTGAGTGGGGTATTAAAGTCTCCCACTATTATTGTGTTATTGTTAATTTCCTCTTTCATACTTGTTAGCATTTGTCTTACATATTGTGGTGCTATGTTGGGTGCATATATATATTTATAATTGTTATATCTTCTTCTTGGATTGATCCTTTGATCATGATGTAGTGTCCTTCTTTGTCTCTTTTCACAGCCTTTGTTTTAAAGTCTATTTTATCTGATATGAGTATTGCTACTCCTGCTTTCTTTTGGTCTCTATTTGTGTGGAATATCTTTTTCCAGCCCTCACTTTCAGTCTGTAGGTGTCCCGTGTTTTGAGGTGGGTCTCTTGTAGACAACATATATAGGGGTCTTGTTTTTGTATCCATTCAGCCAGTCTTTGTCTTTGGTTGGGGCATTCAACCCATTAACATTTAAGGTAATTATTGATAAGTATGATCCCGTTGCCATTTACTTTATTATTTTGGGTTCGAGTTTATACACCCTTTTTGTGTGTCCTGTCTAGAGAAGATCCTTTAGCATTTGTTGGAGAGCTGGTTTGGTGGTGCTGAATTCTCTCAGCTTTTGCTTGTCTGTAAAGCTTTTGATTTCTCCTTCATATTTGAATGAGATCCTTGCTGGGTGCGGTAATCTGGGCTGTATGTTATTTTCTTTCATCACTTTAAGTTTGTCTTGCCACTCCCTCCTGGCCTGAAGAGTTTCTATTGAAAGATCAGCTGTTATCCTTATGGGAATCCCCTTGTGTGTTATTTGTTGTTTTTCCCTTGCTGATTTTAATATTTGTTCTTTGTGTTTGATCTTTGTTAATTTGATTAATATGTGTCTTGGGGTGTTTCACCTTAGGTTTATCCAGTTTGGGACACTCTGGGTTTCTTGAACTTGGGTGATTATTTCCTTCCCCATTTTAGGGAAGTTTTCAGCTATTATCTCCTCAAGTATTTTCTCATGGTCTTTCTTTTTATCTTCTTCTTCTGGGACTCTTATGATTTGAATGTTGGGGCGTTTAACATGGTCCTTGAGGTCTCTGAGATTGTCCTCATTTCTTTTAATTCATTTTTCTTTTTTCCTCTCTGATTCATTTATTTCTACTATTCTGTCTTCTACTTTACTAATCCTATCCTCTGCCTCCATTATTCTACTATTTGTTCCCTCCAGAGTGTTTTTGATCTCATTTATTGCATTATTCATGATATATTGACTCTTTTTTTATTTCTTCTAGGTCCTTGTTAAACCTTTCTTTCATCTTCTCAATCCTTGTCTCCAGGCTGTTTATCTGTGATTCCATTTTGATTTCAAGATTTTGGATCATTTTCACTATCATCATTCGGAATTCTTTATCAGGCAGATTCCCTCTCTTCCTCTTTTGTTTGGTTTGGTGGCCATTTATCCTGTTCCTTTACCTGCTGGGTATTCCTCTGTCTCTTCATCCTATTTATATTGCTGTGTTTGGGGTGGACTTTCTGTATTCTGGCAGTTTGTGGAGTTCTCTTTATTGTGGAGGTTCCTCACTGTGGGTGGGATTGGACGGGAGGCTTGTCAAGGTTTCCTGGTTAGGGAAGCTTGTGTCGGTGTTCTGGTGGGTGGAGCTGGATTTCTTCTCTATGGAGTGCAATGAAGTGTCCAGTAATGAGTTATGAGACGTCAGTGGGTTTGGATTGACATTGGGCAGCCTGTATATTGAAGCTCAGGGCTGTGTTCCTATGTTGTTGGAGAATTTGTATGGTATGTCTTGCTCTGGAGCTTGTTGGCCCTTGGGTGGTGCTTGGTTTCAGTGTAGGTATGGAGGCGTTTGATGAGCTCCTGTCGATTAATGTTCCCTGGAGTCAAGAGTTCTCTGGTGTTCTCAGGATTTGGACTTAAGCCTCCTGCTTCTGGTTTTCAGTCTTATTTTTATAGTAGCCTCCAGACTTCTCCACCTGTACAGCACCGTTGATAAAACATCTCCTTTCAAAGACAATGGGCTGCTTTTCTGGGTGCCTGATGTCCTCTGCCAGCATTCAAAAGTTGTTTTGTGGAATTTACTCAGCGTTGAAATGTTCTTTCGATGAATTTGTTGGGGAGAAAGTGGTTCCCCGTCCTTTTCCTCTGCCATCTTAGGACCACCTCCTACCTTCTCTCTTTAGAGGTTGGGTTAGAAGAAGAGGGATGTCTGATTATATTCATCATCCAGAAACCATTCTCAAGCAGAGACAGCCAAACCAGTAATATTTAGAAAAATAACCAAAAAATGACTGCATTTAGCTCTGCAATAGAACCCTGCTGCTTGTTCATGGCTAAATATTAATATCTCAGCTGTTTCTAGCCATCTGAGTGACAGGCTATAGATATGAATAAATGACCTTCCATAAACTCAGTTTGGCTGTCTGCTTCTTAGAAGGAAAAAAAAAGGAGTTATCTTCATATTAAGAGTTAGTGAAACCAGGGTTTTTTAGCTGTATCTAGTGCATTCAAAGTCCAAAGAAGCCTATATGAAATTTAAGTTCTAGATGGTTGCAGCTAAAAGGAACATATAGTTTTCACCTCTTTCCCTTGTATTACAGATGAGGAACTGGAGAACCCAGAGAAGGAAAGAGACACATCCAAAGTCACACAGTTGAGCCACTGACAGAGTCAGACCTTGACCTGAATTGCAGCCATCACCCTTATTTTAAATTAAATTATTTGTATTTCTAAATTAATTTTTATTAGAGTATAGTAACTTTACCACCCTTGTTTTATATGAATGAGGCTGAGGCCCAGAGATTTGTCAAAGGTCACAAGGCCAGAGATGGTAAAAAGGCTGGGTTGATATGTATGCTTTGCCTCCATAGCTATATTCCCAGGTAGCCAAAGGAATTGACTAGATAACGTATACATGCAGGGGTTTCTTATCTCAGGTCACAAGCTCAGTTGTGTGAAAGTAAAAGTGAAGTCACTCAGTTGTGTCTGACTCTTTGAGACCCCATGGACTGTAGCCTGCCAGGCTCCTCCATCCATGGGATTTTCCAGGCAAGAATACTGGAGTGGGTAGCCATTTCCTCTCCAGGGGATTTTCCTGACCCAGAGGTCAAACCTGGATCTCCCACATTGCAGGTAGACTCTTTACCATCTGAGCCACCAAGGAATCCCCGTTGTGTAGGAAAAGTAATTTTCTTAAATCTCCCATGCATGCATGTATGCTAAGTCACTTCAGTCATGTCCAACTCTGTGACCCCATGGACTGTAGCCTGCCAGCCTCCTCCATCCATGTGATTTTCCAGGCAAGAATGCTGGAGTGGGTAGTCATGCCCTCCTTCAAGGCATCTTCCCGACCTAGGGATTGAATCCATGTCTACTTACATCTCCTAAAATTTCCATAATGAAACCTAATTTTTATATCAAAAGTTCCTTCAGGCCAGTAGTAGACTCTCAATCTTAGTCACTTCTGGTTCTCTCAGTCATTTCCAGCCCTCTTCTTCCTCCTGAGTTGTATGAAAGTTCAGAGGATTTTCAGAGTTTGCCCAGAATGGGGCTGGGGAGATGTGTGGGCTGGGGGGTAGGGGTGGAGATTCTAGCTTCTACTCACATGTGCAGCATCCTTTCTGGTCCTTGACTGTGGATTCAAGGCGACTGTTGCACTGGCCTTTCTTCTCCACCACCAGGATCCCCCAGGTCCAGCTCTCTCAGCTACTTCCATATCCCTCGGGCCCATGGGACACAGGATGTCCCCCTTTGTCTCTTCGGAGCTGCAAGAAATTCAGAGAGGCTGCCTCAGACCCATTTGGAGACATTTCTTCCAATTCCACATAATGTGGACTATGGCAAACTACTACTCTTATGCCCTTCCCAGACCCACAGGACCAGTTTCCTCTTGGGTTCCCTAAACTAGTGGGGAAGTTCATGGCTCCTCCTGCCCCCAGGATCCCTCTCAGTGAAGTGTCAGACACAAGATCCTCATGCAGGGCTTGCTATGCTGACTCACTACCAGTCTCTTCACTGCATCTCTGACTCCCCCATTTGGAAGATCTTTACATTGATGTGGGAGGACAGAAGAGTCTTGCCCCCATATCCTCTGTTTAATGTCCAAAGTCTCAGCCCAAGGGATAAGGAAATTCAAGACATTTTGCTCTCATTCAGACTTAGAAGAGCTTATGGCTGCTGGTGTTGGGGTTGGGGGAAGGCTGGGGGGAGGGGATAGTTAGGGAATTTGGGGAGGTCATGTACACTCTGCTATATTTAAAATGGATAACCAACAAGGACCTACAGTATAGCACAGACAACCCTGCTCAATGTCATGTGGTAGCCTGGATGGGAGGGGGGTTGGGGGGCAGAATGGATTCGTGCGGCTGAATCCCTTCGCTGTTCACCTGAAACTATATCAGCATTGTTGTGATTAATAAGCTATACCCCAATACAAAATAAAAAGGTTTTTTTAGACCTCTTTCTATCAAATGGTTATGTCTTCTGTGAGCTTGTTGCTGTTTAATATTTTTAATGTGTCCTTGCTGCTAAGTCACTTCAATCGTGTCTGACTCTGTGCAACCGCATAGATGGCAGCCCACCAGGCTCCCCTGTCCCTGGGATTCTCCAGGCAAGAACACTGGAGTGGGTTGCCATTTCCTTCTCCAATGAATGAAAGTGAAAAGTGAAAGTGAAGTCATTCAGTCGTGTCCGACCCTCAGCGATCCCATGGACTGCAGCCTTCAAGGCTCCTCCATCCATAGGATTTTCCAGGCAAGATTACTGGAGTGGGGTGCCATTGTCTTCTCTGTGTCCTTAAGTTCACAGAAATGGATTCATCAATATCCTTGCTTTAAGTAACACCTTATCATCATTCCACATGTGACCCTCTTTGATTTAACTAGCTATTTAGTTTTAATAATGGTAATAGACACTCCAAACACCCCCACTCAAAACAAACACTAGAAATTTAGAACCTTAATAATAACCTACATCTAGCCATGTGACCCTCCCCCCATCGTATCCCTGCTTCCCCTTGCCAACCTCACCTGATGTGACCATGATCCTGAATCCCATGCTCATCATGCTTTTGCTTTTTTGTTGATTTAACTTTAATACATTTACATGTATGATAGAAAGTACTTAACCTCTAAAGCCATGACTGTTTTTAATTCTATGAAAAAGGCATCATGTCTTATGAAAATCTTTTTGGACTTCATTTTTTTCACCTAATATATTGCTAACTTCATCGATATTGTTGTGCATGACTCTAGATCATTTATTTTGATAGCTGCACAATGTTCCACCATGTGAAGAATATGACAGCTTACTCATCCAGGCACTACAGTGACAGCCATTTGGTTTGTTTCTATGTGAACTTTAAAAGCCAGGAGTTGCCTCTTTCCCTTCATCTACTATTTATGTTGTGGTGTTCCTACTTGGAAGCAATGGATACTGAGGCTGAGCAAATCAGCATGAATGAGAGAAAGGTAATGGAATAACAGGAAACACCTAGATGGAAAATGCAACTTTGGTTAATACATGCAGATGCAAACGCAAAGTTTTTTTACCTAATCAAACCCTAAGCATGACATTCACTGGTCAAAAGGAAGAATCTAAGGGGTGGGGGGAGAGGAGGGGGCAGGGATGGTTCCTTGAAGCTGAGCCTGGGTACTGAGAACTTATTTTGTAGGAATAGAATATTTATAGTAAAAATACAGTATATCACTTAGCCAATTTTCTCCTCATCTTTCTTCTCCTGACAATTTTGCTCAGAAGTCAGGTTAGGCGGCTTAGGGAAAATTTAAGAAAGAATGTGGTTCCTGGCTCTCCATTACCATGAGTATCCTTTAGTCATGTTTTAGATTATCTCCCCATTTACTAAAGAACACTGACTCTGCTAAAGTTTTACTATCATTAGTGCCAATGCAACCCAATCTTGATTTCTTAACATATTTCCCTTTCTCTGTCACAATTAAGTACCTCTTGATACTGAAAAGTGTCACTTAGAGTCAAAATACTGAAAATGAAGAATTTTACTGAAGATTCTGTGTGTGAAATATGTTTATAAAAGGAAGGAAGGTGGCTTATATGGTTTACCAAATTAAAGATGGGGTTTGCTGTGAGGATCTTCTGTCCATTTAGTCTATGGCTTATGAACTTGATTCAAGGAAAAGATCAGGCAACTTGTTGGTAGGGAGGGGTGTATGATACTCACTGTGTATCTTCTTCAGCCAGTGCGTAGCCAGCTGTTGTTTTCTACTACTTTAATTTAACTTCCAATGTCAATACGAAGCTTATTCTTCAGACTGACACCATGAACTTACAGCTCCAAGAGGCATTTGTTGGCAAATAGGTGCTTCAGAGGAGAAAAAAGGTTAAAAATTATCAGGGGATACTATTTTTTACTCATCCCTCACCAACAAGGAGTTACCAAAAAAGTAGAGGGAGAAGTATTGGGTGAGCCAAAAAGGTTTGTTCAGGTTTTTCAACAACATCTTACAGAAAAACCCAAACAAACTTTTAGGCCAACTCATAGAAATATGCTACTGATAATGATAAATATGTATTATATATATATATATATATATGTGTGTGTGTGTGTGTGTGTGTGTGTGTGTGTATATACACACACACACACACAGTTCTGGGTGAGAGACGTGTGTGTGTGTGTTCAGTAGTTAAGTTGCGTCTGACTGTTTGCAACCCCATGGATGCCAGGCTTCCCTGTCCTTCACCATCTCCAGGAGCTTACTCAAACTCATGACCATTAAGTTGGTGATGCTATCTAACCATCTCATCCTCTGTCGTCCCCATATGCTCCTGCCTTTAATCTTTCCCAGCATCAGGGTCTTTTCTAACGAGTCAGCTCTTCACATCAAGTGGCCAAAGTATTGGAGCTTCAGCTTCAGCATTAGTGCTTCCAATGAATATTCAGGATTGAATTCCTTTAGGATTGACTGGTTTGATCTCCTTGAAGTCCAAGGGACTCAAAAGTCTTCACCAATGCCACAGTTCAAAAGCATCAATTCTTCAGAGCTCAGCTTTCTTTATGGTCCAACTCTCACATTCATACATGACTACTGGAAAAGCCATAGATTTGACTATATGAACCTTTGTCAGCAGAGTGATAATATATACAGATTAATTTCAAAGTTACTATACCTTTTACAAGTACAGTGTTTTAAACACTTTATATTATTGTAAGTATATTTTAATGCACTTTTTATTTTGGAATAATTTTACATTTACATAAGAGTTCCAAAGACAACACAGTGAGTTCACATAGAGCTTTCACTCAGTTTCTGCTAATGCCAGTATCTTACACAACTATAGCACATTCTCCAAAATGAAGAGATTAATGTTATTGGTATATTACTATTAAATAAACTTCAGCTTTTATTCATATTTCATCAGTTTTTCAGCTAATAGCCTTTTTCAGTTCCAGGCATCCATCCAGGATACGTCACAGTTAGAAATATGTATTTTAAATGGAAAGAACCAACAAATTAGAGAAACAGTTGAGAGAAGGCCCTTCATTCCTAAAGCAAATTACTCATTGGATTTTGCAGTTGTGTGCATTTCTCAGGGAATGACAGTAAGGAAGAGCGGGTGATGGGAGGTTGGGAATAATTAGCTAACTGATTAATTAAAGGAGGCTTTTTTCATATTTTTTAAGGAGCCACAAATGTTATCAAGAATGCAGAAGAATACAAAGAGCCCCAAAATGAATCCAAATTGCACCTGACTCTCAGAGCACCCATCCTCATTTCTGCCTACCCTGACTCTACTGCCATACCAGTTAACAATATTTTGTTAACACCAAGAACAGTTCTTTGGGGGAATTCCCTGGTGGTCCACTGGCTAGGACTACACACTCTGTCTTCCAAGGGCCTGGTTCAGGGGACTAAAATTCCACAAGTGGTGCAGGAAAAAAAAATTCTTTTGTTGGACTATCTCCATCTTACCTTAGCAGGTAAATAACTATCAGGAAATCTCCATCTCAGTAGCCAAGTGAGAGAGAGAAAAAAATCACCATGAACTCAAGAGTAGGAAACAAAAATATACGAATCTTCCTATCTGTAACGCCCAGATTAGTTGTTCGGTTGCTCAGTCCTGTACTACTTTTTGCGATCCCATGGACTGCAGCATGCCGGACTTCCCTGTCCTCCACTATCTCCCAGAGTTTGCTCAAGTTCATGTCCATTGAGTCAGTGATGCTATCCTGACACCCCGATTAGACCCCAATGCAAAGTTTCTTCTTTCCTCCCTCCCTCTCTCACCCACCTTCCTTTATTTCCCTCCTTCCCTTCTGTTCTTTTTCTCTTTTTCCTTTTCCTCCATCTACCATTTTTTCCCTTGCTCTCCTTTTGTATCTTTGTGTATTTAGAGGAGACTTCTAAACGAGTCCGATAATCTTGTATAGTTTTGTCAGAAGGACTTTTTCCCTGAGGATCACCATGCAGGCCAAGCTCAGGAAAATGTGTAACGTAATCATGGTGTAAGGAGGCACAGTGATTTAGAGGAAAATTTGGACCAGCAGTTAGTGAATTTGAGTTTCAGTCTAAACACTGTTACTTGACACCTATGTGACCTTCTAGAATTCACTCACTGGCTCTCTGCCTCCATTTCATCATCTATAAAATTGGAGAGTTTTACTTAACTTTATTCATCTCAAGGAATTGCTTTGAGAAGCAAATGAGATAATGCATGTGAAGATTCCTTTAGGGGCAAAGGGATGGAAAAGCTATTCTAGGCAAGGTCCACTTATTAATAAGAGTAAGAAGGTGATTGTGTGCCAATCAGACTGAGCTGATTCTCCATCAAGCTTTGTTCTCAAAGCTGAATGTTGGCATTCTTGGTTTCATTCAAAAATGTCTCAAGCTTTCTGTGTTGCTTGTGCTAAGATGACAAATTGATTGTGACCTGTTAAGATTTTAGATGTTTCCATTTCTGAAACAAGGCATCAGATGTATAAAATGAAAAGAAGAGAAAAGCAAATTTGGGCTTTGTCTTCCCATCACCCAAGGAATTGGCTGAGAAGTGAAAAATTAAATCAAATACATGCTTTGACAATGTGTAACCAAACAAATAGCTCTAAGTGACTTTTTCATTGTATTGACTAGATCTTTTGGTTGTTTGGAGGTCATAAGAGCCTATTTGTGTACCAATTCTGTATTAACATAGCCAAGGAGATTGCACCACTAAGAATTCCCATGGAAAATGGACTCCCCCCATCTTCCATTCACAACATATATTTGATGTGAGATAGATTTCAGTTGATTTGAAAATACTCTAATTACAGTAAATAGTTTGGTCTTTATTTGGTATTTCTTATCTCCTTTCCTGAAATGTTAATGATTTGACCCATTTTTCAGCTGCTTCAGTAGCATAAATAAAAATGCTGATTATCCTCACTGATTTCCTATCCCCCAGTGCTCCTGAAAGGTACATTTGGTGTCTGTGTTACAGCTCATAAGTGCAAAAGAAAAAAAAAATTGTTGCTGATGGGCTCTAGATATGTGATAATAAGCAGATCATCTTGGCTCAAATTTGAATTCCTTCATACATTAAATAATATTTATGCATTATCTAATATTTATTAGGCAGTAGGGTTCCAAATAAATGCATATGTGCTAGAATGATTGTTATGGAATAATTATAATTATGATAGTAATATACACCATCACTGAGCTAAGTATGCTTGATTTCATTTACTCTCAAGACACTCCCTCTTTTTCTTTTTGACTACATTGCTCAGCCTGTGGAATCTTAGTTTCCCAACCAGGGACCTAACCCACACCCCATGCATGGAAGTACAGAGTCTTAACCGCTGGGAGGCTAGGGAATTTCCAACTCTCCCCTTTTTATCCCCATTCTACAGATAAGGAAATTAAGTCTCAAATGGGTTAAGTAATAGCTCAATCAAGGTCATATAATGGTAAACCTAATATTTGAACTCAGATCATGGTGGCTGAAGTTCTTACTTTGTTTACTACTTCCTACAAAAAGTCAAAGAACTTGGCTTCTGATACCTAGCTCCAGTTAGGTCAGATGTTCATTCGACCTGGACATCTAAATTAGGACTCATGGACCTAATTAAACTTAAAAGTTTTTGCACAGCAAAGAAAACCATAAACAAGATGAAAAGACAACCCTCAGAATAAGAGAAAATAACTGCAAATGTAGCAACTGAGAAGGGACTAATCTCCAAAATATACAAACAGCTCATGCAGCTCAACATCAGAAAAACAAACAACCCGACTAAAAGTGGGCAAAAGGCCTAAATAGACACTTCTCCAAAGAAGACATCCAGATGGCTAATAAACAGATGAAAAGACGCTCAACACCACTTACTATTAGAGAAAGGCAAATCAAAACTACAATGCAGTATCACCTCACACAGGTCTGAATGGCCATCACCAAACAATCTACAGATAATAAATGCTGGAGAGGATGTGGAGAAAAGGGAACCTTCTTGCACTGTTAGTGGGAATGTAAATTGATATAGCCACTATAGAAAACAGTATGGAGATTTCTTTATAAACTAGGAATAAAACTGCCATATAACCCAGCAATCCCACTACTGTGCATATACCCCGAGGAAACCATAATTGAAAAAGACACATGTACCAATGTTCATTGCAGCACTGTTTACAATAGCTAGGACATGGAAGTAACCTAGATGTCTATCAACAGATGAATGGATAAAGAAGTTGTGGTACATATATATACAATGGAGTATTACTCAGCAATAAAAAGAAATGAATTTGAGTCAATTTTAGTGAGGTGGATGAACCTGGAGCCTGTTATACCGAGTGAAGTAAGTCAGAAAGAGAAAAATATTGTATATTAACACACACACATATAAGTATGGAACCTAGAAAAATGGTACTAATGAACCTATTTGCAGGGCAGCAATGGTGCAATATACTTTATTAGAATACCTTCTAGAGATGGTAAAATATACTATATTAGATCAAGCAGAGAGGGAGATAGGAAACGTATACAATGAGGGTGGGGGTGGGGTTTGCAATCTTAGCATAACCATATTGAGAAGATGACATTTGAACAGGTCAAGAAAGTGAGCCATGTGGATATCTAGAAGAAGAGTGTTCCAAGCAGAAGGAGTAGCAAATTCAAAGGCCCTAAGGTGAGACAGTGCCTGGTATGGTCAAGGAACAGCAAGGAGACCAGTGTGGCTGGAGAAGACAGACTGAGGGGGAAAGTGGTAGCGAGATGAGGTCATAGAGGGAACAGGGCCAGATCATGGAGGGCTTTGGAAATCATAATCAGAATGTTGATTTTAACTATGAGGGAGATGTTGAACTGTTAGAGGATTTTGAGCAGAGGACTGTCATCTGATTTGTGTTCTCATTGAATCATTATGGCTCCTAGGTTGAGAATATACTTACGGTGTGCAGGGCTGAAGCAAGAACATCAGTTAGAAGCCTATTGTAATAATCCATGAGAGGTATGATGGTGACTTGGACTAGGATGGCAGAATATGGTAAGAAGTGCTCAGATTCTCAATCAGTTTTGAAGGTAGAGCTGAAAAAATTTTCTGATAGATCAGCTCTTAGGTTTACCCCCAAGGTTTTGGATCTTACCAGAAGGAATAAAGAGTTGCCATTTACTGAGATGTGAATTTACTGAGATGTGTAAGAGTAGGTTTGGGGGAGGAAGATCATGAACTGCATTTAGACATATTAAGTTTAAAATACTTAACTAACATCTAAGTGTAGATGTCAAATAGGTAGTTGGAGTCAGTGCTGTATTGATGATATATAAAATTAACACCCTGAGTGAGATCCTCTAAGGGGCAAGTGTAGATGGAGAGACGAGTTACCACAACTGAGCCCTGGGCACTCCAACATTTAGAGAACAGGAAGATGGGGAGAAATCAACAAAGGAAACTGAGAAGTGGCCATTGAAGTAAGGGGATATAGAAGTGAGTATAGCATCCTGAAAGCTAAGTGAGGAAAGCATTTCAAGGAAGAGTGAGTGACCATTTGTGAAAAAGTGTACTCAGGGGTCAAGCAAGATGAGAACTGAGAAATAATCCTCGGATTTAATAATATAGATGAGTGACATCATCAGTGGGTGACCTTGATCAGAGCAGTTTTAAAGAAGTAGAGGGAGTCAATGCGTTATTAAAATGGAAGGAAGGAAATGGGGGTCTGAGAGTAGAGACAACCCTTTCCAAGGAGTTTTTCTGTAAGGGGAAAAATAGAGCCATAGCTGGAGGGAGGAGTGGAGTCATAAAATATTCGGGGTACTTTTAAGGAGGAAAAGTGAGTTGCAGAATAACAGTAATCGCTAGCATTAACTGAGGGGTAAATGTATGTTAGACATTGTCCCAAGTACTTTATTACTCTCAGGAGTGCTGAAGTCAAAGGGTGATTTGCACTATTAAATAGGCTGAGTGTGATAAGAGCAGAATGAGAGACGGGGAATGTAGTGGAATATAAGGACTGCAGTGGGACCAGATCTTGCTAGGCCTATTACCCTAGCAAGTATTATTACCATCATTACATCCCTGCCTTTGAGGTAGGCAGTATCCTTACTCTTACTTTACAGATGATAAAATGGAGGCAAAGAATATTTGAGGAAATTCTCTAATGATGCATAAGTGGTAAGGGCTAAAATGGGGATTTGAATTCAGGCAGGTTGACACTAGAACCTATGCTTTTAACTTTCCTATGATACCACTTACATCATTTACACAAGTAAACCCTCAATTTTTATATTAGTATATATTCATATATATTTTACCTCACAGGAAAAGATTTGGAGGGATGTGTATCAAACTGGTAATGGTGGTTATCTTGGACTGTGGAACTGAGATGAGATAGGCCAAGAGGGACATCATTCATTCTGTCTTATGATTTGAAAAGTTAATAAGGAGAATAATGGATTTAGCCATGTATTATGTCTGTAATTTAAAATAGTTTTTGGAGAAACTAATAGGTTCTACTTCTGGTAAAGACCAACTAAATGCCTATTGGACCAACCCTCCTGAAGATAAAAATATAAACTCTGGACAAAATTTGAAAAACAACTCCATCAAGCAACTAAAATGCAACAGAAAGCGAGCAGATTCTGGTGGCTTAATACTTGGTCAAAGAAAATGACAGAGGATGTTTCCTTTCTTACAATTTCTGGCTGAGGGCAGGCCCTCGTCTTTGCCATATTGAGCCAACTAATACTCTGATACAAAACTAGAAGGTTTTCAGAATTGAGGAACCACAAGGTAGAGTTTGGGGCAACCACAGCTGCTAGAAAGTGCAGGACAACTCTCAGAAAGGAAAGTTGAAAAGAGAAGGTGCAAATTCTGTGTATAAATTCTTCTGTTGACTACTGAACTTTAGAGGTACAACGTAGACTCCAAGAAGTTCAGCTCAGGATAAAGAATGGATCTGAGATCAAGCTGCCACTCAGGAGTCAGAGTTTGTTGTTGAAGTTCAGCCAATAACATTGCCTGTTAGAACAAAAACATCAACATTCTTCAAGGAAATATAACATTAAACAGAGTTCCCACAATCTAACATTCATGAAACCCAAGTTACAATCTGAAACTATGTGATAGACGCAGTATCAGGAAAATATGACCCATTCTCTTGAGAAAAAACCTTCAGTGAAGACCAAAACTGAAATGACTCATGTCAAATTAGTAAGCAAGGATTTTTAAGCAGCTATTGTAACTATGCTCAATGAAGGAAAACATGCCTAAAATGAATGCCAAGGTTGGGAATTGCAACAGAGAAACAGAAACTATAAATTAAATTCTTTAAACTGAAAAATACAATATCAAAAACATTTTATAAAATAGTAAAGAAACTCAAGTGTAGAGTGTAGGTGATAAAGGAAAGAATCAGTGAACTTGAAGATTGACCCATAGAAATTATCCAATCTGAAGAAAAAAGAAAAAAATGGAAAATAAAAGCCCATAAACTAATACATAACCTCAAGGGTCAGTGAGACAATATCAAAAGATCTAACTTTTGTGTAACTTGAGTTTCAGAAGGAAAGGAGAGGGAGAGTGAAGCAGGGGAAAAGCTTCTTTGAAGAAATAAGGGCTGAAAATATCTCAAATTTACTGAAGGATATACATTTACAGATTCAGGAACTTCAGTAAATCCAAGAAGGATATATACAAAGAAAGCCATTCCTAGGAAAATCATAGTCAAACTGGTTGATCAAAGATAAAGAGAAAAATCTTGAAAACAGGCAAAGAAAATGATGCATTATATAGGGGACTAGTGATTCAATAATCTAGAAATGATTTATATGTTGGAATTAGCAGGAAAAAAATGGAGTGCAAAAGACAGTTGAATAATATCTTTAAAGTGTTAAAAGGGAAAAAATTCTTAACCTAGAATTATATATCCAGAGAAATTATCCATCAAGAATAAAAGTAAAATGAAAATAGTTTTACAGAGAAGAAAACTAAGATTTTGTGTCCAGCAAATTTGTACTACAAGAAATGATAAAAGGAGTTCTTCAGGTTGAGGGAAATGATACCATATAAAAACTGGAATCTTCAGAAAGGAATGAAGAATTTCAGAAATTGTAAATATCTAGTAAATGTGAAAACTATTTCCCTCTTAGTTTCTTAAAAACATATAGCTGTTTAAAGCAAAGACTATATTGTGTTGGATGCAAAATGTATGGACAGCCATTAAAAAGAATACATTTGAATCAGTTCTAATGAGATGGATGAAACTGGAACCTATTATACAGAGTGAAGTAAGCCAGAAAGAAAAACACCAATACAGTGTACTAATGCATATATGTGGAATTTAGAAAGATGGTAACAATAACCCTGTGTGAGACAGCAAAAGAGACACTGATGTATAGATCAGTCTTATGGACTCTGTGGGAGAGGGAGAGGGTGGGGAGATTTGGGAGAATGGCATTGAAACATGTATAATATCATGTGTGAAACGAGTCGCCAGTCCAGGTTCAATGCACGATACTGGATGCTTGAGGCTGGTGCACTGGGATGACCCACAGGGAGGGTATGGGGAGGGAGGAGGGAGGAGGGTTCAGGATGGGGAACACAGGTATACCTGTGGCAGATTCATTTCGATATTTGGCAAAACTAATACAATATTGTAAAGTTTAAAAATAAAATTAAATTAAAAAAAAAAGAATGTCTATACGTGTAAAGTTTCTTTGCTCTACAGCAGGGATTAGCACAACATTGAAATTAAACTATATTTCAATTAAAAAATATTTTAAATGTATGGAGGTGTAATGTATCTGATAACTAGAGCACACAGATGGGAACTGAAGTAAATTGACTTAAATAGCTACAATGGTTCTATATTTTATGTGAAAAGACAAAAGATTATGTCTAAGTAGACAATGAAAAGTTAAGGAAAACTGGATATCCAAACAGAAAAAAAGTAGACCTCCATCCCTATCTCAAGTCATACTCAAAAATTTATATGAGTAGGTACATATACTTAATGTAACAACTTAATCCATAAATCTTTTAGAAGAAAGCACAGAAGTGTACCTCTATGACCTGGGGGTAGGCAACAGTTTTCTAGATAGGAAACAGAGAGCAATAATCATACAATTTAAAAACTGATCAATGAAACTTCATGAAAATTAAAAACATTTTTTTTACCAAAAGATACTATTAAGAAAATACATATAAGCTGCATGTGTGTGTGTGCATGTTAAGTCGCTTCAGTCGTGTCAGACTGTTTGCAACTCTGTGGACTGTAGCCTGTCAAGCTCCTCTGTCCATGGGGTACTCCAGGCGAGAATACTGGAGTGGGTTACCATTTCCTTCTCCAGGGGATCTTCCCAACCCAGGGAATGAACCCATGTCTTCTGTGGCTGCTGCATTGCAAATGGATTCTTTACCACTGAGCCGCCAAGGAAGCCCATAAGCCACGTATTAGGAGAAAATATTTACAATGTATCTGATAAAGGACTGATATCTGGGATATATAAAGATGAATAATCGAATAAAACAGGCAAAATATTTGAACAGAATATTCACAAAATAAGATATGTGAATGGCCAATAAACACATGAATATGTAGTCAACATCATTAGTCATTAGGAAATCATTTACTAAAATCACAATGAAAAAATAAGTAAAACCACAATACCACTACACATCCACAAGAATGGCTAAAATTAAATAGACTGACAACACCAAAAGTTGTCAAGAATTTGGAGCCCCTGGAATTTGCATACATTTTTGGTGGGAGTGTAAAATGGTAGAACCACTTTGGAAAAGTATCTTGCAGTTATTTATAAAACTAAATGTACAGCAACCATAATATGGAAAAATTCTACTCCTCAGTATTTTCACAAGAGAAATGAAATCATTAGTCCATACAAAACCTGTATATGAATGGTCATAGCAACTTTATTCATAATACCTCCAAACTGGAAATAACTCACGGGTCCAGTAGTAGGTGAAAAACTGGTATAGTCATACAATGGAATATTACTCAGCATAAAAAGGAATGAATTACTGATACACACAACACATGGATGAAACTTTAAAATATTATGCTGAATGAAGGATCCTAAAACAAAAGAGTATAAACTTCATGACTCTATTTACATAAAGTTCTAGAATAGGCAAAGTTAATCTATGATAAAAATACAAACAAAACGCAGGCAGGGATAAGAGGAGGAATTGAATGCAGAAGGGCATGAGGAACTTTCTGAAGTTTTGGTAACGTTCTATATCTTGAAAGAGGTCCAGGTTACATGTATATTAATTTTTCATTTCTCACTGGTGGTTTAATGAAGATATATGCATCTCATTTTTATGTAACTTTAATTTAAAAAAAAATGTACCCTAAACCAATGCTGAACTCTAGTTCATGATAGGTATGCTGAAGTATTTAGGAAGAAGTGTATTGTCATCTGTAACTTATTTGGACATGCATCAAAATAATAAGGATGATAAATGATAGAGGGATAGAGAGATGAAGTGTGTGATAATACAATATAAACTGTAGAATATAGGTGTTTGATATATAGGTGTTCACTGTGAAATTCTTTCAACTTCTTTGCTTTTAAATATTAATAAAATATTAGAGACAAAATAATGGTGGTTATGATTCATCCAGATGTCCCTTATCTCCCCACATCTCTTCCTCTGATTTCTTAATGCTCACCCATATTTAGGATCTGAATTGCCCTCTCTTATTTTATTCCTGGCTTATGACTTGTACCCTCACACTTCTCACTCCCCAGTGTTTCCCATAACTCACATCTCCCTCACTAACTCCATTTCAGAATATCCACGGATAAGAGATGTGATCAACTTATCCACTGGACCCTTCCAAGGACACTATCCCATTGGATGGAACCTCCCAGCTCAGGCTCCAATAGCGCTCCCTGGCTCCCACTGAAAAGGATTAGCTTGCAGAGATACAAGCTCACAGTGCAGAGGAAATCGCAATGGACACACAAAAGCATCCATCTTGGCCTGTACAGTTGAAGATGTCCTTGTGTGGGGCTTTTGTTTTACCTTATATCTAGATCAAGCATTTGACCTCAGTTTATTTCAGAGACTGTACAGAAATCAGGGTCCAGGTAGTGTCCACAGGGCCCTCCCAGACAAACCATGATATGTTTGTTTAGGAACCAAGATGAAGTTCAGAGGTCTTACAAAGCCAACAGGCTTGATCACTGGTTCTCATCTTTATGTTCCTGAGTGATGGTTGTGAGTCAACTCAAAAGGAAATAAGTCTCCAAAACCTCCAGAACTGGATGCCAGAACACCTAGTCCAGTGGTTCATACCCTTCAGTTCAATTCAGTACAGTCACTCAGTCGTGTCTGACTCTTTGTGACTCCATGGACTGCAGCATGCCAGGCCTCCCTGTCCATCATCAACTCCCAGAGTTTACTCAAATTCATGTCCATTGGGTCAGTGATGCCATCCAACCATCTCATCCTCTGCCGTCCCTTTCTCCTCCCACCTTCAATCTTTCCCAGCATCAGGGTCTTTTCAAATGAGTCAGTTCTTTGCATCAGGTGGCCAAAATATTGGAGTTTCAGCTTCAGCATCAGTCCTTCTAATGAATATTCAGGACTGATCTCCTTTAGGATGGACTGATTGGATCTCCATGCAGTCCAAGGGACTCTCAAGAGTTCTCCAACACCACAGTTCAAAAGCATCAATTCTTTGGCACTCAGCTTTCTTAGAGTCCAGCTCTCACATCCATACATGACTATTGGAAAAACCATCTCTTTGACTAGATGGACCTTTGTTGGCAAAGTAATGTCTCTGCATTTTAATATGCTGTCTAGGTTCGTCATAGCTTTTCTTCCAAAGAGCAAGCGTCTTTTAATTTCATGGGTGCAGTCAGTCACCATCTGCAGTGATTTTGGAGCACCTCAAAATAAAGTCTGTCACTGTGTCCACTGTTTCCCCATCTATTTGCCATGAAGTGATGGGACCAGATGCCATGATCTTAGTTTTCTGAATGTTGAGTTTTATTTTTTCTTTTTAGGGTGTTACCTTGCAATTTCAACAGAACTTTATTAAAATATTTTTTATTTTATCAAGATACTTATTCCATTTATTTTTTTAATGTATAAAAGTTTTACAAAATTATTTTATATTCATAAATAGAAAAATTTTATGTATTCATAAATGCATAAAATTTAAAGAATATTATGTATTCATCAATGCATAAAATACATAAAATTTAATGTATTCATAAATGCATAAAATACATTAAAATTTATGTATTCATAAATGCATAAAATTTAAAGAATATGGACACTGGAAAGGTACAGGTCTCAGTTTGAATACTGTTTCTATTACTTACTAGGGTGAATCACCCAAGTTCACAACTTCAGTTTCTTTATCTGAATGTTGAGTTTTAAGCCAACTTTTTCACTCTCCTCTTTCACTTTCATCAAGAGGCTCTTTAGTTCTTTGCTTTCTGCTGTAAGGGTGCTGTCATCTGCATATCTGAGGTTATTGATATTTCTCCCAGCAATCTTGATTCCAGCTTGTGCTTCATCCAGTCCAGCATTTCTCATGATATACTCTGCATATAAGTTAAATAAGCAGGGTGACAATATACAGCCTTGATGTACTCCTTTCATGATTTGGAACCAGTCTGTTATTCCATGTCCAGTTCTAACTGTTCCTTCTTGACCTGCATAAAGATTTCTCAAGAGGCAGGTAAGGTGGTCTGGTATTCCCATCTCTTTCAGAATTTTCCAGTTTGTTATGATCCACACAGTCAAAGGCTTTGGCATAGTCAATAAAACAGAAGTAGATGATTTTCTGGAACTCTCATTGCTTTTTCAATGATCCAGTGGATGTTGGCAATTTGATCCCTGGTTTCTCTGCCTTTTCTAAATCCAGCTTGAATATCTGGAAGTTCACTGTTCACGTACTGTTGATGCCTGGCTTGGAGAATTTTGAGCATTACTTTGATAGTGTGTGAGATGAGTGCAATTGTGCAGTAGTTTGGAGAAGGCAATGGCACCCCACTCCAGTACTCTTGCCTGGAAAGTCCCATGGACAGAGGAGCCTGGTAGGCTGCAGTCTGGGGTCGCAAAGAATCGGACACGACTGAGCGACTTCACTTTCACTTTTCACTTTCATGCATTGGAGAAGGAAATGGCAACCCACTCCAGGGTTCATGCCTGGAGAAGCCCAGGGACGGGGGAGCCTGGTAGGCTGCTGTCTATGGGGTCGAACAGAGTCAGACAGGACTGAAGTGACTTAGCAGCAGCAGTGCAGTAGTTTGAGCATTCTTTGACATTGCCTTTCTTTGGGATTGGAATGAAAACTGACCTTTTCCAGTCCTGTGGCCACTGCTGAGTTTTCCAAATTTGCTGGCATATTGAGTGCAGCACTTTCACAGCATCATCTTTTAGGATTTGAAATAGCTCAACTGGAATTCTATCACCTCCACTAGCTTTGTTTGTAGTGATGCTTCCTAAGGCCCATTTCACTTTGCATTCTAGGATGTCTGGCTCTAGGTGAGTGATCACACCATTTTGATTATCTGGGTCATGAAGATCTTTTCTGTATAGTTCTTTTGTGTATTCTTGCCATCTCTTCTTAATATCTTCTGCTTCTGTTAGGCTACACATTAAAACTACCTGGGCACTGATGTTTTTAAAGGCTCCCAAAATGATTCTAGTGTGCAGGGCAAACAAGTTGGATTATCCCATTGGGATTAACTGGTATAGCCATACCCATTGTGAAGATATTGAGAAATACTTTCGATGAAGTTGTTAAATGCCCTGAGACCTGAGTGCCCTGGACACCTCATCTCTTCCACCCAGAGCCCCCAGACATTCCCACAATCAGTTATTAAATGGTTAATGCCTGTCCGGCAAGAGTCCTTCAGAACCCTGCTTCAGCATTTAGCCAGATTTCATTCTAAATAGTCAGTGCCCAGTACTGTGCCCATTATTAAATACTTCGAATGCCACTTCTGCAGCCAGTGCTGAGAACCGCTGTCAGTTCAGATAAGCATCTGAATCTTTTATCTGTACCACACTAAATAACTAGTCTGAATACATTGCTACCTCTGTCCATGCATATAACCAGGCTTATGATCTTAAGCAAGTCATTTCCTCACTCTGAATCCCATCTGAAAAATGATAGGGTTTAACTGGGTCGTCTTTAAGCTCGTTTCCAACTCTGAATTGTGTGGCACTGTGGTTCTATGAATCACAAATTCAGCAAAGCTAAAAGCATCTCCAAGAGAAGTGAAAGCCAAATTGATCTAACCTCCTGCACACTGACCCAAACCAGCCAAAGAGAACCCAGAGTGCATGCTAAATGTATATTGCTCTTCTTAGGAGACATGAATCTTTCTTAAAGCTGCACACCTCCCCCAACCCACGAAGTTATGGCTTGGAACTTGAAGCCTGGAGATGAATTCTCCCCAACTTGGGACAAAGATGCAAATATTATTAGAGCTGATTATGAAGTTATCCAATCTGCTTTTAAAGTATGGTCCCGACACTTCCACTTGCAGCTTCTTGCAGTAGTGCCCTGCACAGAGGGTGACATACTACAAGAAGACATAATCTGTTTTACTTTTTCCATGTTTATTTGCCATCCATTTCATTGAGTGACCCCTTTGTTTGTGGATTATAGGGAAGGGAAGAAGTCAGTTGGTTTTTATTGGTCCCTCCAGAAATTTAAACAGCTTCAAACTGTCCTCCCCCAGTCTATGCCTCTTTTGGCCAAGCGTGCCTTTGATTTTACAATCTCATCACAACCCTCAGTGCCATGGCTTTTCAAGCACAGCTCACGTTATCTGGATCTTTTCACTTTTCACTTGATCTTTCCCAAGGCAATGTTGCCAAGTGGTAACTGGAACCATGTTTACCATAATCTGAAGTGAGATGGTGAGTTGGCCATTATGTAGTTCATACAATCCTTCTGAATGGCCTGAACTATCCAGATCATTTGTCTATACTGAAAAATAAATAGTGTAGTTGCCAAATCATTTCACTTCAAGTAGTGGAGGTATAACTATCGTCTTGCTAATATCTCTGAAATGTATATCTATAATAATGATCTATTATCCTGAGTGAGACCAATATCTCTCAAAGTGATAAGCTTTGAGACTGTTATCCTGGGAAAGTTCAATGCAAAACTCAGAGCCCACATCTCCATCTCCATTCCAATTGCTCTAGCCCAATGCACCAAACACTCCCCTTGTACTGATTATTCCCCATATCCCCCAAGCCAGACACCAACAACCAAAGATGAGACTTAACAGTTCAAGGAAACAGATGATCTTTTTACCCAGTCAGACCAGAGAAGACTGCATTGAAAAGGAAGGAAGGCACTAGGCACACTTATCAGCCAAAAGTCTGATTGGCCTGGGCTGCTCCTTAGCCAACATTTGTGAGGAGCTGGCCAGATTGGTCTGTGACCCACTTCCCCTTGCATCATCTTGAGACTCTACCATCTTCCTGAGATGAAAGTCCTCCCACAGTATGCATTTGGAATTTTCACAGTGTGCCCTTTACAAAGACCATGTGTAGCAGAGTCACTTGAAATACTATGTAAAATGCATATCTCTGAGCCCTATCACCACCAATAGATACAAACTAAAATTGTAGAACCATTGATCTTTATTTTGATAAAATTACTTCATTTGCCTGAACGCTTATTTGCTCAATTAGCAAACGGAGCAATTGTTTCCTACTTTACAGAGCTGTTTAGAGAGCATTTTCATTTACACAATCTGTCACTATCTTCATCTTCAGCTCAAAGGATCTAAACTTAGGGGCATCTTTCACTCTAAATTGTTTCCCCACATCAAATTCTCCACATATATTAGTGGTGCCACCATAACCTCCAGGATCCCAGAATCAAACCTCAAAGTCCACAGTGACAAATTAGGAAGAATCCATTGTTTGTTTCTGTTTTGTTGTGGTTGTTGCTGTTTTTTGTGGTTGGTTTTTCTTCCCCCCAGAGGAGGGAGAGAGTGGTAGACCAAAGCTTGCTTTGTTATCATGAATAGATATTATCACAGCACAATCTCCAAGCCCTTATCAGGCATGCACTCTTAGATGGAAATATGAAAGGGTCTGGAGAAATTCTGTTGTGAGAATCAAAACCTTATAAGATATCAGCTGGGGCAGGGCAAGTCCCCAGAAACTCCTACATGCCTGCTAAGTCTGACTCTGTGCAACCCCATGGACTATAGCCCACCAGGCTCCTCTGTCATTGGATTTTCTAGGCAAGAATACAGGAGTGGGTCACCATGCCCTCCTCCAGGGGGTCTTCCCAATTCAGGGATCAAACCCGTGTCTCATGTCTGCTGCACTGGCAGGTGGATTCTTTACCACTAGCGCCACCTGGGAAGCCCCAAACAACTCCCACTCAGGTTCAATTCCACCCAGATCCATGACATTTCTTTTCCTATTTGGAGTCCCAGAGACCATTGGATATCTAGCTGAAGTTTCTTTGCTGATATCAAAATAAGAAGGCTCCCACCTTCATTGTCTGGCAAGTGCCCTTCACTATTAATAATCAACAGCTTACAAGTATGGAGCAATTCTATGTGCCAGATACTGTCCTGATGCCTTTATAAGGTTTTATAACCAATAGTACAGCATCGGGATTCAGACCCAGACAGTGTGGTTGCAGTGTCCATGCTCTTAACCATCACATGTCTGCTAACCACTGGCAGTCTGCAGCGTCTAGACTGTGTGTGAAGCTGAAAGCCATCTGCCCCAAATTATCACCAAAACCTCCTTCTTCTGTCATTTCTGCCCAAATGATGAGGACATGCTACTAGGAATTTGGTAAAGCCCTTAAAAAGTCTACTGTGGCTACATACATATGTAGTAAAAGAATAAAGAAATTCATGGAAAGATAATCACCAGATTTAGGATAGAAGTAACCTCTGGAGGAAGAGAAGGGGGTGTGATTGGAAAAAGGTGCACTGGGAGCTCCAACTATGTTGATAATATTTAATTTCTTAAGCTGGTTGGTGGTTAAACAAGAAAGTACATTCAGCTTTTTTACATCCTAAATATTTCACAATACATATTTTAAAGGGACTCCTACGGGGACTTTCCTGGCTGTTCAGTGGTTAAGACTCTGTGCTTCCACTGTAAGGGACATGGGTTTGATTCCTGGTCAGGGAACTAAGATCCCACATGCTGAATGGTATGGCCAATAAATAAATAAATAAATAAATATTTGTTGAATTTTTTTTAAATAATAGTACTCCTAGGGATTGTGCTATCTTAAAAAGAGGAGAGAGATCAGCCTGCAGCACTGTGCTTACTGTACTAAGGTCTGAAGAATCTAGAAGTGGGAGTGTATCATTCTTGCTCACAAGGGAGAATCCTTCAATTTATAGTCTTTATTTCCTCTTGGCTATTCTAAATCCCTTTCAAGGTCTGGCAGTGAGCAGTACCATAATATTATGTACACACATATCCCCAAATTCTGGAACTTCATATTTCTAAACAGTATGGACCTAACAGAAGCAGAAGATATTGAGAAGAGGTGGCAAGAATACACAGAAGAGTTATATTAAGGACATCTTCATGACCCGGATAACCATGATGGTGTGATCACTCATCTTGACCCAGCCATCCTGGAGTGTGAAGTCAAGTGGGCCTTAGGAAGCATCACTACAAACAAAGTTAGTGATGGTGATGGAACTCCAGCTGAGTTATTTCAAATCCTAAAAGATGATGCTGTTAAAGTGCTTCACTCAATATGCCAGCAAATATGGAAAACTCAGCAGTGGCAACAGGACTGGAAAAGGTCAGTTCTCATTCTAATCCCAAAGAAGGGCAATGCCAAAGAATGCTCAAACTACCACACAATTGCACTCATCTCACATGCTAGCAAAGTAATGCTCAAAATTCTCCAAGCCAGGCTTCAACAGTACATGAACTGAGAACTTTCAGACATTCAAGGTGGATTTAGAAAAGGCAGACGAACCAGAGATCAAATTGCCAACATCTGTTGGATCATAGAAAAAGCAAGAGAATTCCAGAAATATATCTACTTTTACTTCATTGACTATGCTAAAGCCTTTGTGTAGATCGTGACAAACTGTGGAAAATTCTGAAAGAGATGGGAATACCAGACCACCTTACCTGCCTCCTGAGAAATCTGTATGCAGGTCAAGAAGCAACAGTTAGAACTAGACATGGAACAACTGACTGGTTCCAAACTGGGGAAGGAGTATGTCAAGGCTGTATATTGTCACCCTGCATATGCAGAGTACATCATGAGAAATACCAGGCTGGCTGAAGCACAACCTGGAATCAAGATTGCTGGGAGAAATATCAGTAACTTCCAATATACAGATGACATCACCCTTATGGTAGAAAGTGAAGAGGAACTGAAGAGCCTCTTGATGAAGGTGAAAGAGGCGAGTGAAAACGCTGGCTTAAAACTCAACATTCAAAAAACTAAGATCATGGCATCTGGTCCCATCACTTCATGGCAGATAGATAGGCAAACAATGGAAACAGTGAAAGAGTTTATTTCTTTGGGCTCCAAAATCACTGAGGACGGTGACTGCAGCCAAGAAATTAAAAGATGCTTGCTCCTTGGAAGAAAAGCTATGACAAACCTAAACAGCATATTAAAAAGCAGAGACATTACTTTGTCGACAAAGGTCTATATATTCAAAGCTATGGTTTTTCCAGTAGTCATGTATGGATGTGAGAGTTGGACCTTAAAGAAATCTGAGTGCCAAAGAATTGATGCTTTTGAACTATGGTGTTGGAGAAGACTCTTGAGAGTCCCTTGGACTGCAAGGAGATAAAACCAGTCAATCCTAAAGGAAATCAACCCTGAATAAACATTGGAAGGACTGATGCTGAAACCAAAGCTCCAATCCTTTGGTCACCTGATGAGAAAAGTTGACTCCTTGGAAAAGACCCTGATGCTGGGAAAGATTGAAGGCCAGAGGAGAAGGGGATAGCAGAGGATGAGATTGTTGGATGGCATCACTGACTCAATGGATATGAATTTGAACAAGCTCTGGAAGACAGTGAAGGACAGGGAAGCCTAGCATGGTGCAGTCCATGGAGCTGCAAATAGTCAGATATGACTGAGTGACTGAACAACATACTTCTAAACCTATGAGGAATTGGGGCCTGTATATATTGGGAGGTGGGAGAACAAGGTAGGGAACCAGACAGAAAGTAAGGAGGGAAGAAAGACTGAAAGACTTGAATAAGCTCCAAAGATGAAGGGGAATAAAAAGAATGAAAGGAAATAAGAGCAGAAAATAAGGAGAATGATAAAGCTTAGAAACATACACAAACATAAATGGACAGAGAGACAAGGGAGAGAAAAACAAGAAATTATATAAGGAAAAGGAAAGAAGGGAGGCTGAAAAGAAGTGAAGAAGATGCAAATAAGAGCAGAAAGATAATATGTAAAAAACAAAACAAAACTAATTGAGGACCTACTGTGTCCATCTAGTCAAGGCTATGGTTTTTCCTGTGGTCATGTATGGATGTGAGAGTTGGACTGTGAAGAAATCTGAGCGCTGAAGAATTGATGCTTTTGAACTGTGGTGTTGGAGAAGACTCTTGAGAGTCCCTTGGACTGCAAGGAGATCCAACCAGTCCATTCTAAAGGAGATCGGTCCTGGGTGTTCTTTGGAAGGACTGATGCTAAAGCTGAAACTCCAGTACTTTGGCCACCTCATAAGAAGAGTTGACTCATTGGAAAAGACTCTGATGCTGGGAGGGATTGAGGGTAGGAGGAGAAGGGGACGACAGAGGATGAGATGGCTGGATGGCATCACTGACTTGATGGATGTGAGTTTGAGTGAACTCCGGGAGTTGGTGATAGACAGGGAGGCCTGGTGTGCTGTGATTCATGGGGTCACAAAGAGTCAGACATGACTGAGCGACTGAACTGAACTGAACTGGACTGTGTTCCAGACACTGTGCTGAGTTCTTAATAAGCATTTTCTCATGTGACCACCCTCTTCCCCCACCAATAAACCCAAGAGATAGGCATTAATAGGCCCAAATTCTACAGATGAGAAAAGTGAGTTTCAGAGATATTGAGAGACTTGTCCTAGGTCATACAGCTTGATAAAATGCAGTTTTGACCCCAGATCTGAGTAACTTTAAAGGTTGAGAGCTTAACCAGTTGGCTTACTACCTCCCAACAGAAGCCATGAGAAGGAAGAAGAAAAGATGCTGGAGATAGGACCTGAAATCCTCATATGTACAGGGGATCATCAGGGAACAGATGCTCAGGAGGCGGTTGGCTGGGCCTGTGGGCCCTGAAGAGTGTTTGCCTTGTTAAAGGCAGCTGGACTCAGCTCCAGCTGATGGTCACCTTGTAGTAACGTGGGCCAGGTTTACCACATTTTCTGTTTTTCAAGTAAAGTTCAAAATCCAGATTATTTTTAAAAAAGAAAATCTCATTATTGTTTAATGTTAGCAAAAAAAAAAAAAAAAAAAAAAAAAAAACTAGGAAAAATAAACCACCCTGTGGGCCAAGTAAAGCCCAATTATGGGCTGAATTTGGCTCACCAGTCACCAGTTTGCAACCTTTGGATGAAGAATGGCAGATAAAAAGAAATGAAGAAGAGAGAAATAAAGAATTAGAGAACAAGAAAGAGAGGAAAGGAGACATTAAAAAATAAAAGACGTAGGGACTTCCTTGGCAGTAGTTAGGATTGAGGCACTTTCACTGCTGAAGGCCCGAGTTCAATCCCTAGTGGGGGGAACTAAGAACCTGAAACCTGGATACTCCCCCCCCCAAAAAAAAAGTCAGAAAAGAGTGAAGGATCAAATAAAGGGCAATACAAGAGGGAAGGGGGAGGGGTTGTGAGAAGTCCAAGAGGTAGATGGGAAGGAGAAAGCTAGTGGAGAAAGAAGCAAAGAGCTCAGAAGAGAGAAGTAAGAGGAAGAACAGGGATGAGAAGAGAAGAAAGGCACATCAAAGAGGGTAGCCCTCACCCAGCAATTCTGGGAGGACCCAGTTGGTGCAGGGAGAGGTGGTGGTGGGAGACAGGAGACAACCCTGTCTTGGGATTGCTCTCTCCCATTGAAAGGTGGAGCTGGACACAAGATGGCAGCAGCTGCAGCATCAGTTACACGTCAGGGTGAGGCTTCTCAGGGCTGTCTCTGGGGCTGGAGAGCAGGCTGAGTGGCACCCTCTGCTTGTTGGCACTGCCAAGCCCATCAGAGAGCTTCTGAGGCTGAGGCCGGCTTAAAGCTGCAAGGAATAGGCCAGCCTCAGTCTGCACATGCCCTTTCCTGGCATAAGCGGGGAGCTTGTGCAGTAGAGCAGTAGCCATGGTAACCCTGTATGTGGCTACCCTGTTTGGATTCACAGAAGGGAGAGAATTTTGTCCTGAATTTTGCATCAGGACAGCCACAATCAGAAAAGATGGATCCAGTCTGTCCCAGCTCCTGGGCCCCCTCCCTCTGGAAATCCCAGGCAAACATGGAGAGAGGAATATTGGACAGAAGAAATTCTACAGTCTCTAAGCCTTCCCCTTCCTACACCTCACATTACTCCACCAGGGGGCTTTATTGACTCCAATATTACTAGACCTCAAAGGTAATTCCTGCATCAAACTCCAACATTTATCTTAATGCCCTCAGTTCAGTTCAGTTCAGTTCAGTCACTCAGTCGTGTCCGACTCTTTGCGACCCCATGAATCTCAGCATGCCAGGCCTCCCTGTCCATCACCATCTCCTGTAGTTCACTCAGACTCAAGTCCATCGAGTCAGTGATGACATCCAGCCATCTCATCCTCTGTCATCCTCTCTTCCTCCTGCCCCCAATCCCTCCCAGCATCAGAGTCTTTTCCAATGAGTCAACTCTTCGCATGAGGTGGCCAAAGTACTGGAGTTTCAGCTTTAGCATCATTCCTTCCATAGAACACCCAGGGCTGATCTCCTTCAGAATGGACTGGTTGGATCTCCTTGCAGTCCAAGGGAATCTCAAGAGTCTTCTCCAACACCACAGTTGAAAACCATCAATTCTTCAGCGCTCAGCTTTCTTCACAGTCCAACTCTCACATCCATACATGACTACTGGAAAAACCATAGCCTTGACTAGACGGACCTTTGTTGGCAAAGTAATGTCTCTGCTTTTCAATATGCTATCTAGGTTGCTCATAACTTTTCTTCCAAGGAGTAAGCGTCTTTTAATTTCATGGCTGCAATCACTATCTGCAGTGACTTTGGAGCCCAAAAAATAAAGTCTGACACTGTTTCCACTGTTTCCCCATCTATTTCCCATGAAGTGATGGGACCAGATGCCACGATCTTCATTTTCTGAATGTTGAGCTTTAAGCCAACTTTTTCACTCTCCACTTTCAATTTCATCAAGAGGCTTTTTAGTTCCTCTTCACTTTCTGCCATAAGGGTGGTGTCATCTGCATATATGAGGTTATTGATATTTCTCCCGGCAATCTTGATTCCAGCTTGTGCTTCTTCCAGCCCAGCGTTTCTCATGATGTACTCTGCATATTAGCTAAATAAGCAGGGTGACAATATACAGCCTTGACATACTCCTTTTCCTATTTGGAACCAGTCTGTTGTTCCATGTCCAGTTCTAACTGTTGCTTCCTGACCTGCATATAGGTTTCTCAGGAGGCAGGTCAGGTGGTGTGGTATTCCCATCTCTTTCAGAATTTTCCACAGTTTATTGTGATCCACACAGTCAAAAGCTTTGGCATAGTTAATAAAGCAGAAATAGCTGTTTTTCTGGAACTCTCTTGCTTTTTTGACGATCCCACGGATGTTGGCACTTTGATCTCTGGTTCCTCTGCCTTTTCTAAAACCAGCTTGAACATCTGGAAGTTCATGGTTCACGTATTGCTGAAGCCTGGCTTGGATAATTTTGAGCATTACTTTACTAGCGTGTGAGATGAGTGCAATTGTGCGGTAATTTGAGCATTCTTAATGCCCTACACCTCCCCAAATGATAGGTTTTAGTATCAGCTGGGGCCTCTCTGCAAGCCAAACTCACAATGGCAATTTCCAGATATTAAGATTCTTCATACATGTATATGTGCTCAGTCTCTCAGTCTTGTCCGACTCTTTGTGACCCCATAGACTGTAGCCCATTGGGCTCCTCTGCCCATGGAGTTTTCCAGGTAAGATTTCTGGGCTGGGTTGCCATTTTATACTCCAGGGGATCTTCCCAACCCAAGAATCAAACCCACGTCTCCTGTGTCTCCTGCATTGGCAGGCGGATTCTTAACCACAAGCGCCATCTGGGAAGCCCCCTCTTCATGCATAACTTATTCTAAATACCAAACCTATAGCTCAAATTGGGCTATATTTTCAATGTTTACATAGCACATGATTACACTTTAAAAAATATATACACATCCATTTGTTTCTATCTGCTCACTAAGAGTTAATAATTACTGTATCTTGTGACTGATGCAAAAGTTTGGAATCTTTGCAGCTAAATAATGTCATGGGATATTTAATATAACAGTGACTATTATGCCAATTAGGGGTTTGGCTGATGACCATGAATAACTCATAAGCTATGACACAGTTCTAATTTAAATGTTCCATGGCAGATGGCAATGTTCTACAATAGTATTTTGCTAATCACATCTTAATTGCCAGATCTTTTTTAAAAATTAATTCACAGTGCAGTACAGGTAGTGGACCAGGTGATGAGACAAAAGTTTAAAGATTTAAGCTGCAGTCCATGGGGTCACAAAGAGTCAGACACGCCTTAGCAACTGAACAACAAATACGATGAATATCTTCCTTTTGTCACATGACTGAACACCGTATATTGAGAAATTCACTCAGGGATAACTTCAAAAATCTAAAGTTGAAGACGTTTGTGAATTCATTGCCCAGGTTAAATGCCCTCCTTCCTTGTTCCCCATCTCCATCCTTTTGAGGGGGTTAACTACTTTTTAACACATTATTGTCCAGGAGATTTTTGCAGAAACTAATGCCTGTAGTGTTAATACATCTCAGGTCAATAATGTGTTAATAGTGGACTCTTGGAAGTAAAAGACTTCAAACATCTTGATTGGGGGCATTTTAGACGTTAGAATGGAGTTATGGGTTTTGGAGATTTAATGCCCTTCAAATGACATCACAACATGACTCACTGTTCTTACCTCCTGTCCAAATCTTAATTAAGGTGGCAGCATGATGGGGGGCTGACCCTTTTACTGATCTCTTTTTTTAAAAAATTATGAAATAATAGTAGTTTTTAAAATGAACTAGATACAGAGAACATAGGTGGTTGCCAGAAGCAAGAAGTGAGGGGTGGGCAAAATGGGTAAAGATGATTAAAAAGAACAAACTCCCAACAAATAAGTCCTGAGGATGTAATATACAGCATGGTGGCTGTATTGCATACTGTATTGCATACTTGAAAGTTGTTAAGAGAGTAGATTTTAAAAGTTCTCATCACAAGAAAACAATTTTTGTGACTATGTATGACAATGGATGTTAACTAGACAGTGTGATCATTTTGCAATATATGCAAATATCAAATCATTATATTGCACATCTGAAACTAATATAATGTTATATGTCAATTATATACCTCAATTTAAAAATAAATACAGAATGGGAAAAATTACAAACTATGTCAAACATGCTGTTACAAATGACCAACCAATTTAGCAACTTAAAACAACCATGACTGTATGCTCATGGAATCAACAGGTCAGGAATTTAGAAAGGGCACAATGGGGAAAGCTTTCTGTGCTCCACATGTAGAAAACTTGAAGGCCGACAGTGACTTGATGGCCAGGGGCTGGAATCATCTACAATCCTATTCACTCACATGCCTGGTGCCTGGGCCGGGAGGACTCAAAGATTAGAAGTGCCAACCAAAGGGCTTACCTGTGTCCTGTCCACATGACTGGCTACCACACTATACAGTGACTTCAAGGTAGTCAAACTTCTTACATGGTGACTCAAGGCTCCGAGAGTAAGTGTTCCAGCAAGCAAAGTGGAAATGAAAGGACCTTTTCTGATCTAGCCTCAGGACTCACATTTCTGATCTAGCCTCAGGACCCATGTAGAGTCACTCCCACAACAACCTGTGGGGTACAAAGAGTTTGCAAGAATCCAAGAGTCCTAAAAAAATCTGTATAGAATCACAAAAGACCTCAAATAGCCAAAGTGACCTTGAGAAAGAAGAACAGACTTGGAGGCATCACACATCTTGTCTTCAAACTATATTACAAAGCCACAGTAATCAAAAGAGTATGGTTCTGGCACAAAAAGAGACACATAGACCAATGGAACAGAATGAAGAGCCAAGAAATAAAATCAGACATATATGGTCAATTAATCTCTAAAGCTGAAGCTCCAACACTTTGGGAAGTGCTGACTCATTGGAAAAGACCATGATGATGGGAAAGACTGAGGGCAGGAGAGAAGGGGTAACAGAGAAGGGGTAATTGAGTCACTGACTCAATAGACATGAGTTTGAGCAAACTCCAGGAGATAGTGAAGGACAGAAAAGCTTGGTGTGCTGCAGTCCACAGGGTCACAAAGAGTCGGACATGACTTAGCAACTGAACAACAACAATGGCAAAATCTTTCACAAGGTGCCCAATAACACATAATGGGGAAAGAGTAGTCTCTGAATAACTGGTATTGGGAAAACTGTATATCCACATGCAAAATAATGAAACTGGGCTTCTATTTTACACCACTCATGAAAATTAACTTGAAATGGATTAAAGACTTGCATGTAAGACCTGAAACTATAAAACTTCCAGAAGAAAATACAAGGGAAAAGCTCTTTGATTGGTCTTGACAATCATTTTTTGGATATGACACCAAAGCAGAGGCAATAAAAGCAAAAACAGACAAGTGAGACTACATCAAAATAATAAGGCTCTACACAGCAGAAGGAAACAATTAACAGAGTGAAGAAGAAATCTATGGGAGAAAATATTTCCAAACCATGTATCTGATAGGAGGATATAAGGAACTTACAACAAAATAGCAAAATCATCATCATCATCAAGTAACTAAATGGGCAGAGAACCCAAAGAGATTTTCTCAAAGAAGACATACAAATGGCCTATGGGCACACAAAAAAGTGCTCAACATCACTAATCATCAGACAAATGCAAATCAATCACCTAATACCTCACACTTTACACTGAGAAAAAACAGAGTTGGCGAGGATGTGGAGAAAAGGGAACCCGAACCCCTCCGCCCATACACTGATGGTGGGGTATAAATTGGTGCAGCCTCTATGGAAAACAGTATGGAGCTTCCTGAGAATGTTAAAAATAGAATTACCATATGATCCAGCAATCCTGGATCATTTCCTTTAGATATATACCACTTCTGGGTATTTATCTGAAGGAAAAGAAATCAGTATCTTAAATCAATGATACTCCAGTAAACATTTAAAAAAGAAAAAGAAGAGATCTTGAAGAGATAACTGTACTCCCACGTTTCTTGCAGTCTTATTCTTTATAGCTAAAATAGGGAAACAACCTATCAACAGATGAATGGATAAAGAAACAACCCACTCCAGTACTCTTGCCTGGAGAAGCCCATGGACAGAAGAGCCTGGTGGGCTATAGTCTATGGGGTGCAAAGAGTCGGACATGACTGAGTGACTCACACACACACACAGAGACACACATAATTCAGCCATAAAAAATAAAATTCTGCTATTTACATGGATGAAACTAGAGAACATTATGCTAAAGTAAAATAAGCCAAACAGAGAAGGACAAATACAATTGCTGAGAGAATAGATCTTAAACATTCTCACTACACACACAGAAATATACACAGGTAAATATGTGAGGTGATAGATGTTTTAATTAACCTGATTGTGGTGGTCATTTCACAATGTGTACATACATCAAATCATCATATCCTACACTTTAAACGTATCAGATCAGATCAGTTGCTCAGTCGTGTCCGACTCTTTGAGACCCCATGAATCGCAGCACGCCAGGCCTCCCTGTCCATCACCAACTCCCAGAGTTCACCCAGACTCACATCCATCGAGTCAGTGATGCCATCCAGCCATCTCATCCTCTGCTGTCCCCTTCTCCTCTTGCCCCCAATCCCTCCCAGCATCAGAGTCTTTTCCAATGAGTCAACTCTTCTTATGAGGTGGCCAAAGTACTGGAGTTTCAGCTTTAGCATCATTCCTCCCAAAGAAATCCCAGGGCTGATCTCCTTCAGATGGACTGGTTGGATCTCCTTGCAGTCCAAGGAACTCTCAAGAGTCTTCTCCAACACCACAGTTCAAAAGCATCAATTCTTCGGCACTCAGCCTTCTTCACAGTCCAACTCTCACATGCATACATGACCACTGGAAAAACCATAGCCTTGACTAGACAGACCTTTGTTGGCAAAATAACGTCTCTGCTTTTGAATATGCTATCTAGGTTGGTCATTACTTTCCTTCCAAGGAGTAAGCGTCTTTTAATTTCATGGATAGTACAATGTTATTTGTCAATTATAACCCAACAGAGCTGGGGGAAATAACCAAGTGGCACAAACTTAAAATAGCAACAACAACAAAAAATGCGGTAAGAGGGGACAGAGTCACCCCCCATCTATAGGAAAAGTGCCAAGGATTTACATATTCTAAAACTACCACACAAGTTAAGATATAGAGAATAATATAAAAATAAAACATTAAAGTACCCATAACCCAGAATTTATGCATTAACATTCTTGCACGTGTTCTTTCAAATGATTTTTTTAAACAAATAAAATGCCACTTTTAAACAAACAATCCTTGGGACTTCCCTGGCAGCCCAGTGGTTAAGACTTCACTTTTTAGTGCTGGAGGTGAGTGTGGGTTTGATTCCTGGTCGGGGAGCAAAGATCCCACATGCCTCACAGCCAAAAAATCAAAACATAAGACAGAAGCAACATTGCAACAAATTCAAAAAAGACTTTTAAAACATGGTCCACATAAAAACAAAATCTTTAAAGAAAAGACTCCAGCCTATTGAGTTTACTATTCCTGTACCTGAAGACTGCTAATTGGATAGTCCATGGAATTCTCCAGGCCAGAATACTGGAATAGTTAGTCTTTCTCTTCTCCAGGGGATCTCCCCAACCCAGGAATCAAACCCATGTCTCCAGCATTGTAAGTGGATTATTTACCAGCTAAGCCACCAGGGAAACCCAATATAGAATTTTACTTTACAATAATAATAATAGGGAGCATTTGGGGAGCTCCTGCTAGGTGCTAGCCATCATACTTTTATGTGGATTTCTCTCAACAACCTTATTAAGCAGGTATCACAATCATCCCCAATTGATAGACAAAGACCCCAAGACTTAGAGAGGTAGGTTGACCAACCACACAAAGTTAAGAGTTCTAGTCAATTCTACAAATATTTGTTGAGTATAGGTGGCGCAGTGGTAAAGAACCCACCTGCCACCTGCAGGAGACGTGGGCTTGATCCCTGGGTCGGGAAGATCCCCTGGAGAAGGAAATGGAAATCCACTCCAGTACTCTTGCCTGGGAAATCCCATGGACAGGGAAGTCTGGTGGGCTACAGTCCATGGGGTTGCAAAGAGTCAGACATGACTGAGCAACTGAGCACATCTACTATATACCAAGCCAGACATGGCCCCTTGCCTTATCCATATAACTTATAATCTAGTGCGAGTCAGGTCATAACAATAACAGAGTATAGAAAGGACTGTGAAAGAAATATATATAGCTAATGTCTTAAAGAAGTCAGGAAAACAGAGAACACAGTCAATATTTGAACCCAGGCAGCCTAATTCTAGAATCTACATGCTCTTGTACTATACGGATTCATATTTTTCTTTCAATCCTGGGTTCATTTTATGTTTTATTTTTATTTTATTATTTTTAAATCTGTTGGCCACACCACACAACACGTGGGATCTAGTTTCCTGACCAGGGATTCAACCTGCATCCCCTACATTGGAAGGCAGAGTCTTAACCACTGGACTGCTAGGGAAGTCCCCAAATTCGTATTTTTGAGTTTGGTTTAGGATTGAAACCTAATAAAACTAGGTCTGTGGCACATGGTATCTTTTCCTCTGACCACTGTCCTGTATGGCCTTCCCTTTGCCTTCATTTAAATTCTTCTTTCCAGCATTCATTGCTTCATGCTTATTTATTTTGCTTCTTGCCTTGGATTATTCTGGTAGAACTCTCTTGGCAGTAGGCAATCTTGTCACAGAGAGGTTCTATAAAGCAGACATGTTCAGACTATCTTTAATAAAATAAAGTGGCCTCCCCCGCCACAATGAACAATGTTGAGCATATATTGAAACCTCAAATGTCCCCAAATCCGAATTCATCCATCCTGTGTCATAAAGGCATAAGGTTGCTTTTATCACTCTGTAAAATAATAGTTGAATGATTTTCTTGGAAACTCTAAAAGCTGGGAGGGGAAAATAAGTGGTTTGGGCCCTTTGGGGATATAATTAGATCTTCCAGGACTATTTGACTAGGTTATGCTGCCCGCGGCCATGGGAGGAAAAAAAAGGTTGATATTTTCACCCACGTTGAACTCAAGCATGTAACGCACATGTTTGTGAGATTCCCCATTATATGCCAGGCTGGGGCTGCACTTTTATTACAATCAGGTTGTGCCTTTCTCTGGCAATTTAATTTTATGTCATCGAAATGGTAGGTCTTAATGAAAACATCAGACTTTTTTTTACGTTTAGAAATAATGACACAGGAAATGAGTTGGGTGCCCCTATGTGGCAAAACAAATAAATTAGAACAAAATCCAGCTATGAAATTCTTTCTTTCCTGGTCTCAGTTCTGCACCTGCTCAGTGCCTGGTTTCCTGGGGCTTAATGAGAAAGAAAGCCCGAGGTCCTGACTTCTCTTTTTGGAATGACAAGGCTTATTTGATTTTGTTAACAGTTTTTTTAAAATTGAGATATAATTCACATATCAAAACATGGACCCCTTTTGAAGTATACAATTTAGTGGTTTTGAGTATATTCGCAGAGATGTGATAACATCACCACTATCTAATTACAGACCACTTTCACCACCCAGGAAGCAAGCCCCATACCCACCAGCAGTCACACTCCAATCTCACCTATGACCCACCCCTGGTGGCATATTTTCTGTTTCTGTAGATTGGCCTCTTATGGATATTTCATATAATGAAACCAGATCTCTTTTGCATCTTTACCTTTCTCTCTCTCTGACTCCCTGCAAATTCAGGCTCCTGGATTGCTATGATGGTCTCTAGGGCGGGGCTGAACCTGTCTGAAACAGGTTTGCTTTTCTTGTTTTCTCTGCTGAGTTAGCCCATCTGCCTTTTCTTATTCTCTCCTCCCTTCATTTAAACCTGCTTTATTTTTTATATTTTTGGCCCACGGCTTACAGGATCTTAGTTCCCCAACGAAGGGATTGAATGTGAGACCTCACCACTGAAAGCATGGACTCCTAACCACTGGGCCACAAGAGAATACCCCAGACCTACTCTCATTTAATCCAGTATTGATTGGACACCAGGTTCTAATATATAAAACTGAGTACTTAAGAGGAGTCAAGAAAAACTGTCCTAATAGCTTTACTTGCATTAACTCTTTTGATTCAACAACCAAATGAAATCAATATTATTATTATCATTCTCATTAGTCCCATTTTATGGATGGTTCAACTGGGGTGTGGAAAGAATCAGGGCCTTACAGGCAGTGAGTCAGTGCCAGAGCTGGGATGTGCACAGCAGGAGGGGGCAGGAGGTGGGGTGATCAAAAAAAGACCTGGCTCCTGACCTCACAGAGTTGGGAGAGGAAATACATCTCACACACACACACACACACACACACACACACACAACATGCACGAGCACAGGCACAATATTGAAGCAATAGTATAAGATGGCGGTTTTCAAGTGTTAGTGTGCCTCAGAATCACCTGGAGGCCTGTGGAAACAGAAGTGGCCAGGCACACTCTCCGGAGTTCCTGCCTCAGGTTTGATGCCGCTGGGCCGGGGCCCTCCCCGGAGGACCGCTGTCTGGGAGCAGAGCTGTCAGAGTTAGCATCTGGAAATGCAGCCGCTCCAAGTACGAGCAGGCACACTTAGAAAAAGCAGGAACTCTGACTGGATGTTTGTGTGGCACCATGAGTCACCTGAACATGCTGGCAAAGGGAAGAAAGACCTCAGCTCAGGCAGATTAGACCCCTCCCCTCTTACAAGTCTCCTGTGTGTCCCGGCCTCCTGCTCCTCACATGTCAAGTTTAAGCTGCACCCGAGGTCCCTCACAATATGGCTCCCACTGGCCTCCCCAGCATCACAGTCCTGAGCACTTCTCAGTCCCTTTACCGTCTAACAATCCCAAGTGGCTCTGGGTTAGCAGCCTTCTGTGGCGGTTCATGTCCTGCTGTTGTTTCCTTGGGCTGAAATATCCTCGCTCATATCTCCCTCTCACTCAGGGCCTCTTGGCTCTACCAGGCCCTGGCATGAACTAACCAATGACCTTGAGCAAGTTGGTTACCTTCTCCGTACCTCAGTGTCCTCATCTGTGAATGGGGATGATAATAGGGCTATTGTAAAGATTAAATAAGGTAATGCTTATAAAACATTCAGTACAGAGCCTCAGGCAGTTCATCTCAGTCACTCAGTTGTGTCTGACTCTTTGCCACCCCATGGATTGCAGCAGGACAGGCCTCCATGTCCATCACCAACTCCTGGAGCTTACTCAAATCCATGTCCATTGATTTGGTGATGCCATCCAACCATCTCATCATCTGTTGTCACCTTCTCCTCCCGCCTTCAATCTTTCCCAGCATCAGGGTCTTTTCCAATGAGTCAGCTCTTTGCATCAGGTGGCAAAAGTATTGGAGTTTCAGCTTCAACGTCAGTCCTTCCAATGAATATTCAGGACTGATCTCCTTTAGGATGGACTGGTTGGATCTCCTTGCAGTCCACGGGACTCTCAACTCTTCTCCAACACCACAGTTCGAAAGCATCAATTCTTTGGTGCTCAGCTTTCTTTAGAATCCAACTCTCACATCCATATGTGACTACTGGAAAAACCATAGCCTTGACTAGATGGACCTTTGTTGGCAAAGTAATGTCTCTGCTTTTTAATACTCTATCTAGGTTGGTCATAACTTTCCTTCCAAGGAGTAAGCATCTTTTAATTTCATGGCTGCAGTCACCATTTGCAGTGATTTTGGAGCCCCCCAAAAGAGTCTGTCACTGCTTCCACTGTTTCCCCATCTATTTGCCATGAAGTGATGGACCAGATGCCATGACCTTAGTTTTCTGAATGTTGAACTAAATGAAAGCAAAAAAAAAACACCCAGTTGTGGATGTGACTGGCGATGGAAGCAAAGATTGATGCCATAAAGAGCAATATTGCATAGACCTGGAATGTTAGGTCCATGAATCAAGGCAAATTGGAAGTGGTCAAAGAGGAGATGGCAAGAGTGAACACCGATATTTTAGGAATCAGCAAACCAAAATGGACTGGAATGGGTGAATTTAACTCAGATGACCATTATATGTACTACTGTGGGCAAGAATCCCTTAGAAGAAATGGAATAGCCATCATAGTCAACAAGAGAGTCCAAAATGCAGTACTTGGGTGCAGTCTCCAAAACGACAGAATGATCTCTTTTTCCAAGGCAAGCCATCCAGTATCACAGTAATCCAAGTCTATGCCCTGACCAGTAATGCTGAACAAGCTGAAGTTGAATGGTTCTATGAAGACCTAAAGACCTTCTAGAACTAACACCTCCCAAACATGTGCTTTTCATTATCGGGGTCTGGAATGCAAAAGTAGGAAGTCAAGAAACACCTTGAGTAACAGGCAAATTTGGCCTTGGAGTACAGAATGAAGCAGGGCAAAGGCTAATAGAGTTTTGCCAAGAGAACACACTGGTCATAGCAAACACCCTCTAGAGAAGACTCTACACATGGTCATCACCAGATGGTCAATACCAAAATCAGATTAATTATATTCTTTGCAGCCAAAGGTGGTGAAGCTCTATACAGTCAGCAAAAACAAGACCAGGAGCTGACTGTGGATCAGATAATGAACTCCTATTGCCAAATTCAGACTTAAATTGAAGAAACTAGGGAAAACCACTAGACCATTCAGTTCAGCTCAGTTCAGTAGAGTCACTCAATCATGTCCGACTCTTTGCGACCCCATGAATCGCAGCATGCCAGGCCTCACTGTCCATCACCATCTCCCGGAGTTCACTCAAACTCAAGTCCATCGAGTCGGTGATGCCATCCAGCCATCTCATCCTCTGTCATCCCCTTCTCCTCCTACCCCCAATCCCTCCCAGCATCAGAGTCTTTTCCAATGAGTCAACTCTTTGCATGAGGTGGCCAAAGTACTGGAGTTTCAGCTTCAGCATCATTCCTTCCAGAGAAATCCCAGGGCTGATCTCCTTCAGAATGGACTGGTTGGATCTCCTTGCAGTCCAAGGGACTCTCAAGAGTCTTCTCCAACACCACAGTTCAAAAGCATCAATTCTTCGGCGCTCAGCTTTCTTCATAGTCCAACTCTCACATCCATACATGACCACTGGAAAAACCATAGCCTTGACTAGACGGACCTTTGTTGGCAAAGTAATGTCTCTGCTTTTGAATATGCTATCTAGGTTGGTCATAACTTTCCTTCCAAGGAGTAAGCGTCTTTTAATTTCATGGCTGCAATCACCATCTGCAGTGATTTTGGAGCCCCCAAAAATAAAGTCTGACACTGTTTTCACTGTTTCCCCATCTATTTCCCATGAAGTGATGGGACTGGATGCCATGGTCTTTGGTTTCTGAATGTTGAGCTTTAAGCCAACTTTTTCACTCTCCTCTTTCACTTTCATCAAGAGGCTTTTTACTTCCTCTTCACTTTCTGCCATAAGGGTGGTGTCATCTGCATATATGAGGTTATTGATATTTCTCCTGGCAATCTTGATTCCAGCTTGTGCTTCATCCAGCCCAGCGTTTCTCATGATATACTCTGCATATAAGTTAAATGAGCAGGGTGACGATATAGAGCCTTGATGTACTCCATTTCCTATTTGGAACCAGTCTGTTGTTCCATGTCCAGTTCTAACTGTTGCTTCCTGACGTGCATACAAATTTCTCAGGAGGCAGGTCAGGTGGTGTGGTATTCCCATCTCTTTCAGAATTTTCCACAGTTCATTGTGATCCACACAGTCAAAGGCTTTGGCATAGTTAATAAAGCAGAAATAGATGTTTTTCTGGAATTCTCTTGATTATTCCATGATCCAGCGGTTGTTGGAAATTTGATCTCTGGTTTCTCTGCCTTTTCTAAAACTAGCTTGAACATCTGGAAGTTCAAATCCCTTATGATTATACAGTGGAAGTGAGAAATAGATTTAAGGGACTAGATTCAGTGCCTGATGAACTATGGACGGAGGTTCATGACATTGTACAGGAGACAAGGATCAAGAGCATCCCCAAGAAAAAGAAATGCAAAAAAGCAAAATGGTTGTCTGAGGAGGCCTTACAAATAGCTGTGAATAGAAGAGAAGTGAAAGGCAAAGGGGAAAAGGAAAGATATACCCATTTGAATTCAGAGTTCCAAAGAATAGCAAGGAGGGATAAGAAAGCCTTCCTCAGCAATCAATGCACAGAAATAGAGGAAAACAATAGAATGGGAAAGACTAGAGATCTCTTCAGGAAAATTAGAGATACCAAGGGAACATTTCATGCAAAGATGGGCTCAATAAAGGAAAGAAATGGTAGGCACCTAACAGAAGCAGAAGATATTAAGAAGAGGTGGCAAGAATACACAGAAGAACTATTCAAAAAAGATCTTCACTACTCAGATAATCACGATGGTGTGATCACTCACCTAGAGCCAGGCATCCTGGAATGTGAAGTCAAGTGGGCCTTAGGAAGCATCACTATGAACAAAGCTAGTGGAGGTGATGGAATTCCAGTTGAGCTATTTCAAATCCTAAAAGATGAGGCTGTGAAAGGGCTGTACTCAATATGCTAGCAAATTTGGAAAAGTCAGCAGTGGCCACAGGACTGGAAAAGGTCAGTTTTCATTCCAATCCCAAAGAAAGGCAATGCCAATGAATGCTCAAATTACTGCACAATTGCACTCATCTCATATGCTAGTAGACTAGTGCTCAAAACTCTCCAAGCCAGGCTTCAACAATACGTGAGCCATGAACTTCCAGATGTTTAAGCTGGATTTATAAAAGGCAGAGGAACCAGAGATCAGATTGCCAACATCCGTTGGATCATCGAAAAAGTAAGAGAGTTCCAGAAAAGCATCTACTTCTGCTTTATTGACTATGCCAAAGCTTTTGATTGTGTGGACCACAACAAACTGTGGAAAATTCTTAAAGAGATGGGAATACCAGACCACCTGACCTTCCTGCTGGGATATCTGTATGCAGGTCAGGAAACAACAGTTAGAACTGGACATGGAACAACAGACTGGTTCCAAATAGGAAAAGGAGTACATCAAGGCTGTATACTGTTACCCTGCTTATTTAAATTATATGCAGAGTACATCATGAGAAACACTAGGCTGGATGAAGCACAAGCTGGAATCAAGATTGCCGGGAGAAATATCAATAACCTCAGATATGCAGATGACACCACCCTTATGTCCCTCTTGAGCCTCTTGATGAAAGTGAGAGGAGAGTGAAAATATTGGCTTAAAGCTCAACATTCAGAAAACTAAGATCATTGCATCCAGACCCATCACTTCATGGCAAATGGGGAAACAGTGGAAACAGTACAGAGCCTATGCATATTCAAAAACATTATGTGTTTTCACTACTCTATTATTATTATCCATTTAACTTAACCCATCTTGGGCCTTGGCTGTGTCAGAAAGTCCTCCTTGTCACTCAGCCCATGCCTACTGACATTATTTGTGTTTCTCTCTCTTTCCTGTACTTCCTCTGTACTTAATTCATGCTTCAATTCAAATTCCTGCTCCATCACTTGTTGGCTATGTGAACCTGAGCAAGTCGCTTAACCTCTCTGAACCTAGGTTTCCTCATCTGTAAAATGAGAATAATAATAGCCTCAAAGTATCCATCGCCTAGATTATTGCAATGCACGAAGCAGCTCTTAGCATAGTGCTCAGTACTTAGTAGAGGTTGAATAAATGTTTGCCAAAGTTATTTTGAGTTGCACCGTGACATTGTGAGAAATGAAGAGATTGTGCTTTCTCAAGGTAAGATTGTGACGGTCTTATCTCAAGAGGTAGTTGGAAAGAGAACATGGTTTTATGTATCAGTTCCTGATTGTGATATCATTGTTGCATTTCTAAACTTCACTTCTACCTACCCTGCACCTCATTCCATATTCTCTTATTGTGCCCACTAGCTCCCACCTGCTTCCTCAGCACACATCATCCTGTCGCAAGCTTCCTGCTCAGTCTGTTTCCTCTATCTCAAATCCCCTTTCCCACATTCGTCCCTGGCTATTAACTGCCCTTTCTTTACAATTCAGTTTTCAGTGTCACCTGTTCCAGAAGGACTTCCCTGAGCCTCCAGATTGAGGTGGGTACCACATTTCTGCTTACTCCATCACAGTGCTTACGATGTTATCATAGAAATTTTTTGTTCAGGGATCAATGTCCCCAATGAGACGGTGACTTTCTTCCTTTTTCTCCCCCATTGCACCATGCAGCTTGTGGGATCATAGTTCCCCAACCAGGGATTGAACCCAGGCCCCTCGGTAGTGAAGGCACTTGTGACATAGTATGTGCTCAATAGGAGAAGGCAATGGCATCCCACTCCAGTACTCTTGCCTGGAAAATCCCATGGACGGAGGAGCCTGGAAGGCTGCAGTCCATGGGGTCGCTGAGGGTCGGACACGACTGAGTGACTTCACTTTCACTTTTCACTTTCATGCATTGGAGAAGGAAATGGCAACCCACTCCAGTGTTCTTGCTTGGAGAATCCCAGGGACGGGGGAGCCTAGTGGGCTGCTCTCTATGGGGTCACACAGAATCGGACACGACTGAAGTGACTTAGCAGCAGCAGCATGTGCTCAATGAATATTTGTACTAAAACAGAGGAGACCCAGCTGTACTGGAACCGGCTTCAGATTATTGTTCAAATGTCAACAAGTTGCCAAAAGCAAGTTACCTTTCCAGAAACTGCAGCATGGAAAACATGTAGGCATTCTTCTAGTGGGAGGAAAGAGGTTCATTTGACCTATGACTCATGAAAAACTGGCATTAAACGAAGCTGGCCTTTTCTGTCATTCAAAGCCTGGAGAACGCTGCCATCTCGTGGTGGACGTCAGAGCTGCTGGAACATGAGCTTTGTAGTTCTCAATGGGGTGCGAAGGCTGCACCTACACAAAGCACGACGGATGGCCCGTTTCTCTGAATAAGGCAGATACGTAACATGCGTTTTCACCTGAGATAGCTTGTTAATTGAGAAAAATAAAGGTGTGAGTATCTCAGTAGTCACCAAGTCTTATAAAGTTGGCTGGCTGCTGATAGGGTAGGGATTTAGGAGTCCAGATGGAACCTCTTTGGTCCCATTGCCGTATTCTATGTCAAATAATGTACGTTATTTTTTCAAATGGAAAGTATGGTTGGCACAGAGCTACTCTTTGGCCTTATACAATCTGATTGGATACAAGAAGCAGTTAAGGAATAAGACACCATTCAACTTGACTCAGATCAGTTGACTGGATATGTGAGTGGCAAGCAAACATGTTCTTGTGGTTTAGTTGCTAAGTTGTGTCCAAGTCTTTTGTGACCCCATGGACTGCAGCCCATCAGGCTCATCTGTCCATGGGATTTCCCAGGCAAGAATACTGAAGTGGGTTGCTGTTTCCTTCTCCAGGGGATCTTCCCGACCCAGGGATGGAACCTGTGTCTCTTGCATCTCCTGCATTGGCAGGTGGATTCTTTATCATTGAGCCTTGAGGGAAGCCTCCAAGCAAACATACCCAGATGTATACAAGAGTATTTGCCATCCTCCTGAAGCTCTATGTACTTTTTCTAGGAACCCTCAAAGATTTTGGAACATATTGCCCTTAGAATCATTCTGAGTCCGTTCTAACACTGATTAGAAGCATGACAGATAATCTACCACATACCCAGCAACTGAATGCACACTGCATTTGAAGTCAAACAGATTTGGGTTCCGTTTGCAGCTCCATCACTTGCCAGCTGTGTGACTTTGGCCAATTACTTTACCTCTCTGTGTCTCCGTTTCTTCATTTGCAAAATAAAAGTGTAAATAAGCCTTACCTCATTCGGTTTTTGTGAGGATTAAGTGAGATATACATACAAAGAATTTGAAACAGCTTTGTGCACTTTAGTAAGTGCTTGCCTTTTTAACAAATAATTTGCTATCCTGAAAACAGTGAATCAAGGAAACAAGGAAAGTCATGGACAATGTAATATATCTAATATATACACAAATTTATGTATTTATGTGTGTGTGTCAGAGAGAGAGAGAGAGAGAGACAGAGGGAAACCCATAGAGACAGACAGACAGAAAGGCCTAACCATGGTGTTAAGGAGAAATGAAAGGAAAATGTTTGTAATTAATCCATCTGTAAAGGTTCAGGTGGCACCACATTAGAAGATCTAAGGAAATAGGCAGAAACGTGCACCTTTGTGTAGAAACCCCATAGGGGCAAATTATGCTACAAATACAGACCTTTCCAGGGCATTGCATTAGTGACTCCCTTACCATGAGCAGCATTGCTGTCAGCAACTTGATCTTCAAAAATGGTAAACAACTCTTGGGAGAGTTCTGAACAAAACAAAATCCAATTTTCTTTCCATTTACACAGTAGTTGTATTCCTGGAAATTTCAAGCAAATACTCAAACCATGCAAAAAATCTTTAATGTGCAAAGCAGAGTTATGTTCTAGGCATAGATCATTATAAATAGATTTTTTTCAGCTACATGAATAACTGGGTAGGGGGTGGTGGCATTCAAAATTTAGGCAGAATCCAGGGCATTCTTCACTATATAAGACTGTCCAGCATGTTGGGGACATCCAGCCTCTGTCCACGAAATGCTAGTATATGGAACCAATCTCTACACACTCACATGCGTGCAGAGCATGGAATTCAACAATCTCTTGACACAAAATTTCAAGGTAGAAACTGAGTCACAGCCCTGCTGTTCATTACAGGGTGAGACTAGAAGACAGGAATCCGGGGATGGAGACTTAGTGTTGGACGGGAAATGGAAAAGGGTCTTATAAGCTATAGAGTCAACTGAGTCATGTGTCTGGGTGAAGCATGCATGGGGAGAGGGTAGAGTGTGGCCTTCAGGGGGATGGGGTGGTGGGAAGGCAGTTATCTAAACACTGAAGATTAAAGAAAGGCTGAGAGTCATGGAGAGGTTGGCAGCCAGGGTCAGAGCCCAAACGAAAATTAAAGTTCTAGAAAGGCAGCAAATCAGGAGGCATGAAGACAGACAATAATCAGGGTTGAAATAGCAGGCAGAACAAGGGAAGAGGGTCTGAGCATAGGCTGATTGCCTTTCATCCAACCAGTTAAGAGCACAGACATGTAGTCAGAAGGACCTGGGTTCAAATCCAACCCTGCTACTCGCTCTGTGACTTTGGGAAAGTTTCTTCAGGTCTCAGAACCTCACACTCCCTCCTCAGTAAAGTGAGCACAGTGATCAGTGTCTGCCTGCTCTGCCCATGATGCATGCGCCTTGGATGCCTGCTGTTATAACTACCTTCCCTGCCCACCTGCTCTTCCTTCTGTACCCGCATCTCAGTGAGTGGCAATACCATTCACCTGCCCAGTCACTCAGGCCTTGAAGGAACCTCTACTTCCTCATGCCTCACAATACTGCTGATTTTTCCTTGGAAGTTCCTCTTGTATCTGCTGCCTCTCCTTCTTCCCTGTGCGTGCTAAGTCGCTTCAGTCCTATCCGACTCTTTTGTGACCCTATGGACTATATCCTGCCAGGCTGCTCTGACCACGGGGATTCTCCAGGCAAGAATACTGGAGTGGGTTGCCATTTCCTTCTCCAGGGGATCTTCCCAACCCAGGGATAGAACTTGTGTCTCCTGAGGCTCTTGTTTGCAGGCGGATTCTTTACCGCTGATCCGACTGTAAAGTGAAAATACCTCAGCCATATTAATGAACAAGAAATGTCACAGCCAT